>NW_023270415.1:13905181-14306571 GCF_011800145.1 Mirounga leonina
TTTCTTTCTTTCTTTCTTTCTTTCTTTCTTTCTTTCTTTCTTTCTTTTTTCTTTCTTTTTCTTTTTCTTTCTCTTTCTTTCTTTCTTTCTTTCTTTCTTTCTTTCTTTCTTTCTTTCTTTCTTTTTCTTTCTATAGGAAATTTATGTCTCCTTTTTGTGTGTACTAACAAAGATTTGTGTCTAGAACTGGCTTCCCTATGAACTACTTTAAAAAAATGACAGGACTTTGAAAATCAGCTCCAAATATCAGCTAAGGTAAATAGGAGGGATATACATGTTTAGAAAAGGCTCAATTCTAGTTGACGAAGTAATTTGCCTACCACCTCTGTGTTTAAAGAGAGTAAGACAGAAAGAAACTAAAAAACAGAATGGAATAACAAAATTCATTTAGATATTTTTGAAGTTATAAATCACATAGTGAATATATTTTGATTCATCTAAGTAATAATAACTAGTTTCTATATCAACAGATTAAATATCCTTGTCCGCAAGGGGTCGTCTTTTGCATGATCGCTCTTTATAATTTTCTGAATTTCTGGAATTTTAATAATGAACTTGAATTATTTTTATTTTAAAAAGTTCCCATTTTCCTCACTGAAGCATGGTTGCATGCTTATTGTGGCTGAGCGTTCCCTATGCATCCTCACACCTAAACACTGGGACTCTTTGGCCACTAACTCTAAGGACCTGCTCTGTGGCTGCCAGCCATTTCCCCGTATGGGTTTAAAAGCACAGATAAGTGGAATTAAGTGGAAATAACTCATTCAAAAGAAGGCTCTGAAAAAATTTGTGAGATTTGTGGCACAGGGGAAGGTTATACCTAGAGGTTTTTTTTAAATTATTAGTCCTCCTATGTATTTCCATGAAGGTAATCCCATGATTTCCCTATTTAGAAGTGATCTCTTCTTGGATTTGCACTGTATTCTATCCTGGAAACATTTCCCTGTGCTTGGGAACTTAGTGCCAAGATTAGCCTTTAATTGACACTGATGCAGTTTTCCCGAATGCCAGCTATCCTCGGACTGGCTTATCTATGACAAGCCTACAGAGAGCAAACATGGTACAAAGCATTCGTGGGCTTCCGAGAACATTGTTGTTATTGTGACTAGGTATTTCATGGCTAATCTCTTAGCGACAAAGACCCATCCACGGGAATGAGGCAGCTTCTTTTAAGCAAAGCTCAGCTGGCCTGACAATTACTTTAATCACCTTCCTGTTTTGTAGGTGCAGCAGTACCTCATAACTTGATGAACGGTAGTAAAAAAAATGCAGTAAGTATTTCAAGTATTCTCTAAAACCATTAGCATAACTGCATAATCTTATTTGGGGATTTCTTTCATCTAGAAAATAAAGCTGTTCTCTTCAATCCTACGGCAAAGTCTATGGCTTTTTCTACCATGTTGTTGGGAGTTAGAAAAATCTGGAGGACTGTGAGGGAACATTCAAAGGAAGTAAATTAGAAACAGTCGCAGGGATGCTTCTGCATGCTCTAGACCAAGTTTGATGGACAGAAAACATATCTAACTTGGACCTGC
This sequence comes from Mirounga leonina, assembly GCF_011800145.1. Lineage (NCBI taxonomy): Eukaryota > Metazoa > Chordata > Mammalia > Carnivora > Phocidae > Mirounga > Mirounga leonina. The sequence continues at coordinate 13,906,717 of NW_023270415.1, forward strand.
CTCAGGGATCTTCAGAAGGGACCCACTGGATTCCTTTGTTGACACAAGTCAGCATACAAAAGAATATAAAAGCAACCAGAAGAAAATCACAGCATCTTGCCATAACCAAATCTAATTCCCTACTTCATCTGCATCCATAGTTCCTTCCTTCTCTCTTTTGAATATCTCTGTGCCTGAATCAAATCCCTCAACTTGTTCTTTAGACTTCATCATCTCTAGTCCACTCAAGACCACCTCTGCAATTGTCCCCTCTCTCTTCCAAAAATCATTTTTTTTCTCCCAACTGGATCATTCCCATTGACATACTTTCTATATTTCAATAAACAAAACAAAAAATCCAACGCTCCCCTGAATGTTTACCTTTCCTCAGTTACTACTTTGTTTTTCTACTTACCTTGGTAACAAAACTGGGAACATGGTCTCCAAATCCTTCTCTTCCATTCCTCCTTCCATATAGTGTTAGGGAGTGCCACTCCTCACCTGACCGTGACAGGGTTCCTGTTGAAGACAGCAGAGATTTCTGTTCTGTCAAAACCAGTGGTCATTTCTCCCTCCTTATCTTATTATAATTCTCAGTAGCATTTGGCCTGGTTCACCACATCTCTCATTCTTAGAACATTTTTTCTCTTCGATAACATCACTCTCCTTGCTTTTCTTATACTTCACTTTCTTACTCTTTTTGACATCTTTTGGTGGCTTCCCTCTCTCTGACCAGCCCTTTGCATGCTAGAATTCCCAGGTCCAGCCATGTTCTCTTTCTCTTTTCTCTCTCCCCTCAGGTCATAGGTGATCTCATCCAGTCCCTTGGCTTTAAATACCATCTTAAATAGGAAGTGTGGAAGTCTGATTGAGAGTTTTTCCTGCCTCCAGAGGTGGCAGAACAGTGCAGAGATTGTAGCTGACAGCACACTGATGCAAACAAAGTAGTTAATGTCTCCAGGGCCAGTTCTAAGCAAGGCTAGTTATGGTATGAGATTGCTCCATCCTACAGGGACAAGAGGGTTAGAATCACCTAAGCCTAGGGCACTTGGGTGGCTCAGTCAGTTAAGCACTCAACTCTTGATTTTGGCTCTGGTCATGACCTCAGGGTCGAGAGATAGAGCCTGCATGGAGGCCAGTGCCTAGCCCTTTGTGGGCTCTGCACTCAGCAGGGAGTCTGCTTGAGATTCTCTCCCTTTCCCTCTGCCCCTCCCCATGCTCACACACTCTCTCTCTCTCAAATAAATAAATAAAATGTTAAAAAAATCACTTAAGCATTAAGAGATTTCCAAAGAGAAGGAAAAATGAGGAAGAAAATGAGAGGAATGTGGGGATAAGGGGACATCCAAGATCCTTCATATACATTATTGGGAATCTGAATCATCGGTGACTGATTGCCTCTGTTGGGGAAGTGGTTTTACTTTAGGTAAACTGGCCAGATAGCATTTGATTGTGGAGTGAGGTAGAATCAGTAGCATTTGACAGGCAGCCTGGAATTGGGCCACTTTCTTTTTCCCCCAAAGATTGATTATTTATTTATTTATTCCTGTATTTATTTATGAGAGAGGGCGTGTGTGTGGGCGTGAGTGAGGGAAGGGGCAGATGGGGAGGTCAGGGGAGAGGGAGAGAGAGAATCTCAAGCCAAACTCCATGCTTAGCGGGGAGCCGGATGTGGGGCTCAATTTCATGACCCTGAGATCATGACCTGAGCTGAAACAAGAGTTGGTTGCTCAATACATTGAGTCATCCAGGTGCCTGGGGCCACCTTTTGTAATAATTATTTACTTGGGGATTGGCTTGAGAAAAAGAAATAGTATCAGAAATATTAATAAGTGTTGCTGCTTTTGGCAATCAGAGCCTGGTCATACACCACTCTATATAGCTCTGCTCTATCTATTATCTATTAAATCTGTGACTGTGAGGGTTAGCCAGGTGCACTTACCTGTAGATCAGAAGATCCTCCCAGGCAACTTAGAGGATATCCCCTTTGCACCCAGGATACAATTGACACAAGGGTGATACATTTCATAGCCTATCTCACCTCTATCTGACTCTGTGTCTCATTTCCACTTACCCTCCCCTTACCTCTGGCCCCTGGAATGCAGGTGTGGAAGACCTAAATATATAACCATGGATTCATATTTATTATATTTATTTGTATTTATTTGCATATTTATTTTTATTTTTTTATTTATATTTATATATTTATTTGTATTTATTTTTATATTTATATATATTTTAAAATATGTGTATTTCACCCTGTAGAAACCGGACCCTTCCACTGTGCATTCTTGTTCCTCACCTCCTCTTTCTGTTTCTTACCACCATGTTTGAGACTTTAAGACCTTGATCCCAGGCCCCAGAATGACTCCCCCAACCCTTGAATTTCAACCTTTGGAAGGTCTCTTTCTGTCCTATTATATGCACTGTCATGCACCTTGATCCTCTAGAATGCATTCACCATGGACTCTCATGAATTACAGGATTTCCGCCCTCTTTGTAGAAACAGAAAGACCTGGAAGTCCATCTAGGCTCAAAAAACAAGAATCCAAAGAACAAGAAGAGTGGACACGGAGGATTCCTTTTGATGGACCACAAATGCAACTCTGAAGAACACTTTCTGTGAGGTCTGCTACTTGTTGATGTCTTTATTTCCTTTCTATGCAGGAAACTCTGGCTTTCATGTCCATTGCTCATTCACTCCATTGCGATCTTAACAGTGTCTTCCTACTAGAGCTTTCCTGTGGGGTAGGACATGGGTAGAAACCACCTGGTCCAGCAGGGTTGGCTGAGATAAGAAGCTCATTTGCATGCATATTCTATTTCAAGAGATGCCAGGCCTCTCTTTCTAAAGCTTGCTTGTCACATGTAGCAAAGAGGTGACAATTACTAGGAAACTTTGAGCAGTCTCAGAGGTGCTCTTCAAAGACTCCTACTCATGAAAGAGGAAATATACTTGTTTTATGTCTGGTTTTGTCTGCTACTTAATTTTTTTCATTAAAATATTCTTCACTAGAATAAGAAACTTTAAGCAATACTTTCCCAATAAAGTACTGAAATTTAATTTTATTTTTTTAAAAAACCTTGATTTCTGTTGGTGTATGCATGAAATAGGAAATTCTACATTTTTAAATAAAATATAGAGTTCATTACAAATAATCATATTTTCTTTTTTTAAAAGATTTTATTTATTTATTTGACAGAGAGAGCCACAGTGAAAGAGGGAACACAAGCAGGGGGAGTGGGAGAGGGAGAAGCAGGTTTCCCACTGAGTAGGGAGCCTGATGTGGGGCTCGATCCCAGGACCCCGGGACCACAACCTGAGACGAAGGCAGATGCTTAACAACTGAGCCACCCAGGCGCCCAGAAATAAACATATTTTCTTAAAAAAGTGTAAGAGTATAGTTTTTATGTTTCTGTAATGCAGCAATGAGATTTGCTAACAGTTGTGTAGTTTACCAGCAATAGTTATCATCGTCCTCTACGAATTTAAAATTTACATACTTAGTTCTCTCTTGCAGTCCTTTGTAGCAGAATTTATATCATGGCATAGTTTCTTCTCATTTAGGAAATCAATGCACTGAAAAATGTACAAAATTTTATTTCTCTAGCACTTGTTAGCCACGCTTTTACAAATGCAATCTAGTGTATGAGAAAGGTCCTGGAGATAAAGCATTCAATCAGTGTCAATGAAGTTACAGAAGGACACTGACCAAAATATTGTCACTGGGCAGCTACGATTTACCAATTTAATATCTTAAATTTACATATGCTCAATTTATATTGAGTATTTACATATACTTACATTTAGTCCTAAAGAGAGGGTTTTATATTCAAGCTGAGACTTTTCTTTGAACTGCTAAGGACATGACTTTTTAAAATTTCTGAGAGATTTATACTTTAAAAGTTGGTGGTTACTACTGCATATTTCATCTTTTTAAAAAGATTTTATCTATTTATTTGAGAGACAGCAAGAGAGAGAAGGATCACAGAGGGAGAGGGAGATGCAGACTTGCCGCTGAGCTGGCCGGAGAGTCTCATCTGGGGCTTGATCCCAGGTCCCCGAGATCATGACCTGAGCAGAAGGCAGAATCTTAACCGACTGAGCCACGCAGGCGCCCCTGCATATTTCATCTTTTGAGGGCAGAAAGATGTTTCCTCTAGTACTACTTGGCAGGGAAGGACAGAATCATAGGATGAGCATGTGTTTGCACATGTGTGTTTGCATGTCAGTGTGTGTGCATGTGAATTCTTGTGTGGCTTTAGATGCTAAATTATTTGAATCTGGAGTTGGTAATAGAAACAGAACACACACACAAAATCCAAAAAGTAATTACTTGGAGAATCAGAAGAATAGGAATGTATATCTTTAGAAATCATTTCTTTTTTAATTTCTAAAATATTGTATAATAAAAGCAATAAAGATTATGTAATAAACTTCCTCCTTCAAATAATGCCCAGAGCAACCCTGTGAGGTTTAAACTCATTTTTACAGAAGCAGAAACTGAAGCAGAGTGAGGTTAGGGGGCTTGCTTAGTCAGCCAGCTGTTGGGCCACAGAGTGAGGGTCTGCGGTCAGGAGGAGCAGGCTGCCAACTCCGTACTGCAGCTCTGCGCATATTGTCTGAGAATCCTGTAGGAGCTGTCCTGTTCTGTCCCTGTAGCGCACAGCCATTCAACCTCGGGCCCTTGGCCTTCCCCTCCGCAGAATGAGCTAGAGATGGAACACTTCCCCTCAGGTAGGAAAAACCTGACAAGGATGTGTTTTAATTAAGTTTGAGTAAAATTTCCATTCCAGAAAGGGTGTGAATTTATTCTCTTTCATAATTCTTCAGGGCCATTGATAGCCTATCTTCTAATTAAAGATTTTGTACCAAAATTGTATTAGTGGATACTTGGCTCTTCAAACTCATTTCAATCTAAGAATATATTTTCAAACCTACAGAACTGAAAAGAGTAAAGCACCTTAAAATTCGTGTTGATATACTCAAAAGGAAACTTGGTATTTTCACTTAAAACCTTGGCTCAGCATTTCACAGTGTATTTTCGGAGGAAACACTAGTGTTTCCTGAGTACATTTCTAATAGGAATTCCTAATAAGGAAAAAATATTCTAACACTATATTATACTATACACACATACATGTGTACAAACATATATATATAAAATGCAAAAGCTAAAAATTTATAATTTAAAAATTTCTATGATGACTTGTTTTTAAGAAAAAGGGTATTGTGTCTGTGAAAGGAGCATCACCTGAAAGATGCTCTGATAAAGAAAGCTCAGTTTCCTGGGCATGAACTATAAGCAGGCTTTCTAGCATGTTCTATGAGTGGCTCTGTGCTTGTCTTTTCAGTGTTCTGTGCTTCCATATCCATGATTATATAACCATGTTAGCCATCTGACATATAATTTAAGATGTGACTGTGACTTTATTTGATGTCTTCTCTGTGCCAACCACTTGCTACGTCCCAGGATTATAAAGACAAACAGGACGTTGAATCTGCCTGTAGAAGCTTGGCAACCGGTCAGAGACAGTGAGCCAATCTGTGCTAGAGCATAGCATCCCCCATGTTGACATACAGGCACAGGAAAAGTGATGCTTGAATGGAATTTGGAAAGTTAAGACATTAAGCATGGAAGAGGTGCAGGCTAATGCTAAAGAAGCTAACATTCTCCTCTGAAAGGACTTATTTTTTTTCCATGTAAACCTTTTGTTTTAATAGATAAGACCTAGTCATGGCTTAGATTTTAAATCACATTTACAGATAAGGAACGCTTCTAGGCCCAGACAGGTTAACAGCGAAGCTACTAGTGCTGGCAGGAATGCATGCCCCCCATGCATTTGAAGCCTAAAGAGCAGAGACTGAATGTCAGAGAACACCATACACAGCACCCTCCAGACTCGAGAACTGACAGCAGAAGACGAGAGGAAGAGCAGAGCCTCGGGGAAGCGCTGGTAACCACCATCTGATACCTTCACCTTCATGCTACAGAAGCAAATGAAAGTTGTGCTACTTTTAGATAAGCTAAGAAGGAGGTTTCCTGATCACAGTAAGTGAAGCTTTCTCTCATGTTAACAGTTAGGCCAAGGGCATTAGCTACAGAGAGGATCCACTGATAAATACAGAATATTAGAACAGCAAAGAGGAAGCCACACAGATATCTTGTTTCTTCAAATATCAGAAACTTCCGCATTACAGCAGGAGAGCAGTGGATGAATTCCACCTCATCCAAAGGTTTAGTCCAAAAACTTCCTGTTGGCATGTGCACCAAATAAGGCTCCCCGTACTTCTGGCATCATCTGCTGGGCTATGAGATCCAGCCGGCTTTCTAGGGTATTGGAAACTTTTATTTTACGATCCCCATTGTAGATATCAACTCCACCAGCTATTTCTTCAGGCAGGTAGGCCTCCTGATTAATTTGGACATCAACATCTATTTTGGTGGCAATTTTGTACATAGGAATTGTTTTTTGCACTTCAGCCTTTACCAGAGGGAAATTCTGCTTCCTGCAATGAATAATCATTCGGGGCTCCAACAATTGGTACAAACCCTGGAGGACCAGTCCATCCAGCAGCACTTGGTACCTGGTTGTATCTTTTAACACTTTGCTGAGTCTCTGTTTTGCTTCATTTAGTAGGTCTGTAATAAGGTCATCTCTTGCTCTGAGGACTTTGAGCCTTGCTTGATTCATCAAATTAGACATCTGAATTTTCTTCTCATAGTATTCCATAATCTTCAGTCTTTGGGTTTGTACAAGATGACCTTTCTCAATGTTGAACTCTTCCTCTGCTTCACATTTATTTCCTCTGCTTTCTCATTGGCTTCTTGTTCAATAAAAGCCATCATATGCTTAATCTGCTTTTGCATGTCAGCATCACTGAGGGCCATGGTGAAAGCTGTGCTAGGCCGGAGGCCCACTGGCTCTAGCTTAGGTTGGAAGGGGGCAGTGGAAGGAAGGGGAAAAGAAATCCAGCCTGAAAGGACTTCTTTTTTATATTATGCCTACTCCATATCTTTAAGGAAAAAATAAACAATAAAGCTATATGGTTTCACTGATTAGTCTCAACCGTCAATTTTTTTTTTTTTAAAGGTTTTATTTATTTATTTGACAGAGAGAGAGAGACACAGCGAGAGAGGGAACACAAGCAGGGGGAGTGGGAGAGGGAGAAGCAGACTCCCTGCTGAGCAGGGAGCCCGATGCGGGACTCGATCCAGGGACTCCAGGATCATGACCTGAGCCGAAGGCAGTCGCTTAACCAACTGAGCCACCCAGGCGCCCCTCAACCGTCAAATTTTTAAAAAGAATTTTAGAATACTTTTCTACTTGTAATAATTTTGAATATATTTATTATTTTTAGGGACTAAAATGGTCTAAAGGTAATGGAAGTCTAAGTTTTATTAACAATGGTCGTAGATGCTAGGTATTATATTATTAAATCTACTTGAGAAAAATGAACGAAATTGCCAATTGCCATTCCAAAACCATGCTGGGCTTTTACCTAATATAATATGAGTATGCCAGTAATGTATAACCTGAAATCTGTCATGGAAAGCCCTGCATGGCAAAATAAAAAATGTCAGCTGAGACATTTTAGAGTTGAATTTGTCAGTCTTCAAAATAGTGTTTTGAAAGTAGGCCAAAAGCCCTCAGCCCATTTATTTTCACGTTGTATTCTTGTTTCATCTGTCCCCTTATCTGGGTGCATAAGCCATCTTGTACAGTGCAATGTCAATTCTGATGATTTGTTTTAAAGAAACAGTTGTGTCTTTTTGCAGCAGAGAAAAAAAAAATCCTAGGTAGAATCAGAATAATGATCTAATATCAATTTTTATTCACAAAGCACTTCAGTGTTTGACTTGTGAATAACTCACAAGTTTTATTCAAATCTACCATTTTATATTTTACCCTTGAAAATTGCGATCAAAGATAAAGTAATTTATTAAACAGTCTTCATTCTTTTCCTTTTAGAGGAAAAAAAACAGAGGAAAAGAATTATTGAAACAAATCATCAGGGTTGACAGTAAACTGTATAAGACGGAAGAAGCTATTGTATCACTCTTCAGATATATTTTATTGCTAAATAAAAAGGATGTGTTGCCCTGTTTTCATATGAAAAACAAAATTTCAACTTTTATTTTAAATGATGACTACTGGCATATGCAATTTCAGTGTAAGAATTTCAATTAAGAACCTTGACATACAAGGTTTAAACTGCCTGCAAAACATCGAAGAATTTAATAAATTAATATGAACACTGAAAAAAAGTTACATATATACAGCAAGTTTATTTTCTTCCCAAGCACAGAGAAATGATCAAACACAGACTGTACCCCCAAGGGGATTTGAATTATAGTATCTCTGTCTTATAAATGCCCTTTGAGGAGCCACCATCCTTTAGGACATGTGGGGTTTACAATTTTTACTGGAAATATAGCTTTATGTAACTTTTTTTAAAATTCAAGAAAAAGAATTTTTGTTTCTAACTCTAATACCAATAAAAAAGAGATTAAAAGAGCTCATACTAAAAAAAAGCATGGAGAGAATTTTACTCTAGTTTTCCATTGTATCAGTTTCCTAATGTAGCAAAATACTACAGACTGGATGGCTTAAAACAGAGAACAGTCTCACAGTTGTGGAGGCTAGAAAGTCTCAACTCAAGGTGTCTGCAGAATTATGCTCCCCTGAAACCCGTAGGGGAGAAACTTTTTTGCTTCTTCCTGCCTTCCGGGGGAGGCCAGCAAGCCTAGGTGTTCCTTAGCTCGAACCTGCAGCACTCCCAATCTCTGTGTCTGTCTTTACAGGGTTCTCTTCCCTGTGTGTCAGTGTGTCTTCCCAAAGGACACTAGTCATGGGGCGCCTGGGTGGTTCAGTCGGTTAAGCATCTGCCTTCAGCTCAGGTCATGATCTCAGGGTTCTGGGAGGGAGCCCCTCATCAGGCTCTCTGCTCAGTGGGGAGTCTGCTTCTCCCTCTGTGCTCTCCCTCTCTCTCTCTCAAATAAATGGGTGAAATCTTTAAAAAGAAAAAAAGGACACCAGTCATATTGGATTAAGGGCCCATCTTACTTCAGTTTAACATCATTTTAACTAATTACATCTACAAGGATCCTATTTCCACATCAAGTCACATTTGGAGGTACTGGGGGTTAGGACTTCAATATATCTTTTGAGGACACAATGCAACCCATAACATCCACTGAGGTTTTTCTTCAAAATTTTTTTCTAAAATTTTTGTATTGAAATAGATTCAGACAATCATAAACTTTCAACAATAGTACAGAGGATTCTCATGTACCCTCATCTAGCTTCTACTAATGTAAATAACTTTCATAACCCTGATATAGTTATCAAAACTAAAACTAAAAACTTAACATTGGTAAAATTCTATTAACTAAGCTAGGGACCTTTATTTGTATTTCACTAATTTTCCCACTGATACCTGCTTTAAATATTTTTTGTTGTTCCAGGATCCAACCTAGGATATCAGGTTTCATTTATTAAACTTAGTTGCAGTTCCAATCTGTGAAAATGTTTTAGTCTTTACTTGATTTTTATGAACTTGGCATAGAGACTTTCAAAGAATACTGACTATTTTGTAGAATGTCCTTCATTCGGGTTTTTCTGATGTTTCTTCATAATTACACTACAATTTTGAATTTTGAGGAAGGATATCACAGTGGCGAAGTGCCCTGCTCATCACATAGTATCAGGGGGTACGTGATACCAACATGGCTTATTCTTAGTGATACTAACCTGGATGATTTGGTTAAGGTGCTGTCTGACAGATTTCTTCACCGTAATGTTGCCATTTCCCCCTTTCTGCGCTCTATTCTTTGGGAGCAAATCCTATGTCCAGTCCACACTGAAAGAAAGGAAAATTAAGTTTTATCTTCCAAAGGGAAGGCGAATATCAAAGAATTTGTGGACATAGGTTAAAACCAACACAGTAATTAGAGAATGGTTAGGGGTAGATACTTTGAGGCTGTGCAGATAACTTACTTCTCCTTAAAGTTCTGTCCATTAATTTTATCCATCCTCTGTGAAGCTTGCCCACAGCAATTATTACTGTGCCATCCAAAGGTGATTTTCTACTTTGCTCATACCATATTCTTTTGAAAAGCAACTAAAAAATAATAATTCTGGCACAGGATTAAAGTAATTCTATCTATTGAGATGCCTTAGGGCTTAATAAAATGTACTCATAGTTTTCTTTGAAATAGCATCAGGTCTAAGAAATAAAGGCCCATCACCATGCTTTCTCTTGGACGAGTCAGAGCATTAGAGCACTGAGTCATGCAAAGGTGCTTAATGGTTCCGAGAGACAGTGCTTCACCCTCTCTGACAGGGCTCATTTGCATACACGTTTAATCCCAGCAGGAGGTGTGCATTCACGTGTCTCCCAGAGCGGAAATACAGACATTCTCAGGTAAAAGCAGTTCTTCATAAACTTTATAACCTCATTCCAAACTCCAGTTGTCAGTTTACAGCTTTCAGAATGACATCTTAAATCAGGAAAATGGCATGTGTGTACTGTAACTGGCCTAATCTTTTCTGTAAATTGCTGCCTATGGTTTTCAAAAACATAGTAAATTGCTGGCAACTGACATTGTGTCTCCCTGCACGATTAACTTCACTTCTGCACAGTTAATAAATCAGTTTTAAATTATTCATCAGATCACCCAGTGCCTAGGCTTTGATTGACAGCCACTGATTTTAGGGACCTGTAATTCTAACTCATACTGAGGTAAAATTTGCCACCTGATTGTTTCCATTCTCTTCAAATGTAAAATTAAAACTATAAGCAGAAAGATGGCAGTTTAGGAAGATCCTGAATTCACTTCCTCCCAAGGACACACCAAATCTACAGTGACATATGGATTATTTCTTCCTGAAAAAGATCTGAAAACTAGAGTGACTGTTCTGCACAACAAAGAATAAAAGTACTACATCAAGTTGGGTAGGAGAGGCAGAGACACAGTCTGGTGTAGCAACACACAATAGGGTGGAATCTCACCAAGACAGGTGTTTCTGCCAGAGGAGTGAGGGAATGGTGCCCCACATTGGGCACCCTGGCTCCTGAAACCTGCACTAGAGAGGTGAGCCTCCAGAACATCTGGCTTGGAAAACCAATGGGACTGCCATCAGGGGTCCCAAAGTGCTAGAGGAAACCAGGAGTCCCCTCTTGGAGGGTCGTGTGCAATCACACTCACCCCTAAACCCAGTGAGAAAATAGCAGTTTGAAAAATGTCTAGACTATATGTGGGGGAAGATTCAATTGTTGATCTGGGGGTATTGGCTGGAGATGAGTGGGCATTAAGGTGCTCCCCAGAGGTAGAGGTGTTGGCAGATGCCATTGCTACACACTCCACATATCCTACTAGCACAGGTGGGTGAGCTTGGACATGGCACCCTCCCACCCCCATGCCGGAATGAGCGGGCGGAAAGTGCTCAGGGCACTTGCTGGGGCAGGAGAATGTGGGTGGTTGTGGTGCTCTTTTGGCTTGGCAAGTCAAATAGCGGTGGCATTCTTCCACTCCCAGCCTGAAGGCAGTGCATGCAAACAGACAAGGCACTCTCTTACTGCATTGCTGAAGCCACAGGCACATGCAGTCAAGACATTTTCCTACTGCCCTCCTGAGGACAGTGAGTAGCCCACCCACTATATTCTCCAGTAGTCTTGATAAAGCCAGCAGGTAAAAGAAATACACATAAATGGTACCCTTTCATCGCCTGGCCCTGGTGGACAAGAGAGCTGGTGTTCTAGAGTTCCATGGGGCTTTAACAACTGGAAAGATAGTACTTGGCAGGCCACCACTGCCAGGGCACTGCACAGATATAAATTTACTTAGCCTGGAGCTTCAGCCTAAGGGACACGCTTCAGGTTTCCCACACATGTAGAGGCTCAGGAGGCACTCCCAGGACACATAAGCAGGGAGACACCATCCCTGACCTCACTATAGCTCAATGAGACTTCCCATAAAGGACCTTATGCACTTGTCTGGAGCCCTGATTTTTGCAAATGTCACCTAGGAGACACCTCCAGGTCTCCTGGTCTGGAGGTCAGTAGGTTTACAACTGGGGGCCCACGACACTATATATATTTGCATACTTTAAAAGCTGCTGCTTGAGGGTCTGGCTTCCAATCAGCCTGAAATTAGATGCTAAATGAGATTCTGTCCCTAGGATCACTGACAGGTGTTGGCACACCCTCAACAACTCAACTTATAAAAAAATAAATCCTGTAGTTTAGACAATCACAAAAGTTCATGAGACAACCAAGAGCCAGGGCAAGGTTGAATGAATCACCAACACAAGGCTACTCCTTCAAAACTAAGAGAGGTAGCTGTTTTGCCTTATACATAGAAACAACACAGAGCCAAGCCAAATGAAGAAAGACAGAAATATGTTTGAAAAGAAAGAACAAGACACAAGTATCTACATGATAAAGAATTCAAAGTAATGGTCATAAAGATGCTCACCGAATGTGGTAGAATGGATGAACACAGGGAGATACTTAACAAGAAGATAGAACACATAAGAAAGTACTAAACAGAAGCCACAGAGCTGAAGAATATGATAACTGACCTAAAAAATGCACTAGAGGAGTTCAACAAAAGACTAGATGACAGCAGAGTGGATCAGCGACCTGGGAGACAGGGCACTGGAACTCACGCAGACAATACAGTGAAAAAGAAGAATTTTAAAAAATGAAGCTAACCAAGGGACCTCTAGAACAACATCAAACATAAGAATGTTGGCATTAGAGGGGTCCTAGAAGGAGAAGAGAGAGAGAAGGGGAAAGAGCAATTATTTGAAGAAATAATGGCTGAAAACTTCCCTAATTTAGGGAAGGAAACAGACACCCAAGCCCAGAGAGTTTCAAATAAGATGAAACCAAATAAGAGAACCACATCAAGACACATATAACGTCAAAAGAGAGAATCTTAAAAGCAGCAAGAGAAAAACAAGTAATTACATACAAGGAAACCCCATATGGCTATCAGTAGATTTCTCAGCAGAAACTTTGCAAGCCAGATGGGAATGGCATGACATAATCAAAGAGCCGAAAGGAAAAAAATTCACCTTAAGAATACTCTTCCCAGCAAGGTTATCATTCAGATTTGAAGAAGATAAGCAAAAGAGTTTCCCAGACAAGCAAAAACTAACACTTTCACATTTTATTATTGTCATTACCTCTGCTGTTGCTGTTGTTATTTATTAATTTGCCTACATTTCCCATTATATTGAAAATTTCATGAGAATAGAAGCTGACCATCTAGTATATTCTTATGTTCCTGTTGCCATGCTTATAACCTCTAAATTAAAATTTGTGTGTATTTGTTTTGTTCGATTGGGTTGTGTACTGCAGAAAAGCTCCAAAACAATGGCTTAAGAGATATTTTCTCATATAAAAGAAATCCAATATTAGACAGTCTAGAGATGATATAATAGCTTCACAAAGATATAAGGTCCCAGGCTGTCCCTCTAGCTTTCCATTCTCTTAACCCAATCAATAACTTGTCTCCTCAAGGTTATCTTATGGTCCAAACTGTTCAGGCTCCAGCCAATCTGTTTCCCCATCTTTCCCTATATAATTGGTTTGATTTCCCTATCATTCTGCATAACCAGCATTCTCAGCCTTGCTCTTTTGGAGTGAAGGATCTGGAACTCTTGTGGGCATCCTGTGACTGCCACACCAGTAAATTACACATCAAATGCACAGCTACTCTACTGCTTCTCTTGTTCAAGGCCACTCCAAAGCCTTTACTCATAATTTCATGCACCAGTAATAAACCTTCTCTGCGTGAAATTTTTTAGACCTGCCTAAAAGAAAAATGTGATTTTTGTCAAGTGAGTTGCAGAGGCAAATTTATATAGCTAAATCAATGACTTTTTTTCCTTTATAATTTCCCAGAAGGTAGTGCTGTATAATCATACTGTAAGCTATATTCCTGCTAGGCTCTTTGGCTAAATGTTCATCAGTTATTTAATCTGTGGTAGTATTCTTTGTTATTGTACAAAACTACTTGAAGGCATAAATTGCTATTCTGTTAAGGAAAACAACAAGAGACATGCAAATAAACATGCTTATCAGGCTCTCTTCTATAATCTTTGGAACCATTGTGAATGTCACCCAAAGTTCTTCATTTGGATTTTCCTCTTAATTGAAGTTTCTCAACCATGAGATTGTATCCATTAAATACACAAATTAACATCACAGCAAGAGAATCCACAATCTTAATGGGCATACTAGTGTTCTATTTGTTCTACACACTGTTATTGTAGAATGACCTTATGTTCAATTTGCTCCATCAAGACTTCCACCCATACTGCTTGAATTTCCTTTAAAAAAGCAGAGCAACACATTGTGCTAGATTGTTATTAAAGCTGTTTTCTCTGGAGCACAATATTGCTTTCATTAACCCCTAGCAGCCACAGTCTACTCTCAATGGTGTATTTTTGGCAAACTGTAGCCTAGCTCTCATATACTGAAACAATTAAAGATTTATTGAGAAAGAAATGTTGCTTTTACTGATGTAAGTGAGTGAAGTGGATAAATTTGGAGATCATCACAGGAGCAGAGCCCCAGTAATATCAGGGAAGCTGAGTGAGAGCAGGATCCCTCTGAACCTCCCTCCAGCTTTAGTCTGGCTGAATAAGATGAGTACCACTGCTCTATTGTGTTCCCTGCCCAGGTGGCAGAGTCTGGGGAAGGAAGTATGGGGAGGGGAGGAAACCCTCAAGCCACAAGCCACATGTGGTCTTTTTTGGTCAGCGGGGGAGACACAAGAGCATGTTTTAACAATGAAAGTTTTAACAGCTAAAGCTGGGGCAGAATCTATGCCTGGTGGATTAAGGAACTGGAAAGAGGAATTTGACACAGAAGCATTAGGGAGGGAATTATTGGAGGAAATATAATCATTTCATGCTTATAGTTCCAAATTGACACTATAAAACAATTACACAAACATCCACTTCTTTTTTAAGATTTGTTTTATTTATTTTAGAGAGACATAGAGTACAAGTAGGAGGAGCAGAGGGAGAGGGAGAGAGAATCTCAAGCAGACTCCACGCAGAGTACAGAGCCCAATATGGGGCTTGATCTCACAACCCTGAGATCCCAACCTGAGCTGAAACCAAGAGTTGGCCACTCAACCAACTGTGCACCTAAGTGCCCCAAAACATTTACTTTTATTTAAAAAGTTGTTCACTCTCATATGTTAATTTGGAAAGAGAATATAGTATAAAATAAAAATGGCACAGACAATAGAGTTTGCTGTTTTCAGTTATATTTGCACAGACCTGTTCAATACGTGACTCTAACATAGAGTAATAAATGCTGCTACTGTGTATAGAAAATTAACTCAACTGCTTAAAAAAGAAAAACAACAACCCGCTTGCAACCACTAAAGAGAGGCATATCGCTCATTAACAGCAATTTGTGAAACCTAGGCTCCAGTGATTACTTCAAAGTTTGGACTGATTCTGTTTGTCATTAGACTGTATATCCTAGCAGAAAATTACATTTCTTGGTTGTCTCCTGAGAAGACATTCCCTCAAATCTCTGTATTTGCATTAAACATAATGCTAAGATACAATACAGATTTCAACTTGCATATAGCTTTTCTTTATATGTTACAGAGGAAAAAAAATAGGTCACCATATCAGGAAATATTAGAACTTCATTTTTCAGAAATTATGTTCACTTAGAATAATAAGGTCTTTTGAATAAGAAACATAACTATGTACATTTAAGCTGATTTCTCCTATTTTCTTTAATGTAATTGCATCCCTTGATTTTGCTTGCATGTTACCCCCATCACTACCCTTCTGTCACTCCACTCACCCATCTGTGTCTGAGAATAAAAATAGAAGAGCAGGATATATACAATAGTTTATTATCAGACTTACATAACAAAAAATTCTGGTGACCAAAACGTGTTTATGCATTAAAAAATGCCTACCTGACATTAATTAGAATAGTAAGGAAGACATGATTTTTGTAGCTCAAAAGAAGGCATAGAATTTGCTTGATTTCTAGTTCCTATAAATGCTTCTGGATAATTTCCTAGAGTAATTATTCTTGAATGTGGGTATTAGCAGTTTCTAAAATTTCACAAATATCATATTTCAAGATTTCTTTTGAGAGTTGCCCAGGTAGAAAGAAATCACTCATAGGGAAAGTCAAGAGTAAATAGTAACTAGTAGTATATTATATCTATTTTATTAATTTAAAATTAAATTAATTGTAATAAATTGATTAAATAAATTGTATCTATTTGAATAAAAATAAAATATACAAAGCACAGTTGCCTAAGTTTAGTCAACTGAAAATAAAAAAGAACTGATAAGGTATAAACACTTAGAAAGTTTATTAAGTATAATAGATGGATTGGAGGACACCGGAATTTGGGTTTCCTATGTTTAGAATTCTTCCTTGGCTTTTTAAAATATTTCCAATTTAAAATACCATGCCCAACAGAAGAAGAACCACAAACCCTGAAATTTAGAAATTGAATCTTAAATTGGTATATCTAAACCACTCACATTTAATTATTGATACAAATGGACTAATACTACCCTGTTTATAACTGCTTTCTATTCATTGCATTTGTTTTTTGTTCCTTTTTTCTCTCATTTCTACCTTTCATGGTTTTTTAAAAATTTTTATTATTTTGAAGATTTTATTTATTTATCTGAGAGAGAGAGAACAAGCAGGGGGAGGGGCAGAGGGAGAGGGAGAAACAGACTTCCTGCTGAGCAGGGAGCCCGACATGGGGTTCGATCCCAGGATCCTGGGACCATGACCTAAGCCAAAGGCAGATGCTTAACTGACTGAGCCACCCAGGCGCCCCTGCCTTTCATGATTTTAATTGAGCATTTTTTATGATTCCATTTTATCTTCTCTAAGCATATCAATTAGACTTATTTTTAAAATGTTATTGGTTTCCCTAGTTTAAAACATACATTTTTTTAAAAAAAGATTGTATTTATTTAAGAGACAGAGTACTAGAGGGGGAGGGGCTGGGGGGAAGAGGGAAAGAGAAGCAGACTCCCTCTGAGCAATGAGCCTGACACTGGGCTCCATCTCAGGATCCTGAGATCATGACCTGAGTTGAAATCAAGAGTTGGACGATTAACTGACTGAGCCACCCAGGCACCCCTAAAATATACGTTTTTAATTAATCTAAGTCCACCTTCAAATACTACTATACCTTAACATATAGTACAGTTACTTTATAACAGAAATTTCCAATTTATCGCTCCTATTCCTTGTGGAATTGTTGATATTTATTTTACTTTTCCATATACCAATTACGTTGTTACTATTATTGTTTTAAACAGTTATATATCAATTAAGAATAAGAAAAATGAGTATTTTTAATCTTAATTTGTTCTTTCTCTTTTTGTAGTACTTTCTTTTCTTTATGTAAATCCAAATTTTTGACCTGTATAATTTTCCTCCTGCCTGGAGAACTTTTAATATTTCTTGGAGGGTGTGTTTATTATCAATGATTTTCCTCAGTTTTTGTTTATTTGACAAAGTATTTGTCTTTTATTTTCCAAAGTAATTTTGTTGCATATAGAATTCCAGTTTGAAAAAAAGGGGAAAAAAGAAAAAAGAATTCAAGGTTGGTGCTTTCTACTTCAACATTTTATATATTTCACTTCACTCTCTTTTGCTTGCATGCAAAAGATGATAAGTCTTTGTTTTCTACAAGTAGCACTGTGTTCTTTCCCACCCCCCTTTCCCTGGATTCTTTCAAGATCAACTTTAATTTTCTGCAGTTTGAATGCTAATATGACTAAATATTTCTGTGTGGTCTTTTTGTTTCTGCTTTTTAAATTTATCCTGTTGGTAACACCTGCATTTCCTGGGTCTGTGGTTTGGTGTCTATCTTTAATTTTGGAAAGTTCTTGGCCTTTGGTACTTCAAATATTTCCTCTGCTCCACTTTCCCCTCCACTTCTGATTTTCCAACCATATGTATGTATATATACCTTGGGATATTGTCTCACAGTTCTTGGATGTTCTATTTTTTTTTTAATTTTATTTCCTTTTCTCTTTGCATTTCACTGTAGGAAGTTTCTATTGACCTATCTCCACACTCCTGGATCCTTTTCTCAGCTTTTTCAAGTTTCTTGATGAACTCATTGAAGGCATTTTTCATTTCTGTTACAGAATTTCTTTTGCTAGCATTTTCTTTTCATTCTTTCTTTGAATTTCATCTATCTACTTTACCCATCTATTCTTTTTTTTACTTTTATTTTTTTATTGTTATGTTAATCCCCATACATTACATCATTAGTTTTAGATGTAGTGTTCCATGATTCATTGTTTGTGCATAACATCCAGTGCTCCATGTGTAATGTGCCCTCTTTAATACCCATCACCAGGCTAACCCATCCTCCCATACCCCTCCCCTCTAGAACCCTCAGTTTGTTTTTCAGAGTCCATCGTCTCTCATGGTTCCTCTCCCCCTCTGATTTCCCCCCCTTCATCCTTCCCCTCCTGCTATCTTCTTCTTTTTTTTTTTCTTAACATATATTGCATTATTTGTTTCAGAGGTACAGATCTGTGATTCAACAGTCTTGCACAATTCACAGCGCTCACCATAGCACATACCCTCCCCAATGTCTATCACCCAGCCACCCCATCCCTCCCACCCCCCCATCACTCCAGCAACCCTCAGTTTGTTTCCTGCGATTAAGAATTCCTCATATCAGTGAGGTCATATGATACATGTCTTTCTCTGTTTGACTTATTTCACTCAGCATAATACCCTCCAGTTCCATCCACGTCGTTGCAAATGGCAAGATCTCATTCCTTTTGATGGCTGCATAATATTCCATTGTATATATATACCACTTCTTCTTTAGCCATTCATCTGTCGATGGACATCTTGGCTCTTTCCACAGTTTGGCTATTGTGGACATTGTTGCTATAAACATCGGGGTGCACGTACCCTTTCGGATCCCTACTTTTGTATCTTTGGGGTAAATACCCAGTAGTGCAATTGCTGGATCATATGGTAGCTCTATTTTCAACTTTTTGAGGAACCTCCATACTGTTTTCCAGAGTGGCTGCACCAGCTTGCATTCCCACCAACAGTGTAGGAGGGTCCCCTTTCTCCACATCCCCGCCAACATCTGTCATTTCCTGACTTGTTAATTTTAGCCATTCTGACTGGTGTGAGGTGGTATCTCATTGAGGTTTTGATTTGGATTTCCCTAATGCCGAGCGATATTGAGCTCTTTTTCATGTGTCTGTTGGCCATTTGGATGTCTTCTTTGGAAAAATGTCTGTTCATGTCTTCTGCCCATTTCTTGATTGGATTCTTTGTTCTTTGGGTGTTGAGTTTGATAAGTTCTTTATAGATTTTGGATACTAGCCCTTTATCTGATATGTCATTTGCAAATACCTTCTCCCATTCTGTCGGTTGTCTTTTGGTTTTGTTGACTGTTTCCTTTGCTGTGCAAAAAGCTTTTTATCTTGATGAAGTCCCAATAGTTCATTTTTGCCCTTGCTTCCCTTGCCTTTGGCGATGTTTCTAGGAAGAAGTTGCTGTGGCTGAGGTCGAAGAGGTTGCTGCCTGTGTTCTCCTTTAGGATTTTGATGGACTCCTATCTCACATTGAGGTCTTTCAACCATTTGGAGTCTATTTTTGTGTGTGGTGTAGGGAAATGGTCCAGTTTCATTCTTCTGCATGTGGCTGCCCAATTTTCCCAACACCATTTGTTGAAGAGACTGTCTTTTTTCCATTGGACATTCTTTCCTGCTTTGTCGAAGATGAGTTGACCATAGAGTTGAGGGTCCATTTTTGGGCTCTCTATTCTGTTCCATTGATCTATGTGTCTGTTTTTGTGCCAGTACCATACTGTCTTGATGATGACAGCTTTGTAATACAGTTTGAAGTCCGGAATTGTGATGCCGCCAGCTTTGCTTTTCTTTTTCAACATTCCTCTGGCTATTCGGGGTCTTTTCTGGTTCCATACAAATTTTAGGATTATTTTTTCCATTTCTTTGAAAAAAGTGGATGGTATTTTGATGGGGATTGCATTGAATGTGTAGATTGCTCTAGGTAGCGTTGACATCTTCACAATATTTGTTCTTCCAATCCATAAGCATGGAACGTTTTTCCATTTCTTTGTGTCTTCCTCAGTTTCTTCCATGAGTATTCTATAGTTTTCTGAGTACAGATTCTTTGCCTCTTTGGTTAGATTTATTCCTAGGTGTCTTATGGTTTTGGGTGCAATTGTAAATGGGATCAACTCCTTAATTTCTCTTTTTCTGTCTTATTTTTGGTGTATGGAAATGCCACTGATTTCTGTGCATTGATTTTATATCCTGCCACTTTACTGAATTCCTGTATGAGTTCTAGCAGTTTGGGGGTGGAGTCTTTGGGGTTTTCCACATAAAGTATCATATCATCTGCAAAGAGTGAGAGTTTGACTTCTTCTTTGCCAATTTGGATGCCTTTTATTTCTTTTTGTTGTCTGATTGCTGTGGCTAGGACTTCCAATACTATGTTGAATAGCAGTGGTGATAGTGGACATCCCTGCCGCGTTCCTGACCCTAGGGGGAAAGCTCTCAGTTTTTCCCCATTGAGAATGATATTCGCTGTAGGTTTTTCATAGATGGTTTTTATGATATTGAGGTATGTACCCTCTATGCCTATACTCTGAAGAGTTTTGATCAAGAAAGGATGCTGTACTTTGTCAAATGCTTTTTCTGCATCTATTGAGAGGATCATATGATTCTTGTTCTTTCTTTGTTAATGTATTGTATCACGTTAATTGATTTGCGGATGTTGAACCAACCTTGCAGCCCAGGGATAAATCCCACTTGGTCGTGGTGAATAATCCTTTTAATGTACTGTTGGATCCTATTGGCTAGTATTTTGGTGAGAATTTTTGCATCCATGTTCATCAGGGATATTGGTCTGTAGTTCTCCTTTTTGATGGGGTCTTTGGTTTTGGGATCAAGGTAATGGTGGCCTCATAAAATGAGTTTGGAAGTTTTCCTTCCATGTCTATTTTTTGGAACAGTTTCAGAAGAATAGGTATTAATTCTTCTTTAAATGTTTGGTAGAATTCCCCTGGGAAGCCATCTGCCCTGGGCTTTTGTTTTTTGGGAGATTGTTGATGACTGCTTCAATTTCCTTAGTGGTTATAGGTCTGTTCAGGTTTTCTATTTCTTCCTGGTTCAGTTTTGGTAGTTGATATATCTCTAGGAATGCATCCATTTCTTCCAGGTTATCTAATTTGCTGGCATAGAGTGGCTCATAATATGTTCTTATAATTGTTTGTATTTCTTTGGTGTTGGTTGTGATCTCTCCTCTTTCATTCATGATTTTGTTGATTTGGGTCATTTCTCTTTTCTTTTTGATAAGTCTGGCCAGGGGTTTATCAATCTTGTTAATTCTTTCAAAGAAGCAGCTCCTAGTTTCGTTGATCTGTTCTACTGTTCTTTTAGTTTCTATTTCATTGATTTCTGCTCTAATCTTTATTATTTCTCTTCTCCTGCTGGGTTTAGGCTTTATTTGCTGTTCTTTCTCCAGCTCCTTTAGGTGTAGGGTTAGGTTGTATACTTGAGACCTTTCTTGTTTCTTGAGAAAGGCTTGTATTGCTATATACTTTCCTCTTAGGACTGCCTTTGCTGCATCCCAAAGATTTTGAATAGTTGTGTTTTCATTTTCATTGGTTTCCATGAATTTTTTTAATTCTCCTTTAATTTCCTGGTTGACCCATTCATTCTTTAGTAGGATGCTCTCTAGCCTCCATGTATTTGAGTTCTTTCCGACTTTCTTCTTGTGATTGAGTTCTAGTTTCAAAGCATTGTGGTCTGAAAATAGGCAGGGAATGATCCCAATCTTTTGGTACTGGTTGAGACCTGATTTATGACCTAGGATGTGATCGATTCTGGAGAATGTTCCATGGGCACTAGAGAAGAATGTGTATTCTGTTGCTTTGGGATGGAATGTTCTGAATATGTCTGTGAAGTCCATTTGGTCCAGTGTGTCATTTAAAGTCTTTATTTCCTTGTTGATCTTTTGCTTAGACGATCTGTCCATTTCAGTGACGGAGGTGTTAAAGTCCCCCATTATTATTGTATTGTTGTTGATGTGTTTCTTTGCTTTTGTTATTAATTGCCTTATATAATTGGCTGCTCCCATGTTAGGGGCATAGATATTTACAATTGTTAGATCTTCTTGTTGGATAGACCCTTTAAGTAGGATATAATGTCCTTCCTCATCTCTTATTACAGTCTTTGGTTTAAAATCTAATTTGTCTGATATAAGCATTGCCACCCCAGCTTTCTTTTGGTGTCCATTAGCATGGTAAATGGTTTTCCACCCCCTCACTTTCAATCTGGGGGTGTCTTTGGTTCTAAAATGAGTCTCTTGCAGACAGCATATCGATGGGTCTTGTTTTTTAATCCAGTCTGATAGCCTGTGTCTTTTGATTGGGGGCATTTAGCCCATTTACATTCAGGGTAACTATTGAAAGATAGGAATTTAGTGCCATTGTATTGCCTGTAAGGTGACTGTTACTGTATATTGTCTTGTGCCTTTCTGGTCTATGTTGCTTTTAGGCTCTCTCTTTGCTTAGAGGACCCCTTTCAAGATTTCTTGTATGGCTGGTTTCGTGTTTGCAAATTCCTTTAGTTTTTGTTTGTCCTGGAAGCTTTTTATCTCTCCTTCTGTTTTCAATGACAGCCTAGGTGGATATAGTATTCTTGGCTGCATATTTTTCTCATTTAGTGCTCTGAATATATCCTGCCCATCCTTTCTGGCCTGCCAGGTCTCTGTGGATAGGTTTGTTGCCAATCTAATGTTTCTACCATTGTAGGTTACATATCTCTTCTCCCGGGCTGCTTTCAGGATTTTCTTTGTCTCTGAGACTCGTAAGTTTTACTATTAGATGTCGGGGTGTTGACCTATTTTTATTGATTTTGAGAGGGGTTCTCTGTGCTTCCTGGATTTTCATGCCTGTTTCCTTCCCCAAATTAGGGAAGTTCTCTGCTATAATTTGCTCCATTATACCTTCTGCCCCTCTCTCTCTTTCTTCTTCTTCTGGGATCCCAATTATTCTAATGTTTCGTCTTATGGTATCGCTTATCTCTTGAATTCTGCCCTCATGATCCAGTAGTTGTTTATCTCTCTTTTTCTCAGCTTCTTTATTCTCCATCATTTGGTCTTCTATATCACTGATTCTCTCTTCTGCCTCCTTTATCCTAGCAGTTAGTGTGCCCATATTTGATTGCACCTCATTAATAGCCTTTTTGATTTCGACTTGGTTAGATTTTAGTTCTTTTATTTCTCCAGAAAGGGTTTCTCTAATAACTTCCATGCTTTTTTCAAGCCCAGCTAGTATCTTTAAAGTGATGATTCTGAACTCTAGATCTGACATCGTACTAATGTCCATATTGAGTAGGTCCCTGGCAGTCGGTACTACCTCTTGTTCTTTTTGTTGAGGTAATTTTTTCCATCTTATCATTTTGTCCAGAGGAGAATAGACTAATGAGAGAACAAAATGCTAACAGGGTAACAACGTTTCCAGAACATATACTCTAAACAAATCAGAAAAGACCTGAAGCAGTGGGAAAGGAAAGGGAAAGAGAGAAAAAAGAAAAGCAAAAAAAGAAGGAAAAGAAAAAGAGAAAGATAAAAACAAACAAAAACAGAACAAAACAAAACAAAACAAAACAGAATGTGATCAAATATGAACAGGCTGGTATATAGATCAGTGCCACACACTAGATTTTGGGTGTATTTGGTCTGTTAGAAAAAAGTGCTTCCCAAAATTTTAAAGAAAGGAAAACTTATATATGTACAAATATAAGGGTTGATATGATGAAGGGATGGAATATGACTGTAAAGATGGAAATTATAAAAAATTTTATAAAAGAAATTGATAAGAAGTTGTTTGAAAAAAGGAAGAAGAGGATTTAGAAAAAAAAAGAGAGGAAAAAAAAAAGGGAGAGAATGTGATCAGGCAGGGGAGTAGAAAAAACCATACAATAGAGCTTTAGGGTATATTTTGATCTGTTAGAAGAAATTATCTCAAAATTTAAAGAGAGAACAACTTATATATATATGCCAAAAATATGGGTAACTACTATGAAGGGATAGAATATGACTCTAAAAATGAAAAATAAAAATGTTTTTTAAAAAAGGGATTGATAAGATGTTGGTTGAAAAACGGAAAAAGAAAAATTAAAGAAAAAAAAGTTAAAAAAAATTAACTTTGAAAGACTAAAGAATCATGGTAAAAAAGCCATGAATTCTATATGCAGTATTCCCCTAGCGCTGGAGTTCTGCCGTTCTCATTGATCGGTAAACTTGGTCTTGGCTGGCTGTTCTCGCTGATCTTCTAGGGGAGGGGACTGTTGCCGTGGTTTCCAAAAGTCTTTGCCGGAGGCGGAATTGCCCCGCCCTTGCCGAGTCTGGGCTAAGTAATCTGCTCGGGTTTGCTCTCTGGAGCTTTTGTTCCCTTCAAGCTTTCCGTACAGCTTTGGAGGACGAGAGTGAAAATGTCGGCCTCCTAATCTCCACCCCAGAGGAGCTGAGAACTTGAGGCCCCGCTCCTCAGTGAGTGCCCAGAGAAAAGCCGTCAGTCACTCCCGTCTCCCCGGTCTCCGGCCACACTCCATGCTCATCCAGCCTGTGACCAAGCGTTTCTATCTCTGGCACCTGACCCCGTGTGGAGTCTCCAAACCCAGCAGATCCCTGCGGTGAGCTCCCACGCTGCTCCTCCCGGGGGAGGAAGGTGAGTCTCCCCGGATCTGCCGCTTGTTGGGTCCCTGCTGGAGGAGCAGTGGCCCGACTGTGCTGCGGATCACGGTTTATGGCAACCCCGAGCTGAGAGCCCGCGCCTGGGCTCTGTCTCTGCAGCCGACTTCCCCGCTCTGATACCTGGGAGCTCTGCTGCACTCAGGCACCCCTGGTCTTTCTGTGACCTCGAGGGTCCTGAGACCACACTGTCCCACGAGGGTTCCACCCCCCACTTAGCCATCGGAGTGACATCCCTCAGCGGAGCAGACTTCTAAAAGTTCTGATTTTGTGCTCCGTGGTTCTATCACTTGCCAGAAGCGGCCAACGGAGGCCCATCCCCCGCCATCTATCCTCCCGAATATCACCTCAGATTCACTTCTCCGCACGTCCTACCTTCCAGAAAGTGGTCGCTTTTCTGTTCAGAGAGTTGTTGCTCTTCTTTTCTTCGATCTCCTGTTGAGTTTGTAGGTGTTCAGATTGGTTTGATCCCTATCCAGCTGAATTCCTGAGAGGAGAGGAAGTCCAGGTCTCCTACTCCTCCGCCATCTTGCTCCGCCCCCTTACCCATCTATTCTTGTATGCTACTTTTACTATTATAGCCTTTAACATATTAACCATGGTTATTTTATTTTAGTTTTTAAAAGATTTATTTATTTATTTTAAAGAGAGAGAGTGGGTGGGGGGAGAATCTCAAGGAGACTCCCTGCTCAGGGCCCGCTACAGGGCTGGATCCCAGGACCCTGAAATCATGACCTGAGCTGAAATCAAGAGTCGGATGCTTAACTGACTGAGCCACACAGACGCCCCTGTCATGGTTCTTTTAAATTCTCTGTTCGATGGTTCCCACATCTATGTTACATCTGAGTCTACTTCTAATGATTGCCGAGTCTCTTCAGAGAGTAGTTTCTCTTGTCTGTTGCATGCCTTGTGATTTTTTTTTTAAACTGGACACAACATTATCACATAATAGGAATTGAGGTAAATAGACCTTTCATTGGAGAATTTCTATCAATCTGGCTGGGATTAAGCCGTGTTTAACATTTGTTGTAGTTATAGTTAGCAGAGGCTTTGAACTCCTTTAGTGTCTTTGTCTCTTCTCTTGACTTTGGCCCCCTCCTTGTAATCCATCTCTGAGAGTCTGTGTCTTGCAGTTCTTTTAGCTGTAATCCTCTGTTATTATAGTAGAAAGCTATTGCTATGGTGGTAAGGTGTTGGGGAGGGGAAGTGTTTATAATATTCCAATTACATCTAAGTCGTTCAGTGAGACTGTCTCAGGACTGTGACCTCACAGTATTTCTGCTATTTTGTTGCCCCCCGCCCCCCGCCATGTCCTCCTATTGCCTCCTCCTGTCCCTGGTTCCCAGTCTTTCCTTGAAGCCCTGACCTCTGCTGTTTCTTCCTTCTGGAGGGGGATAGAGTTGGGGGGAATCCTCTTCCCCAAGCTGGAATAAGGCTCTGGTAAAGTCCTTTCCTCCGGGGTGGACTTCCTTAATATTGAAAACGCTCTGGGCACATCTCACAGTGGCTCTTCTTCCTTACTCCCCACCCTCTGAGGAAGCTCTAAAGGGTCATTCTCAAATCTTCACATGAAGACCTGGTGGGTTTCCTGGAGGAAAAGTCCTTGGAAGTGTGGGAGCCCCCTAAAACTGTGGCTCCACCATTTAAGTGTTCCTATGAGCTTATGGGGCCAGCAGCTTCGGCTCCATGTAGTCTGATCTTGGTTCTCTCTCTGAATGTGCCTGAAACCTCAGTTTTCTGATGAGTCCAGTAAAAATCTTGATTTACAGTTTGTCCAGCTTTTCGTGTCCATCTGGAAGTGAACCGCAAAGTCCTCCCAACCTATTCTTAACTTTCTATTTACATGACCCATTTTTTTCAAACCTCTAGGGTTAGGAGCCTGTGTCATTTTTACAGCTTATGGTCTTTTAAAAGTAAGTTGTACCAGGAAAACCTTCACTTTGAAGGCAAAATGAGAGGTATGACATCTAACTTAACCAAACTGGGAACTACACATTAAAAAAAAAAAAATTAAGTGACAAAAAGCACAGGGAATATAAATTAAATTTTGTGACTATGATGAGCCTCTGAGAATAATGACTGTAATTATGAATAGGCACTGCCTACAATTCACAATTCTAATAATGAGTAGAGTATAAAATAACTTAAAGAAATAAATATAATAAAGCAAATAAAATATTCTTTTTAATTTTTTAATTTTTAATTTTTAAAACAAATATAATATTCTTTATAATTTTACATCACTTAAAATTCATTTATTATCACAATGGCTAGAATACTTATAGAATCCATGTGCCTACACAGTGAAAATTAAGGAAAGCAAGAATTCATGGACTTTTCTGATAAAGTAAAATAAATGAGAGAACTATTGTATTTAATGCAGTGACAGTTTTCCAAGGAAATTATCATTTTCAGTCATCCAAGCTATAATTAAGTTCTCGGGGGCACAGTCCCTTTATCTGAATCTAAAAGTGGCTGGTGAGCCCTAAGATTTCAATCTAGGGCTTACCAGTTAAGTTAAAGATAACCAATCCTCTCTAGTATTTGAGGTTTTCTCTAACACAAAAAGAGTCATTAATAAAAACTAATTTATGATGTCAAAAGATTTATAGGTTGCTGGGTTGGTTTGATTAGAAGCCTTTCCTTCATTATGGACATTTGTGTTAATTTATTCATCCTACGCCTATTCATTAAAATTCCATGGCCTCTAAATTTTAGTTAATATTTTTCACCATATGATCCACAGAAAGCATATTTTCCACTTTTATAAAAATGACCAAAAAAAAAAACCCCAAAACAAAACACAAAAAACCCAGCTTTATTTACTTAAGTCCAAATATCTGTTTTTAGAACTTGATTTCTTTTTTTTCTTTTAAAGATTTTATTTATTTATTTGAGAGAGAGAGAATGAGAGAGAGCACATGAGAGGGGGGAGGGTCAGAGGGAGAAGCAGACTCCCTGCCGAGCAGGGAGCCTGATGCGGGACTCGATCCCGGGACTCCAGGATCATGACCTGAGCCGAAGGCAGTCGCTTAACCAACTGAGCCACCCAGGCGCCCTAGAACTTGATTTCTATCTGGACTGTGGAAATGCTGTCATTGACTATCTCCAGTCCTGACAGTTTATTAGTATAATGCATTTTGATATCATGGGTGGCCTCGTAAAAATTTGCATAATGGTATTATAACAGGAGAATCCTCAGAAAACACTAATCAAGTGAGCATTCAGGATAAAGTCATAGTTTCAGGACAGTAAAACACTTTAAAAATTAATATAACTTTACTGACAAGTACTGAAAGTAGAAACTTTGAAGTTGAAAGGTCTTAGTGGACCTTATAAACAGCATACTTTTCTGAGCACACCCTGTCTCTTTCTTCCCAGAAGATTCAAACTTATTGACATTTTGACTATTGACCTGTTTTGTATATATGCCTTTCATCCCCACATTTTTCTTCTCTCTCCTTTTATTTTTTGTCTTGTGTACAGTGTGAACTTTCCTTTGATGTATGTGGACTGTTTTTATTTATTTATTTATTATTTTTTAAAAGATTTTATTTATTCGGGCTCCCTGCTCCACGGGAAGCCTGCTTCTCCCTCTCTCACTCCCCCTGCTTGTGTTCCTGCTCTCGCAATCTCTCTCTCAAATAAATAAATAAATAAAATCTTTAAAAAAAAAAGATTTTATTTATTTATTTGAGAGAGAGAATGAGAGAGAGAGACAGCATGAGAGGGGGGAGGGTCAGAGGGAGAAGCAGACTCCCTGCTGAGCAGGAAGCCTGATGTGGGGCTCAATCCTGGGACTCCAGGATCATGACCTGAGCTGAAGGCAGTTGCTTAACCAACTGAGCCACCCAGGCGCCCATGGAATGTTTTTATTATCTCTTTTGATTTGGACGTAGGTAATCTCTCTGAAGTAAGTTTATCATGCTGTTTATTATAGTTTATCATCTATTAGTTTGAAAAAAGCACAGTTAAAAATTATAGCACACATTATTGTTAATGTAGCAATTGAACTGATATGATAAAGAAAATTCTGATCTAAATAATAAATAATGACGCTAGAAATATGTAAATATAATAAAATTTCAAAACAGCAGTCCCATGTTTTAGTTTTTTCATGCTAAAGTGGGACTTGCCTCCCAGGTATCTTCATGCATTTCTTTTTTTAAGATTTTATTTATTTGACGGAGAGAGACACAGCGAGAGAGGGAATACAAGCAGGGGGTGTGGGAGAGGGAGAAGCAGGCTTCCCGCTGAGCAGGGAGCCTGATATGGGGCTCGATCCCAGGATCCTGGGATCATGACCTGAGCTGAAGGCAGACACTTAACACCTGAGCCACCCAGATGTCCCCATGCACAATTTTTTTTAAAGATTTTATTTATTTGAGAGAGAGAGGGAGAGAGAGAGAGAGCACAAGTACGAGGGGGGTGGGGGTAAGGAGGGGCAGAGGGAGAGGGAGAAGCAGACTCCCCATTGAGCAGAGAGCCCAATGTGGGGCTCCATCCCAGGACCTGAGATAATGACCTGAGCTGAAGGTAGATGCTTCACCAACTGAGCCACTCAGGTGCCCTGTTCATGCATATTTTTCAGTGAATTCATATCAGCATGACCATGGCTCCAAATGGGTAAGTGATACATTGTTTTACACATTCTTGTTATTAAAGCAGGAATAGGAATTGAATAAGAATGTCAACACAGCAATATGGATGGCAAATTGCTGTCACAGTTAGAATAAATTATGAAAAGTATGCATATTACATAGGATGGCATCTCTGCATGTTTAGGTAGAAGATTTATTTACGAACAACTGGGTATTTTTACTGTGGTGATTCATATTTCTAATTCTTGATCAGATAGACAGTAGCCCAGACGCACCCTTATATGTCAGTCTGTCTAGCACAAACGGGTCAGTAGAGCGCATGATTTTCATGGTTCCTGTGGAAGCAGTATGGATTGCCATGCAAATGTAAGAGCAGCTTGTGTTGAATTTTTATTTAAGTGATTTAAATATTTTCTTGTATACAACATAATTTGTCATTGTAAAGAAGAACCTAAATGGTATAATTAAATAAAAAGCCGTGTATCTATTTTTAAACTTCTAGTTTCCAATTACAGTTGTCAAATATATGCTGTTGTTCTAAGTCACTCCTGAAGCTTTCTAGGTACCATGAAGAGCCTCTGCTGGCCCTCATGGTTTACATCTTAGCAAATCTGCCTCAGCCAGCACAGATTCTTATAGAATCCGTCTAACAAAGACTCCAGTGAGACCTTTTTGTATGAAGGGCATTTGATTGAGTGAAGCAGCAAGAAACCCCCAGAGGATTTCCTCTAGAATCCCTGAGAGGTGGTTTCTGTTAGTTCTACATTATAATCATGGTACAGTTATAAACTGTCACTACTTGCATCAGTGAATGTGTTAGTGAACCATACAGTGAATTTCCCACCCTAAGTTCAATATCTCTAAGCTAATATTTCCCTTTAATAATGTGTTGTTATTTAATAATTGCCCAGCTGTCTTCTATCACATGCAGATTAGAAAATAATTTCAGGTTTTATGAATAAAATGATTATATCCATTAAGTTTTGTGTTGTATTTCAACACATTTTGCATCTTGTAATTTGAATTTATTTACTTCTATGTAACATAGATTTGAGATAGATCGGCAAATTAGACTAGAGAAGGTGTGTCCTATAGAATTGGCAACATATAACCTGTTTCTCTACTGTTGCTAAATTCTTCAGTATCACCTCCAGTTTCTCCCTCTTCCACCCACTTCTGTTCTGTCAGAACCACACACACAGGACTGCTGTGCATAGCAGACACTTATTGAAGACTTGTGATAAAAAAAATAAATGACAGAAGAGCACATTGTGAGTAAGAACTTGACTTGAGCATTAGATTCAGTGAGCCATGACCATCTCCTTCACAGGAAGTTTATCACTGGTCATTTTTTTCCCCCAAAAGATCCCATGTGTCATCACTGTAATTGCTCCCCTCCCCCCGCCATTTGGTTCTCTCCTCCTTACCATCTTACAGCTCCCCTCTCTTTCCTCAGGTACCGCCACGTATATTTCCAACATTTCAACAACCCAAATATCTGACCTTGCTCCATTCTGTAGGACACAGTGGGAAAGTGTCTCCAGTTGGAAAGCCAGGGTGATCTATCTTATATATCACATTGTGTATTTTTCTTCTTTCAAGATTCACATTCCTGAGCTGCCTGATGTTCAATGCCTGAAAACAGTTATTATATATATATATATATATTTTCCAGTTGTGCTGTTATTTTCATCAAAAGGACAATTCCAGAACCGGTTAACAAGTCATAACCAGAAGTGTCCATCTATACTGTAAGCTTTTCAGTTCTGGTGATCATATTGTAGGTAAAATTTATATACTTTTTTTCATTTTACAAAATGCAAACATTTCTCATATTGTTATAAACTCCAAATGTTTTTAAACATTTTGTAATAATCAAGTAGATAAATACTTTTCTTAACTATTTCACTATTTTTCACCAGTTATGTTGCTTCCAAATTTACTATTATAATGATTTCTTATCTTTGCTACTTTGGTAGTAACAAAAAGGGGTTTTTTAAAATTTTAATTCTTTGAAATTTATTGAAAATGTTTTTAGTACACTTATCTTGATACAGATATCAGGTATACAATATAGTGTATACCTGAAGCTATACTGCAATTAAATTTTTAAAAAAGAAAGTATTTTTAGGGGCCAGCATATAGTTTATCTTGGTAAATATGCTATGCACACTTGCAAAAATATGTAATCTTCAATTGTTGCATGCATTGCTCTATAAATATCAATTAGGTCTTGACAGTGGCATAATATTGCTCAAATCATCTTTGTCTTTACTGATTTGTGTGTCTAATTCTATCAATTACTGAAAGAGATGTGTTATGATTTTTAACAATGTTTGTAGAATTGTCTCTTCTGTCAATCTTTGCCACATGATTTTAAAGCTCTGTTTATCAGGTGAATATAGATTCCTGAATGTTTTGTGTTCCTGACTCTTTTATCAGTATTCAATTTCCATGTTATAGCTGATAATTCTTTTGCTCTAAGTCTATGTTACCTGATACTGATATAACTGATATCAACACAATTGATTTGCTTTCTAATACGTACTGTTTGCATGTGGGGCTGGGAGTTCCTTTGCTTATGTGTATGGTTGACTATTTTCCTATATACTAAATAAACAGCTCATTTTTTAATATCTGCTAATTGTTTGTGTATTTTTAACATTTTACCTTTAGGTAATATAAGGTTTTGTTTGGTTCTGCTTAACTCCTCTACAGTTTAATTTTGCAACTGTATGAACAATATTTACTTAGCAGTCTTCCCATTGGTTTGTCACACTTTTTAAAATGATACAGTAAGTTTTTTAGGGCCTTTTCCTAAGATATCTATTTGGTTTCATTGATTTGTTATATATTATGCCATCACTACTATGTTAACTAATTTAGTTTTGTAAGTACTTTAATATATCATAGATTTTATCTATGTATCTCTTCTATTAAACTCTCTATAATGTTTTCTATTTTCTTATGCAAATAATCTTTACAATAATATCACCAATAATGTTCTAAAAATACACAGAAATATCTGTGCTCTAATATGTCTCATTCCACATGTTCTTTTTTGGATGTGATGTTGACACTCCTCACAAGACCTGAATTCTGTGTTCCTTCCTCCTATGTGTGGGGATGCTAGGACTAGGTGAAAGCAACACTATATAACACCTGAGGCCAAATTTAAAAGCCAATAAAACTTCTTCCTAGTTCTCTATTTCTCTCTCAGCAGACACCTTGGAATCTCTAAGCCCACAGTTTGAGAGATTGTATGGTGAGATAATATAGAGAATGGCAGAGATGCCCAAGGTGCCCCAGCTGCTGGTCTTCTCAGCCCACGTGCCACATGTGTAAGTCACAAGTGATCCCAGCCCCAGAGCTCCAAGTGTCCCTAGCCTGTACACAGTAAAACAAACTATTCCTATTGAGCCTTGCTCAGGATGCAGATTGAAAGGGAAATAAGTATTGCTATTTTAAGCAACTAAGCTTTGGTATTTTTGTTTTGTTTTTTTCTTTTTTGTAGCCATAATACCTCAAAAAAATATGTGGATATGTTGTTTTATGTTCATTATATTTAACTTCTACAGTAATTAGGAAATGATTGACAGAAAGTTGTTCCATAGAACTCCAGGAAAGGATTTGAATGATTTTGTCAAATACCCATGAGGTATCATATAACATGAGAACTAAACCAAAGTCAGAAACACTTGATGTCCACTCAATAGCCATCCCCTCTTTCCTTTCTTACTAAGAGTTACTTTGATTTTTTCAGGTATCAGCCCTCTGCTATGTGCCCTTGTTCTACATAAAATGCATACCCCTGGTAAACCTCTGCAGATTCAGGGCATGAGTCTGTCTTTTTTTTCAAGTTAATCATGGTTATTATATTCCCTTTGCCTGGCTTAGGGATGTGCATATGATCCAAATCTAGCCAATGAAACATAATAAATTTGCATAGGGAGTATTTTAGGGAAGTTTCCTTAGCTCTTAAAGAGTGGGTAATTGACCAAGATGGCAACATATAGGAGACTCCTCAGCTCCCCTCTTCTCATGAACACATTGAATGCATGGCTACACATGGAACAATTCCCTAGAAGCAGCCTAATTGTCAGCTGATAGATGAATGGATAAATAAAATGTAGTACACACACACACACACACACACTGAAATATTATTCACCCTTAAAAAATAAGGAAATACCGTCTTTCTGACAGAAGACGATGAAACAGAGATGAAACTGGAAGGCATTATGCTAAGTGAAATAAACCAGACAAAGACAAATACTGCATAGTATCACTTATATGTGGAATCTTAAAAAAAGAGAGAGAGGGAAAAAAAGAAAGAAAGAAAAGAAAAGAAAAGAAGGAAGGGAGGGAGGAAGAAAGAAGCTGAAGTCATAGAAAACAGTGGAAGACTGGTTGCCAGGCTAGGAGTGGGGGAAACAGGGAGAGGTTGGTCTAAAAAAGTACAAACTTTCAATTATAAGATGAAAGTGGCTCAGTCAGCTGAGCAACTGACTCTTGGTTTCAGCTTTTGTCATGGTCTCCAAGTCGTGGGATCAAGCCCCGCGACAGGCTCTGTGCTCAGAGGGAAGTCTGCTTGAATTTCCTTCTCCTTCTGCCCCTTCTGCCCCTTCCTCTATGCTCCTCCCCACACTCACCCTCTCTCTCCAAAAAAAAAAAAAAAAAAGATGAATAAGGTCTAAGGATCTAAAGTATAACATGGTGACTATAGTTGATAATATATATTGTATAACTGAAATTTGCTAAGATAAATGTTCTCACCAAAAAATAAATAAAAGCAAAGTGAGGTGATAGAATCCTTTCACAATGTATATGTATATTTATATCAAAGTATCATGTTGTGCAACTTAAATATCTTACTATTTCATTTGTCAATATTACCTCAGTAAAGCTGGAAAAATAGAAAGTTCATTATTTTTTCCTGCTACTTGACATCGACGTGGGGGAAGATGTGATGGCTGGAGCTACTAAGCCACTTTGAGATAATGAGGAAAACAGCTGGTTAAGGGTGAAAG
Source organism: Mirounga leonina (assembly GCF_011800145.1). NCBI lineage: Eukaryota > Metazoa > Chordata > Mammalia > Carnivora > Phocidae > Mirounga > Mirounga leonina. The sequence goes on from NW_023270415.1 coordinate 13,941,126, forward strand.
AGCAGGAAGACAGAAAGAACCTGTGTCCTGAATAATATTTATTGCATCTCTGAACTGAGCAATCCTGAAACCACCAGCATCCAGATTCCTTATTAAACAAAATGATCAATTACACAGTTTGAGCAGATAAATTCAATTGGGATTTTCTGTTGTTCACTGTTAAAAGCATCCTAACTGATAGAGTAGGTTACTTCATGTTTCCCCCAAGTCCATTGTATACCATCCTGCTTAGTCTTAGGATGAAGAGCAAGTTCAAAGTACCCTTGCATTCCCAGTGTCCATTCCAATGCCTAACACACAGTAGGTCAATAGTTTGTGGAATAATTACTTCACTCTACCTCCTTCTCCTACTTCAAGGTGATCTTATAGCATCTCCTATTAATATGTCTATAATGCAGTATAGCATGCTGGTAAAAAATATGGTCTTGAGTGTCAGGCAGACATGCATTTGAATCTCATTTTTGATCTTTTCTAGCAGGAAAACTTGATATGTGTATTACTTTTTGAGGTTTTTAGACTCTGAGTAAAGCAGTGCCCAGACTCAAACAATTCTGATTTCAACGGTACGTATTATTCACAAAACAGGAAGTCTAGCAGTAAGATGATTGGTTAGTTCAGCAGCTCAGTGATCTAGGTTTTTCTCGTTTCCACTCTCTGTCTTTAGCAGAGCTTTCCCTGTGACAGACACTGTTCTAGGTACTCAGGATATATTAGTGACACAAACATAAAACCCCTGCTCTTGTGGAACTTGCACTGTTGCCAGGAGTGAAGCTATATACAATGAATATAATAATAATATATGCTAATATATATAAACAAGGAATATAAAAATGCATAACATATATAAACACAATATAATAGGAAATTAGATAGTATGCTAAAAAATGATGATTTCTATGGAAAAATAGAGCAGGGTAAGAGGAATTGGTATTGGGGTGTTGGGTGGGGGATGGCTTGAGGCCTTTGACTTCACATTCATTCATCTTGTAGTATCAAGATGCTGATAGTAGATCTAGGTTTTACATCCTCATAACACCCAAATCCCAGAAGATATAACATTTGTTTTTGTTTATTTGTTTGCTTTAAAAAATGTATGGTGACTAACATAATAAAAAAAAAATGAGAAAATTTTCTCACAAGTCATGCAGCAAAAGTAACCTTAGTAGTTCTTTTGGAGACATATGTTCAAGCTCACTTCTCAGTCAATCCCAAGGGGATGAAGGAATGTGCTGGAATGAGACTGCTCAGTTTTTAGTCCCTGCAGCTGGAGAAGAACATCTTCAGGTGTTTTCATGCTTGAACAACAAAAAAAAAACTGATGTTCTTTGGCAAGGAATAAGTTTATGGGCACAATGAGGAATGATGATTGGGTATTTAACCAAATTGACCCTCCCTAGAAAATTACTCTATCTACTAAAGCCTTAGTTTCCTTTTCTTCAAGATAGAGATAATAGCATCAATTTAATTGGGTTGCTGGGAGAATCAAAGGAGATGATGTATAGAAAGTGCTTAGTAAGGAAAGGACCCAGCATATTTTGATCATTTAATAAATGGTAGTTATCATCATGTTCATCATTGCTGTTATTATTAACAGCCATCACAACACTCATCAAGTACTTTCAGATGTATGTTCATTATCATGCATTACTATAAAAGAGGAAACTGCGGGACTAAGTGGCATATTAAGTACATATAATGGTCCTTTGTGATAGAATCTCAGATCTGCACATTAACCTCACAGCTGTAACACTATTAACTAAATCCTGTCCCTTAACATGTAAATAGCTTTTTGGAATACATTCACAGCTAGATTCTCCTGGTGTCTCTATTGCTCTCTTTAGGAGTGCTTTGGGCATCTTCAGAAGTCTCTAAGGCTGTTTTTCATGCTACACTTTAAGATCAACAAGGGTACCATTAAGTTATTGCTGCTTCCTTGGAAATTACATGACATGGATCATTTTCCTTCCAAGTAGTAGCTACAGCATGTAAATATGAAATCACGTTTCATGTGGCACATTTAAGATACAAAGAAATGTAGTGAAAATTGTAAATTTTCCAAAGAAATTATCCTGACCTTGTAGTGACATCTTGATGATTACTAAAATTATTGGCTAATTTTCCATTATTTGGTTTTCTTCAGAGGTGTGGAATTTTTACCTTAGGATTCTAGACAATTTTCAATGTGTCAGATTCTTAAAGCATTCAGAATATGTACAATTATACCTAAAAATGTTATACACAGAAATAGATCAATATGAAGACATTCTATAGGTTTATCTTATTAATCATGAACTTTGATCAAAAGCCTTCTAAAAGCTATGATAGGAGAGATGGGGGACATTTACTGATCGCCTACTCTGTACACATTATTTTATATTTATGTTTTTTATTTTAGTCTTACAGCAACCCTTCAAAGTAAATACTGTATTCTTTATTCTATGAGGGACTTCAACTCAAAGAATCTAAGTAAGATGCCAAGAAGATGCCAAAGAATCTAATCTAAGTAAGATGACAATTTACATATAGTAAAGGGGGAAGATGGGCTTTATCTCCAGGTCTCGACAACCAGATTTGGTCCTAATATAGCACACCACCATCCATACATTTAGTGCAAATATGATACATTTTAGCAAATATAGGCTTCTGACTGGGTACTGGTTTTCTTTTTGTTATGTACAGTGTTTGTGATCTTTTTATATACCGGCTTTTTGTTAATATTTTGTTTCTTTAAGAATCTTTCAAAGTGGTAACAACAGAACCTTATCTTCCTTTTTTGACGTGACACCATTACCCATAAGAGCTTTCTTTTCTATGAAATGCTTCACCTGTACATTTCACCTACAAATCCAGTCGGGGTCAATGACATCATTTTTTTTTTCAAGTCATTCCTCTTATGTAATTTACATGATTCCTCTGAAGGTGGCTGGGAAAGCATTTTTTTTTTTTAAAGATTTTATTTATTTATTTGACAGAGAGAGATACAGCGAGAGAGGGGAACACAAGCAGGGGGAGTGGGAGAGGGAGAAGCAGGCTTCCCGCTGAGCAGGGAGCCCGATGTGGGGCTCGATCCCAGGACCCTGGAATCATGACCTGAGCCGAAGGCAGACGCTTAATGACTGAGCCACCCAGGCGCCCCTGGGAAAGCATTTTGTCAAGAACTGTTAAGAGCTAAACTTAGGCACATTAAAATTTTCAACAGTTTAGTTGGACATATACTGATTTGAGTCAGGCAAATGACAAATAGAAGTGTTTAGGAGGGATTCACTGACAAGAACTAGGTAAGAGATTTTTATAGAAAAGACAAGGGAGCAAAACAAGAAAACCATTTGATTGGCTACAGCTTAAGCAGTTGCTTTACTTGGGAAAGTCCAGTTGGCTGTTTGTGATTGGTTGTTCTTTTTTTTTTTTTTTTTGTGATTGGTTGTTCTTAAGTTTTCTCAGATACAAGTGCATTGACTCGGGCATAGGTTTCAATTTACTCAGGTATTAGAGCCACCTCAGTCTAATGGCTTCCCTGTTGCATTATGTTAACCCAACACACTTCTAAATAACACACAGGTCAAGCAGTCTCAAGAAAAATTAAAAGATATTTTGAACAAATTAAAAGTTAAACATGGAAATTTGTGGGATACAGCAAAAGCAGTAATGCTTAGAAGGACATTTACAGCACTGAATGCATACATGGGAATAGAGGAAATATCTAAAACCAGTAATCTAATATTCTCCACCTTCGGAGGACAGAGAAAAGAAGAGCAAACAAAAGTTAAAGCAAGCAGAAGAAAGGAAATAAGAATTTTAAGAATACAGCATGAATCAATGAAATTGAAAATAAGGAAACAATAGAGAAAAATCAATGAAACCAAAAGCTGATACTTTGAAAACATCCATACAATTGATCAATCTCTTGTCAGGTTTAAAAAGAAAAAAGAAAGAGGACACAAATTATCTGCTATTATCTTGTCATCCTTGTTAGGCTTTCAAACTCCACCTCATCTGTCACTACCACCTCCTCCAAGAGAGCCCACAACCCAGCTCCTGCTTACCTAATTTGGAAATTAACTACTATATAGAGAGTAGAGGCTCTGTATTTTGTATTCTTTTTTATTTCCCCAGCACTAGCACAGTATAGTAGGTCCCTAATTGAATAAATGAAAACCACCAGTTATTGATTCCATGTGGCAGAATAAAGCCTGTAAAATCTTCCTGCCCTGATCCTTTCTGCCTAGGGAAGGAGGAAGAAGGAGAGGGAGGAAGAAGAAGGAACAGTGTGAGAACATTTGGTCATGTAGGTGGGCCAGGAAAAAGGATGGTGGGCTACCTTTTTTACTTCATCCTGCTGACAAATCTTACCAGCTATCTTTTTTGACCACAATATTGGGCCAATAATAAATTTTCGGCAAGGAACAATATAGTTCAGGAAATAATGCGAAGGATGGATGGTGGGGGAGGGGAGGTAAGAGCTGAGGACAAATAGCAAATCATAGCTGATGAAAGAAATGATAGAAACAAAAATCAAAGCAGCAGTTGTGTAAAAATTGTGAAGGGTTGGTGTTTAAGGGCAAAAGCAATAGGACTTGAAAACAATACTTATCATGTACATTCTCTGTCCAATAGAAGCAATTGGCCATATGGCATTTAGTGACTGAGCAGAGTACCTGCATCATAAAATAAAAAGCCATTGATAAGTATAGTACTCTGTGTTCCTGGTAACACACTACAAAAGTTACAATTCAATAACAGTTTGATATTCTGAAAGGCATCATGATGCTGGCAACCCCAGCACCAAGGGACACATCTTCAGGAGAGTGTGCAGAAGACTGCAAAGGATAGCTTTGGCAAATTAAGAATATGCAGAACTTGCTTGCCCCAGGAAATAAAACAGCTGATATCAAAGTCCCCAGTGTGTTCTATGGCAGGCATTTTATGCAGAGACTATTCTGTGGTCCCAGTTATCTTCACTAATGTGATCTGATATAAAATAAAGGTCTATTTTGAATTTTAGGGCTGAAAATTGTTGCTTCTATAGAATGATTTGTAGCTTCACTATTTAGAAAGAAAAGGATAAATTTTATTTTATTTATTTAATTTTATTTTATTATGTTATGTTAATCACCATACATTACATCATTAGTTTTTGATGTAGTGTTCCATGATTCATTGTTTGCATATAACACCCAGTGCTCCATTCAATACGTGCCCTCTTTAATACCCATCACCAGGTTAACCCATCCCCCCACCCCCTTCCCCTCTAGAACTCTCAGTTTGTTTCTCAGAGTCCATAGTCTCTCGTGGTTCGTCTCCCCCTCCTGTCCCCCCCCTTCATTTTTCCCTTCCTGCTATCTTCTTCTTCTTCTTCTTCTTTTTTTTTAACATATAATGTATTATTTGTTTCAGAGGTACAGATCTGTGATTCGTCAGTCTTACACGATTCACCATAGCACATACCCTCCCCAATGTCTATCACCCAGTCACCCCATCCCTCCCACCCCCCACCACTCCAGCAACCCTCAGTTTGTTTCCTGAGATTAAGAATTCCTTGTATCAGTGAGATCATATGACATGTCTTTCTCTGATTGACTTATTTCACTCAGCATTAACACCCTCCAGTTCCATCCACGTCGTTGCAAATGGCAAGAAGAAAAGGATAAATTTAAATTAGTACTGAACACTGGCATGCTTTGGGGAAAAAACATTCTATAAAGCTATGACCTCAGAGTAAAATACTCAGTAATTCTGAGTATTATATGTTTAAATAATTACATTGAGAAATTTACTCACATTACTGATAGCACTTGCTATTTTGCACAATATTTCTTCTTTTCTTGCACAAGTAATCTTAAATACCATCTTTAGAGAAGGTGAAATTAAGTATAATAATACTTGATTAGATTGTGGCTCATAGTATATAGTCTTTATATTACCCTAGGGTATGTATCATTCATGTTTGAAAGAATATGGAGTTTTTGTGTTTTCTTTTTTCCCCCCAAAATTAACTTAATGATTTGCAGAAATGTTCTATAATATATAGGATGACATTTATTATGGATGTGTCAGAAATAAATTCACTATATGTACTTATAATTTACTAAATCAATTATAATTTGAATTACCTTATTGTTTCCAATCTTCAAACAAGAATGATTTTAAATGAGTTTCAGGGTTTTTGCATTTATTATTTACATTCTGATCAACACTATGTTCTTTTCCTTATTGCAAGGCCAAAAATCCATCCTCCGATTCTGGTCGGACTCCATTCTAGCCTTTGAGACTTCCAGCTGAGACCCCAGACATCATGGAGCGGAGGGAAACTTTGACTTCAGATATGTTGTCAGACAATGTGTACCAATTTATGCTTGGTGTCCTATTGTTTTGTTCTCACTGCACAATATTCAACATGGGAAAGCCATTGCTATCCTCCTTGCAGACAATCCTTTCTTAACATAATTTAATATTTGAGTTCTGGATTAGTAATTCTATAGTAACACGTCAAAGCAAATGAGATTATTTCATTCACCCTCTTGTAACAATTTGGTAGTGTTTCAATGAAAAGATATGATAAAAATTAGATATTTCCAACCACTATGTGTTAAGAACTATACTGTTTCTAGGCTAATCCATACAGCAACTGATGTGGGAAACAAAGGCAGAAGAAAAATTAAATTTCCTTACTACCTACAGCCACGGACAAGTTCTTGAAACAGGAAGAATGACATTCCTCTAGGGACTCAACTGCCTCGATGTTAGATGTTAATACTTTGCTAAGGGCAAAAGGCAATCCTAGCCCGAACTGCTCCCACTCCAGGATCCTGTAAGTCTACTTTAACATAAACAATTCCTTTAGAAGCTCTTCCTTTATCTCTAAATCCTCCAAGATATGTGTTGGCAATCATCCCCCAAGCATATGGCCCACTGATATACGTCTGAAGGGTCTCATGACTAAGGTTTTATTAGATGGTAATAAATGACCTTTTCCCAACAAGAGCTAGCCCCCTCAAAGTCCTGGAAACCTTGCTTCCAAATTCCCTAGAGACTTATGCTATCTCTAAACCCCTCCCAACTTGAAAGTATATAATGGCTACTCCTCATGACCCCGGTGCAGCTCTTTCTGCCCATAGGTCCTGTCCCCATGCTTTAATAAAACCACCTTTTTGCACCAAAGACATATCAAGAATTTTTTGGCCATCGGCTTCGAATCCTAATGTCTCTCCTACCTCAGCAACTACTATATGTAGAATATTACCAATGATAGAAACCAGTGGAAAACAAAAGTCAGGGAAAGCAAAGATATCCCCCCAAGTTCTTCCAGAGCCTTGCTAGTCACCTGTCAACCCTCCTCCCACCCTTGAAAGTAGGCAGGCCATGGTTGCCTTGACAAGGACAATGGTACAGAATCGGTGCTTTGTGAACTCTGGGCTAGGTCATAGTAAGTTGCATGACTTTCACCTGGCTCCTCTAATCTTTAAATGTTCTCCCTTAGACCAATCAATGAAGCTTCTTAAAGGAATTCTGATTGACAGCACCAGCTAAGGTCTCAGCCAGCAGCCTGCATTAACTGCCAGACCTGTGTGTGAGGGAGCCATCAGGTGCCCTGTTTTCCAGCCTTTGAGACTTCCAGCTGAGACCCCAGATATCATGGCACAGAGGCAAGCCATCCCCATAGGCCCTGACTGAATGTCTTAAAATCAAATTTGTGAGCATAATAAATGGTTGCTTAAGACACTAAATTCCACAATCATAATAAATCATAATAAATAAAAGTTACTATTTTATATAACTTTCCTCAGAATGTGCCAGGGATCTTGTGAAAATTATGATTTCAAGTATAAAATAGATGTTGAAGCTATATGGAGAAATATACGCTTAGGTTTTTGTCCATATTAGCAAAATCGGGAAAGACTATGGTTTAAGTTTACTACTACGCTTGATAAAACAACTGGCTTATACTTTCTGAACAATAACTGCAGGCTTATAACAACAGAGATAATGCTATGCAGGGGAAATTATTTTACATTATTGTCTCCCTATGTGCAAATACACACTTTTTCTTTTTTTCTCAAAGAATGGCAATTTTGATGAGAACTAACCACTTATTAAAAACAAGCCTTGCTTAATACTTACTATGTCCTCAAGCCCTAGAGCAAATTAGAAAAAAGCAATCCCTTTGAAGCACATTTTGTTGAGACATAACCCTTATAAGAAAATTTCTCTTAAATAAAACTCTTTAGAAATAATCAAATTAAAATTACAGAACTGTGAGAGTGTTCAGGTATGTCAGGATTAGTCCATTTTCGTTATCTACGTAATATTGTTAAGCAACTGTGAAATATACTAAAATGTGCATTCATATAACTTAGGATGCAGCAACTGAATTTCATTAAGTTCAATAATCATCAACAGGATCATTATCATGTATAAATGAGTTTTACATTCTATGTCTATAATTTTTACAATCCCACCTGCTGTATTAGGATACTATCTGATATATTTCAGTCCTTTCCCTCCTAGATTTACACTGATCATATAATAATTCCCTAAAAAAATGAACAATGATTGGCTATGCTGATAGCACGAGAAGCAACAGATTAGGAGGGAAAATGGCACCGGAAGTATATTGCTAGGTATGCACGGCAGGTGTTTGGATTGAATAGCTTAAATCTCCTTTGACAAAAAGAAACGTCCTTCATCCAGTAAGCTGAATTTATCTTGGTTAAGATTCACCTTCAGCAAGTTGTGGAGGAGAAGAGAAAAGAGCAAATGCCTGAAGACGACCACACCAGAACCACATGCATTTCACGGGTATTTCCCAATTATTAAGTGACTTGTCGCCATCTCCTGTATTCACATATTGAAAGATGTACAAAAATAACCAAAAAGCAAATGATCAGAGTAATGTAAATAAAAGGGCAGCCTTTTGATTTTGTTTGTCTCTGCTGTGACTCTAATTAGTTCCCAAGAACAGTCTCTGAAAAGACTGTTGCTTCTCGATCCATGTGTGCAATGAAGGTACAAAAATGAATGCTGTGCTCAGACAAAAAAAAAAAAATCCCCAAAGAGCAGCTGCAGGCAATATAGTCTGAAAAGCAACATTATTTTAAAGCTGTCATGTAGGACAAAATGTTCAAGGTAAAATTTTCAAACAGATAAAAATACAATTTCCTATTCTGTCAGAAAATGCATGGGTAACGTTCCATTTTACGATACTAGACGGAAAGTACATAATGAAAGAGGCTAAATAATGACACCTATTTGGGGACCTGTATTCTTTACTGAAGAAGACTATTATCTATCATCTATCTATCTATCATCCATCAATCTATTCCATGAATACGTCATAAATACACTTGCGATGGCTTGAAATAAAAGCACAAATGAAAGGTCACCTAAAATAATTCATGCACAATAAGAGATAAAACAACAGGAAATGAAAAGAGCAAATCATATCAAGAAGCAGCCTAGTTGAAGAAAACGTATACATGCTATAGGTTTACATGCTATACATGCTATCAAACCGATTAAATAAATGCTATCAAACCGATTAAAAGTAGATTTGGGTGCCTTACTTTAAGAAGCAAACTACCACTAACAAAAAGCAAACAAGCAAACAACTTTTTAAATCCTTTGGGCCATTTAGCATGTAATTTTCTAGCAAAGGTATGTCTACATTTCAAAACTTGTCTAAAGGCATCATTTTCTTACATTATTACATTACATATCCCTATTGCTCTGTTAGCTCAGAAAAAGTTTCAAATATATATTGAAAATATTTTTGTCAATTGGTTATAATAAAAAAATGGTGCTAATCAGTAACCTTACTATCAAATCTAACAAGTTTGTCAACTAATTACACAGTATTAATGAATACTGGTTTTTTGTTCTATAAATTTCATAGCAATAAATAAATATTTACAATAAACATATATTTCCAAACTGACATATTATCACCAGAAAAATACAGGATATAATAAGAAGATCATAGACTTAAATAAAATTTTGCAAATTTAAAACAATTTAAGCCTACATCATGACTAGGTAAGCATATATATGTATATATATGTATGCATATATTAATATATATGTATATACATATATTTATATCTATATATATGTATAAATCATAATCACCACTGAAAGGAAGAAGAATTTCTAAACCCTCACAGGGGTCTGAGATACAAACGTTCTTTTTTTTTTTTTTTTTTTAAAGATTTTTATTTATTTATTTGACAGAGAGAGAGATAGCGAGAGCAGGAACACAAGCAGGGGGAGTGGGAGAGGGAGAAGCAGGCTTCCTGCCGTGCAGGGAGCCCGATGTGGGACTTGATCCCAGGACCCTGGGATCATGACCTGAGCCGAAGGCAGACGCTTAATGACTGAGCCACCCAGGCGCCCCGATACAAACGTTCTTCTAACTTTGAAACAGACTATTTCCTGGGTCTTGCATTTTCTTGTGCTAGAAACTAAGGTAAATAGTTGAAACTCAGAAAAAAGCCAAAGTTTGAAAAAAAAGAAGCTGAAGCTTAGATATAAATTTTGTGGTTATAAATGCTAGAAGAAAAATAAAACATTTATGTTACAGTAAACCCATTTCCCAAAAGCATGACTATATTTATGCCATGTGTAGATAGAAAGATCACTTATCCTGAAATCCAACTTAGTGCAACTTGGAAGCTAACACAGAAACATCAAGGCTGTTGTAATTGTATTGCTACTTGCTTAAGAAAAAAATAATAACCAGATTACATCATATAAATTAAAGACTACTAATTAGTAACTTTAGGCATTTTATTTCTTGAATCCTTGACATGCAATTCTATTTGGATCCACAGGAGAGAAGTAAAGATTAGAGTTTAGCATTTGAAATATGCTGATTCTGTACCTTGAACTCTGCAGTATATATACATATTCATGCTTGATTAGATTACAGAGCCAGTTTGGAATAAGTTTGATAGAGTTTTATAGTTTTGAAGTGATCTTAAAATCATCTGCATACATTTGGAGGACAAAACAGATTCATGATTTATAGGTTATTAATAAGATACCATTATTTTAACCATTATATTGGTCGATGATTTCAAAGATATCTCATAAATTAGAAGGTGCGGGAAACAGGCATTTATTCATTATACATTGATTATAAGACAATGAGCTGTGAAGACCTTCCTCAATCATAAAAATGCTAATCAGTGTTTCCAGGTCAAATTGAAAATATTCATACCCTATCCTTCCATGGCACTTTCTAAAACTTTGTGAAGGAATTGAAAAGATATACTTGATAGCAATGAAGAGAATGATAGGGGTTTTTCATTTGCAGATGAGAAATAACTGGAAAACAGAGAGCAGAGAGAAGTCGGTTATCAGATGACAACTGACCACAGGAACCCTGAAGAGTCCCAGACTCAAAACAACAAGCAGTACAGAGACTGGTAGTGAAAGCCTGGCTGAAAAACAGAAGAAATTACCAGTTTGTGAATAAGAAGTCTCCCAGACCTCACCTTGCATACAGAATCTAGCAGCCAGACCACCTTTATCTACTTCCCCTATTTATCTTCTTCTCTCTCTTTCAAACACACATGCACATGCACACGCACACACACACACATGCGTGCGTGAAACGTACTGTTCTCTGAAAAAACTGAATGAACTGCATGATGAGAACTATAGTGGATAGTGTGGATGGTGGCATCCTAGAAAACTCTCCATGTTCGAATACTTGGGTCCCCCACACACTAGTTACCAGGTTCTTGCACATTCAGCTCCAAGCCAAGTGTGCCAAGTGACACAGTCTGCCCATATGAACTATGTTCCCAGCCTGTTTCTTAGGTGCCACATTACATAGTGATGAGCAAATAATGAAGGCTCACTTGTCAATAGAGAAGAGCCTGGAGCGCAGCAGAATAAGACCAAGTACACAAAGAGAAAATAGATCTGGAGAAAGCAAAGAAGTCGTAGAAAGTCACTTTTAATAGCGTGTCTGTATCTTCAGAGAATGCTAGAAAGCTTTCAGGCTCATAAAAATAATAGAGTGGTAAGAAAAATGGAGAATTAGAGAATATAAAGGACTCTTGGGCACTAGAAATATGATGAAATAAAAATTTAAACATTTGGGAGTTAGTACTGTGGCAATTTTCCTGAACACAAATGGACAAGAATTAAAATTTTAAGATAACTGACGAAAAACAAAAAAAAAAAAAAAAGAAAGAAAAAATCCATTTTCTGCTAATAAAATTACCAAAAAGATAAAGGAGAAAAATAGAAAATTGTCAAGTTATTAAAATAAGAGATTTTCTAGGAAAAAATGGGACACTAGTATTTGAATTTAAAAGTCTTACTGAATGGAGAGTAGTTTGAATAAAAATGACCCATATGTGGACACATCACTGTGTTATTTTAAAACTTGTTCAGTAAAAAATATAAAATTTTCTGTGAGGAAAAAGAGATTACTCACAGAGACCTGAATTCAGACCAACATTCAGCAACGTGAGTGTCAAAAAAAAAAGGGAGCAATGTGGTCAACGTTCTGAGGAAAAATTATACTGAATCTAGAATTTGATACTTAGCTAAACTACTAATCAAATGATAAACACAGAATAAAGATATTTTAGACAAGCAAGGAATCAGAAAAATCACTAATATCCTTTTGTTGGTTAATTATCTCATGATATAATACAAAATGGAGTAAATTCAGAAACATTAAAGTATGAGCTCTAGAAACAGTGGCTGTGACCCAGAAGAGCAGTGAAAGTCAGTCACTAGTTAAAAGTAATTAAACCTGGTACGAAGCAACCAGTTCAAATTAGAACAGAAGAATGGAGGGATCTTAGAAGGATGACATTAGACTCCATACAAATAGGAGAATGATGTAGACCATTGGCCATACCTGACCCATCATCTGTTTTTGTAAATAAAGTTTTATTGAAACACAGCCACATCCATTTAATTATATATTGTCTATGGCTGCTTTTGTGCTACAGTGGCAGAGTTGAGTAGTTGCAACAGGGACTGAATGGCTTGCAAAGACTAAAATTGTTTACTCATTTACAATCTTCCACAGAAGAATGTGGTAGTAGAATTCATTGTTAGCAAGCTAGGTGGAGAGTGTTCATGTGTTGCTGGTTTTCAGGTTTCCATGTATCTAGGAAGAGGGGTAGAGGTGGGAAATACCATCTGCCAGCTCTTTTATTCTTGGAAAAGCCTCCCAAAGATCCCTGACCCTCCAGCATAAGCTCTGAGATTAGTAAACAAATCTCCCTCCTGTATACCCCAAGCATTTTTTTTAAACTGCTGCTTCTGTCTTGTATCTCAATGGGACTGTTTGTTGTGCTGTTTAAGGGCAGGGACTCAGTTTCCTATCATCCTCAGGCTCTCCCAGAACCTAAGGGCTGATTTTTTAAATTCCAGGGGTTAAAAAATAAATTAATTAAAAAAAAGTTCCAGGTGTTAAGCCTCACTAATTTTAAGAACTGAATAAGTCCCTCTGGTTTTCAAAGCCCAACATTACGGAGATTTGTCTTCCTAGTGTGGTGGGGTGCCTGGTGTGGGGTCTGCTCCTCTCCTCTCTCCATACCCGTGGCATCCTTCCCTCCCATGGATAGTTCCAGAGATCAGTTTGGCTCCTAGCCATGTCTCTGCCTTTGTACCCATGTTGATGTGGCCTCTTCTCTACAATTAGCTGTGGAGAGTTTGGTCTGCCAGTCTTTGGGTCACCTTCTACATTATTTACTCTGATGTGTGTGTCATCTTGGTGTATCTATGGGATGAGGTGAGCCTAGGATCCTTCTATTCTGCCATATTCTCTGGAAGTTCCTCCCTATCCATTTTCAATACCTCCAGAGATGGACCTATTTTGCTATGTAATGCCCAAGTTACACAAACACACACACACACACACACACAGAAGCTCCTAAAAGTAGTCTTTTTATTGTCTCTGTATTGCCTAAAATGCCTAATATACTTTGCACACATATGCATAATAAACATCTGTTAAATTCTGTTTTATTTAGATAGATACTGAGAAAAACTCCAGGTAACAGAGCATGTTCCTGGACATTTACCTATTCTGAATCTATAGAATGATCTTTGTCCAAAACAAAACTGGATAACAGTATTCTTTCTTAAGAATTGTGTGTACTTAAGAATTAAGAAGTGTGTACCCTACCTTTGGAAATTCAACTTTATTATAAATAAAGTGAATGGCCTTTTATTCCTATGCTTCCTGTTGACTAGAGGCAGAAAGAATAAAATAATTGTAACATGAGAATCAATATAGGTCCACTCACAACTGTACTGACAGTCATGAGTCAAACTGAAATTTAAGCATATTGTGTAAACTCATGCTGTCTTCTCAATAACTTCTACTTGATAGGTTAGGAAATCATGTACAAAATTATTTTATAATCACTATACTATGAAGCATATTTTCTTTTCTTAAAATGGAATTTAAAAGCTCTAATTGAAATTCACATTAGTTAAACTGATAATTTGCTGGAGAATTTCAAATAGTCCTGGGTTATTAATACAGCACATCTTTAGACCTGCTACAGCCTTGTAGCCCACAGATGCGCCCCCACCACCACCACTGTTGCTGTTACCTTTTGTGCTCTAAAATTTCCCATTTTTAGATGATGATTACTACCTTCTATGCAGTCCTATTACCCTATCACTCCCCAAAAGACTTTCCATGTTTGGAGTTGATGATTACTAACTTCTATGCAGAGTCATGGTATGGAACAACTTAGGATCTTACATTTCAAGTTATGCCTCTCTGAATATTGATTATGATCTGAAAATTAGTAGATACAATGGCCCTCATATTACAGACTTCATAGAGCTTTGCTATCAGTAGTGCTAGTGACTTGGAGATGTTGAGGTGGGTCCAACTCTGGAGAACATTCTATGTCAAGGGTCTACGTGGATTTCTTTAGGTATAGAGATTTTCCGGGCTGTTTAGAATTCTTTTCATACAATAAAGTAGTAGTAGTAAGTTTTTCACAGTTTCTATGATTTTATCTTTTTTTTTTGCTTTGCTTTAATTATAAACGTTAGGTCACTGAAATAGGAACCCAATTTGGGTGAAACCAAATAAAATAAAGGGCAAAATAATTTAAAATATTATTTATTTTTCCTATTCTTTTATTACAGTTCCAGTGGCCTAAATGACCTTTAATTAGTACCAATGTAGTGGCTTATGACTGAGGAGGGACTATGAATATATGGATAGGGCAATTTTTTAAAATATCAAATATAATTGTACAAATTGTTCTTCAAAATGGCATTACTGGGTAAGTAATTATCTTGGAATATTTGAGTTTCCTGTACATTCTCTTTACAATTTAAGTCCGTATACATTAAGGGAGTTCTTGGAATTTAGTCAATGACTCAACAGATGTGTGAATTACATGATCCAGGTAACAATTTTGGAACCTGGAAAAAAGTTACATAAAGTGTTGCAAATTTTCTCTCTATGGAAATAAGGATTGGAAATAATATATTAAAGCACTTTTCCCGTGATATTAGATACTTCATTGTGAATGGACAAATTCCTGGAAGCTGAAGTGCTGAAAGAGTACACTTGAATGGCATCTATGTACTACAAACACCCTCAGAAAGGTCCTTTATGGCATGCTGTGCACCGACTCAGCATTCAACTGGCAGAGTGACAATGAAATCATAGGAAACCAGTAACAACTACTTCACCTCCTTGTGTCAAGGAGGAAGCCAAAGTATTCAAGAAATGCTCTAACACCTGAAATAATAGCAATACTATGGGTAACAAATCATTTAACATGCAAATTTTTCCACATCTGTATGGTTATTTCTACTGGATATATGAGAACACAATCTGTCAATGAGCAACAGAGTTAAGAATATAAATTTCATTTTTAATCCTATTTTATTTCTATAATACCACCCTGAAATCAGGCAGCAAAAACCTCTTTGCTTAATAAGAGTGATTTCCAAAATAAGCTTTATCACCAGAGGTGGAAATAAAACAGGGAGCACGACGGAGCTTTTCCCATTCTATCCTCTCCTCTTCCTAGTCTTAACCTTTAGCACCTAGTTGGGGCAATACAAATCTCTCTATCCTTTAGAAGAGTAATAATGTCACTTAAAAAAAAAAAAAGCCTTATTATCTATGTAAGGTTGACCAACTAACAACCTTTGAGTTTCAGTTTCAGTTTCTTTGTCTAGTGTATGTAATGTTAATTGTTGCCTTGCAGGTAGTTATTAGTACTTGAATGCTTATAAAACTTAGATGCTAGTCTAAGATGTTATTTGCTGCCTGCTCAACCTAGAGATCCCTCTTGGATGGTACTGGTGAATCATCATATGAGCACAATCATCATATGATCACAATCTGGAGGGGAAAACTCAGAAAACATCTTTCCTCAGTAGGCACACACCAGCCCTTGCAAAATTTATACCCCCCCATTCCTCACTCAGTCCCCAAATTCTATGTCTGAGTTAACATTATTATCTTTTCCAGCTGTAATTTCCATCAATCCTGTACTGAGTTGACCCATACTTCAGCAAACCTACCTGCACCTAAGTCACTCTTACTGACAGGAGACATTGTTTCCTAAAAAATTGCATTTGATATAGCACTTTTCTGCAAAATTTATAATGTATCAATATTAGCATTTGACATAAATAAATATAGAACTGACTCCAAAAAATGTAAAATTCTAACAATAGGATTTAAATGAAAGGAAAGATAAGTGTTTCCAGCATGTCATGTCTCCTAGTATTACACTTTTTAAAATGTCAATATTATAAATCCTTACCCTTTATCTAGAGAAAATTGCTTTCATGCCAGTAATGAAGGGAGTCACTTGTGTTATGTTGAGTGATTTTTAATGATCAGTAACAATACTTAGCACTTATATAGCAGTTTTCATTTTCAAACCGCTTTACTGGCATTAAACAAGTTCAAGATGCTGTTATTTTACTCACAAGAAAATCCATGGAATAAATTCCAGATTCCAAAATAGGAATGGTACAGGCATGTGTTTCACACAAATCACATGATAACAGATCATTTTAGGAAGTTAGTGAATATTGTACCAATTGTCAACTTTATTATTTGTAAAAGTAACAGATGTTTTTTTTATTGTCGAACACGTGAGAATACAAAGACGTGTCAAGAAGAAAATAAAATCACATAAATTACTCCCAATATCATTATACATAAAGAGACATTAATGTTGATACAGTTTCTTCTCCTTTCTAAATGTATATGTATTACATGTTTATGGCATGTAGATTTATTTTTGTAGTGTGCATATTCTTTGTAACTGTGATCAGAATGAGTAGTTTGTTGCCTTCATTTTTCGCTAATATATATGAATATTTTTTTAAAAATCAAAAATGATTCTTCATTCCCCTATATATTAAAGATATATGAATGCACCAAAATTTACTTTGCCCCTTTCTCTTAGACATCTAAGTTTTCCTTTCTTGTGCTTGCTTCGGCAGCACATATACTAAGTTTTCCTTTCTTTTTTGCTACCATGCAGAGTAGTAATGGATATCTTCCCACACATTTTTCTGCCTTATTTATTGATGGTTTAGGAACATAAATATATCTGTTAAGATGTCATCTCTCCTGCTCCCCTTCCATCCGTCCCCACCCATATTTAGGTTAAGTTTTAGGAACTGCCGGGTCATTGCTGCAGTTTGAAAAACATCAGTACAGGCACATAATTCTAAAAAGATGGTTCAGTGGCCAACATTGAAGAGTACTGTGGACTTAGTAGAGAGTTTGGGAATTATAGATCTGTGGAAGAAATGGCTAACGGTCTTTAAATCAGGCAGTGTCATGATCAGAATTGTGCTTTAGGAAAAAAAATCACTCTTAACAGCAGTTTTGAAGCGTTTTGTTTTTGTTTTGTTCTGATGGAAGGGGTTTTGCACTGGAAATAGGAAGATGGTGGCAACTATTGTAATCATCCATGAGAGAAGATGAGAGAATGGCCGTACACAGTATCAAATACAGAAGACACTGATAGACATTCTTTATCCTTTAAGGACACTTGAAGCTCCGTGTGAATCATCAACTTTGATAATGCCTCAAAGCTAGTAGTTTTGAGCTTCTTTATCTTGCTCAGTACTAGTCCTGCTCTTCCTCTGCTTTCAATATGCATGTAGAGAAGGTAAAATGCATTTCAATCTTTTAGTAAGTCAATACAGAGATTTAAATATTTGCAAATGGACATGAAATATCATATCAAGAACTTAATATGTAGAGTTAGGATTAGGATTTTGGATTATTCATAGTTCAAGATTTTTTAAACCAGTTCTCCTCCGATGTTATAGTTCCCTTAACTCAATATACAGAGGTTTAAACTCTGGTGATTTAATTATAGGAAATCAGTTTCCCTACATCAGTAAACTTTTAAAATCATTTAGTTGAGCACCGTTCTTACTTTAAGTCACATTAAAAAAGTCATGCATTTTACCAATAGCTACTTGGTGAGAGGAAGGGTTTAATGTTAGTTTTCTAAAGAATTTATAGAATTAAAATTATTAATATAGATATGAAACACATTATGCCATAATTGAATAAGGGGTGAATATTGGCATTTCTTCAAACATAACAAGGCATTAATATTCCAGGCAGGAATCTCTCAAGAAATGTTCCAAAGGAAATTGGTTACTTGCTTGGGGATGTCCTTTAACACAATGATGACTAGTAAGATACTTCTATTAGTTTGTTTCTGCAGTTATATGATTAATATTGTAGTCTAAGCTTCATAAGTGTGCATAATATTTTTCCACATATTCTTAAATTCTACATAACATTTATGCTGAAAGACATCATTCATCCTTTGTCTTTAGTCGATCATCACCATTGGTATTTTACTCACAATCTCTCTCTAAAGTGATACTCATTGACTTAGAAGCACAGTTGCAATTGTGTCAAATTTTATCTAACCTTATACCTGTCAACCAGGAATCCACTTTTCTTTCTCTGTTTTCAGAGTCATCTTTCAGCAGCTGTGTTGCTGCATTTTAACGCACACGACAGAGGGCTAGGGTGGAACTGCAAGGGAAAAATACCGTCATCCTGAAAGCAATCTCAGGGCCAGAACTATTGCTTCAGTTTTGCTGTTGTTTTTGTTAAAAGCAACTAAAGTGCACATAGTGTAAACAGCAACAGCTGAGATCCAGCACAGTAGCAATATGTAGGAGAGGAAGGGGAGCTGGCATGAGGGTTAACAGGAATATAAGGTAGTGAGGATGGACTCACCACTTAGTCATGGAATGGCAACCACTACCAAAATGGGTATAAATTTCATATTGAATCTAGACTTACTTTCAACCATAGAGCTCAACTAAGAGGAATCCCAAAAAGTAAGATGAGCTTAGAAGTTTCACATTATGGCACATATCCAGGAAACAAAGTTTCAGGCTGTTCAGAAAGATATCATATCTGTGTTGTCAACAGCTGAAAACATAATGACTAGTTCTTTGACAATGACAATCTAGATATACATGTACTATAATAATTATTTTTATTTGAGATAAACTTCACATAACATAAAACCTCATCATGTTAACCATTTTAAAGTGTACAATGCAGTGGTTTTTAGTATATTCTCAATGTCATGCAACCATCAACACTATCTAGTTCTGAAACTTTTTCATCACCTCAAAAGGAAACCTCATACTCATTAAGTAGTCATTCCCCACTCCTCCCTTCTCCAGCCCCTGGCAACCACTAACTGGCTTTCTGTCTCTATGGTTTGCCTCTTCTGGAGGCAAATCATATAAACAAAATCATATAAAATGTAGCCTTTTGCACCTGGCTTCTTTGACTTAGCATGTTTTCAAGGTTCATACATGTTATAAAGCAGGTATCAGTACTTCATTCCTTTGTATAGCCAAATGATATTCCATTGTATGGATACACCTTATTTTCTTTATTCATCAATTAGTTGATGAACAGTTTGGTTTATCTCCACTTTTTGGCTATTACAAGTAACACTGCTGGGAACACTCTTGCACAGGTTTTTGTGTGGACTATATGATTTCATTTCTCTTGGTTACATATATAGTAGTAGAATTGCTGGGCCTGGTGGTAACTCTATCTTTAACTGTTTGAGGAACAAATTGTTTTTCATAGACACAACCATTTTACAAACCAATCAGCACTACATAAGGGTCTAATTTCCCCAATCCTTGTATTTATCTCCCTCACCTTTCATTAGAGCCATTCTAGTGGATATAAAGTCATTTCTCATTGTGGCTTTGATTTGCATTTCCCTAACAACTAATGATGTTGGACATCTTTCATGTCATTTAGCCATTTGTCTTCTTTGGAGAAATGTCTATTCAAATCCTTTGCCTATTTTTAATGGAATTGTTTGTTTCTTCTTGAGATATTTTTAAAAATTGTGGTAAAATATGTATAACAGACAATTTGTCTTTTTAACCATTTAAAAGTGGTTAAAATTCAATTCAGTGGCATTAAGTACATTCAGAATGTTGTGCAATCACTACCATCTAGTTCCAGAACTTTTTCATGATCCCAAATGGAAATCCATACTCACTGAGTAGTTACTCCTCATTCTACCCTTTCCCTACTTTGGAATCACAAATCTGCTTCCTATATTTTGGATTGGCCTATTCTGGACATTACATACAATGGAATCATAAGATATTTGGTGTTTAATGTCTGGCTTCTTTTACTTAGGATAATGTTTGCAAGGTTCATCCATGTCATAGCATGTATCACTATTTCATTCTTTATTATGACTGTATAATATTCCATTTATGGATATACCATATTTGGCTTATCAATTCATCCCTTGATAGACATGTACATTATTTCTACCTTTTGGCTGTTGTGAATAGTATTACCATGAACATTTGTGTACAGTTATTTGTTTGAATACCTGTTTTCAATTCTTTTGGGTATATACTTAGGAGTCGAGTTAGTGGGTCATACGGTCATACTATCTTTAAATTGATGAGGAACTGTTTTCCACAGTAACTGCATCATTTTGTTGACTTTTAAGAATTATATATTCTGAATACTAGGACCTTGTTAAACACATAATTTGCAAATATTTTCTCCCCTTCTGTGGGTTGTATCTTTACTTCCTTGATAGCATGCTGTGATGTGCAAAATAATTTAATTTTGATGAAGTCTAATACATTTATTTTGTTGTGGTGGTGCTGGTGGTTGTGGTTGTAGTTGCTTATGCTTTTGGTAACATATATAAAAAATAATTTCCTAGTCCAAGGTTATGAAGATTTATACCTATATTTCCATCTAAGAGTTTTATATTTTTAGTTCTTACAATTGGTCACTGATCAATTTTTAATTAACTTTTCTGTATAATGAGGTAGGGGTCCAAATTTATTTTTTTTGCAGGTGGCTATCCATCAACGCCAGCATCATTTGTTGAAAAGACTGTTCTTTCCCCATTAATGGTCTTTGCATCTTTATCAAATATCCATTTGCTGTAGATGTATGGGTTTATTTCTCAATTCTCAACTGTATTCTGTTTGTTTATTTATATGTCTATTCTTATGCCAGTACCATGCTGTGTGGTCATGTGGTGTTTCTGAAGTAAGAAAATGCAAGTCCTAAAACTTTGTTCATTTTCAAGATTGTTTTTGCTATTTGGGTTCCCATGCAATTCAATATGAATTTGAGGATTGGCTTTTCAATTTCTTCCCCAAAAGTGGCTGTTGTATATTTATAGGGATTGCATTGAATTGTAGATTAGTTTGAGGAGTATTGCCATTTAATAACATTAAATCTCCTGATTCATGACTGAGATCCTTCCATTTATTTGACTTTTAAAATTTCTTTCAATAATGTTTCATAGTTTTCAGTGTACAAGTCTTACATTTCCTTGGTTAAATTTATTCCTAAGTATTTTCTTCTTTTTGATGCTATTGTAGATGGAATTAGTTTCTTCATTTTTTTTTTCCAGATTGTTTGTTGCTAGTATATAACAATGGAACTAATTTTCATATATTAATTTATATCCTGCAATTTTGCTGAACATGCTCATTAGCATGCTATTAGCATCAAGAGTGTTTTTGTGAGTACTTTAGGGTTTTCTGTATATAAAAATCAAGCCATCTATAAATAGAAATAATTTTACTTCTTCCTCCCCCATTTTGATGCCTTTTAACATTTTTCTTATCTAATTACCCTAGTTACAATTTCTAGTTCAGTGTTGGATAGATATGATGGAAGTTGACACTGTTTTGTTCCTGACCTTAGGGGGAAAGCTTTCATACAGTCTTTCATTATGGGTTTTTCATAGATGTCATTTATTGGGTTGAGTAAGCTCCCTTCTATTCCCGGTTTATTGAGTATTTTTTTAATCATAAAAGGATGTTAGATTTTGTCAAATGTTTTCTCTGCATGTGTTGAGACAATCATGTTTTTTTTTTTTTCTCTCTCTATTCTATTCACATTGATTGATGTTGAAAAAAACCTTGTATTTCTGGGATAATTTCTCTTGATCATTGTGTAAAATTTTTTTCAATATACTGATAGACTCAGTTTGTAAGTATATGCTGAGAAATTTTACATCTATCTTTGTAGGGGATACTGGTCTGTAATTTTCTTTTATTGTGCTATTTGGATTTGATTTGCATTCAGTGTAAGGCTGGCCTCAGAAAGAATGAAAAAGTGTTCTTTTCTATTTTTTGGAAGTGCTTGAAAATGATTAACATTAATTAATCTTTAAATGTTTGCTAGGAGACTTCTGGAAAGATAGCAGAGTAGGAGGATCCTAAGCTCACATCATCCCATGGACACAGCTAGATAATAGCCACCTGAGTGCAATTAATCCAGAAAGCAGCCTGGAGACTGGCAGAACAGACTCTTCACTGTTAACCCTAGAGAGGAGACCACATTGAAATGGGTAAGAGGGTTAGAGATATGAGTCAGGAACCAAACTCCCACTGAGACTAACCATAAATGGAAGGGACAACATAAGCATGGAGAAGAGAGAGGAGCATACCCCACATTAGTCACCCCAGACATAGGGGACCAACACTGGGAAGATGAGTCCCTGCAACATTTAGCTTTGAAAACCATTGGGGCTTAACTTCAAAGTGCTTAAAGGAAAAAAAAGTCTGCAATCAAGAATACTCTATCCATCAAGGCTATCATTCAGAATATAAGGAGAGATAAAGAGTTTCCCAGACAAACAAAAGTTAAAGGAATGTATCACCACTAAACCAACCATATAAGAAATGTTAAAGGGGATCCTTTGAGTGGAAAAAAAGGGTCATAATCAGGAGTAAGAAAATTATGAAAGGAAAAAATTTCACAGGTGAATACAAACATAATAAAAGTAGTAGATAAATCACTTATAAAACCAGTATGCAGGTTAAAGTACAAAAGCAGTAAAATCAATTATATCTACACATATCAGTCAATGGATTCACAAAATAAAAAGATGTAAAGTATGACATCATATACATAAAACACGGGGGGGCAGAGTAAAAATTTAGTACTTTTAGAATGGGCTCAAACTTAAGAGACCATCAACTTAATTCAAACTGCTATTTGCATAATGTTATATATGAGCCTAATGGTAATCACAAATCAAAAACCTGTAATAGATACACAAAAAATAAAAAGAAAGGAATCCAAGCATATCACTAAAGAAGTCATCAAACCACAAGGAAAGAGAAAGAGAAGAAAAAACAGAGAAGAACCACAAAAACAACTGTAAAACAATTAATAAAATGGCAATAAGTACCTATCAATAATTACTTTGAGGGGCACCTGTGTGGTTCAGTCCGTTAAACATCTGCCTTTGGGGGCGCCTGGGTGGCTCAGTCATTAAGCATCTGCCTTCAGCTCAGGTCATGATCCTGGGGTCCTGGGATCGAGCCCTGCATCGGGC
This sequence comes from Mirounga leonina, assembly GCF_011800145.1. Taxonomy (NCBI): domain Eukaryota; kingdom Metazoa; phylum Chordata; class Mammalia; order Carnivora; family Phocidae; genus Mirounga; species Mirounga leonina. The sequence goes on from NW_023270415.1 coordinate 13,965,005, forward strand.
TCCCTGCTCAGTGGGAAGCCTGCTTCTCCCTCTCCCACTCCCCCTGCTTGTGTTCCCTCTCTCGCTGTCTCTCTCTCTCTCAATTAAATGGATAAAATCTTTAAAAAACCAAAAAACAAACAACAACAACAACAACAAAAAATCTGCCTTTGGCTCAGTTCATGACCCGAGGGTCTTGGGATTGAGCCCTGTGTCAGGAAAGGATAAAAACCATATAGTCAACTCAATAGATGCAGAAAAAGCATATGACAAAGTGCAACATCTGTTCATGATAAAAACTCAACAAAGCAGGTGTAAAGAGAACATACCTCAACATAATAAAGGCCATATATGAAAAACCCACAACCACCCTCTTAACTCAAAGGTTAAAAACTGAGAACTTTTCCTCTATCATCAGGAACAAGACAAAGACATCCGCTCTTACCACTTTTATTTAATATAGTACTGGAAGTCCTAGCCACAGCAATAAGACAAGGGAAAAAAAGGCATCCTAATTGGTAAGGAAGACAAGAAACTAACCATTTGCAGATACTGTATATAGAAAACCCTAAAGACTCCACCAAAAAAAGTTCTAGAACTGATAAATGAATTCAGGAAAGTTGTAGGATACAAAATTAATATACAGAAATCTTTTTTAAAAATACTTTATATCTATTTATTTTTTCCCTTTTTTTAAATTAACATATAATGCATTATTTGTTTCAGTGGTACAGGTCTGTGATTCATCAGTCTTACACAATTCACAGCTCTCACCATAGCACATACCCTCCCCAATGTCCATCATTCAGGCACTCCATCCCTCCCACCCGCTCCACTCTAGCAACCCTCAGTTTATTTCCTGAGATTAAGTCTCTTATGGTTTGTCTCCCTCTCTGGTTTCATCTTGTTTCATTTTTCCCTCCTTTCCCCTATGATCCTCTGTCTTCTTTCTCAAATTCCTCACATCAGTGAGATGATATGATAATTGTCTTTCTCTGATTGACTTATTTCGTTTAGCATAATACCCTCCAGTTCCATCCACGTTGCAAATGGCAAGATTTCAATTTTTTGATGGATGCATAATATTCCATTGTATATATGTACCACATCTTCTTTATTCATTCATCTCTTGATGAACATCTAGGCTCTTTCCATAGTTTGGCTATTGTGGACATTGCTGCTATAAACATTAGGATGCACATACCCCTTCGGATCCCTACATTTGTATCTTTGGGGTAAATACCCAGTAGTGCAATTGCTGGGTTGTAGGGTAGCTCTATTTTCAACTTTTTGAGGAACCTCCATACTGTTTTCCAGAGTGGCTGGAACAGTGTAGGAGGGTTCCCCTTTCTCCACATCCTTGCCAACATCTGTCGTTTCCTGACTTGTTAATTTTAGCCATTCTGACTTAATTTTAGCCATTCCGACTGGTATCTCATTGAGGTTTTGATTTGGATTTCCCTGATGCTGAGCAATGTTGAGCACTTTTTCATGTGTTGACCATTTGGATGTCTTCTTTGCAGAAATGTTTGTTCATGTCTTCTGCCCATTTGTGTCTAGGAAGAATTTGCTGTGGCTGAGGTCAAAGAGATTGCTGCTTATGTTCTCCTTAAGGATTTTGATGGATTCCTGTCTCACATTTAGGTCTTTCATCCATTTGAGTCTGTTTTTGTGTGTGGTGTCAGGAAATGGTCCAGTTTCATTCTTCTGCATGTGGCTGTCCAATTTTCCCAACACCATTTGTTGAAGAGACTGTCTTTTTTCCATTGGATATTCTTTCCTGCTTTGTCAAAGATTAGTTGACCATAGAGTTGAGGGTCCATTTCTGGGCTCTCTACTCTGTTCCACTGATCTGTATTCAACATAGTACTAGAAGTCCTAGCCTCAGCAATCAGACAGCAAAAAGAAATAAAAGGCACCTGAATTGGCAAAGAAGAAGTCAAACTCTCACTCTTTGCAGATGATATGATACTTTATGTGGAAAACCCAAAAGACTCCACCCCAAAACTGCTAGAACTCATATAGGAATTCAGTAAAGTGGCAGGATATGAAATCAATGCACAGAAATCAGTGGCATTTCCATACACTAACAACAAGACAAAAGAAAGAGAAATTAAGGCGTCAATCCCATTTACAATTGCACCCAAGACCATAAGATACCTAGGAATAAATCTAACCAAAGAGGCAAAGAATCTGTACTCAGAAAACTATAGAATACTCATGAAAGAAATTGAGGAAGACAAAAAGAAATGGAAAATCATTCCATGCTCATGGATTGGAAGAACAAATATTGTGAAAATGTCTATGCTACCTAGAGCAATCTACACATTTAAAGCAATCCCTATCAATATACCATCAAGCTTTTTCAAAGAAATGGAACAAATAATCCTAAAATTCGTATGGAACCAGAAAAGACCCCGAATAGCCAGAGGAATGTTGAAAAAGAAAAGCAAAGCTGGTGGCATCACAATTCCGGACTTCAAGCTCTATTACAAAGCTGTCATCATCAAGACAGTATGGTACTGGTACAAAATACAGAAATCTTTTGCATCTCTATACACTAATAATTAAGTAGCAGAAAGAGAAATTAAAAAAAAATCCCATTCACAATTGCACCAAAAAGAATAAAGCACTTAGGAAGAAACTTCACCAAGGAGGTGAAAGATCTGTAGTCTCAAAACTATAAAACAATGATTAAATAAACTGAAAATGACAGAAACAAAAAGATATTCCATGCTTGTGGATTGGAACAATACCAATATTGTTAAAACGCCCATACTACCCAAAGCAGTCTATAGATTTAAAACGAACCCTGTGAAAATACCAAAACATTTTTTACAGACCTAACCAAAATAATCCTAAAATTTGTATGGAACCAAAAATACCTAGAATAGCCAAACCAGTCTTAAAAAAAAAAAAGAAAACTGGAGGTACCACAATCCAAGATTTCAAGATATACTATAAAGCTGTAGTACCAAAACATTATGGTACTGGCACAAAAACAGACACAGAGATCAATGGTACAGAATAGAGAGTTCAGGAATGAACCCACACTTGTATGGCTAATTAATCTTCCACAAAGGAAGCAAGAATATACAATGGGAAAAGGTCTCTTTAACAAATGGTGCTGGGAAAACTGGACAGCTATATGCAAAAGAATGAAACTGGACCACTTTCTTACACCACACACAAAAATAAACTCAAAGTGGATTAAGTACCTAAATGTGAGACCTGAAACCATAAAAATCCTAGCAGAAAACACAGGCAGTAATTTCTTTAACACAGGCCACTGAAACTATTTTAGAGGGGCACCTGGGTGGCTCAGTTGGTTAAGGGTCCAACTCTCCATCTCAGTTCAGGTCTTCATCTCCAGGGTTGTGAGTTCAAGCCCCATGTTGGGCTCCATGCTGGGCATGGAGCCTACTTAAAAAAAATATATATATATTTTTCTAGATATGTCTCCTGAGGCAAGGAAAACAAAAGCAAAATTAAACTATTGTGACTAGAGTAAAATAAAAAGCTTTTGTACAATGAAAGAAACCATCAACAAAACAAAAATGCAACTACTGAATGGGAGAAAATAAAAAATTAATATCCAAAATATGTAAAGAACTTATACAACTCAATACCAAAAAACTCCAAATAATCCAATTAAAAATGGGCAGAAGACATGAACAGACATTTTTCCAAAGAAGACATGCAGATGGGCAAGAGACACATGAAAAGATGCTCAATATCACTAATCATCAGGAAAATGCAAATTAAAACGAGACATCATTTTACACCTATAAGAATGGCTAAAATAAAAAACACAAGAAATAACAAGTGTTGATGAGGATGTGGAGGAAAAGGAACCCTCATGCCCTGCTGGTGGGAATGCAAATTGGTGCAGCTACTGTGGAAAATAGTATGGAGGTTCTTCAAAAAATTAAAAATAGAATTATCATATGAATGATTAATTCTACTACTGGGTATGTATGTAAAGAAAATGAAAACAGTGATTCAAAAGAGTATATTCACCCCTATCTTTATTGCAGCAGTATTTATAATAGCCAAAATATGGAAGCAACCAAATCTTACCATTCACAGCAACATGGCTGGTCCTAGAGGCTCTAATGTTAAGTGAAATATGTCAGACACAGGAAGCAAGTACCATATGATTTCACTTGTATGTGGAATTTAAGAAACAAAACAAACGAACAAAGAGTAAAAGAGACAAGCAAAAAAATAGACTCTTAAACACAGAGAATCAACTAGCAGTTGCCAGAGAAGAGGTGTGTGGAGAGATTGGGAAAACAAATAAAGGGGATTAAGAGTTTATTTATCTTGATAAGCACTGAGAAATGTATAGAATTGTTCAATCATTATGTTGCACACTTGAAGCTAATGTAACACTTTATGTTAATTACATCTTAATAAAAAAATAAGAAAAAAAGAAAAAGAAAAGTGCTACAAATAAAACATAATACTAGAAATTCCATCTGGTCCTGGGCTTTTTTTTTTTGTGGGAAGATTTTAAAGTACTTTTTACAAGTGTATTCAGATTTACTAATTCTTTTTTGAGTCTGTTTTTGTAGTTTGTGGGTTTTTTTAAAGATATTTGTCCATTTCAACTATGTTATCTAAGTTGTACAGTTGTTTATCTTTCTTTTATACTTCCTTTATACTTTTTTTATGTTATTACCACATATTATATCTTTATACAATGTATGGTCATGAACATAAATTAACAATTATTGCTTTCTGCAACTGTCTTTTAAATTCGATAGGAAAATAAAACTGTTACAAACAACACAAATTAATACTGCCTTTTATATTTATCTATGTAGTTACCTTTACTGGAGTTCATTACGACCTTTCATTTCAGCCTGAAGGACTCCATTTATCATTTCTTGAAGAGTAAGTCTGCTAGTGAATAATTCCCTCCATCTTTTTATGTGGAAATATCTTAATTTCTCTCAATTTTGAAGGACGTGTTAGCAACATAAAGGATTCTTGGTCTACAATTTTTTTTCTAGCACTTTGAATATACCATCCTGCTATCTTTTGGCTTCTATGATTGCTGATGAAAAACCAACTGTTAATCTTATTGAGCATCCTTTGCATGCAATGAGTTGTTTCTCTTTTGCTGGTTTCAACATTCTTTCTTTGTTCTTGGCTTTTGATAGTTTGATTATGATGTGTAGTGGTCTCTATCTCTTTGAGCTTATCTTGCTTGGAATTCATTGAAATTTTTTAAGTATATATAAATGTTTTTTTCATCAAAATTGGTAAGTTTTCAGCCATTATTTTCTCAAATAGTCCTTCAGTCCTCCCTCTGCCTTCACCTTCTGGGACTCCTATTATGCCTATGTTGGCATAGCTGTTGGTGTTTCACAGGTTTCTTAGGCTTTGTTAATTTCTCTTCATTTTTTTCTTTATGTTCCTCAAGTTGAATAATTTCAAATTAACCTATTTTCAAGTTTACTAATTCTTTTTTCTGCCAGTTCAAATCTGTTGTTGAGCAATCCAGTGAATTTCTCATTTCAGTTACTGCACTTTTTAACTTCAGAATTTCTATGTGGTTAACTTTTATAATTTTAATCTCTGTTAATATTCTCTATTTGCTGAAACATTATTTTCTTGTTTTGCTTTAGTCCTTTAAATCTAAAACGATCTGCCTTTCCTCTTCAAACATATTTAAAAGAGCTGATTTAGGGCCCTTGTTGAGTAAATCTAGTATCTGTGTTTCCTCAGAAACAATTTCTATTGTTTGTGATTTTTCCAATGCATGGGCCATAATTTCTTGTTTCTTTGCCTGCTTGTACATTTTTGTAGAAATATGGACAATTTATATTGTAATATGGCAATTCTGGAAGTCAGAAATCTCCTCTGTCCCTGTTCCTCAGGGTTTGTTGTTGCTCATTGTAGTTATTATTTGTTTGGTGCCTTTTCTGAATTAATTCCATAAAATCTGCTGTTTTTATTATGTGTGGCCACTGATATCTCTGTTCCATTACCTTAGTGGTAAGCTAATGATCAGACAGAGATTTTCTTAAATGCCTGGAACCAACAAGAATTCCTAGTCTTTGCCAATGGGTTCTGTTTTTGTTGGGGCATGCCACTAATACTCAAGAAGTTTACAAGTCTCTTCCTTCACTTCCTGCTTGACTAGTGTTCCAAGGTCAATTGGAGGTGAAAGCTTAGGGACTTCTCAGGTCTTTCTTGATCATACACACATTGTTGGGTATGCATGTGGATTTTAGATTCCCAGAAATATATAAGGGCTTTTAAAAGCACTTATTCCTCAAGGTATCTCATTTCTTAGCCTTTCCACTCAGGATTTTGGTTGGTCTATTGTTTGCCCAACAGTTAGCCATTGTTTCAGAGAGCAGCAACAAACCTTTTCCCTGTAAATGTTTTTAAGAAATACCCCTGGGTAGCAGCATAGCAAAGGACAATTCCAGTCAGGTGAGATAAAGACAAGCCTTTTGACTGGGTCTTATAGGGAGCCTCTAGAAAGGTGAAGTAACAATAATTCGCAAATCAGATTTGTTCTGTTTTTTCTTTTATGGTACTAGTACAATAAATTCAGGTTATTAATTTCAAGGTTTCAATTGAGCTTGGGAGTGAGAGATAGGTTTACAGTAACTTGAAGCACTCACTATTTTTACCAGGCTTTGCTCAACATTCCTAACTGGGTTGCTGCAAGCTTGTCATTATTCTCCAGAGTTCTGAATAAGTTGATTCTGATAGTTCTTGCCAGTTTTTTCACGGTTTTTATGGAGGGAATGGTTTAGAAGCTCTTTACTCAACCATTTTTGCTGATGCATTCTTGTGTTACTATTTTTAACTGTGACTAAGATAATTAAAATAAACATTCATGTAAATAAATGAGAAATAGAAAGTAGAAAACATGAAACATCACAACTGATCATAATTTGTAAATGTTGCCCAAGTTAACATCATCTGATACTAACAAGGTCCTTGCTCTGTTTTCCAAACTATATGTGTATTGCAGTACAATATGTATAATATGTGTATATACTAAAATTACATTTTTTTTTAAAGAAAAGATGTTTTATTTATTTATTTGACAGAGAGACAGTAAGAGCAGGAACACAAGTAGGGGGAGTGGGAGAGGGAGAAGCAGGCTTCCCGAGGACCAGGGAGCCCAATGTAGGGCTTGATCCCAGGACCCTGGGATCATGACCTGAACCGAAGGCAGATGCTCAACGACTGAGCCACCCAGGCACCCCCTAAAATTACATCTCAAGTAAATATATTGTATCCTAATCAAAGCATAACAAACCTGGTATAAAGTCCTCAACTATGTTTATATTACCAACATACTTATAGGCACATATTAAAGATTTTCAGAATATGCAACTCTAGGGAAATTTGACCTAAAAATTATTTTTCCTACCTAATTAAATCAAAGTAATAAGTATTTCCAGAGAGAGTTTCATCGAACTCAATAAGCAAAATAATAAAAATGTTCTTGGTGAGATATATCTCTGATAGCAAGATAATTTGTCAAATTTTAGGGGATAAGCCTTTTATTTCTGACTTTAGAACCCAAAATATTTTCCTTAAACTACTTGCAAAGTAGTGTTCATTGTTTTTTTGTGATGATTAAACCTTATTTCCTGTGAATCAAGTTATGAATACATTTCAAAAGATTAAAAAAACAACTCTTCAAGGGAAATAGCTTTTAGTCCTCTCTGACATATGTGGACTAGATCAAAGTTTTACAAGTAATAGTCTACCATATTCCAATAACAAATTTTGAAACAAATCCTTTTATTGATTTTTTTTAAAGATTTTCTATATTTTATTTATTTGAAAGAGAGAGTGCACATGGGGGTAGGGACAGTGTTGGAAGGAGAGGGACAAGCAGACTCCTTGCTGCGCACAAAGCCCATGGCAGGGCTCCATCCTAGGACCTGAAATCACAACCTGAGCCAAAACCAAGAGTCTGTTGCTCAACTGACTGGGCCACTGGGAGCCCCAGTTTTACTGATTTTTAAGAATGTTTAAGACATCTTTATTTTTCCTTTTAGTAGTAATTACTAAGGCATAGATTATCATATGTACAGAACTATTCAATTGCATTAGATAGTTCAAAGTCAATTCTTTCAAACCTGCAGGGCTGTCACCAATAATTTTACCTTTCATAAACCTTCTCACCTTCAAATATATTGTCAGAGATCCAATTCAGTTTCTTAATCCCGTATTGCTTAGCATCCTCAGACATTTGAGATACATATAAATACACTCTTTATGACCTAGTAACTGAAATGTATCTCAGATTCAGTACATTTAGTTGCTTTAAAAATGTAACTGTAAAACTTTGGTATAAAACAGATCCTATACAAATGTGATGTAAGTTAAACACATATGAACTGAACTAAAGTGAGGTTAGAAAGCAAGCCTGGAGTCTTCCACATTTGTTGTTTCTTCCCCACACCAACCCCTTGCACTCTTGTTTCCCAGAGAGCTACCCAGAAGAACATCAGTTAGAAACATCTGAGGTAGATTAAATAGACTTCTTTTTATAACTTTGTTCATTTATATACTTTTTATACACTAACAATTCATTACTCATTACCTCCACTGTACTAGGGCCAGGGTTCACCTAGAACTCACAGTAAAGGTGAGGATACAGATAAATCACTCATCCTTAACAACATTGTGCTGCAGAGAGAGGCGGAGGGTAGTAGGTTGTCATCAGGACCATGCTGGGAGGTGAGCAATAGCTCTAAAGATCTTCTAGATCATTAGAGACAGTGTAATTGATCTTCATTATTTTCAGATTCTGTATTTGTGTATTTCCCTACTTGCTAAATTTTATTTATAACTCTAAAATCAATATTTGATTTGATTTTGTCATAAACGGGCACGTGCAGAGTGGCAAAAAAATTGAGTTACCTACCATACACATATAGTAAACAAGTATCCTTTTAGCAGTCTATTTAATGAGATATTTTTCACATTTTTTGTGATTTTTGTGGGTGATTTTTCTGTTTAAAATAGCCCTCAAACACAGTTCTATTGACTATACTTAGCAATATGAAAAAATGTACATTATTTTCTTTGTGCCTATTAAATTTTTTTACCTGTTTCTCATGCATATTTTCTCTTTTCCCCATCTTCCCTACAAATCAGATCTTGCTCTAAGATTCTCTAAAGTATCTTAGAGTGTACACACATCTAAATTTATAAAAGCTGATCCAATGTGCCAAGTCTTTTTATTTGTATTAAACATATAATACTTTTTTATTGTCTCCAAAATTTTGATAAATATGATTCTTTTCCTGAGAAATTGAGTGTAATGAAAATAATTTTTACTCCCTATCTGTTAAAATATTTTAAAGTAGATTTAAATATTTTAGAGACTCATTATCTCACTGTAACTAGAGAAAACTCCATTTTCAGTAATGTTCTAGGGACTAATCTAGCCACTGCCAGAGATTTAAAAACTGAGAAACATCATTATTGTCCTAAAAGGGCTTAGAAATTTCATAGTGGTGAAGAGTTAAGTCTTTCAACAATTAATACAAATTAAAGAGACAAAAGATGTTAGAATAATATAAATCAAGTGTTTTCATGGACCAAAAAAGAAGTTGAAATTAAAATTTATCCATTTTTGTCTACATTTTGCAAATGAAAAGAGGGAAGCGGAGAGGAAAATACAAGATCTCCTTTAAAAGATCAAGTTCTGGGGCGCCTGGGTGGCTCAGTCGTTAAGCGTCTGCCTTCAGCTCAGGTCATGATCCCAGGGTCCTGGGATCAAGCCCCGCATTGGGCTCCCTGCTCCGTGGGAAGCCTGCTTCTCCCTCTCCCACTCCCCCTGCTTGTGTTCCCTCTCTTGCTGTGTCTCTCTCTTCCAAATAAATAAATAAAATCTTTAAAAAAATAAAATAAAATAAAAGACCAAGTTCTGATAGGAAGCAGCAAAACAGAGCAGAACTTGGGGATGAAGACATTAGCCAAGGGGCAATCAACGTGGACATCAAATATTATTATAAGATTTTAAAATATTTACTGCCTTCATTTATTATTTCACTCATTTATTCAGTAAATAATTTCTGAGTACCTATTTAATGTTCAGTGTTACTCAAGGGATTAGAGGTACAGAGATGAGCAAAAGGAGACTTGCCCTTTGTTCTTATGAAGTGTGCATCTCTAAAATTAACAGAAAGGGGCACAACATAGATGTGCAAATATATGTATTTTATATGTATTTCTCAAATATTTGAATAAAAATAAATTCTAGCATATTTGCTTATAAGTACAGATTATATTATAAGATATGTGAGAGAGAGACAGACAGACATTAGGAGGTAAAGATTCTAGAATCTGAGAAGGAATCTAAAGTCTAAGAGAAAGAGTTGATCCTCTGCCAGTACAGTGTTTATAGTCAAACTATTTCAATAAACACCCATGATGTCAAGTATCCAGGGAGAACTTGCTTAATGAGACTGTAAAAATAAATAATTGCTAATGTCTTAAAACAAGTATTCTTTTTATTAAAGATTTATTTATTTGTTTGAGAGAGAGAGAGAGAGAGAGAGAGAGCGAGCATGAATGCGGGGAGGGGCAGAGGGAGAGAATCTCAAGCAGACTCACCGCTGACTGTAGAGCCCACTGGGGCCTCCACCCCTCAACCCATGAGATCATGATCTGAGCCGAAATCATGAGTTGGGTGCCTAACTGACTGAGCTACCCAGGTACCCCAAAACAACAGTATTCTTAATAAATGTTACCAAATATTTAAATTTCAGCAAAATATAAAATATGCTATACGTATTAAAATACTGAGTATAATTTCCAGATTACATATTAAAGCTCAGTTTAAGCTACCTGCTTCCTTTGGAAGTCTTGAGCAGTAAAATGATAAGACAGGAAAACACGTTAGTCACCTTTTGGTCTTGTAGAAATGGAATTTTGATCAAGGTTCTAGAACCTTACTTCTTGCTCAGAAGCCAGGAGGTTGTAGGAAATGAACTATTTCTACTCTAATGAACACAAGTCATGATAAAAAAAAAATAGGTTTTCTTACATATTTAAACAAATTAAATATTCAAAAATACATATTTTAAAAGTGTTTAAAAAATATACTGCTTGAGTTGAGCTTTGCCAATATTTTCTATATAATAATAGCAATTCTGTAAAAATGAATGTCTAATGAATTTACTTCCTATTTTTTACAAAAAAAATGTGAATGTGTAAAAAATAATTCTGCATTTAATTTTCTTTTTTTTTTTTTTTTTTTAAGATTTTATTTCTCCATTTGCCAGAGAGAGAGAGAGAGAGTACAAGCAGGCAGAGAGACCATCAGGCTCCCGGCTGATCAAGGAGCCCCATGCAGGACTCGATCCCAGGACCCTGGAATCATGACCTGAGCCAAAGGCAGATGCTTAACTGACTGAGCCACCCAGGCATGCCCTACATTTAATTTTCTTTCTTATTTTCTAGTCACCAATCCTTCTTACCAAATGATTAATTATTCAATCCCTACCAAAACATATATAGAAATTCTTATTTATTGGGCTTCTTCATATTTCAAGTGTGTTCTAGTTTATTCACCAAGTTCTATGGATTCCATTTCTCAAGTTTATCTTGAATCCACCCACTTCTTTTTATCTCTACAGCCATCGTCTTGAAAGAATCACTAGCATTTCACATATGGACTGTTGCAAAACCTTCAAACTGGTTTCCTCACACTCCACCCTCACTTTGCTTACATTCTCCACAAAGCAAGATAAGAAATAACTTTAATATCTCACTACATCACTTCTCTATTTAAAATTTTTTAATGGCTACATATTTGTTTTAGTGTAAAGTTTAAAATCCTTAATATGACTTACAGACCACACTGAACTCTCTGTAGTACTGTCTCTCTTATTCCTGGGTATTCACACATACTGTCCTCCTCTTTCAATGCTCTTCTTTCTTTGTCCCATTGCTACATTATTCTCTGGCCTCAAATCAAAAATAATAGTTATGACACCCCTTGCTGATTCTTTCTTTAAAGCTAAATTATTTTGTGCATCTTCTGTTTAGAGTGTGCAAAGCCACAACAGAACATCACTTCTATCCTAACAACCAGGAAAAAAAACTGTAATTTACAAAATCATAAATTTTCCTGAGTCCATCAGAGAGCTGAGATAGCACTGTTGTCAAGTGAAATGAATTCCAAATAGAGACAATCAATCCAAGAAGAGACAGAAAACAAACTGTTTCACCTTTGGCTGAACAGGAAAAGGAGATAGTTCCAAAAAAAAAAAATGGATAATAAAAAATTAGCTAAAATTTTAATGAATTCTTAAAGATCAAGAATGGGCAAGCATAACAGTTTTTAATAAATGAAGGTATAGACACAAGGGAAATTTGTATTGACTTAAAAAATCTTTTCCACAGGTCTCCACTTAGTGCTTATGTGAAAAATTGAGGGCTGGGCAAAAGACCAGTGGGTTAGGCATTCAAGTTGTGACTTGTTTTCTCTGGAATGACCTACTTCCTGTACACTTGTCTAGTAAGAAGCAAAAGATGTGCCTTGAGGCAAGTCTTCCACAGGTTGAGAGGGAACCAAAGACCAGGCTGGGAGGAATAGAAGCAGAAGTTTTCCTCTTTGGGGAGATGGACAAGGAATTTTCTTGTATCCAGGTTCCTGCATAGCCACAAAGCAGAGGTCTATGCCACTGAAGGAGGGGCAGGAAACGCTTAATCCATCATAAAGTTAGCTACTTTGGTGAAGGAGGTAAAGGGATGCTTAGAAAGCCACACCCCAAAGTCCCACATTCACAGGGCCTGCCTGAGTCTGAGATGGAGCCACAAGACCAAAGACCTACCCCACCTTACCCCTACTATGATCCTGGCACCAAATAATGAGCAGCAGCAGCGTACTTCCAGGGCAGGAGCAAGAACACGGGGGAACCCCCAGTGTAGCATAGTTACTCAAGGCCAGCTGAAAACTGAGGTAAGAGTAGGAACAATAATACGGGCAAGCAGTCTGGGCCCTACACTAAGCCTGAGATAATAATAATAATCCAACACTGGAAGAACTTCAAGCCTGTGGTGCACTGGAAATAACAGCAGTAACAAGGGAACTGAAACATAGCTCAACTTTGGATTAGATTGTCTCAACTGCTCACACTAATGGCACAGAAGACGAATGCCCAGTTTCGGGTGTAAGCATTATTTACCTAATTCTCTGGGTTTTTACTTATGATGTCTATATTTCAATAAAAATTACAAGACATACAAAGAAGCAAAGGAAATAATCTCTTGTTAGGAGATAAACCAATCAAAAGAATCAGACTCAGAAATACACGAGATGTTGTAATTATCTGACAGGGACTTTAAAATAAATACAGTTATATGTTGAAAGACCTAGTGGATCTAGTTTATGAACAGATTAGGAATTTTACAGAGAGGTGCAAATACTAGAAACAGTCATGTTAGTTCCTCTAAGTATGTGTTGCCATAGTGCTGTCCTTCCCTAATAATGATACTTATCACAATGTGCTGTTTTTACTAAACAGTTAAATTGTCTATGACTGGCGAGAAAAGGAACTTTAACTATTTTACTAATCCTTGTATTCCCATGTACATCCTTGTAGTTCCTACTATGAAGCTTGGCCTATATACTAAGTGATTCATAAATATTTGTGAGAACAAATGATTGAATATGGATGTGATAAACTTAATATCCCTCATTCATATTGTATTTTGTCAATTTAGTTTAGATTCAAATATATACTCCACAAAAGTTGGCTTATTGTTATAATAAATTTAACTTCAAAAATGTATGTGAAGGCAAAATATAACTGTTTCAAAATTTTTAAAGAATTACTTGGGGTGTAAATAAAGAAAAAATAAAAGATACATTACAGAATTATGAGATTAGAACACAAAGTTATAGAAGACATAAGACTTGATAGTTTTTTTTGTTTTGTTTTGTTTTGTTTTTTAAAAGATTTTATTTATTTATTTGAGACAGAGAGAATGAGAGACAGAGAGCATGAGAGGGAGGAGGGTCAGAGGGAGAAGCAGACTCCCCGCTGAGCAGGGAGCCCGATGCGGGACTCGATCCCGGGACTCCAGGATCATGACCTGAGCCGAAGGCAGTCACTTAACCAACTGAGCCACCCAGGCGCCCCAAGACTTGATAGTTTTACCTAGACTATCACATTTCCATGCCCGCCACCTCCCCCTCACCCCCGCACCCCCGCCATCCAGGCTTTATAGCATCTAAAAACTATAATGACCTTTGTGGGACAGTGCTGCAAATATGTCTGCAAGACCTGCTTCAGACAGACATATACATCAAACACATAGATATATACACAAAAGCTAGATGGCAGCCACACCAAAATGACTAGGTTGACATATCTATCCTGCTTTTCTGCTAAAAAATTTGTCTTTAAAACCCAGAAGTGATTCTCAGGTTAACAGGTTCCAGGGGAGATCTCTCAGTAATTGACAAGGAAGCGGAAAGCATTATTCCCCTGGATCACTCCTTTCAAATAACTTTGCTCTTCTAATTGTGGGTTGGAGCCCAGCAACATGATTGTCACTTGGGAGCTTGTTACAATTGCAGAAGTTTGGACTCTACCTCAGATCTACTGAATGAGAATCTGCATTTCAGCCCTCAGTAACCCTCTGAGGGTTACAGAAGGGAGGGGCGTGGGAGGATGGGGCAACTGGGTGATGGATATGAAGGAGGGCATGGGTTGTGATGAGCGCTGGGTGTTATACGCAACTAATGAACTGTTGAACACTATATCAAAAACTAATGATGTACTGTATGTTGGTTAATTGAACATAATAATAAAAAATAAAAAAAGGAAGAAAAAAATAAAATAATCTTTCAGTTTGAAAATAGAGTGAATATTAGTGTTAGGGTCAGAGAAATGGTGGGGAGGGGGAGACAGAAAAACATGAATGCAACTAGAAATATTTAACTTTTTTTAGTTCTGAATAACTACCCTATACTTAGAGTAGCATAGGTCAAAGTGAAAATAATACCTACAGGTTGCTCTCATTTGAGTTAATCAACTACAAATGGGCATGTTTAGTAAGCATTTAGGATAAGCAGGATGAAAGACTGAAAGACTAAGCACAGAGTCTTGACAAACTAAATATATCAAAACTGAATTGCTTTAATTTAGTACATCAATTAGGCATTTCCATGTCTTTCAGATACTCTAGTTATAATGCTAAAAGTAATTAATAAGTGTATTTTTCATTACGTTTACTCTCCACTAATTGTCTACTATAATAATAGTTTTATATAATATGATTATAGTTATAATTCATATGATTGTACATACCTTTAGTATTAATTTCATTTTACCTGATTTTCTGGTAAGCCAGAATAATTGAAAAATAATGAAATGTAAAAATATGAATTTAAAATCACCCAAATGTAATTATTATTAACAAAAAAAAGAGAATCTGCATTTTAATAGGATGCCAAGTGACTTGTGTATATATATATTAAAATTTGAAAAGCAACCCTTCATTTCCATTTCATGACACACTCTTTGCCAATTAATGAAGCAACTCATGATTTAAACTCTGCAGCCTGAAGCCCAGTACACATAAGGACCTGAGGCCACATCAGAATTTTGTTGCCTGGTAACTGGAGTAGCAATTTTATTCCATTTTAAGTCATCATAGAGCTTGTGCTCAGGGACCATTTCAAGAATCACTCATCGGGGTGGGATGACTGGGTGGCTCAGTTGGTTAAGCCTCTGCCTTTGGCTCAGGTCATGATCCCAGGCTCCTGGGATCGAGTCCCACATCTGGCTCCTTGCTCTGCAAGAAGCCTGCTTCTCCCTCTGCCTGCCGCTCCCCCTGCTTGTGCTCTCTCTCTCTCTGACAAATAAATAAATAAAATCTTAAAAAAAAAAAAGAATCACTAATGGGAATTCTTCAAATATTTTAAAACAAAGTCAAATATTAGAACATTTCTAGTCACTGAGGTCAAGAAATATAGATTTGTATGATCAGACACCAGTCTCTGAGTTCTTCTTGACCGCACACAGTCTACATGCTTGACCAGGAATAAGTTAGCAGGCAAGGAAAGAAGGCCCTAACAGCCCACTGAAGCCATCACAAGTTGAAATGACTTCATTTTTATTAAATGTGAATGATATTCTTCTTTGAACAAATACTCTTTTAGTTTAATTGGAATTTTGCTTTTGGGAAACTTATGAAGGAGAAACGTGTGTGTATGCGTGTGTAAATATTTACATTGCACACATATATAAAACACATACATTTAATATATATTATACGGGAATAGCTTAATCCTTTCATAACTAATCAAAAGATAGAAATGAAGGTCTTAAAATGGAGACCCTCTAGGGACAGGAATGAAAATACCCTGTACTAATGTTTGAAAATCCAGGCATCCTGGCAGCTCAGATAAAGCGCAGATCACAAGGGACACCAGCAAGTCATTCAAAATGTATTTGAGAGTAGCAACTGCCAGGGCCATTTTGGGGCACAGCTGTAACTCACAAATAACCTCCCCCTTGCCTGCCTTCCTCCAGGGAGTCCTTCAATCCATCATTAGATCTTATATACCAGTGATGACAAAAGGGGAGTCTGTGACATAGGCTCAGCTGCCTCTACAAACCCCCTTTCTCCCTGGCATCACACATCAGATAATAGGATATTCATTGTTCACATAAAACCATATGCTGCCCTGGCACAAATCCCATCATTCAATATTTACAGCTGTGCCAGCCCCGTGATACTCCTGTCAGAATCCTGGGGATAGAATGCAAGTGTACAGAGAGCTCTAAACATCTGAAATGGTATTTTCCTCATCCACTTTCCCGACATGCTTAAAGTTTATGCTCAAATCAAAGGAAAATGACAAACAGTTCAATTCACAACTCAGAGAATTCTGGTGTTCAGTGGTGACTGACTTGGAATTATGTAAGCAGATGAAAAACACAGTGGGTGGCCACATGGGTTCGCTGCTCAGAAACAAACCAAGCACAAAAGTAATTGATAGGGAGCCCAGCCCGACTCTGCTTTGGTTGCTGCTCCTGAGTTCAGATGTGAGTTCAACTGTAAAACTGGCTTTGGTTTTTGGAGGCAGCCAGTGTTCGATGTCAGCCTTTTCCAACCCACGTGCTCAGATAGTGATGGCCAGAAAAACCTGGGATTGTTAGTAGACTGAAAAAAAAAAACCCTCTTGAATTTTTATTTCTGAGTTATAAAGTCTCACAACAAATGTATTAATAACAGGGGTTTGGCCAAGACATGTCCTGGAAGCAGTGCACATGGGGGACTGTATTTTTCATATGCTGTTTACATTGTTGGACAACAAGGCAGTGGGTTTATATCAGGGGCTCAATAAAATATGGCTCCTGGGCTAAATCCAATTCACTGGCTATTTTTGCAAATACTGGTTTCTTTGAGCACTGCTACCCCCGTTCATTTATATATCAGTATAGCTGCTTTGAGCTGTAATGCAGAGTTGAGTACTTGCAACATATTGATGTGTTTGCAAATAAAACTCTCTGAAAGTTTTAAACTTTAGTGAAAGATAGTGACTGAAAGCACTGATTTGTCTGAATTCCTACTTGAAACCCCACTAAAATAAAAATATTTTAGGAATTAAAAAAGGCATAAATCTACCAGAACAAAGAAAATATAAATGAAGGTGATAGCCACCAACTTTTGTAAGCTGGAAAGCAGAAGGAGAAGCAGAAACCGATATAACACATGCAAGAAAATTGATCAAAACAGGGAGTGGAGAAACACATGCAACCTGATTTGCATTGCAGAACCTCAGGAAGTAGTGCTCTCAGGAATCTCTGGGGGAAGATGGGGTGTGGTGGAGCACCAAGATGGATGTGAAGAATGTTGGAAAAACTTCTGACAAGGATTGTCAAATGATTTGAAGCAAAGGAGCAAAGGAACATTTACACATTGCTAACGGGAGGGTACATCAATACAAGTACTTTGCAAAACAATTAGTCAGCAGTGAAGATGCATACACTTTGTGATCCAGAAATTCCATTCTTAAATATATAACCTGGAGGAATTGTAAAATAGGCACACTGAAAGACATGAATAGATGCTGTTTTTAAGGAAAAATTTGAATGCAACTGAAATGCCTATCAAGAGTTAAATGGATAAACACATGGAATATTATTCAGAAGAATATGAGTTCACTAATTATACATATAGATTATGAAAATAATGTCAATTAAAGAGTTCCATGTTGTTGTTGTTTTTCTTTTAAAGATTTTATTTATTTGAAAGAGAGTGAAAGCGAGAGAATCACAGAGGGTGAGGGAGGAGCAGACTTGCCACTGAGCTGAGAGCCTGATTCTGGGATCAATCCCAGTACCCCGAGATCATGACCTGAGCCAAAGGCAGACACTTAACTGACTGAGACATCCAGGAGCCCTTAAAGAGTTCCATGTTTAAACAAGCAGCAGGTATTTAATGTGGCTGAGGTATACACATAGTAAAAATATGATGTGGAACCATATGAAATTGCCAGTTTGTCAGTAAAAATGGTTAATTATCAGAAATTTTATAATTGTTTCTTCTAGAGAGGAACAGATAGGAGTAGATGTGGGCAAAGGACTGCTATTTGTCATTAGCACTGTTAAAGTGGTTAATTCCTAAGATACATAAATGTACTTTTTTGATAAAAATTTTAGGAATCAATTAACTACAATAAACTCCTGGAGTATATTATTGCTCCTCACAGGGTAAACCTGATTCAATATTCATAAGTTGAGTTAGGACAGTTCAAAACCACTGTGAAAATGATACACAGAATTGATGCCAAAGACAGTGGAATTAATGTGTAGAGTATTTCAGATTTTAAAACTAGGAGAACTGGAACATCCATTAAATGCCTACTCTGTCATTGGCACTGCTAGGGGAGAGGGATAAAAATCCCCATTTTAATGGAGGTTATAGTGTGTAATGTTTCAGATAGAATAAAGTATAATATGGGAGGAAGAGATGCTATCTTATATTTCATTGACCCCTTAAATGCATTTGAACAAGTTCTTTTTCTTCTCCTTCCTCTCCTCCTTTTTCTTTTCCTTTTTATTCTTGGAATAAATTCTAAAAACTGGAAAACTTAGAATTTCACTAGGTAACAAAGAGTTTGTACAGAAGAATATTAATGACACAGGATAGAGGCATCATCATTAACTTTCTTTTTTCTAATTTTATTTTTACGTAATCATTCATTATAAATAAATGCCCAGAGTTGAAATCACATAGTGCTATAAATTATTTGAAATTAGTCTGTAGTAGAGAAACCTACTTATCACACCATAAGGCAGAAATCCAACAAGAATCACTTTTATGGCTGAAATGAATGTGAATTTTATGACAGTAACATTCATTCTGAAACTGCTTCTTTGTTGAACATGCATTCTCAATCTATTTTGGAGAAAATAAAATAATAAGGGAAAGAGAAAAATATACAACCTTTCCCGCAGCAAGGGCAATTATTCCAAAGTATGTGTTTACAGGTTGGTCAGAACTATTGTTTTCTGAAGCTCCTCAAGGCTGATTTCATACCCCTCTTCCTGGTGCTCAGACACCTGCTTTCTGTCATGGGAAGCAGCTCCTGGCAGACACTTGCTCTGGGGAGCCTGGGCTGTAATCACAGCTGCCATTACTACGAGTCGTGGCACAGAGATAACACAGATCTGCCCTTGAACTCGGCCTCTCTGAGGTTGTGCCAAGAAGTGAAGAACATACACTATCCTGCATAAGGTTCTGAAGAGTCCATTGTTGACCAGAGCATTTTTAATAAAGCAATCTGATCAGTGTGGCTTAGAAAATCTAACTCGATTTTAGAAGTCACT
This sequence comes from Mirounga leonina, assembly GCF_011800145.1. Lineage (NCBI taxonomy): Eukaryota > Metazoa > Chordata > Mammalia > Carnivora > Phocidae > Mirounga > Mirounga leonina. The sequence continues at coordinate 13,984,837 of NW_023270415.1, forward strand.
TGCTCCATTTGTACTTGAGGAAGCTCTTGTAACTTTTCCGTTAGAACTTATTTTCCAAGATTCCTGAAGAATTCATAACAGCCCCTGTGGAACTGTGCATAAAGTTCAAAGGAATTTCTGACTGAGGGCTGTTATAGCAAAGATATAAATATAAAAGGTACAAAGCAATTAGGGCATTTCTAAACATAATGAGATTCAATTAGGTAGAAGTTGTGGGGAATAAAAAAGTTAAACTAAGAATCTTTTTTTTTTTAAAGATTTTATTTATTTATTTGACAGAGAGACAGCGAGAGAAGGAACATAAGCAGTGGGAGTGAGAGAGGGAGAAGAAGGTTTCCCGCAGAGCAGGGAGCCTGATGCGGGGCTCGATGCCGGGACCCTGGGATCATGACCTGAGCCGAAGGCAGGTGCTTAACGACTGAGTCACCCAGGCACCCAAAACTAAGACTCTTTCTGAGAAGATTGGAGAAGAATTTGTTTCTGATTGGATTCATTCTTTCATTTGTGGCATGTCACAAGTTCTGGACAAAATCCTAAAGTTCAATTTGTATTCTCTTACTCATGATAGTGACAGCAAAGAGTGGCTTGGAAGAATCCTTTATACCCCCAATATTCTCCATCAATAATCCCAGCTGCCTCACACATGGAAAAAAAATACAATAGATATGTAGATATATAAATATAATTTATGTTATTTCATACACTTCAATATTTATTTACATATAAATATACATATTATAAAATATACATATTTATATGTAAATAATAATCTATAGGGTATAAGTAAATTATCTTTAGAAAACTTTGCTAGTGTACCGTAAGTAAAAACAGTACATTTATTTAAGAAGTCACTCAGCATCTCCTTCCAAACATATTCTTCTTTCTAAGCCTTACCCATATAGAAATTGTAGAGGGGCCTCGCTTAAATGACAGCTAAATTACAAAGGTACTTCTTCCTAAGTACTAGGATGTATTAGTATTTTCCATCATTGGAAATGTGCCCTTACCCAGAATTCATTCTAAAGAAAGGTCAATGGTAGAAGCCTTTTTCTCTTCTGCATTACTGTTGTATTTACCATAAAAACCCAACACTAAATAATGCAGTGCCATGTCTGTCAGTAATTTTATGCTTGTCTTTTGGTTCTTTCCCTCTGAATGTAGCATAATGGTAAGAGAGGTGCTTGGTGATGCCGAGTGTAATGAAGAGATCACATTCATTTTGGTATGAGAGTATGGGTGGTATCAGAAGTTAGGCTAAGAGGATTTTGGTTTGCATTTTAGGTAATAAAGACTACTGAACTGAGGCCCAGGGCCATTGTGGCTAACATCAATTTAAAGAGAAGCTGAGCACGTTGCCTGACTGAAATTTAGCCATCTCATTTGCCAAGTGAATACAATTCAGATGATAAAAAGAAGTGAGAAGTGCATCAAGAGAGGTTGATACATTGTTCTGGAGAGAGCTTTACAGTCACAGAAGCCTTTCCTGGATACATATTTTTCTTCTTAGGACTGTGTCTGGAGCTCCTGAGAAGCCAGAACACTAGGGAGAAAATCCAGGGGAAATGTCCCTTCCTATTTTACTATTCCTATATCCAAAAAAATATAGCCAAAGTGAATATTATAAGTTTTCTTTTACTAGGTTCTATATTACTTGCAATATGGACATAGCTGTTTGAGAGAAGGGATTGTATATATCCATCAATTTTAAGTCAGTGTCTAGCAGGTATCTTGCATATAGTATTTAATAAATGTTATTGGATGTTATACCACTGATACACTGTTCCAAAACCAGGAAAGAAAGCAGTGAGGTTATGCTATACTTCTCTACTTGGGCTAATCACCTGTTATAAGAGCCTGTCAGACCTAATTTTTGAAGGTAATAAAACCAAATTTTAATTTAATTTAATGTTTTCCCAAATTTTAATTTTAAATGAGTTTTATCTTCAGAAATTACTGAAAATTAAGGTGTTTTCTTCTTTTTTAATTGAAGCGTAGTTGACATAACAAAATTATATTAGTATTATATTAGATATACAAAATAGTGATTCAACACTTAGATACATTATGAAGTGATCACCACAATATATCTAGCTACCATTTGTCACCATATACAGTTGTCACATATTATCAGCTGTATTCCCTATGCTGTACATTGCATCCCTGTGTCTTATTTATTTTATACCTAGAAGTTTGTACCTTTTAATCCCCTTCCCCTATTTCATTCCCTACCCCTACCCTCTTTTCATGGGCAAACAACTGGTTGTTCTTTGTATCTATGTCTGTTTCTGTTTTGTTTTTTCATTTGTTTTGTTTTTTAGATTCCACATAGAAGTAAAATCATATAGTATTTGTCTTTCTCAATCTGACTTATTTCACTTAGCATGAAACTCTCTGTCACAAATGGCCAGATTTCATTTTTTTTATGGCTGAATACTATTCCATTGTGTCTGGAGACACATCTTCTTTATCCATTCATTCATCCATGGACATTTAGGTTGCTTCCATATATTGGTTATTAAAAATACTGCTGCAATGAGCATATCTTTTCAAATTAGTGTTTTCATTTAGGTCAGTTTTTTAAATTCTAAATAATAGTTCCCATTAACTTTAATCTTTACATTAGAAAACTTAAATGTTAAGAAAAAAAGGTAGAGACACCACATGTACTTCAAAGTTTTTGTGGCTTTCACTCAGTGCTTACCTGTCAGTTCTATAAATTCTTGATGCAACAGAGAAATTACTGCGTGATTATTTGAATATCAAGAATGACTCCATGAAGGGGGTCCCCTTCACTATTTTACGCATAATGCTACTTATAAGCAAAGTGTGCAAGCAAAATAAATTGAAATCCAATGAGCATGTACATATGCAGTGGGTGTAGCTATTCTATCTACCTCTGTTTCACAAGTAGCTGTTTACAAACACTTCCTTTGGAACTGTCCATGTTACTTTAGACAATTAGAAAATGTATGAAGAGAGAAAAACAATTGGGATGTTATTCAAAATTAACAGCTATTGAAGCCTATATTAAAAGAAAAGATGTCCAATAATAACTTAACCTTCCACCTTCAGAAACTAGAAACAGAAGAGCCAACTAAATCCAAGAAGATACAGATGGAAGGAAATAATAATGATAGAGCATAAATAAACCTAATAAGAATAGAAAATTAGTAGAATTAACAAAACCAAAAGTAGTTCTTTGAAAAATAAGGGGCTGCCAGAATGCGAGGAGTATTTCCTTTCTTTTCCTGACTTTAAAATTTGAATCTTCTTTCTTTTTTCTTTGCCAGTTTTGCTAATGGTTTGTCAATTTTGTTTTCACATTGAAACACAGATGTCTTTGGTATTTTAGCAAATCATTATATTCTCAAATAAATAAGCCTGACCTAGGAGATCTGATGAAGTTGCCTAGAACAACGATCTCAAACCATCTGTGGTTTTTAAAAATTTTTTCTCCAGTTTGTTGTGGATCAGCATTTCTGTAAAATACAATAAAAGTAAACTACAATAAAAATAAATGAAATAAACAGCATTTGAAATACTACCTAATATTTTCTTATATTCCACAGACCTAGAATTATTCTTAGAAATTGATGTAAGAGTTTCTAAATAGTCACTCTCCATTTCCTTACCTCATGGTGGATAGGTACACACAGGCCATAGTCTAGCACTTCCAGCTGCACTGGCCTAGTAGCATTCTCGTTTCTCCACAGATCTATACCTTTAAGGGTCCAATCAGAAAATAGGTGGCAATGCCTTTCAGACTAATGCAGAACACCAACTTTAAGAGAACTCTTCTATTCTCCCTGATCTCCCTTCTATTCTCTAAGAGAGAAGTTAAAGATTTTGCTTACACAGCTCAATATAGGGTGGTAGTAAATAGAAAAAAGAGCTGTAGTAACAAATAACAGCACAATTGGTGGCATTGGCAGTCTAATGAAAAATAAAGTTTCAAGTGTTTTACCCTGACCATATAATTCAGTTATTCTAATCACCTCATACTACAGTTGATTTGAAGACTTTTCTATAAATCCAATGCCTGGACTTCTTCAAGGATAGTTTCTGTCAACTTTTTTTCTTGTGAATTGACCATACTTTCCTGTTTCTTGTATGCCTTTGTAAGTTTTTGTTGAAAACTTGACATTTTGAATATTATAATGTGGTAACTCTGTAAATAAGATTCTCTCCACTCCCCCAAGGCTTGTTGATTGTTGAGAGCTAAAGTTAAGTTGTTAACTTTAAGTTAACTTAAAGTTAACTTTTAACTTTTAAAGTTAACTTTTTCAAACTATTTTTTTTTGCAAAGACTGTATTCCTAGACATGTGTGTCACTGAAGTCTCTGTCCTGTTATCTCAGTGGTCAGTCACTACCCTGACAGCTGACGGAGATTTCCTTAACGCCTGGAGCCAAGATTGTTTGGAGGTGGGACACTCCTTGAACACTAAGACAGGCTACTTACAAATCTGCCTATGCTTTATACCTACACTGCACTCTGGCTTCATTGGTATACATAGTAACCCTTCAAAGCCCTTATTCCTCCAAGAATCTTCCTCCTAAGCACCCTTCTCAGGCTTTTGAGTCTGTCTGCTACTTGCCCCATTTGCTATTGCTTGCTCCAGCTAGATGCAGATAGTATGTATCTTTAGATGCTTTTGACAAATGTTACCACTACCAAAAAGCTGCTCCAGCCCTCAAGGGGTCAAAAGAAAGTTGAGCCTCTGTGCCAATCCTTCAGGTAACTATCAGACATGTCAAAATTCACAACCACAGTTTTTTGAGAACAAGGTTTATATTGCCCCCTTAACACCAGCAAGTCTCCCTGGTAACGTGGGCCACTGTCCAGACAGGCACTACTGAGCTGGAGAATGAAGGATGGTAGGAAGGTAAGCAAAAATACTACAATGCTTTCATATTGAAATTTACAGTATTTTTTCCTTCATTAAGCACTTGCTTCATTGCTGTAAGCTTTTGTTTAGATTGCAGGGTTCCAAAAAAGTTGATTACATCAGTTTTTGCCAGCTTAATGGCTGGTTCAATTGAGGTGCTAATTATTTTAGCTTCCAGCTTTTTCATTTTCCATGACACCACAGTTCAATTCAATGGATGGAGAATAGACTTTTCAATAAATGGTGCTGTTAAAACTGGTTGTCTACATGAAAAATAATGGAGTTGGACCCTTATCTCATACTGTATATAGTTCAAGATTAAACAAAGACATAATGTAATAGCTAAAACTGTAAAATCTTAGAAGAAAATATAGAAGTAAATTTTTATGACCTTGGATTTGGCAATGGATTCTTAGATATGACATGAAAAACACAAGCAACAAAAGAGAAAGTAGATAAATGTGGTTTCATAAAAATGAAACACATTTGTATTTAAATGGATACTACCACCAAAGAGAATGACAACCCACATAATGGGAGAAGATATTTGCAAATCATATATCTGACGAGGGATCTGAGTGTAGAATATGTAAAGAACTCTTACAACTTAGTAATAAAAAAGACAAATAGCATAATTAAAAAAATAAACAAGGAATCTGAATAAACAGTTCTCCAAAGAAAAACCATAAAGGGCCAACAAGCACATAAAAGATGCTCAACATTATTAGTCATTAGGGGAATGCAAATCAAAACCACAATGAGATACCATGTCACAACTACTAAAATGACTATAGTCAAACAAAAAAATAGCAAATGTTGGCAGGAATGTGGAGAAATTGGAACCTTCATATACTGCTGGTGGAATGTAAAATGACAGAGCCACTTTGGAAAACAGTCTGGAAGTTCCTCAAAAAGCTAAACATACAGTTACTATTTCACCCACCAATTCCATTCTTAGGTAGATACCCAAGAAAACTGAAAGCATATGTCCACAAAGAAACTTGTACACAAATGATTCTAGTGTCCTTTTACAATAGCAGCCAAAAAATGAAAACGTTCTAAATTTCCATCAATAATGAATGGATAAACAAAATGTGGTTTTTACACAATGGGATATTATTTGACCATAAAGAGGAATGATATACTGATACATACTACACATGAGGAACTTGAAAATATTATGCTAAGTAATAACAAGCCAGTCACAAAAGACTACATATTACCTTTTTCCATTTATATGAAATGTCTAGAGCAGGCAAATCTATAGAGACAGAAAATAGATAAGTGGTTGCCAAGCCTGGATGAGATGAGGAGTCTGGGGGATAAAAGAGAAAGTGTATAGGTCTTCATTTTGGGGTGAGAAAAGTATTCAAAAATTAATTGTGGTGATGGTTGCCCAATCCTCTGAATACAGTAAAAATCAGTGAATTCTATACTTAGAAAGTGTAGATTATACACAATGTGAATTATATTTCAATAGTTACTACAAAACATAGATTATAAACCATTGAATAAATTAGGAAATCATGAGTCCATACTGATGTAAATGAAAAATGGATAAATTGACATTTTGATGAACAGGACATTGCATAATCTCAAATTACCTCCATACAATCAATTCAGAAATCTCATCCTTAAGATTCTGTTCCTCCTAAACCACTCCCAAATACCAAAATCCCTATCAGTCAGATCAGTCAAGGTTTTTCAGAGAAATAGAACCAAAAGGATTAGATATATATGGACCAGATATATATGGACAAAAGATATATTTCATTTAATAATTAAGCAGTAATTTTTATTACATTATATTAAAAGATTTATTTCAAAGAATTAGCCCATGTGATTTTGGGGGCTGGCAAATCCAAATTATATAGGGCAAGCCAATTTAATTTTTTTTCCAAAAGACTGGAAACTCAGGCAGGAGTCTGCAGTTTTGAGGCAGATACTTTTCCTCAGTTTTTGCTCTTAAGGCCTTTCCACTGATTGAATGAGTCCCACCCTCATTATCTTGGGCAATCTCCTTTAATTGAAGTAGACTGATTATAGATGTTAACTACATCTACAAAATACCTTCACAGCAACACCTAAATTAGTATTTGATTAAATAACTGGGTATTTTAGCCACCAAATTGACACAGAAAACTCTCTCTACAAAAGGCTTATTAAATACAGATAAAGAAAAAAATAAATGCAGGTAAAGGGAGTAACTTCACAGTGGATTCTGGCAGATATCACCTCAACAAAGTAATCAAGGTGAACATCATCAGTAATGGTACACATAAAAAATGTGCACCACCGGATAGAATACAAAGAGAAAAATACTTCACATCATTTTTGTGATATTCCTGTTAAAGAAGAATGAGCTGAAAATAATCAAAAAAAATATCAGTAAAACTCCAGTTGAGGGAGAGTCCACAAACTAAATGTCTTTTATCTTCTTAAGTGTGAACATCATGAAAGTGAAATAACATGTGTCTGACTCTCCAGTGTGACTCGATAAGTCTATGTCTACATCTCTGGCAAATATAGGAAACAGTGCAATCAGGTAGGAAGACTGTAAGGAGTCTTATTCTTTCAGGATAACAATCCAGATTTCTACGTGGAAAAGAGACACAGGTGATTGGCAGTTTGTTTATTTATTTATTTATTTATTTATTTATTTATTTATTTGTGAGAGAGCTCTTGCAAAAGGGTGGGAGCAGGGGCAGGGGCAGAGGAAGAGGGAGAGAGAGAATCCTAAGCAGGCTCCACATCCATGCAGGAGCCTCCATGGGGCTAAGAGTGGAATGCTTAACTGACTGAGCCACCCTGGCGCCCTGATGATTGGCAGTTACAATTTGACTCTTACAAAGGTGGGAAATTCCTTCAACCAAAAGTCATTATGTAGTGACTGCTCTGGGCCATCAACAATGCTCTTTGAAGTTAAGGTTTTCCATTTCCATGTAGCACAAATGCTACTCATTGATGGTTCTGTAATTTTTAATTTCATATCCTGTTCTGTTGTGACACACTCATCAGCTATAAGATGTACTTTATTTCTATCATTAAAGCTTTAATCTTGAAACTCTAGTAGACCAAATTCAAGATTATATCTATGATAACATCATTATTGTTTATGTTTCCATGTACTCTTTCAAGTTGCAAAGGAAATGGTGTAGAATTATAGTTGACATGCCAGGGGTTGATTACTCTTGTGTATATCTGATAGTAGAAGTGTACTGCATATAAAAGTCATCTTCCATGTATATTGCTATAGAGAAAATGTTGGGAACTGACCTTACAAAAGATCAGTTTACCTAAAGGATCTTGAAACTGGCTATTCATTCAGGTTAAGTTGATGACAAACAAGATTAAATTATTAATAGAAAAGATATGGGCCGAACAAATAAATAAGACAAAAAGCTTTTGCAATGATTTATATGCCGGATGGCTATGGGAAAACTACCACATTTTAAAAGATTCTGATGTAAACAGCTCAAACTAATTCCAGAGCCTTTTGCACTCTCAAGTAGACCAAGAAACTGGTATATAAAAGAAGAGAAAGAAATGTTTGCCCATGGAATGCCTTCACAGGTTTACCAGAAGCAGGGGCTCCTTCTGAGAATACCCTTTCCTCTAGTTATGAAACTGCCTCTCCCCTGCATCTTCTTCTACCTCCTCTTATTCAATTATTTTGTAATTTCAATTTTTGAAAGGTTACAATTCACCATTAAGTACACTTCTCTGAGTAAGCATTTGAAAAAAATGGTAATCAGCTCTAATTAGAGGTTCTATGTCAGGATTCTTGGTACACAACTCCCCATTCAAGTTAATCTGAGTACAGCTGATGGCTTCTGGCAGGAATAATAAAATTGTTGGTGACTTTTAAAAAAATGCATTCGAGTTTATTTACCCTTTATTGGTTGATCTTCCTTCCAACTTCCCAAAAGGAGCCATTACAAAGAATGAGACAGAGCAATAAATAATTGTGTGTGGGCTCTTTTTCATAGACCCTTCAGTCAGAGTTAATCCTGAAGTGCAATTAATACATCTTTAATATGATCATATACATCACTAAATAAGAGCAACTGTGAAAGCTGAGTAAATTGCACTTTCTCTTGAGGCCTGTATTCATTTTCAAATGTCAAGATGTACTCAGTTGTGAGCAGAGTAACTATACAACAGAGTGCTCTTAAAAATAAAGAGTTTGAATATAAAAGAATTTAAATATCACACTTGTTCTGATTAAAACCTCTGCAAAGAAAAGAAAACAAACTTGAAAATTCTGGATAACTATATGAAATATGGAAACATGATTAATTAAAGAATGCCATTAAAGATTGTTAATATCAGGGGCCTCTGGGTGGCTCATTCGGTTAAATGCCCTCAGCTCAGGTCATGATCCTGGGGTCCTGGGATCAATTCCCATGTTGGGCTCCTTGCTCGGCATGGAGTCTGCTTCTCCCTTTCCCCCTGCCACTCCCCCTGTTTGTGTTCTCTCTCTGTCTCTCTCTCTCAAATAAATAAATAAAATCTTTAAAAAATTGTTAATATCAGTGGGATAAAATTAATGGTCAATTGAAGGCAAACAATATTTTTCTTACATTCCTGTTTTATGATTACCAGTACAGAGTTAGTTATCACTGACAATTTCTCTTCATAATGAATGTTCATTTGTCAAACTGATCTCTAAATGAATCTAATCAGTAAATCATAATCAGACCAGTGGGAACATAAATCATAAAAGAAAACCTTGGAGATGCCACTGGGAATATTTACAAATCAGGAAAATAGCATGTTTGTCTTTTTTAAATAAATATATCCTTAGTCTAACATCAATTCTTTTTTTTCTTTTACTATAACATCAATTCTTAATTACCCTAAATCATGCAGTGGTAAACTGACTAGAATTTTATTTGGATGGATGCAGTCTGATAAATTCTAATTATTTTTTTCCAACTATTTCTATTTTACATATATATGCAAAGGCATTGTTAAAGATTAGTGAGTTTTCAATATTGCTAATAGAAAATGTCTTTATCTTGGTATGTTAAACAAAGTCTACAAAAAAAAAATCCATGAACTTAAAAGATTAAAATATAACTTTAAGACTCTATCATTACTCTTGATTATCAAAGCTACACATGAAAAATTCCTTGAAGTTTCTATAATACTTCACGAACCATAAAATAAGCCAGCCAGAGGGGCGCCTGGGTGGCTCAGTTGGTTAAGCGACTGCCTTCGGCTCAGGTCATGATCCCGGAGTCCCTGGATGGAGTCCCGCATCGGGCTCCCTGCTCAGCGGGGAGCCTGCTTCCCCCTCTGACTCTCCCCCCTCTCATGCTCTCTCTATCTCATTCTCTCTCTCAAATAAATAAATAAAATCTTAAAAAAAAAAATAAGCCAGCCAGAATTCTACTTAATCTTCCAGTCTAAAGGGTTTGATACAGTTTCAGCCTTTAGTTTAGTGCTATTGGTATCCAATTCAAGATCTCTACATTGGTTTTGTTTCATTCCACCTACGTAAATACAGCTACTTACACAAAGCATCAAAACAGGAAGACCTGTTATTGGTACTTAATCCCTTCCCCTCTTCCAACATTTAGAGTCCCAATGTCCTTGAGACTACATAATGTTCTGGCACTCTGCAGTTAGGATGTGTCACCCCCCAAAATTTGGTTGGGATGTTAAAATTAATGATGTCTCTCTCTCTCTCTCTCTCTCACACACGCACACACACACACACACACAGGTATAAAAAGGTTTATTATTTACATAAGGGAGGAGAGCAAGGCAGGCTTCCCAAGCTGGTCCAAAAATGGCTTGAGAGAGCAGGAGCTGTTATTTTGGTTAGTGAGCGGGGCTGATGTGAAGATTCTTGCATGTGGATAAGCAGGGATTTATGTTGTATGATTGTCCCATACATGCTTAAGGAGGGAATACTTGAGGTTTCTTAACTTTCCCAGATGTGGTGCACAAAACAAAAGGGGAAGGGTGAGGAATAAAAGTAGTTATCAGTCAAACATAAAAGTAAGGAATTGGACACTTTATTACTTGTAGAAACTGTAGCATTTCCTCTATGGTGTTTTGGCGACTCTAGTGTCCCACTTTGGGTACTCCTATGGTATGGCCATTTCTATTCTTTTTCTCTGCATGAACAAATCTTTCCCCATGCAGATCTCTGCTGGATAAAATGGATAGTAGTGAGTTATTTAGCTATTCTGTTTAGGGAGTTAGCTGTTCCTTTTCCTCTGAAATACTTTACTATGTTTTATGGATTTAGTTAAATCAATAAGAACTGTGGGTGATGAGATATTGAAGCACTGTGTCGGGTAAGCAAAAAAAAAATTTTTTGGGGGGGGAGGCACCTGGCTGGCTCAGTCAGTAGAGCATCAAACTCTTGATCTCAGGGTCATCAGTTCAAGCCCCACATAGGGCATGGAGCATACTTAAAAAAATTAAAAAACAAAAGACAATTTTGGTTCAAGCAGTAGCAGTTGCCCTATCTCCTACCAATATTTAAATACATACTTGTTTCATATATGCATATGATGAGGCTTCTTAGCTCCTTGGGACCATGATATGCCTTCTAAATTATTTCTCCTAATCAATTTCACCTCTATGCTGTCTTCCCATAAATTCCTATTCCCCATGGACAACGACTCCTCCAATTTCTATCTTAAGTTAATTAGTTTTGCCTGTTCTTGAATTTCACATAAATGGAATCACATGGTGTAAATTCTATGTCTGGATTTTTCATACAACATAATATTTGGGAGGTTTATCCTTGTTTCAGCACGTACTCCTTTTTGGGCTTCTGAAGGATTACTAATTTCTTGCCCCTTCAACTTTCCAATGCAGGCTAATTGGAAGCCCAATCTTCAGGTAACAGCTGGGAATGACAGGACATTAAGTATACAGTCTAGTCCTATCAGGATAAATGTAGAGCTTGGTATTTTTATGTATTTACTCTTTGCTGAGCCAAAGGGTATAATTGCTGGGACTATTTTTGCACCCAAATAAAAGTGCCTCTTTGTTTTGTATGGTCCTGTGGGATACATGCACCCAGAGCTAGATGATTTAGGTGCCAGTTGCTCAGATGGCTCAGGTGGTGGGAATGCTAGATGTGTGGACAAGTTCCTTCCAGGGAGAAGCTGGAGACTTCATCTTATTGTTGAAGTGAGCCAGAGGGAGAAAGTGTGGAAAGTGCCCACTGGCTCTTTTGGACTCCAGGCAGGATCACAGGCAGCTCTACAATGCAAGCCAATTATGAGCTGTACCCTCAGACTGGGAAAGTATGCAGTCACCAGCTTTATTGAGATATAATTCACATATCATACAATTCATCCATTTAAAGCGTGTAGTTCAGTGGTTTTTAGTATACTCTGAGTTGTATAACCATTATCACAATTTTACAACATTTTTAACAGCTCAGAAAGAAACCTTGTACCCTTTAGCTATCACCCCCCATCCTCCCATCTTCCCCATACCTAAGCAACCACTAATCTACCTTTTGTCTCTATAGATTTGCCTAATCTGAATAGTTCATATAAGTAAATCATAAAATGTGTATTGACTGGCTTCTTTTACCAGGCATGATGTTTTCAGGGTTCATCCTTATAAGCAAATAATGCTCATTGCAGGAATATACTCCATTTTGTTTATCTGTTAATCAGTTGATGGACATTTGGATTGTTCTACTTTCGGCTATCATGAATGATGCTGCTATAAATATTCATGGTTAAGTTTTTATGTGGGCATATGTTTTCATTGCCCCTGAGTATATTCCTAGGAGTGGAATTGCTGGGTCATATTTAAGTTTATTTTTGCAATTTAAAAAACTGTCAGACTGTTTTTCAAAGTAGCTGTACCATTTTATATTCTGACCAACAGTTTGACAGTTCTTTTTTTTTTTTAGAAGACAATGCTGCCTGTCTTCCTCTTTATTTTTTTTTTAATTTTTTTATTCTTATATTATCTCCATACATTGCATCATTAGTTTTAGATGTAGTGTTCTATGATTCATTGTTTGTTCATAACACCCAGTGCTCCATGCAGAATGTGCCCTCTTTAATACCCATCACCAGGCTAACCCATCCTCCCACCCCCCTCCCCTCTAGAACCCTCAGTTTGTGTTTCAGAGTCCATTGTCTCTCATGGTTCGTCTACCCCTCCGCTTCCCCCCCTTCATTCTTCCCCTCCTGCTACCTTCTTCTTCTTCTTCTTTTTTTTTCTTAACATATATTGCATTATTTGTTTCAGAGGTACAGATCTGAGATTCAGTTTATGACAGTTCTAATTTCTCCATGTTCTCAACAAAATTTGTAAGTATCTTTTTAAAAAGATATTCTAATGGTTGTGATGTCATATCTCATTGTAATTTTCATTTGCATTTGTAGGAGTTCTTTGTAAGGATACAAACTCCTCATCAGAGATGTGATTTGAGGTATTTTCTCCTATATTGTTGGTTGGCTTTTCACTTTCTTTTTTTTTTTTTAAAGATTTTATTTATTTATTTATTAGAGAGTGAGCGAGAGAGAAACAGCATGAGAGGGGAGAGGGTCAGAGGGAGAAGCAGGCTCCCCGCTGAGCCGGGAGCCTGATGTGGGGCTTGATCCCAGGACCCTGGGATCATGACCTGAGCCGAAGGCAGTCGCTTAACCAACTGAGCCACCCAGGCGCCCGGCTTTTCACTTTCTTGATAGTATCCTTTGAAGCACAAATGTTTTAAATTTTGATGAAATCTAATTTACCTATTTTTTTTCTTTTGTTGTTCTTTCTTTGATGTCATATCTAAGGCTGTACTGCCAAATCTGAGGTCATGCAGATTTAATCCTACACTTTCTTCTTAGAGTTTTATAGTTTTATCTATTATATTTAGGCATTTAACCCATTTTAAGTTAAATTTTTTTGTATATGTTGTGAGACAAAGGTCCAACTTTATTATTTTGTGTGTGTATATCCAATTGTCCCAGCACCATTTGTTGAAAAATTCATGAATTATCACATATAATAATAAAAAGACCTGATTCACTAACATTTTGTTATGGAATTTTGCATCTATGTTCTTGAAAAATACAGTAAAAAGTTTCTTGTCTTGTCTCAACGCTTTGTTATCAGGATAATGCTGCCACCCTAAAATGAGGAGGAAAGAGTTTTTCTATTCTTTTGAAAGGTTTTAATGTAATGGGTATTACTTCTTTCTTGGGAATATTCACCAAGAAACTCTCTAGTTGGGGTGCCTGGGTGGCTCAGTCGGTTGAGCATCCAACTCTTGATTTTGGCTCAGGTCATGATCTTGGGGTCATGAGATCAAGCCCCACATTGGGCTCAGCACTCAGCACAGAGTCTGCTTGAGATTCTCCCTCTCCCTCTTCTATCTGCCCCTCCCCCAGCACTCTCTCTCTCAAATAAATAAAATCTTTAAAAAAAAGAAACCTCTCAGGTTTATAAACATTTGTAAGGATATTTATAATTATGAATTCATTATTTCACAGATACTTGACTATTCATGTTTTTCTATTTCCTAAATCATTGAACTTTGATATTTTGTATCTTTCTAAAATTTGTTTATTTAAGTTGTTGAATTCAATGGAATAAAATTTGGTTCATAATATTTCTTTCTTATCTTTTTGATATTTAGGATCTGTATTGGGGTCCTCTCTTTTATTCTCTTATTATTCCTGTAAAATTAATAATAATTTTTATCTTCTTCCTAGGTGACCTACACGGAGGTAGGTGGTGGGAAGGGTGAAATAGGTGAAGGGGATTAAAAGTACACTGATCTTGATGAGCACTGAATAATATATGGAATTATTGAATCACTATATTGCCCATTTGAAACTAATATAATACTGTATATTAATGACACTGGAATTAAAATAAAATAAAACAAATGTGAAATAATAAATTTGGGTTGATTTAAGATGCAAAAAAAAAAAGACCTATATGAGAAGCAATGACTTCATGGCCAGTGCATGTTTAAAGGATTTTTGTTTTATTTCCTTTTCTATGCCACGTGGAGATTTTGGGACTAGATTAAGGTAAACAGGGCAGTCATTTACTTAAGCTCCTACTGAGGTCCAAAATTGAAATCTCTCTTTTCTGATAGAACTTTAATAAGAGCACAATCGTAGCAATCTCATTTACATGGATGGCTGGCTTGGTACATAGCATAGTCTCAGAGCTCTTTAAAGTACCTCTACCAGCACAATGCTTCCCACATCCACACATTTATCTTTAAAATTAGACATGTTACCATCTGTTATATTATAAAAATCTGGGGAGGGAAGATTTGTAAGGAATCAGACTACTGGCTGCATACACCTGTACTAGGACTGAATGCACAGATCCTTTCCTGAGAGCAGGTTTGTGCAGAAGGATAATGAAGCAAAAAGAGAGTGGATGGGTGAAAGGCCTACCTGGGGCAAAAGCAAATCTGGAAAAAGGGAAGAAAAAGATCTCAGACAAGAGCAAAGAAACCTCATCTACACTACAATTTTCCTAGGACTGTCTATGTCAGAAAAACTCAAGGTATTTCCACTTAGGGTAAAATATGAATATATTATCTGTGGTAAGCAGAAAAATGGCTGCCTGAGGATGTTCAAATGCTAATCCCCACAACCTATGAATATACTATGTTATATGACAAAGGGGAATTAAGGCTGGTAATCAGACGACTTTAAGATGGGAGTATTATCTTTGATTACACAGTTGGGACCAATATAATCACAAGGTTCCTCTGAAGTGAAGAGGGAAATGAAAGAGAAGGTCAGAGGGATGTGATGTGATAAGGACTCAACCCATTGTTGCTGGCTTTGAAAATGGCGGGAGGCCATAGGCCAAGGAATGTGGCTGCCCTCTAGAAGGTGGAAAAGGCAAGAGAAAAGATTATCCTTAGAGCCCCCAGAAGGAGCACACCCCTACGGAATTATTGGTTTTAGTGCAGTGAGACCCCTATTGGACTTCTGATGTTCAGACCTATTAGATAGTAAATCTGTGTGTTTCAGCTACTAAGTTTGTGGTAATTTGTTACAGCAGCAATAGAACGTGAATCCACTACCCAAAGTAGTTTGAAGTACAGTTGGACTGCTATTTCTCTACATTTAAATTGTTGATTATTATTGAAATGACTATAAACTCATATTTGTCCTTATTTTAATAACAAACTCTCTAAAACACACAAAATAAAACAATCTGTTATTGAGACTATTTTAACCCAGTAACTTGTTGAATTTCACTGCTGTCTCTAGGTTCTGCTGTTGAATACCTGCATTGTATGTGTGTGTATAATTTAAAATATAATTCTGTTAATAAAGTATTTAATGTTTTTATTTTACTTATCTTGTTTATTTTATCCTAATCATGTATTTCAATTCTAAGACGTCTCTCATGTGAAAGCTGACCACAATGCATAATTAAGGGATGATTTTATTTAGGCTATTGCAGTAGGTAAAATATTCATTAATGCACAATGTCTCAAAGAAGGAGAAAACTTGGGGTCTTATGAAGGCAACTAAACAAGGCCATCAGGAAGAAGGATGAACAGTGAGTCTTATAGGAGTCACAATCTGGGGTGGAGGTGGGTTTTATCACTGAATAAAAAAAGGTGGTTCTTTGTGGTTTGGTTCCAGGAACATAAAGGGATAGAAAGATTTCTTAACCATTTCTACTTTCTGGGGATACAGGGCTCAGAAATGTTCAGTATTTCACACTAAAGATAGAGTATCTCAGAGAACAGGGTTTGGTAGCATTGCCAATAAATAATTAGCAGAGAGCAGCAAACAATACAATTAATTAGTATGTTAGAGTAAGAGAAGTACAAATAATAATCACCAATGCTACCAGACCTATTTAATTTTACCTTCATTTACTCAATAAAAATATTCGTGTACAAATAAAAATCATCCTTAAGTTATTTTCACAATGAATTAAAACTTATCAATCAATATTAAGCCTTTTAATTAATTAAAAATTTATTAAGTCTCTACTTAGTGCCTAGGAATGTAAGATACACAGACATTTGCTCTCCACGAGCTCATATTTTAATGCACATACTATGCAAAACAATTTAATCCGTGAATACAGGCCCATCTATGAGACAAAATGGAATATCAGTTATTTGCCTAATTGAATAAACCTGGCTCTATCCTTCCGCACTGTGCAAATAAATTGTTTGAGAAATTCGTGGAACAAAATACGTGCACCTTTAGCTATGTTCTAATAGAGAAAAGACAGTATCTTAAAAACACAAAATAGCGAAATTCAAATGAATGTATAACCTGTCTTCTAGCCACAAGTGCACTAAAGATAATTCACTTTAAATGTAAATGTTCTTGTTTCCTCCCTCTGTTTAAGTTTGATGCTATGTTAGCTGATGTGATAGAATGTAATTTTGTAGAGGTGTGAAAGAAATCTACATTACAATTGGTTGCAATAAATTAGTTTTTTTCTCTTAGGGAGGTATGATGCATCTATTTATCATAATGCATTATAAGTATTTATAGAAGGCTAAATAGCAGTGCTTTTGTCCATGTGTACCAATGCTTTGACAAGAAAAGTTATTTTCCCCCATTAATTGCCTTGGAAAGGAGATATGCCATCCAAATCAGTTTCCTTTAACATTTTGTATTTTTCCACAATGGCTTTCATGATGTCAATTGGAACCAACGCTGTGATAAAGTCATTTTCATAATGATATTTTACACATCTTGTAGCCACAACTTTTTAAACATTTACTATGTCTGAAAGATTGTCAGTAATGTACTGTGTTCAGAGAAAGTGAAAACGAAAATGATGGTAAATAAAAGTTTTTCTGATGAGAAAAACAAAGTTAGGATAAGGATACAACCAAGAATTCACCTAAACTTAAACATGTTACACAAGTAGACTCCACATGTGAGAGCCACATTTGAAATTGAGGCAGCAGCTCAAACGTAAAAATTATGATTGAACTAATATAATAATATAATTAGAAAAATAATTAAGACTGGCTGTTCACTGCAAAGTAAAGCAGATTTTCTTGTAGAAACAACCTTGGCATACTCTTGAAGTTTAGCATCTAGGTCCATAGTATGGCTGAAAAGTGCCTTTTTTCCTGTGGTTTCCAGACACAACATCTTAACAAGTGTAATAGTGGAATTTCAGATTAATGGATGAGATTGAGAAGATTAAAAAGTACAATTAAATAATAAATAGCCTTTTTACAACTATCTAGTTTTTGTTTTTTAAATTCTAATTCCAAGTATAGTTAACATACAGTGTTATATTAGTTTCATGTGTACAATATAGCAATTCAACAATTCTATACATCACCCAGTGCTCATCATGGCAAGTGCACTGCCTAATCCCCATCACCTATTTCACCCATCTCTCCACTCCTCTCCCTTCTGGTAACCATCAGTTTGTTCTCTATAGTTAAGAGTCTGATTCTTGGTTTGTCTCTCTCTTTTTCCTTTGCTGATTTGTTTCATTTCTTAAATTCCACATGTGAATGAAATCATATGCCATTTGTCTTTCTCTGATTGACTTGTTTTACTTAGCATAATACTCTATAGCTCCATCCATGTTGTTGCAAATGGCAAAATTCCATTTTTTATAGCTGAATAATATTCCATTGTGTGTATATATATATATATATATATATATATATATACCACATCTTCTTTATCCATCCATCGATGGACACTTGGGCTGCTTCCATAGTTTGGCTGTTGTAAATAATGCAGCTATAAACATTGGGGTGCATGTATCCCTTCAAATTAGTGTTTTTGTATTTTTGGGGTAAATACTCAGTAGCGCAATTACTAGATCACTGTTCTCTTTTTAACTTTTTGAGGAACCTCCATACTGTTTTCCAGAATCAGGGATTCCAGAATGGCTGCACAGTTCACATTCCCACCAACAGTGCAAGAGGGTTCCTTTTCACATACTCAACAACACCTGTTGTTTCTTACGTTTTTGATCTTAGCCATTCTGACAGGTGCGAGGTGATATCTCATTGTAGTTGTGATTTGCATTTCCCTGATGATGAGTGATGTTGAGCATCTTTTCATGTGTCTGTTGGCCATCCAGATGTCTCCTTTGGAGAAATATCTGTTCATGTCTTCTACCCATTTTTAATTGGATCATTTGTTTTGGGGAAGTTGAGTTGTATAAGTTCCTTATTTATTTTGGATACTAACCCCTTATCAGATACGTCATTTGCAAATATCTTCTCCCATTCAGTAGGTTGCCTTTTAGTTTTGCTGATTATTTCCTTCACTGTGCAGAAGCTTTTTATTTTGATGTAGTCCCAATAGTTTATTTTTGCTTTTATTTCTCTTGCCTCGGGAGACATATCTAGAAAAATGTTGACATGGCCAATGTTAAAAAGATTACTGCCTACACTCTCTTTTAGGATTTTATGGTTTGGGGTCTCACATTTAGGTCTTTAACCCATTTTGAGTTTATTTTTGTGTATGGTGTAAGAAAATGGTCCAGTTTCATTCTTTTGTATGCAGCTGACCAAGGTTCCCAACACCGTTTGATGAAGAGACTTTTTCCTAACGGATATTCTTTCCTGCTTCATCAAGGATTAATTGACCATATAATTGTGGATTTATTTCTGGGTCTTCTATTCTGTTCCATTGATCTGTGTTTGTTTGTGCCAGTTTTGATTACTACAGCTTTGTGATATAACTTGAAATCTGGAACTGTGATACCTCTGCTTTGCTTTTCCAAAATTGCCTTGCTGTTTGAGGTCCTTCATAGTTCCATATAAATTTTAGGATTATTCTAGTTCTGTGAAAAATTCTGTTGGTATTTTGATAGGGATCACATTAAATCTGCAGATTGCTTTGGGTAGTATGGCCTTTTTAACAATATTTGTTCTTCTAACCCATGAGCATAGAAGGTCTTTCTATTTCTTTCTGTCATCTTCAATTCCTTTCATTAATGTTTTCAGTGTATCAGTCTTTCATCTCTGGTTAGGTTTATTCTTAGGTATCTTATTATTTTTGATGCAATTATAAATGGGATTGTTTTCCTAATCTCCCTTTCTCTCCTTCATTATTAGTGTATGGGAACAGATTTCTGCACATTGATTTTGTAACCTGTGACTTTACTGAATTCATTTATCAGTTCTAGTAGTTTTTTGGTGGAGTCTTTTGGGTTTTCTCTATATACTATCATGTCATCTTCAAATAGTGAATTTTACTTCTTCCTTACCAATTTGGATGCCTTTGATTTCTTTTTGTTGTCTGATTGCTGCGGCTAGTACTATTTCAGTACTATGGTGAATTAAAGTGGCAAGAGTGGATATTCTTGTCTTGTTCTTGAACTTGGAAAGCTCTGTTTTTCCCCACTGAGAATAACGTTCACTGAGTTTTTTATATATGACTTTTATTATGTTGAGGTATGTTCCCTTGAAACCTACTTTGTTGAGAGCTTTATTCATGAATGGATGTTGTACTTAGTCAAATGCTTTTTCTGTGTCTAATGAAATGCTCATATGGTTTTTATCCTTTCTATTATTGATGTGATATATCATGTTGATTGATTTGTGAATACTGAACCACCCTTGCATCCCAGGAATAAATCCCACTTGGTTGTGATGAATGATTTTTTTTAAATGTATTGTTGGATTCAGTTTACTTGCATCTATGTTTATCAGAGATATTGGTCTGTAGTTCCTTTTTTTTGTGGTGTCTTCATCTGGTTTTGGTATCAGGGTGATTCTGGCCTCATACAATGAATTTGGAAGTTTTCCTTCTATTTTCTGGAACAGTTTGAGAAGAATAGGTGTTCATTCTTCTTTAAAGGTTTGGTAGTATTCACCTGTGAAGTCATCTGTTCCTGTACCTTCGTTTGTTGGGAGTTTTTTGATTACTGATTTGATCTCCTTGCTGATAATCAGTTCATTCCAATTTTCTATTTTTCCTTCCTTCAGTTTGATAGGTTGTGTTTCTAGGAATTTATCCATTTCTTCTAGGTTGTCTAATTATTGACATATAGTTTTTCATAATATTCTCTTCCAATTGTTTGTATTTCTGTGGTGTTGGTTGGTATTTCCCCTCTTTCAATTGTGATTTTGAGTTGTTCTTTTTTTTTTAATGACTCTATTTTTTATAACAATTTTGTTGACTTTTGAAAATAACATCTCCTGATTTCATTGACCTGTTCTATCATTTTTTTAAGTTTCTGTGTCATTTATTTCTAATCTTTATTATTTCCTTCCTTCTGCTGGTTTTAGGTTTTGTTTGCTGTTCTTTTCCTAGCTCATTCAGGTGTAAGGTTAGGTTGTTTATTTGAGATTTTTCTTGCTTCTTAAGGTAGGCCTATATTGCTAGAAACTTCCCTCTTAGAACAGCTTTTGCTGCACATGAATGGTTCTGGAATATTGTTTTGGACCATTTTGTTTGTTTCCATGTTCTAGTTGATTTCTCACATGATTTCTTGGTTGACCTATTCCCTGTTTAGTAGCAGTTATTTTACCTTCATGTATTTGTGGTCTTTCCAGGTTTTTTTTCTTGTGGTTGATTTCTAGTTTCATAGCATTGTGGTTAGAAACTATGCATGGTATGAATTCAATCTTCTCAAATTTGTTGAGGCTTGTTTTGTGGCCTAATATGTGATCTATTCTGGAGAATGTTCCATGGGCACTTGAAAAGAATGTGTATTCTCCTGCTTTAGGATGGAATGTTCTAGTCCATCTGGTCCAATGAGTCATTTAAAGTTACTGTTTCTTTGTTGATTTTCTGTTTGGATGATCTGTCCACTGATATAAATGAGGTGTTAAAGTCCCCTACTATTATTGTATTACTATCAATTAGTTCCTTTATGTTTGTTATTAACTGTTTTATGTATTTGGGTGCTCCCCTGTTGGGTGCATAAATATTTACAATTGTTTTATATGCTTGTTGGATTGTCCCCTTTATTACTGTCATATACTGTCCTTCTTTGTCTCTTTTTACAGTCTCTGTTTTAAAGATTTATTTTTATTTATTTGAGAAAGAGAGAGAGCAGGGGGCGGGAAGAGGGAGAGGGAGAGAATCCTCAAGCATATTCCCCACTGAGTGCAGAGCCCAATTTAGGGCTTGATCCCAAGACCCTGAAATCATGACCTGAGCCAAAGACAAGAGTCTGACGCTCAACTGACTAAGCCACCCAGACACCCCTACAGTCTCTGTTTTAAAGTCTATTTAGTCTGATATAAGTGTTGCTATTCCAGGTTTCCCTTGACATCCATTTGCACCATAAATGTTTCTCCATTTCCTCACTTTCAATCTGTAGGTATCTTTAAGTCTGAAATGAGTCTCCTATAGGCAGCATATAGAGGAGTCTTGTTTTTTTGTGTTTTTTTTTTTAATCCACTCTGTCACTCTATGTCTTTTAATTGGAACACTTAGCCCAATTACATTCAAAGTAATTATTTATAGATATGTATTTATTGTCATTTTGTTACTTGTTTTGTGGTTGTTTTTGTAGCTTTTCTCTGACCCTTTCTTGTCTTTCTTTCATGGTTTGCTGGTTTTCTTTAGTGATATAGTTGGGTTCCTTTCTCTGTTATTTACATATCTATTATTGATTTTTGATTTGTGGTGACCATTAGGCTTGTCTATAACATCTTCTGCATATAGCAATCTATATTAAATCGATGGTCACTTAAGTTCAAATCCATCCTTTACGCCCCCCACATTTTAGTTATATGGTGTCATACTTAGCATCCATTCTGATGTAAATTCCTTGGGTTTTTTTTACAGGAATACTTATTTTTACTGTTTTTGTTTCCTACTTTACATACTCTCTCTTATGGTTTTTCCATTCCACTCAAAGAGTGCCCTTTAATATTCCTTGTAGGACTACTTTAGTGGTCATGAACTCTTAGTTTTTGTTTGTCTGAGCAACTCTTTATCTCTCCTATTCTGAATGAAAGCTTTGCTGGATCGACTATTCTTGGCTGTAGATTTTTCCCTTTCAGCACTTTGAATATATCATGCTATTCTCTTCTGGCTTGCAAATTTTCTGCTGAAAAA
The DNA here is from genome assembly GCF_011800145.1 of Mirounga leonina. Classification (NCBI taxonomy): domain Eukaryota; kingdom Metazoa; phylum Chordata; class Mammalia; order Carnivora; family Phocidae; genus Mirounga; species Mirounga leonina. Next base: position 14,007,717 of record NW_023270415.1, read on the forward strand.
TCTGCTGATAGCCTCATGGGGTTTTTCTTGTATGTAACTGTCTTCTTTTCTGTTGTTGCTGTTCATATTTTTCTTTATCACTACTTTTTGACATTTTGATTACTGTGTGTCTTGGTGTGGAGTTCCTTTGGTTGTCTTTGTTGGGAGATCTCGGTGTCTTCTGGACCTAGATATCTGTTTCCTTCTCCAGATTAGGGAAGTTTTCAGCCCCCCTTTCTCAAAGGCAATGGTATTTAAATGTGGGGATGGTAAAGCAACCTAAGTGGAAGTTGAGTTTCCACATTCCACTGTAAGTAGTAAAATGCTGATATTAGTAGAATGTGACAAGTCACATATGTATATCATAATATCCAATGCAACCAATATAAAAATTTTGAAAAGAGACACTCAAAATATTATAAATAAACCAAGATGGAATTCTAAAAAAATTTCAAATAATCTGTAGGACAGTAAGAAAAAGGAAATAGAGGAATAAGAACCAGAGGAACATAACAGAACATATAATGAAATGGCAGACTTAAGCTCAAACATATCAATAATTATTTCAAATAAGAATGATCTATATACACCTATGAAGAGACTTAAATTGAGAGATGGATAAAAAATACATAACCTGACTATACATTGCTTACAAGAAACTCACTTCAAATTCTACAGGCTAGGTAAGTTGAAAGCAAAGCATAGAAAATGATATGCCATGCAAATATTATATATATTAAAATATAATGTGAGACTCGAGAAAAGATGGTGGAGGAGTAGGGGACCCTATTCCAACCGGTCCCCGGAATTGAGCTGGATATCTACCAGACCACTCTGAGCACCCATAAAATCAGCCTGACATGTAAGAAGATCTGGATCTCTACAAACACAATATCACGGGTGGTTGGTTTCAAGGTACGAAGTGGGGAGCTGTGATTCCATGGGCAGATATCAGAGGATAAATGGCAGCGGGAAGGAGCCTGGCCCTGGGGATCCTACACCGTAGGTGAGAGACAGCCTTGCATGCTGGGGACAAGGCACAGACTCGCAGACCAGTAGCGGTGGGGAAAGGACTTTAGGGCACCCCCAGGATGGAAACCTGGAGCGGCGGTGTCTCGCATGTGAACTGGGAGCGGCTGGCGGTTTTAGAAGCACAAAGGGCAGAGACCTGCCTCGACCTAGAGGCAGGACTAGGAGCACTGCAGAGGGGCGCACAACCCAGGACGCTGCAGTTTATAGCAGCACAGATGGAAACGGAGATGGTGTGGCCTGGAGAGCTCACTGAAGAACAGACTGCGATCTCTCTGCTCTGAGGCAGAGGGTTGGAAATGGTCTCTTCTGTTCTGACTCTTGGAATAGATGCGGAAAGCCACCAGGGAAAGCCGCCAGAGAAAAAAAGCCCCAAAAAACTGGTTCCCACTGAGCCCATCCCCTGCCACAGGGGGGCAGGGCAACTCTGCCCAAACAGGGTTGCCTGAGTAACAGCATGGCAGTCCCCTCCCCCAGAAGACAGGCTGGAAAACAAGAGGCCAACAACACTAAGGTCCCTAGAAAACAGGTGCATCTTGCTTGGGTTCTGGTCAATAATTTGGACTCTATACATTCCCTCAAACACCCATCAACAGAATGACTAGGAGGAGGAATCCCCAAAATAGAAAATACTCAGAGATTATGACTTATGCTGCAGATTTACAAATGGATGCAGATATAACCAAGATGTTGGAGATGGAATTCAGTCTAGCAATTGTGAAGACAATAGCTAGAATGGAGAAATCAATTAATGGCAACATAGAGTCTCTAAGGGCAGAAATGAAAGCTGAATTGGCAGAACTTAAAAATGTTATCAATGAGATCCAATCCAATCTAGATAATCTAACAGCTAGGGTAACTGAGGCAGAAGAGCAAATAAGCGATCTGGAAGACAATGTAATAGATAAAAAGGGAAAAGAGGCCAGGGAAAAACAACTCAGAATCCATGAAAATAGAATCAGAGAAATAAGTGACACCATGAAGCGTTCCAATGTCAGAATAATTGGAATCCTGGAGGGAGTGGAGAGAGAGAGAGGACTAGAAGATGTATTTGAGCAAATCATAGCTGCGAACTTCCCTAATCTGGGGAATAAAACAAACATTTGAGTCCTAGAGGCAGAGAGGACCCCTCCTAAGATCAAGGAAAACAGGCCAACACCCTGGCATGTAATAGTAAAACTTGCAAATCTTAGAACCAAGGAAACCATCTTAAGGGCAGTTAGGGGGAAGAGATTCCTTACAGACAGAGGGAGGAACATCAGAAAAACGTCAGACCTATCCACAGAGACCTGGCAAGCCAGAAAGGCCTGGCAAGACATATTCAGGATACTAAACGAGAAGAACATGCAGCCAAGATATTTTATCCTGCAAGGCTGTCATTTAGAATGGATGGAGAGATGCAGAGCTTCCATGACGAGCTGAAACTGAAAGAATATGTGACCACTAAGCTGACCCTGCAAGAAATATTAAGGGGCGTTCTATAAAAGGAGAAAGACCCCAAGAGTGATATAGAACAGAAATTTACAGGGATAATCTATAAAAACAATGTCTTCACAGGCAACATGATGACAATAAATTCATATCTTTCAATAATCACTCTCAATGTGAATGTCCTAAATGCTCCCATAAAATGGCACAGGGTTGCAGATTGGATAAAAAGACAGGACCCATCCATATGCCATCTACAAGAGACTCATTTTGAATCTAACGATACATCCAGACTGAAAGTGAAGGGATGGAGATCCATCTTCCATGCCAGCGGACCTCAAAAGAAAGCTGGGGTAGCAATTCTTATATCAGACAAATTAGATTTTAAACTAAAGTCTGTAGTTAGAGACACAGGAGGACACTCTATCATTCTTAAATGGTCTATCCAACAAGAAGATCTAACAATTGTAAATATCTATGCCCCCAACATGGGAGCAGCCATCTACATAAGCCAACTGTTAACCAAAATAAAGAGTCATATTGATAACAATATGTTAATTGTAGGAGACCTCAGTACTCCACTCTCAGCAATAGACAGATCATCTAAGCAGAAAATCAACAAAGAAACAAGAGCTTTGAATGATACACTGGACCAGATGGACCTTATAGATATATACAGAACATTCCACCCTAAAACAACAAAATACTCATTCTTCTCGAGCGCACATGGAACTTTTTCCAAAGCAGACCACATACTGGGTGACAAAACAGGTCTCGATACCAAAAGACTGAGATTATTCCCTGCATATTCTCAGACCACAATGCTCTAAAACTGGAACTCAATCACAAGAAAAAATTTGGCAGAAATTCAAATACTTGGAAGCTAAAGACCACTCTGCTCAAGAATGTTTGGGTCAACCAGGAAATCAAAGAAGAACTTAAACAATTCATAGAAATCAATGAGAATGAAAACACATCAGTCCAAAACCTATGGGATACTGCAAAGGCGGTCCTAAGGGGGAAATACATAGCCATCCAAGCCTCACTCAAAAAAATAGAAAACTCCCAAATTCACCAACTAACTCTACACCTTAAAGAACTAGAGAAAAAGCAAGAAACGATGCCTAAACCACGCATTGGAAGAGAAATAATTAAGATTAGAGCAGAGATCAGTGAATTAGAAACCAGAAACACAGTAGATCAGATCAACGAAACTAGAAGTTGGTTCTTTGAAAGAATTAATAAGATCGATAAACCACTGGCCAGTTTCATCCAAAAGAAAAGAGAAAGGACCCAAATTAATAAAATTATGAATGAAAGGGGAAGATCACAACTAACACCAAGGAAATATAAACAATTATTAGAAATTATTATCAACAACTATATGCCAATAAACTGAGCAATCTGGATGAAATGGAGGCCTTTCTGGAAACCCATAAGCTGCCAAGACTGAAACAAGAAGAAATTGACAACCTGAATAAGCCAATAACCAGTAACGAGATTGAAGCAGTGATCAAAAACCTCCCAAAAAACAAGAGTCCACGGCCTGATGGATTCCCTGGGGAATTCTACCAAACATTCAAAGAAGAAACAATACCTATTCTACTGAAGCTGTTTCAAAAAATAGAAACAGAAGGAAAACTTCCAAACTCATTCTATGAGGCCAGCATTACCAAAATCCCCAAACCAGGCAAAGACCCCATCAAAAAGGAGAATTTCAGACTGATATCCCTAGTGAATATGGATTCCAAAATCCTCAACAAAATCCTAGCTAATAGGATCCAACAATACATTAAAAGGATCATCCATCACAACCAAGTGGGATTTATCCCCGGGATGCAAGGGTGGTTCAACATTCGCAAATCAATCAATGTGATAGAACACATTAATAAGAGGAGGGAGAAGAACCATATGGTCCTCTCAATTGATGCAGAAAAAGCATTTGACAAAATACAACATCCTTTCCTGATTAAAACTCTTCAGAGTATAGGGATAGAGGGATCATTCCTCAAATTCATAAAATCCATCTATGAAAAACCCACAGCGAATATGATCCTCAATGGGGATAAGCTGAGAGCCTTTCCCTTAAGATCAGGAACATGTCGGGCACCTGGGTGGCTCAGTTGGTTAAGCGACTGCCTTTGGCTCAGGTCATGATCCTGGAGTCCAGGGATCGAGTCCCGCATCGGGCTCCCTGCTCGGCGAGGGGTTTGCTTCTCCCTCTGCCCTCTTCCCTCTCGTGCTCTCTGTCTCTCATTCTCTCTCTAATAAATAAATAAAAAATCTTTAAAAAAAAAAGATCAGGAACATGTCAAGGATGCCCACTCTGGCCACTATTGTTCAACATAGTACTAGAAGTCCTAGCAACAGTAATCAGACAACAAAAAGAAATAAAAGTTATTCAAATTGGCAAAGAAGAAGTCAAACTCTCTCTTTTTGCAGATGACATGATACTTTATGTGGAAAATCCAAAAGACTCCACCCCCAAATTATTAGAACTCATACAGCAATTCAGTAATGTGGCAGGATACAAAATCAATGCACAGAAATCAGTTGCTTTCCTATACACTAACAACCAAACTGTAGAAAGAGAAATTAGAGAAACGATTCCATTTACAACAGCACCAAAAACCATAAGATACCTCGGAATAAACTTAACCAAAGAAGTAAAGGATCTATACTGTAGAAACTACAGAACAGTCATGAAAGAAATTGAAGAAGACACAAAAAGATGGAAAAATATTCCATGCTCATGGATTGGAAGAATAAACACTGTAAAAATGTCTGTGCTACCCAGAGCAATCTATACCTTCAATGCCATCCCAATCAAAATTCCAATGACATTTTTCAAAGTGCTGGAACAAACAATCCTAAAATTTGTATGGAATCAGAAAAGACCCCGAATCACCAAGGAAATGTTGAAAAAGAAAAACAAAGCTGGGGCATCACGTTGCCCGATTTCAAGCTATATTACAAAGCTGTGATCACCAAGACAGCATGGTACTGGCACAAAAATGACATATAGACCAATGGAACAGAATAGAGAGCCCAGAAATGGACCCTCAACTCTATGGTCAAATAATCTTGACAAAGCAGGAAAAAACATGCAATGGAAAAAAGACAGTCTCTTCAATAAATGGTGCTGGGAAAATTGGACAGCCACATGCAGAAGAATGAAACAACCATTCTCTAACACCATACACAAAGATAAACTCAAAATGGATGAAAGACCTCAATGTGAGAGAGGCATCCATCAAAATCCTAGAGGAGAACATTGGCAGTAACCTCTTTGACATCGCCCACAGCAACTTCTTTCAAGATACATCTCCAAACGCTAGTGAAACAAAAGCAAAAATGAACTTTTGGGACTTCATCAAGATAAAAAGCTTCTGCACAGCAAAGGAAACAGTCAACAAAACAAAGAGGCAACCCACAGAATGGGAGAAGATATTTGCAAATGACACTACAGATCAAGAGCTGGTATCCAAGATCTATAAAGAACTTCTCAAACTCAACACCCAAAAAACAAATAATCAAGTCAAAAAATGGGCAGAAGATATGAAAAGACACTTCTCTAAAGAAGACATACAAATGGCTAACAGACACATGAAAAAATGTTCATCATTAGCCATCAGGGAAATCCAAATCAAAACTACATTGAGATACCACCTTATACCAGTTAAAATGGCAAAAATGGACAGGGAGAGAAACAACAAATGTTGGAGAGGTTGTGGAGAAAGGGGAACCCTCTTACACTGTTGGTGGGAATGCAAGTTGGTACAACCACTTTGGAAAACAGTGTGGAGGTTCCTCAAAAATTTAAAAATAGAGCTACCTTATGACCCAGCAATTGCACTACTGGGTATTTACCACAAAGACACAGATGTAGTGAAAAGAAGGGCCATATGCACCCCAATGTTCATAGCAGCAATGTCCGCAATAGCCAAACTGTGGAAAGAGCCGAGATGCCCTTCAACAGATGAATGGATAAAGAAGATGTGGTCCATATATACAATGGAGTATTACTCAGCCATCAGAAAGGATGAACACCCAACTTTTACATCAACATGGATGGGACTGGAGGAGATTATGCTAAGTGAAAGAAGTCAAGCAGAGAAAGTCAATTATCATATGGTTTCACTTATTTGTGGAACATAAGGAATAGCATGGAGGACATTAGGAGAAGGAAGGGAAAAATGAAGGAGGGGGAAATTGGAGGGAGAGATGAACCATGAGAGACTATGAACTGTGAGAAACAGGGTTTTAGAGGGGAGGGGGGAGGGGAGATTGGTTAGCCCGGTGATGGGTATTAAGGAGGGCATGTACTGCATGGAGCACTGGGTGTTATACAAAAACAATGGATCGTGGATCACTACATCAAAAATTAATGATGTATTGTATGGTGACTAACAAAACATAATAAAATTAAAAAATAAATAAAATATAATGTATATTAATTATATATGCATTATATATTAATTATACGATATATATGACATATACATTATGACATATGTAATATACGATATCTATATATTATGGCATATATGGTATTTATGTATCATATGTATATATTTATAAGCTATTGAAGGCCTGAATGAGGAGAGAGTTGAAGTAGCCACAGTAGTGTGCATCCCTGAATTGGGGTCAGAAGCTCACTTTTGTATAATGCTACAGAATTCAGCAAGCATATCAAAAAACACTCTCATTGGGTCCTCCAAATACATCTAACTGGGCCTCTCCAGTTAACAGGTATTTCTAATTGGTCCTTTCCCAACAAGGCACCTAGGGAATGTCACTGGCTGGTATTTCAGGTGCCACAGCCACTTTAGGAGTTGTCAGAGTTTGACATGTGGAGCAAAATGAAACTCTGCAGGGCTGGGAGTGAGAGGTGGGCAAGACAGAAAATGGTGCCCAAAGCAAGCTGGTAACAGGGAAGAAGCTAAAATGAGCAAACAGGATTCTGAAAACTTGACCTGGAAAGACTGAGACCAAGGGTGGATTTCTTTTATGAACTGTTGGTAGAGAAATCTAAGGGCAGAAGAAAAGCTATTAAGAGTTCAGTTGGAAGGGCTAAGAGGATTCCCATTTTGCCAAAAAATGAAATGAAGTGACTTACCTAAAATCACACCATAATTGGTAGAGTCAGAATTGGAATTTAGGGCTTCTGACTCAAGGGCATGTTCTTTAATATCATATGACTTCTCTGAACAGAGGCTTCTTAGGGAATAGGACATCTGAGGAATTATTCACTGGAAGTAATGACATACCACTTTCCTTTAGCAAGCCTGATTAACAAAATTGTAACTGAGCTATTTTTCTCAACAGAGCCTGCCTTGCATATGTCAGGATGTCTTTTAGTATTTTTTGTGCCATGGGGGTGAACCTTGGCATTTTTCTGGCAACAATACATGAGTTGGAGGAATCCCTTCACTCTTACCACCACCCTTCCTCCCATCTCTTTCATGGGTGTTCTGCAAGTTTTACCCTTTCTCACACTTGCAATGGGCAGTGTAATACAGGTATCATGACTTTTTAAAATTCCATCAAGCTTTTAATCTGCAGACTAATTTGTTTTAACTGTGGCCATAACACGTAAACAAGAGGTAGTTAAAGGAACAAAAAATATTAATATTGTGTCCTTCATCTAACTAGTGGGCCCTTCCTCTTTAACTAAAAAACAAAAAAGAAATCTATTTATAAGCTCACTGTTCCCACCTAGTGGAGTATAATTTTAATATTACTGAGAAGGGTGCTAACCCTCTTATAGCATTCAGAAAAAGATCTAGTATGTTGTATTCTTTAGAACAATAAAGGATGTCTTAGTATGGGCATTAGCTCCAAAGATGGCATGTATGACTACAGTAGTAAGTGTTATTTAATCATCAGTATCAATTATTTCTACCCGATTTCAGATTCCATGTGACTTGGCAAGAATATAAAGGTGACAAGGGGAAAGAAGAGTAGAAAATACTTCTATTATTTATGTATTCAGCACTTACTGAATTCTTGCTGTGTGCACAGAACTAAACAGTTGCTGAGACAGTGCCTGTGTGGGTTTTAAATAAGTCCCAGAGAGTAACTCATAATCTAGAAGAAGCATGTTATGCTTTGTTCACATTCAAGACTCAAATCAAAAATCTTCATGCATCTGGATTTTTATCTACAGTATCCAAGATTGTTAAAATTTTGTAAAATGAAGCAAGTAGACTCAGTAGCAATATGTCTTCTCATCACTCAGATGCTTTGGCAAACAATGGAAAATCATTCACACAGTGCAAAATTATCATTATTCAGCAGATCACATAAGGAGCTTATTCACAACCAAACACATCTTACCATAAGAATGAAAATCAGTTGTTTAAGAGCTAACCACTGTTAGTAGATGTTATTATTATTGTTTCACTTTGCTTCAATCAAAGAAATAGAATAGTTTCAACCCATTATCTACTACACATTAGGTGAGGAAATGTAGAAAACTAGAAAGAAAGAGGGGGTAAAGTAATGAAGATAATCTCTAAGAAGGAAACAGAATCTTGGCAGACATTCAGGGGAGAAACCTGCCAGAACACACCAGCTTACTCTGTTCTGATTCCAAAGACCAACACTGAAAGTCAGAGAAAAATGCACGTGTTCTAAATTAAAGATACATACACAAACAATTATGAATTTAAGGAAAAGTAAGATATATTTGTTTCAAGAGGTGGGTGAAGACTTATTTCATCGAGTTTGCATATTTGAATAGTTAATTAGTAGTTATAGTCACTAATACACACAATACATTGGGAAATGCCTATAATAAAGGCTGTCAGTTAAGGATTATTTAGTGCTAAACGTAAGCATTTAGCATAGACCCAATTTGACTAATGTGTCAAAGATGCTGTTGTCAATAGTTTGGCTATACATTTAATGAAAACAGTGATGAACTAAGACACTAATGCTTCTGAATTTTACATATAATATATAGTGATACAAATAGCTTTTTAAACAGCTATATGGATCTTTGCTTCCATATTTTTGTTGAGGCTGCTGTTCATTATTTTTTTAATGACCCTTTATACAAGGTCCCAAATAATAAATCTCTCTCAAACATTAATACTGAGAGAAATTTTACTTCATATGAAGAATGGTGTTTCTTTTTCTAGAAAATTTGAAGTATCTAACTTGCTGTTTTAAATTCCCTATGAACTACGTATTTGTATCCTAAGGATCTAGCATGGTGCAAGACTTAGGGAAGACATTCAGAATATATTTATGAAATGAATGGTTGTATTTTATTCAGCTAGAAGTTTAGAATTTTTATTTTGGTATCATCCCAAAAGTTTATTTTTTTATTTATTTGGTTTCCCTTGCCTGAGGAGACATATCTAGAAAAATGTTGTGAAGGCCCATGTCAAAGAGATTATGTTTTGTTATGTTTATATTTTCTTCTAGGATTTTTATGGTTTCATGTCTCACATTTAGGTCTTTAATCAATTTTGAGTTTATTTTTATGTATGGTGTAAGAAAGTCATCTGGTTTCATTCTTTTGCATATAGCTGTCTAGTTTTCCCAGCACCATTTGTGAGGAGACTTGTCTTTTCCCCACTGTATGTTCTTGCCTCATTTGTCATAGATTAATTCATTTCTGGGCTCTCTCTTCTGTTGCACTGATCTATGTGTTTATTTTTGTGCCAGTCCCATATGGTTTTGATTACTACAGCATTGTAGTATATCTTGAAATCTAGAATTGTGATACCTCCAGCTGTGTTCTTTCTCAAGATTGCTATGGCTTTTTGGGGTGTTTTTTGAGCCCACATAAATTTTAGAATTTTTGTTTCTTGAGGTAGTCCTATATTGCTATAAACTTCCCTCTTAGAACTGCTTTTGCTGCAAAGACACAAGACATATGATTTCGCTTACATGTGGAATCTAAAAAATAAAACATATAAATAAACAGATTCTTAATACAGAGAACATACTGGCAGTTGCCACAGGCGGGATGGGTAAAATAGATAAAGAGAATTAAGAGGTACAAAATTCCAGTTGTAAAATAAATAAGTCATGAAGATGAAAAGTATAGCATAGGGAATATTGTCAATAATATTGTAATGTTATATGGTGACTATACTTATTGTGGTGAACACTGGGTAATATACAGAATTGTTGATCAATATGTTGTACACATGAAAGTAATATAGCATTGTATGTTAATTATACTCCAATTAAAAAAAAAAAAGAAGTTCAGAGCAATGTTTGGTAATAATCACAGCAATTACATTGGGCCATAATGTTGGTGTAGTTCTTTTTTCACAGTCCTGATTTTCTACTGCTGTTTCTATTTTACTAGCTTTATTGCATTGCCATTTTTGCTTCCAATGGACTCAGCTTGTAGTGAAGAAAGATACTCACATGCCTAACAACAATATAAGGGAAAAAGGAAAAAATAAAGCACTTAACAGAGATACAAGCAACATGTTACATGAATCCTGAGGAGGAAGCAGTTGTGTCTAGCCAGAATTTGTTAAGGAAAGAGAGACCTTGCAAAAGAAGTAAATGCACTGAGCATGCTTTACTGAGTTTTTTGGAGGTCAGTTACTTATCCCATCTGCCTAGAGGAGAGAGTTTATAAAGACTAGTAGTAGGAAATGAAACAAGAAAGATAACTGAAAATCAGACTGAAAAGGACTATGAATAACTTAAGATGTTTAGTCATTATACTTCAGGCAATTAGGAGCCACTGAAGCAATCTGAGGGAAAATGTAAAGCATTATTGCGTTCCTTAGGAAAATAATGTCAATGATAGTATGAAGGATGGAAAATAATGTCAATGACACTATGAAGGATGATTTGGAGCAATGAGAGACTAAAAGCAATAGAAACAATTGGTACGTTTTGCAATAATGTGAGTTGTGGATAATCAGAACCAAGGCAGAGAAAGACAAGTACATATATAAGACAAAATGAAAAAAATACAGTCAACATGACTTGACTACCAATGGGATATGAAGATAGAGCAAGAAGAAATTGCTATAGTGTTACAATGATGCTACTAATGGATACAGAGTTCCAGTAAGAGGAAGAGACATTGAAGAGAGGATAGTAACACAGAATACCTCCTAGATTTTGAGTGCCACCTTATTTCAGGCAGTGAGTTAGATATCCTCACAGTAACCGTAGAGTAGAGAGTTTTTCCCCCAAATTATAGCCTTTACCATTTAAGTGTCTTCTCCATAGGCACACAGAGGACAGACAGGGCAAAATTTTAAGCCAGATTTGTCTGAGTCCAAAGGTAATGTTCCTCATTGTCTAATTTCATTTTGAACACGTTGAATGTAGGGATAAGTGCAATATCCCTGACCAGCAAGGGGTTGCAAATTTAAGTGTGGTGTCTCAGAGAAGAACCAGGCTGGAAATACAGAGATGGAATCACCTGAAGGGAGGTGAAAATTGCAACTGTGGTGACCACAGTTTCAGTTGGGAGAGCGTGTGATTGAAGACCAAGATGTAACCTTGAGAAAGTTACACCTAAAAGATAGGTGAAGGAAGAGAGGTCACAGAGAAGGCTAATAACTCATAGAACAAGAATGAGGAGATTACAAAGAAGCCAAGAAGTAGCATGTGAAGGAGGAAGGAAGGAGCGGTCAGCAAGGTCAACTACTGCAGAAAGTTACCTTAGTGACAGATCTGGGAAGAGGCACTTGAATTTTGCAAGTAGGGATTTAATTGGAGACTCCGAAAGAGCAGCATCATTCAGGTACCAGAGATTGTTAAACTCAAAAACAAGTCTTCATAGTACTGGGTGATGAAGATGTAGTAAAGAACTGAAGCCTTTCCATTTGTCATTTTTGTCAGTGATCAAAGAACAGATGGAAGAGAAATACATCATGGAATTTTTTCATTGTGGACTGTTTTGGTTTTTGTTTTCCTTTTTCAGTCAGTATGATGAAGACGTATTGAAGTGTCAGAAGGCAATGGTGAGAAAGATATAAAAAACAAGAGAAGGGAGTGCCTGGGTGGCTCTGTCGGTTAAGCTGCTGCCTTTGGCTCAGGTCATGATCCTGGGGTCCTGGGATTGAGTCCCGCATCGGGCTCCCTGCTCAGTGGGGAACCTGCTTCTCCCTCTCCCTCTGCCTACCTCTCTGCCTACTTGTTCTCTCTCTCTCTCTCTGTCAAATAAATGAATAAAATCTTAAAACAAACAAACAAACAAACAAACAAACAAGAGAAGAAGAGAAAGAGGAAGTGAGGGAAGATCTATTACCCTGTATACTGACTATATGACCCCTGACATGGCGGGCTGCAGGTTGAGCTGCATGGCCACTGAACAATGAACTCCACAAATTGGAACATTAATGCTCTTTAACTTAAATGTCATATCTTATTAAGTTTTTCTAGCATGTAAAATGCATTCACTGTGAAAAATGGTGTATCTCAGACATGACTCAGCATTCAGCAGATTTATACCATGAGGAAATATTAAAGATGTTTCCTCAAGCAGATGACTATATTATACACATATTCAATGGCACTTCTTTAGACATCAAAGAGTGGAAACCAGCAGCTTCTGTTTGCCAGAGAAATCTTGATATTTCACCTTTTAAATAAGCAATCATAAAATACATCTCTAGAAATAAAAAAAGAAGGACCATGACATAAGAAGACTATAAGGACCACAGGCTTTTGGTCTAGTTGATGGCAAGTAGTACACACAGTAGCATTAACACACATTTCTGCATAATAAGCAGATGTAACAGAGAGAGTAGAATATAGTTTGACTCTGAAAGAAGAGCTACAATGATAACTTTGCAATCAGCAGCTTTGAAATCATGGGAAATGAGAACAGAAAAAGACATGAATAAACAAAGTTAGTAATTGGGGGAGGGATTGAGAAACAAATAAAAGATAGCAAAACAAACAAGGCATCCCCAAAGAGAAGCCCCAAGGGAACAAATCCATTTTTTTCAGATTCATCCATTTATGAGAGAGAGAGAGAGATAGGAGGAGAAGGAGGGGCAGAGGGAGAGAGAGCAAATCCTCAAGCACACCCCCTACTGAACACAGAGCCTGACACGGGGCTCCATCCCAGGACCCTGAGATCATGACCTGAGCTGAAACCAAGAGTCAGACACTCAACCAACTGAGCCACCCAGGTGTCCCAGAACAAAACCACTTTTGCATCCTAAGAAAAAAGCAAAAGATTCTTAGGAATGGGAATGCTATTTCTTATGGTATATATTTCACTGCACAAGAAAATGAAAACTGTTTCCCAAAGTGACTGATCCCACCAGCAGTAAAAGAGATCCCATCAGCAATATAATTCACTCTGAATACTCACCAGATTTAGTATATTTAGGATTAAAAATTTAGCCACTCTAGTATGTATTAAGCATATTCAACATTTTTTTCCAGTTTGAGAATTGACATACATCACTGTATAAGTTTTAGGCATATAGTATGATGGTTTGATTTACATATATTGTGAAATTATTAACACAAAAGGTCTAGCTAACATCTATCTTCTCATATAGATACAATAAAAAAAGAAGAAAAAAATAAATCCCCTTGTGATGAGAACTCTTAGGATTTACTCTTCTAACAACCTTCCTATATATCAAATAGCACTGTTAGCTATATTCATCATGCTGTACATTACATCTCCAGTACTATTTCTTATAGCTGGGAGCTTGTACCTTTTGACCACCTTTCTCCAATTCTCCCTGCTCCCACCCTCCACCTCTGGCAACCATACCTCTGATCTCTTTTTCTATGAATTCTTGTTTTTAGATTCCACATATAAGTGAGATCATACAGTATTTGTCTTTCTGTCTGACTTATTTCATTTAGCCTAATGCCTTCAAGGTCCATCCATGTTGTCACAAATAGGATTTCCTCATTTTTTATGGCTGAATAATACTTCATTATGTATACCAAACACACACACACACACAAAGACACACACACACACCTACCTCACATCTTTATCCATTCATCCATCAATGGACACTTAGGATGTTTCCATATTTTGACCATTGTAAATAATGTTGCTATGAACATGGGGGTGATGGGGGTGCAGATATATTTTCTATTTGGTGTTTTTGTTACCTTTGGATATATTTCCAGAAATGGAATTGCTGGATCATTTGGTAGTTCTAGTTTTAATTTCTTGAGGATCTTCCATACTGTTTTTCATAGTGGCTATGTCAACTTACATGCCACCAAAAGTGCACAAGGGTTCCCTTTTCTTCACATGCCAGCACTTGTTATCTCTTGTCTTTTTGATGATGGCCATTCTAATAGGCATGAGGTGATATCTCATTGTAGTTTCAATTTGCATTTCCCTAATATTAAAACTGACCTTTCATTTGGCCTGTTGGCCTTTTGAATATCATCTTTGGAGAAATGTCTAAACAGGTTCTTTGCCCATTATTTGGTGTTCTACAGTAAAAAAGGAAGTTGTAAGAGTTCTTTATATTAACTTGGATATTAACCCCTTATCATATATACTTTGCAAATATTTTTTCCATTCTGTAGGTTGTCTTTTCACTTTGTTGATGGTTTCTATTGCTCTTTAGATGCTTTTTAGTTTGATGTAGTTCCACTTGTTTATTTTTATTCTGTTCCTTGGCCTTTATGTGTCATATCCAAAAAGTCATTATCAAGACCCATGTCAAGGAGCTTTGTTCCTATGTTTTCTTCTAAGAGTTTTATGGTTTTAGATTTTACATATAAGTCTTTAGTCCATTCTGAGTTAATTGGTGTGAATGGTATAGATATGGGTCCAGTTTCATTCTTTCATGTGTGAATATCCGATTATCTCAGCACCATTTCTGAAGAGTGTCTTTTCTCCATTGGGTATTCTTGGTTCCCTTGTCAAATTTGGCTGTATATGCTTGGATTTATTTCTGGGTTCTTGATTCTGTTCCATTGTTGTTTTTATGCCAGCACCATACTATTTTGATGATTATAGTTTAGAGTATAGCTTGAAATCAGAAAGTGGGGTACCTCCTGCTTTATTCTTTTCTTTCTCAGGATTTCTTTGGGTATTCAGGGTCTTTTGTGATTTAATATAAATTTTAGGAGTATTTTTTCTACTTCTGTAAAAATGCCATCAGAATTTTGATTGATAGGGATTGCATTGAATCTATAGATGGTCTTTAGTAGTATTGACATATTAACAAAAGTCATTTTTCCAATCCATGAACACAGGATATCTTTCCACTTATTTATGTCTCATATGATTTCTTTAATCAGTGTTTTGTAGTTTTCAACAAAGGGATCTCACACTTCGTTAAATTTATTACTAAGTATTTAATTGTTTTGATGCTATTCTAAATGGAAATTTTGCTGTCACTGTATAGAAATGCATTGATTTTTGGATGTAAATTTTGTATTGCAAAAACTGCACCTTTACTGAAGATAATTTTAATTCTTCCCTTTCCATTTTGATACCTTTTATTTCTTTTTCTTGCCTGATTGCTCTAGCTAGGACTTCCAGTACCATACTGAATAGGAGTGGTGAGAGTAGGCAGCCTTTTCTTGTTCCTGATCTGACAGCAAAAGCTTCTTTCACCATTGAGTATGATGTTAGCTGTGGGCTTGTCTTATATGGACTTTATTATGTTGAGATAAATTCCTTCTTTGTCTAAACTGTTAAGAGGTTTTATTATGAATGTATGTTAAATTTTGTCAAATGCTTTTTCTGTATCTATTGAGATGATCATGATTCTTGTTTGCATTTTCTTAATGTAATCACATTGATTGATTTGCATATGTTGAAACATCCTTGCATCCCAGGTATAAATCCCATTTCATCACGGTAAATGATACTTTTAATATGTTGCTGAATTTGGTTTGCTAGTATTTTACTGAGAACTTTTGCATCTATGTTTGTCAGGGATATTTGCCTGTAATTTTCTTCTCTAATAGTATTCTTTTCTGATTTTGGTATCAGGATAATGGCTAGTCTCATAAAATGAGTGCCCTCCTCTTTGATTTTTTGAAAGAGTTTGAAAAGAATTGGTATTAATTCTTTAAATGTTTGGTAAAACTCACTAGTGAAGTCATCTGGTCCTGAGCTTTTCTTCATTGGTGGATTTTTTTTTATTACTGATTCAATCTCCTTACTAGTAATTGGTCTGTTCAGATTTCCTATTTCTTCTTCATCAGTTTTGGTAAGTTGTATGTTTCTAAGAATTTTCCCATTTTTCTAGGTTGTTTAATTTGTTGGCTATATGCCAACAGTTGTTTACAGTTGTCTCTTATGATCCTTTGAATTTCTATGTTATCATCTGTAATGTCTCTTTTTACATTTATAATTTTTTGATACAGGTCCTTTCTCTTTTCTCCTTGGTTAACCTAGCTAAGAGTTTGTCAATTTTTTCAAAGAACCAAGTCTTAGTTTGGTTAATCTTTTCTATTGTTTTCCTATTCTCTATTTTATTTATTTCTGCTTTAATCTTTTTTATTTCCTTTCTTCTGCTAACTTTAGGCTCAGTTTGACCTTCTTCTAGTTCCTAAAGGTGTAGCATTATTATTTGGGATCTTTCTTGATTCTTAATGTAGATGCTTATTGCTATGAACTTCCCCCTTAGAACTGCTTTTGCTGCATTGCATTCATTCTGGAATGTTGTGTTTTCATTTCCATTTGTGTCAAAAAACTGTCTTTATTTCTTCTTTGATCCACTGGTTGTTCAGAAGAATGTTGTTTAATTTTCAGGTGTTTATGAATTTTCCAGTTTTCCTCTTGTTACTGATTTCTAGCTTCTTGCCATTGTGGTCAGAGAATATTCTTGGTATGATTTCAATCTTCTCAAATTTGCCAAGACTTGTTTCACAGTCCCACATTTGGTTTATCCTAGAAAATGTTACAAGTATGCTTGAGAAGAATGTATATTCTGCTGTTGATGGATAGAATATTCTGTGTACGACTCATAGGTCCATTTTGTCTATAGTGTTGTTCAAATCCACTCTCTGTCTCTTTCTCTTTTTTGTAAGATTTTATTTATTTATTTGAGAGAGAGACAGAGAGAGCATGAGTAGGGGGAAGGGGCAGAAGCAGACTTCCCATTGAGCAGGGAGACCAATGCAGGGCTCCATCTCAGGACCCCAGGATCATAACCTGAGCCAAAGGCCAGCGCTTAACTAATTGAGCCACCCAGGCATCCCCCACTGTCTCTTTATTGATTCTCTATCTGGATGATCTATTTATTGTTGAAAGTGTGGTATTAAAGTTCTCAACTATAATTGTATTACAGTTTATTTCTCTTTTTAGCTCTGTTAGTTTTTGCTTTATATATTTAGGTGTTCTAATGTTGAATGCATAAATATTTATAATTGTTATATCTTCTTGATGTATATCCTCCTTTAGCATTGTATAATGACCTTCTTTGTCTCCTTTGCCATTTTTAGTTTTTTAAAAGTATTTTATTTATTTATGTTGAGAGAGAGAGTGTGAGCATGAGCGAGGGGGAAGGGCAGAGGGAGAAGGAGAAGCAGGCTCTCTGCTGAGCAGGGAGCCCAATGGATGTGGGCTCGATCCCAGGACCCTGGGATCATGACCTAAGCTGAAGGCAAACGCTTAACCAACTGAGCCACCAAAGTACCCCTACCATTTTTACTTAAAGACTATTTAGTCTGATGAAGTATAGCTATCCTTGCTTTTTTTTTTTTTTTTTTTTGGTTACCATTTGCTCGAAATGTCTTTTTCCATCCCTTCCCTCTCAGTCTACATGTGTCTTTAAGGCTAAAATGAGTCTCTTATAGGCAGCATATTGTTGGATTTTGTTTTTAGAGAGAGGGGGGCAGAGGGAGAGGGAGAGAGAATCTTAAACAGGCTCCATGCCCAGTACAGAGCCTGAGTGGGGCTCAATCTCAAACCCTGAGATTATGACCTGAGCTGAAATCAAGAGTCATACACTTAACTGACTGAGCCACCCAGGCACCACTATTTGTTTTACTCCCTTAGCCATTCTATGTCTTTTAACTGGAGAATTTAATCTGTTCACATTTAAAGTAATTATGGTTAGGTAAGGGCTTACTATTGCCATTCTGTTAATTGCTTTCTGGTTGTTTTGTAGATCTATTTTTCCTTGTTTCTTATCCTGTGGCCTTTTTTATGTGTTTTAGTGTCTTTGGTATCACTAAGCTTTGACAGGGAACCTAACCAGGCAATGTACTGATTGCAGTTGTCACACAAGCAGAGGCTTGAAATGACCTTACATTGTGGAGCTTATTTTCTTGTATTTTTGCCATTTTATGAGAAAAATATGACAGCTAGCCTAATAATCCCAGATCCAGGGTGAAAGACATGTGGAAATGATCCATTCCAGTGACTGCAGCCTGAAGGTCAGTTCCTGCCAACCCACTAACTTAGGAGGGGAAAACCAATGCTTATGTAAGCCACTGGAGTTTTAAGGTTATTTTTTATGTAGTGGTAACTGACAGATTCCACACTTGTACATTATGAAGAATAGACTGACTCTGATAACTAAATAATGCATTTAGGAAAAGGAATATAAAGAAGTCAAAGAGCTTTGATGTGTGTGTGTGTGTGTGTGTGTGTGTGTGTGTTGGAGAGTTTGGAATGAGGAAAGGGCAGAGCAATTTAATATATATATATAATTTGAAAAGTTTGTATTTCATTGGAGGAATCTGTGGGGAAAAGGAATGAAATAATAGAAACATTGTGTTTAAAGTGGAGTAAGATGAGGACAGAAACTACAGGGTGCAGACATAAAATATTTTTTAAGGAACATTACATTGTTCAAGAAAAAGGATTATAACTCACTATCTTTCATTGGCAAAACCCAGAGATCCTACATTATGGCATGTATTTCATGTATTATTCTAAAAATGACCCTGCCTAAATGTTATTCTCATTCCATACATACATTTTAATAGCACAGTAAATTTCTGGCACCATTCTAAAAACCAAATAACAGTAACCAAGCAACAATATAGTAAAAGGTATTAGCCATTTATAATGTTAACCATACAACCAAATGCTTCAAGCAGTGTGTGCCAAAGTGCTACCAAGGTTAATGCTAAGCCTTTTGTAGATAATAAGCCCAAGCTGAGAACCTGGAGAGAAGAGAAGTCCAAAACATTAGACTTAAGTCCTGAGTCCATTGTGGAAGACAGCTAGCTAGATGTTAGCTCAAATTTGAATTTATCTCTTGGATATTTCAATAGGAATGATATTTGGCCTGGACTAGATATTTAGGATCCTCTACAAATTAGAACAGGTCTCTTATAATAGGAAGACAACTCTTGGGGACAGGACTCTCCATTGAAAACAAGTCTAGATCTACACAGGATCTTGGAGGTAGGAACTGAATTTAGGGTTCCTACCTCCAAGATCCTGTGTAGATCCAGACTAGCAGGATTAGCAGAAAGGGTTTTTTTTTTTTTTTCCCATAGCAAGAGTCTATTCTAGTCAGGCTTCTTGAAGGACTGGACACAGACCTTTGCAATCTATGTGAGCTGTCTGAGAAGAAAATTCACAGTATACTCATGGTAACTGACCAAGTACCATGCACTCCATTGAGCATAATTTTATTTTATCTTATTTATTTTATTTTTAAAGATTTTATTTATTTATTTGACAGAGACACAGAAAGTGAGGGAACACAAGCAGGGGGTGTCGGAGAGGGAGAAGCAGGCTTCCTGCGGAGCAGGGAGTCCGATGCAGGGCTCAATCCCAGGACCCTGGGATCACGACCTGAGCCGAAGGCAGACGCTTAATGACTGAGCCACCCAGGCGCCCCATTGAGCATAATTTTAAAAGGATTGTTTCAGCTCTCTTTATTTCTCAAACAGAAAATAAATGTAATAAGCCTTTTCACTATTACTAATCTAGTCTACACTGAAAACAGAATTCCTATGTGTGTTGGTTCATTCTTTAAAAATTGTGACTTTTTCTTCTCAAATTATATCTTATTAATAATTAAAAATAATTATGTACACTAATATATATCTATCCTATTATAGTATATACTATATATCATAATAGATGTAGATATAAATGCTCTATTATATATATAGTATAGTAGATATAGATATATCTTATGATTGACATAATTCAATACGTGAAATGGCTGTTAGACAACTATCACACAAACCTATATGTATATATATATTGGTTTGATACACTATCGATACAGATACAGTTTACTCTAGACACAGATACAGTTTACTGTACCTAGATAAGATATAGTTTACTCTTTAAGATTTTATTTATTTATTTGACAGAGAGAGATAGCGAGAGAAGGAACAAGCAGGGGGAGCGGGAGAGGGAGAAGCAGGCTTCCCGCAGAGCAGGGAGCCCGACATGGGGCTCGATCCCAGGACCCCAGGATCATGACTTGAGCAGAAGGCAGATGCTTAACAACTGGGGCACCCAGGTGCCCCAAGATATAGTTTACTCTATCTGTATCATATATGTTATACTATATTTAGTATTTTATAGAAATATATACACACCCATGAACACACACACATTTATAGTAGTTTTCTGTGATGGCAGTCAAAAAGCTTTTCACATTTTGAATCATTTCAAGGTCAGGAAGAAATAGGAATACATTCATGTTTTTGAGCCTTAAAAAATACTACTTGGATTACTAACTTAGATGGCTGTGTTATGATTAGGAAAGTGTCTTTTTTTTTTTTTATAAGACCTTGAACTTCAATGCCTTCTTAATTGTGACTCTTGTTAAGTGTTCAGAAATGACATTATTTTTTAAAGCTCATGTCCATTAAGCTGAGCACAGCCATTCCATTGTAGTTATTAAGATACTAGGAAATGCTGTCCTGGAAAAGAAGCTGGTAAATTAGAGACCACTGAGCAAAAATAAAACATTTTTGGCTAAGGAAACTAATTATATAAAACAATGTGGAAAATGAAGCTTCCATTTCTAGAAAGAGGAGGAACTAAAGTTAGTCTAATCTACTCTAATTATATTCCAACATATTTCAACTCTATTTCTTTGAAAGGGCATCTCTGGTAGTCTTTCAGAACATTTGCCATATTTCTTTCACATAATTGCAACTTACCAATCCTATGAGCTCAATCATGATAACAAACTGAATAAATGCATGCACAAATGAATTAATGAATAATCCTAGCTTTGAACATAGAACTCTGGAGAGGCTTTCTGCTGAATTCATTGTAGACATTTTATGTATTAACCAGAATCAGTGGGTAAGATGACAGCGAATGGCACCCCCTCCCACGCAGTTCTGGCTCTTTTGTAAGTCTCTTATGACCTCATAGGAGCACCCTGGGCATACCTTTACTCTGTGCTCTCAACAGAGAGAAATAGAAAAGGATATCATTGGAGTTATTAATCCTGATATTCCTTGCCCCTCACCAACCTGGTTATGCTACATTAGGAATGTCAGCTATTTTTCATCCTGATTAGAATGTAATTACTGGTCTAGCTTAAAATAGCTTATTTCATCAGGTACAGTTTCATGATTTTCTCCCTTTCCATTTATGTCTACATTTGTAAACACTAAGCATATTATTAAAAGCTGTTAAATTAATAGGACATGATAATCTTAATAAAAGCATATATAATTATATGTTATATGCTACACATAGAGGCCACCTAAATCTTTCTGCCCAATTCCTGGGCTCCAGATTCCCATATAGGCTGTTTCAGAGGTCCAGGTACTGGTTGTCAGTCCTGTGGAATGAGTACTAGGCTGGAGGTCAACAAAGCAGGGCCCTATCCCTGATGAGAAGCACAGCAGTAACCTTGGACAAGTTACTTAGCCTTGCTGAATTTCAGTTACCTGATTCATAAATTGGGACTCATGTCATAGAATTGCTGAGACCATTAAATAAGATAACATGTGCAAATGATTTAAGACAACACAGAATAAGTAGATGCTATTAAAATAGTATGGGTTAGTTGAACCTCTCCATACTTTAATCTTTTCATTTAAAATGAACACGTTAGATTGAAAGATAAATTTAGGTCCTTCTATTGCTACAAGCCCACAAATCTAATATACCTCTTACTGGATTGCACCAAGAGTAGAAACGGTTTCTACTTTTGTGTTCCTACCAAGGACAATGTTGCCTGAATGAATTTTGTAACATACAGAAAAATACAACAAAAAATGCTGATTGTTCACTGTCAAGATATGTGCCTGAGTGATCCTCATAACCCTCGAAGCCAAGTCTTATGCATCCCAAGACGGTGGTATTTTTAACATGCAGCTCATATCCTGCTGTCCCTCATTTTTCTAAATCTCAGATATACACTTCCTTTCCGGTTATCATCTCCATGTCAGTGTTTTTATAATAACCACTCTCTAGTGCTTGTATCACAGCAATTGCCTTTTGTCATTTAACCTATTTTTAATTATTAAACAAACATTTAATGAAGACCCTCTAATCTTAGACATAAATGGGCACAAGAGAGGGAAAAAGCAAAACCCCAGTGCAGCATCAAATGAACAGTTTTATTTTTTTTATTTTTATTTTTTTAAAGATTTTATTTATTTATTTGAGAGAGAGAGAATGAGAGAGAGCACGAGAGGGAAGAGGGTCAGAAGGAGAAGCAGACCCCCCGCCGAGCAGGGAGCCGGATGTGGGACTGGATCCTGGGACGCCAGGATCATGACCTGAGCCGAAGGCAGTTGCTTAACCAACTGGTGCCTGGTTAAGCAGGATATGAGCTGCATGAGAACAGTTTTAGCTACAGCTGTTATAGCTGGAGGGGATTCTGTATAAAGAGAAACATAAAATAAGATACAGTAAGGAATTTCTGAGTGCTAGAAAAAAGATGTTTTTCTCTTCCCTCCAAAATTGCTACCAAAAAAGTCACTGAAAGTGTTCTCTGGTACTAAAGTATAACTTCAAAAGGGACAATTGCAAATTAGTAGAATATTGTATTTGGGACATTTTCACAGATTTATGAAATAACAAATCAGAATATTTGCAAATCTACAGCAATATAATTATAGTTGGTATGTGTTTATTTATTTAGCCACATGACCAAGCTCAACTGGACCACTGCTGCAGAGGTGAGCTGTCTAGCTGAGCCCTGATCAAATTGTCAGTCTAAAGAATCAGATTGTGATGTGAAACTGGGAACTAAGCATCCATCTTGAGACGACGGGAGGAGGCAGCTGAACAAGATTAGTCTATACACTATGAATATGGAAATAAAATAGAGAAATTTTGGTCCTTAGTGACATAATGGAGTCAATGGAATTACCTAACCAGGGTACTGACAGTTACATAAATTGGTTCCCATTATAACCCCCCCCCCAACATTGGCATTATTTTATTCATGTTTCAAAATACAGGAGACTGAATCCAATCAGTTTGCCTTAGGCCACATGTTCATGTCTTGGCTCAGGGAAGTCAGGGCATCTCAACTGAAACTACCACCACATTGCATTATTGTCTTTTTTGTCTTTCCTCAAAAAGAACATGGCAGTTGGAATGCTTTAACAGAAGATAGAATAGATGCTTAAGAGTCACAACCTTAACCAAGTGTTTAGGGACGCCTGGGTGGCTCAGTCGTTAAGCGTCTGCCTTCGGCTCAGGTCATGATCCCAGGGTCCTGGGATCGAGCCCCGCATCAGGTTCCCTGCTCCACGGGAAGCCTGCTTTTCCCTCTCCCACTCTCTCTGCTTGTGTTCCCTCTCTCACTGTGTCTCTCTCTGTCAAATAAATAAATAAAATCTTTAAAAAAAAAAAAACCAAAAAAACAAATGTTTACTACATGAAAAGTCTGTTTTTTCCCCAAGCAAATACCTTTATATAAACTAAGCATTCTGCATAAATCTTTATCAATTAAATTTGAATTAAATCAAAATTACATTTTTTATTTATTTTTTATTTTTTTTATTTTATTTTTTAAAGATTTTATTTATTAATTTGAGAGAGAGAATGAGATAGAGACAGAGAGAGCATGAGATGGGGGAGCGTCAGAGGGAGAAGCAGACTTCCTGCTGAGCAGGGAGCCCGATGCGGGACTCGATCCTGGGACTCCAGGATCATGACCTGAGCTGAAGGCAGTCGCTTAACCAACTGAGCCACTCAGGTGCCCCAAAATTACATTTTTTAAAGATTTATTTATTATTTTTAGTGGGGGAGGGGCAGAGGGATAGAGAGAATCCTGAAGCAGACTCCCCACTGAGTGGGGAAGCCTGACTCGGGGCTCAATCTCAGGACCCTGAGGTCATGACCTGAGCTGAAATCAGGAGTCAGCCACTCAACCAACTGAGCCACTCAGGCACCCTCAGAATTACATTTTTATGGAAGGATTTTAGGTATGCAAAATAGTATACCCTGAAAATTACTTAAGTTCTATCTAGATTTTATTAACATACATGATTATCCTCATATACATCTCAATTTGAAAATATGAGTGCATTTTTCACAAGTTATATAAGTTGAATAAAATTCCATTATCCAAGTTAGAGGGTGTTTCTGAATGGCATTTGTAATACTGTCATAAATACATTCCATTTAAAGTAAGCCCGCAATATACCCTACTAAAAACATATAAAAGCACAACTTTCATATTTAAAGTAAATTGTGTGAGAGAAAAAGGGAGGTGAGTTTTCCTGCCTTCCATTATTTCCAATACACTTTACTAATAGTAAATAGTAACTGATAAGTAATGAGAGATACAAGCAGTGATGAAGTCAACATGGTCAGGGATTAGGTCAATAGATTTATAATAAGTTTTTCTACCAACTTGAAGAACTTAACCTGAAATACTATTCCTTGGATATTTAACATACCTCGTTTTCTCATAGCAAAATAGACAGGGAACGTTGACTGATGATAATAGGAAATGATAAACTCTGCTAAGGAATCTTGGTGATCTGTGTAGTTTCCTAGTAAGAATAAGTACACTCAATGAGTTAAACGACAGGGCACTGGGAACACCCAGTCCCAAGGGATTAACAATTAGCTGTACTTACAAGTGCTTATTGTAGGTTAAGCACTGTATGTGCATTATCCCTTTTGATTCTCACAGCCTCCCATAAGTTGAATATTATGATCCCCAGTTTACTTAAAAAGATGTTGAGAGCCAGCAAGAACAGACAGCTCCCAGTAATTCACCAAAGCAGGATTCCTATGCAGGCCCAGCTTCCTTCAAGCCTTTTTCTTTCCACAACATGCCACCCCTACCATTATGACTTGAAGGAAAGACTGAGCCTTCCGTTAGCTTTTTGGATCTCCTCATAAACACTTATGAATGTCTACTATCTGGTGATTAAGCCCAGCATCATGTAACTAAACTGCTGATTGCTGCTTATTTGTATCATATTCCTCTGCAGTCCCTCTGACTGTAGTTCCTCGAGGAGGTTTCTATTAAGTAATCCTAACCCTTTATCTCACTCTGTTTCCATCACAGCTTTCTCTACAAAGAAGACAGATGTGTACAATTTTATTATCATTGTTATTATTATTGTCATTATTATTATTAAAAACAACTACGAGGTAACTGGAAGAAGGTTGATTATTCCCAATTTACTGAAGATAGGACAATCTGATGGTGTAGATATCCAGCATCCCTGAGTTAGAAAACAATGTGGTTACTACTTGACCCAATATCTGCTCTTGCTGCCACCTCCTGATGGAAGTCACTGCATTAATTAGTCACTCAAGGCACTGGGCAATATTCACAAAGGGGCAATGCTAAAGCTTCAATTTGCAGTTTGCCTCAGACCATACTTTCTGGCGAAGTTTAAATTAAGTGAATTATGCCCTTAAGTTTATTGCTTTTTGCCATTTTGTGAAAAGAACATAATTAAAATATAATAGCACCTTGCAACACTTCAAAGAAAACTAAGTGCTTCATTTTTATTTTTCCTACTTGCTATTTCTTACAATCTATTGTATTGAGGTTTCAATTTTTTGTCTCTATTTTCCAGATGGTAAAAACGGGGCAGAGTGTGCCTACAGTTACAAAAACCATTATAGACCATGAGAGTTTTGGACTAGCTCATTGCTCTTGCTCTTCTCTCTCCCAATATAATATATGAGATGATGTTGACATGTTGTTAAAATCTAAAGACTTTTAATATTCAAAATATTTTAAAATATATTTTTAAATGAGTAGTTACACATGGATACCCATATTAATTTTAGCTTCAGATATGTGTGTTTGAAAACCCAAAACAACAGAAATAGGATGGAAGGTAAAATCATACATAAAGAGAGTAGTGTATGGGGCACCTGGGTGGCTCAGTTGTTGAGCGTCTGCCTTCAGCTCAGGTCATGATCCCAGGGTCCTGGGATCGAGCCCTGCATCAGGCTCCCTGCTCAGCGGGAAGCTTGCTTCTCCCTCCTCCACTCCCACTGCTTGTGTTCCCTCTCTCGCTGTGTCTCTCTCTGTCAAATAAATAAAATCTTAAAAAAAAAAAAAGAGTAAGTATAATAGCTAAAATTTAGTACTTAACATGGCCAGGCATTGTGATAAGTACTTCATATGCTAATTATCTTATTAATCATCCCTTGCTATGGTCTGTATGTTTGTGTCTCCCACCCCCCAAATTTACATGTTGGAATTCTAACACCTAACATGAAAGTGTTAGAAGGTGGGGCCTTTGAGAAGTGATTGGTCATGAGGGTGGATGGAGTCCTCATGTGTGGGGTGAATGCTCTTATAAAAGAGATCCCTTGGAGCTCGCTAACCCTTTCTACCACTCAAGGATAGAATGAGAAGTCTGTGACTGGAAGAGGGCCCTCACTCAATCATGTTGGCACCCTGATGGCAGACATCCAGCCTCCAGAACCATGAGAAATAAATAAATTTCTGTTGTGTATAAGCCACTCAATTTGTGGTATTTCGTTATAACAGCCCAAATGGACTAAGACATCCCCCAAACTTTAGAAGGTTGGTTTATAGAAGAAGAATCTGAGACTGTAAGAGGTTAAAACTTAGCTTTGCTGGTAAGTGGCAAAGCCACAGTATAAACAAAGTATTTAATTGGACTCTAGGGCCAATGTTCTTAGCCTACTGGCCCTACCACCTCTTTGATAAATGCTGCCTTACATCTACTTCTATAAAAGCTCAAGTTTGAGGGACAGCTGGGTGGCTCAGTCGGTTAAGTGCCTGCCTTCGGCTCAGATCATGATCCCAGGGTCCTGGGGTCAAGTTCCTGCATCAGGCTCCTTGCTCAGCAGGGAGCCTGCTTCTCCCTCTGCCTGCCACTCCCCCTGCTTGTGCTCTCTCTCTCTGACAAATAAAATCTTAAAAAAAAAAAAAAGCTCAAGTTCAACAAAGATTCTATACTGCTCCTGGTACCTACTGTTTTTGTATTGCTACTAATAATAGTCCTTCTAGCTATTCTTGTATTTTTTTTTTATCTATTCAATTTCTTCCATGTTAAGATAGCTCTATATTCTAAAACTTCTCCCAAAATCTCTCCATGAAATTCTGAAAAAAAAACAGAACTCCCAGTAGATAGTATTCTTAAGTCATTAACACACATATTCATTCATTCGTAACCAACTATTGACTTACTGTGCCACACTCAGGTAAGCACTAGGGATACAAAGATGAGCAAGAAGGAATCTCTACTCTCAAAGAACTTGATGTCTGGTGAGAATGTGCTAGAGAGTAGACAATTACATAAAAGGAGAAACAAGTGTTATAATGTAAGCATACAAATAAGCCACCAGAGATTGGAGGCATGTGCTAGAGAAAAATAATGCTTGAGGGAATCTAAAAAGGCTTCTTTGCTGGGTAAGTGTCATTTGAGCTTATCCTTGAAGGATGGAGTAGAATTAAGCAGAATAATAAAGGAATAACTTCAAAGCATCTAAAAAAGTGTGTGTTCTGAACTATAGATACTCTCTGTGCATTAACAAAAGGAAGAAAACAGTACATAATGAGGTTTTTGGATTACTTAGAGATGATGTCTTTGGACTCTGGAGACGTTGGACTTAGACATGGATAGATTATTGCCAAATAATGACATCATTGTATGACTTCCAGATAAATTTTTTTACATTTTATAAAGTTCCAATTTAAAGATGCAATGTTTATTCATTAAAATAAAAATAATAAAAATTGCATACAGTGAAATGGACTAATATATCCTGCAGTGATCCAGTAGTCCTCCTCAAAATCTTGTAAGTTACAAAAGTGAATTTCTCACATTTATTAATATTACCAAGACCCCCTCAAGAGATGTACTGTTATTGGTGTTTTTTTTAATTGTCATTCTCTAGGTTTACTCCCCAACTCTATTCTCATGAGTAGTCTGTAGCTGGTGATCAACAACTGTATATGAGTTAAGTGCAATTTTTATAGAGAGTGATGTGCTACACATATCAAGAGAGTGTGACTGGCTTACAAAACATATGGTAATAATAAGTTTGAGAATAGCACACACATCAATAGCTTTAGAATATGCCACATTTCCCTAGGTCTTTGTAAATTAGTAAGTTATAAATGTATTTGTTCGTCATCACATTTGAAAATGCAGATATCCCATCTTCTTGAGAAAGAGTCAACTTTAATGAGGATAGCAGCAAAACATTAAAGTAATAATGTAGCCGTTAAAGCCATGTGGAAATTTTACCGTGATTCTTCATATTTGCACGTTATTTTTGTAGCCTCTGAAAGTACATACCTTTTTTTAAAAAGATTTTATTTATTTGAGAGGGAGGGAGACAGACAGAGAGGGAAAGCATGAATGGGGTGAGGGGCAGAGGGAGAAGCAGACTCCCCGCTGAGCAGGCAGCCCAACACAGGACTCCATCCCAGGATTCTGGGATGATGGCCTGAGCTGAAGGCAGACGCTTAACCGACTGAGCCACCCAGGTGCCCCAAGTACATACCTTTTTTAAAAGATGAATTTACCTGATGGAAATGCTTCTTAAAGAAATTAATAGAACACTGTACATTAGATGTTGCCTCAGTGTGTGACACTTTATGAGGCCTTTTCCCATTTTGCCTTCCCTACGTGGCCCATTGCTGTCCCTTCATTCCCTGGACTGGCCACCACAGTTCTGAGTTTGTGCTGTTTAAAAAAAGAAGCACAGGTCCTTTCCATTCCTTAGCACATTCTATGTCACCTTGGAAACTAAATGTGTGTATCAGAAATCCCATTCTTCAATCTCAAGCTCATCAAATGCTATAGCCGAGCCCCAATTAGAGCACCCACTGCAAAGTGCTTGCTGAAATGTAGGTGAGTCCTCAGTGCAATGAGGATAATTATTACCTTTTAAGATATTTTAAATGCCTAAGCTCTTACTATAATTAATTACAGAGAATTTTCTTATCTGGCAGGGCCAGGGAATGGGGTATCCTGGTTAATGTTCACTTGAAAGAAAGGGAAAATAAAAGTATTAGTGCTCCTGAGATTCAGTGTGGGCCTGTATGAGATGACTGGATTTTGCCAGAGTGCTCTCCCTCATCCCAAAGACCATGACATTTCACCATCAGATATCTAAATAGCAGCAAAAGAATTTTTAGAACTGTTATCAACCCTGGTTTAAATGATCTCCCACATTTTTTCCCTCTTCCAATTTATAGGCTTTCCTCAGAGAAAGGATGTGGGAATGAATTTGTTGCCAGTCACCATTTACTGAACTTAAGACTATGTGAAGCAGTAATAGGAACAGCAGTAGAACTACCATGGGGAGATTAACAATGTCTTTTTCACTTTTTCATTCATAGGGTATAGGAAGATTTCTGTCTGTGTATTTGTCAGCTGTACTAAAGTATATTGCTTTTTCTCATTGGCTTAGGTCAAGGATTCCATGTAAAAAAAATCAAACCAAAGTGATCAAAATGCCCCATTCCAGTTAGTAGTGCAAGAGGTAAAGCTTGCTTCTGAATTTCATTTGAATATTTCAAGTTTCCTTGCTACCCTGTTCCAAATATGTAATGTATTATTTGAGCACCACTGTTTTTAAAGTATCTATAAAAGTTTTTTAAAAATGTCGTTTAAGAAACACTGTGCCCCTGAGCTAAGATTACAACGAACTGCCCTCCTTACCTGACTGTGTCACTAGCATGGTGCCCACTTAGGGGAGCCTGCTTTCCTCTGGAAGCTGTTGACTACGTCCATTTCTTGAAACTTCTCCCATAACCTCCACTGTAGCATTCACTCTCACCTACTTGTCTGCTGCTGCCTCTTTCAACCTCTTTTGCTTGCTCATTTTCTTCATCTTGCCTCTTAAATATTGTTGCCCCTAGGACTTTGTCCTCAGCGCTTTCTTGTTTCTGTTCGGCTCTCTACTTATGTGACATACTCCTTTCATATAGCTTAAATTATACACCAAAAAGTTCTCAAATCCAATTTGTTCTCCATTTCTGGCATCTCTCCTTAGCAGTGTCCCAAATGCAATCACATGCTTAGCTAAATAGCATAGAACATGGAGTTCTTGCCACCCCTCCTCAACCCTGCCCCTCTACTTATAGTCCATAAATCAATTAATGCATTGCAAGTACCTGGTCATTTAAGTTAGAAACATCCCCATATACTTCAAAACTGATTTGTTACCATGTCTTATCAGATCATCCTCCAGAATGATTTTGAACTCATTCCCTCTCTGGCTTTCCCATGATCATTAGGTTTTGGTCTCTTCACCCTGAGTTTATGATAAAAGCTAAAAGCTAAAGCATAAATTAATCTCCCTGACTCCTATCTGTTCTCTTTCCTATCCATCTTAAATGCTGCTTCCAGGATAATTTTTATGATATAAGGTATTATTTTGTCTGTCCTCTGAGATATTGCTTCCCCACTTTCACTGAACAATGACCAATATGAAAAGTCCTCAAAAATTTGAGCCTAAAATACACATCTAATTTTATTTCTCCTACAGTAAAAACAAATTACAAGAACCTAATGCATTGATGTTAAACCTTATCTATAGACTCCATGTAGCTTCCCAATGCCTCCTAAAAAATAAACTTTAAAATATTATGGTGGTGAAATAAAGATATTTTCAGATTCAACAAAACCTGAGATAACTGATAGCCCAGACATCTGCCAGGCAAGAAATGCTTCAAAAATATCTTCAGGCTGAAGAGAAATGTCTATCTAGCCCTATATCTAAAGGAGGGAATGAAGGACAGCAAAAAGGAAAAAACAGTTTGCTAAATATAAAAGACCTATTTTTAATGTCCTAATTTTACTTATTTTTTATAATTTATTTAAAAGATTAGTGGGAGGGGCACCTGGGTGGCTCAGTCGTTAAGCGTCTGCCTTCGGCTCAGGTCACAATCTCCGGGTCCTGGGATCGAGCCCCGCGTCGGGCTCCCTGCTCTGCCGGAAGCCCCCCTGCTTGTGTTCCCTCTCTCGCTCTCTCTCTGTCAAATACATAAAAAAATTTAAAAATATATATAAAAGATTAGTGGGAAGTGGTATCAGCAAGATGGCAGAATAGGAGGTCCCAACCTTCATTCGGTGTCCCACCCCCCCAACCATGGAATTGCCATTCATGGCTGAAAACAGCTTTATCAGAGCTCTGGAAGCCAGGTGAGAGATTACAGCACCCTGATGGAACAAAGAAAGGAGAAGAGCTGAGTTGAAAAGGGTGAAAGCCCGGCACAGTGCAAGAGAGAGAGAGACCCTCCTGGCCAGAGAATTCTCCCCTGCCTTACACACAGGGAGGGCAGCTCCTTTTTACTGCAGAGTAGAATTCCTTGGTTTCAATGTGTGATTGTTTAACTATTCACCCTTTGAAGGACATCAGGGCTCTTTCCTGTTTTGGTCTATTATCAATAAGCTGCTATGAACATTGGCATATAGGTTTTCGTGTGGACATTTTTTGTTTTCATTCCTACGAAATAAATGCCCAAGCGCATTTCTAGGTCATATGACAATTGCACGTTAATTTTATAGGGAAGAGCCAGGCATTTTCCAGGTGGCTATGCTGTTTTACATTCCTACCAGCAATGTATGACTGATCCAATTTCCCTGCATCCTTGTATTCATTTGGTGTTGTCACTACTTTTTATTTTAGCCATTCTGATAGGTGTACAGAAATACTTCATTGTGGTTTTAATTTGCTTTCTCCTGATGGCTAATTATCCTGAGCAACTTTTCACATGTTTAGTCTCAATATAGGTATATGTCTTTTTCAGTGAAATGTCTGTTCACGTCACTTGCCCATTTCATAACTGGATTGCATGGGATTTTTTACTGTTAGGTTTGAGAGGTTCTTATGTATTCTGGATATCAGTCCTTTATCAGATAGGTGGCTTTCAAATATTTTCTCTGAGTCTGTAGCTTGTCTTTTCATCCTTCTCACAGGGTATTTTGCAAAGCAAAAGGCTTTAATTTGGATGAGGTCCAAGCTATTAATTTTTCCCTTTAGGATCATACTTTTTGTGTCAAATCTAAGAGCTCCTTGCCTCATTCTAGATTACTAAGACTTTCTATGTTCCTCCTCCTAAAAATTGCATAGTTTTATGTTTTACATTTAAGTCCTTTATCTATTTCAAGTTATTTTTGTATAAGGTGTGACATTTAGATTGAGTTTCCTTTTTTTTTCCCCACTAGATTTTCCAATTGCTCTAGCTTTTGCGCCCTTCTGACAAATCAATTGTGTGGGGTTGTTTCTGGGTTCCCTATCAAGCACTATCTCAGCATTTTTATTGAGCAATTGCTCTATTAACCAATACATACCATCTAGGTTACTGTAATACCTGATAAAACTTAGTATCAGATAGAGTGATTCCTTCTATTTTATTCCTCTTAGTCAAGACTGTTTTAGCTATTCTAAAAGCCTGTGACTTTCCATATAAATTTTAGAATAAGCTTGCCTATGTCTGCAAAGAATACACTGGCATTTCATAGGAATTGCACTAAATCTATGCACCAGTTTAGAGAGGACTGACATCCTTACTCTCTTAAGTCTTTCAATACACGAACACAATATGCATCTTCCATCTATTTCATCACCCTTTCATAATCGTCCACATGCAGATCCTGCACGTTTTGTTGGATTTATATCCAAACACTTCATTTTGGGGAGAGCAACTGTAAATGATGATGTGTTTTTAATTTAACTTTAACATGTTTGTTTTGAATATATAAAAATGTGTTTAATTTGGTATATTGCTATTATATATGGTGACCTGGTTAAAATTACTTGTTAATTCTATGACTGTTTTATTTCTTTAATCCTTGAGTTGTTCCATACAGAAAATCATGTCCGAATCTGAAATCTGAAAAGAGAGGGAGTTTTATTTCTTCCTTTCTAATCTCTATGCCTTTTGTTTCTTTTTCTTGTCTTATTTGCAATGGCTTGAAGTTCTACTACTATATGGGATAAGAATGATGAGAGTGGGGGTCCTTGCCTTGTTCCACTATGGACTGAATTGTTTGCTTCCCCCAATTCATATGTTGAGGCCCTTACCCCCAGTGGGATTGTATCTGGAGATAGGGTCTTCAGGAGTAATTAAGGTTAAAGGACATCATAAGGATGGGGCTCTGAGCTGACAGAATTGTGGCCTTATAGTAAGAGAAAGATCTATGTTCGTCTGTCTGTCTCTCTCTGCCATGAAAGGACACATGAGAAAGTGGCCATCTGCAAGCCATGAAGGAAGCTCTCACCAGAAGTCAACCATGCTGGCACTGCAATCTCAGACTTCCAAGCTCCAAAACGACAAGAAAACAAATTTGTTGTTTAAGCCACCCAGTTTACAGTACTTTGTTATGGCAGCATGAGCTAAGACATGTTATCAATCTTAGGAGGAAATATTCAGTTTTGAGTATGAATTTAGCTGTACTTTTTTTTTTTAAAAAAGATTTTATTTATTCATTTGACAGAGAGACACAGCAAGAGAGGGAACACAAGCAGGGGGAGTGGGAGAGGGAGAAGCAGGCCTCCCAGCCAAGCAGGGAGCCTGATGCGGGGCTCGATCCCAGGACTCTGGGATCACGACCTGAGCCAAAGGCAGATGCTTAATGACTGAGCCACCCAGGCGCCCCTAGCTGTATGTTTTTGGTAGATGCTCTTTATTAAGATGTGGAGATTCCAATCCGTTTCTAGTTTGCTAAGAGGTTTGTTTTGTTTTGTTTTTCATCATGAGTGGGTATTAGATTTTATGAAATGCTTCTATGTCAACTAATATGATTACATTATTTTTTTTCTTTATCCTGTTCATATGATTGATTTTCAAATGTCGAACTAGCCTGGCATACCTAGAATAAGTCCCATTTGGTCATGCCATATAATTCTTTCTCTACATTGTCAGATTCAGCTTACTGATATTTTGGTAAAAATTTTTGTGTCTTATCTCATGAAATATATTGGTCTCTAGTTTTTGTTTTTTTAATATCTTTGTCTTGTTTGATATCAGGTTAATACTGGCCTTGTAAATGAATTGGAAGATGTTCTCTCCCCTGTCCTTTTTTTAAGATCATGAAAAATTGCTGGTTTTTTTTTTAATGTTTGGAAAAATTATCTAGTCCAACCATCCTGGCCTGGACATTTTTAGGTGTTGCATTTTCCTTTCGGTGTGCCTGTTCTGATAGTTTATGCACAAATACTGTCATTCAGATATATACCCCTTTAATTATATTATCTGTTGAAAAGAAATATGAAAATCTTATTACCTTATTTTTCCCAAACATATTAATGTCCTCTCTTTATAATTTTTCTCTTTATTTATTTACTTATTTACAGTTTGATTGAGATAGTATTCACATACCATACAATTTGCCCATTTAAAGTGTTCAAGTCAATGATTTATAGTATATTCACAGATATGTGCAACCATTATGACAGTTAATTTTAGAACATTTTCATCACCTCAGAGAAAGTCCCATACTCTAGTTATCACCCTCCTAGTCCCCCGCTTCCTCTCAGCTTTAAGCACTTGCTATCTACTTTCCATCTAAAATACTTTCCTATTCTGTGTGAAATCATATAGTACGTGGTCTTCGAACTGGCTTTTTTTCACTTAGCATGTTTTTAAGATTCATCTGAGTTGTAGTGTATATCAGGTTTTCATTCTTTTTCATGGCCAAATAGGATTCCATTGTATGGATATACCACAATTTTTGTATCCAGTTGTCTATTGATGGACATTTGGGTTGTTTCCATATTTTGACTAAAATGAGTAATGCTGCTAGAAATATTTCTATACAAGGTTTTGTGTGGACATGTTTTAATTTTTCTTGGTTATATACTTAAGACTGGAATCATTTGATCAAATGGTAACTCTATGTTTAATCTTTAGAGAAATGGCAAAAATGTTTTCTTAAATGGCTGCACCACTTTCTATTTCCACTAGCAATGAATGAGGGTTCAAACTTCTCCACAGCCTTGCCAACATTTGTTATTATCTGAATATTTGATTCTACCTATGCAGGTGGGTGTGAAGTAGTGTCTCATTGTGGCTTATATTTCCCTGAAGACTCATGACATTGACAGTCTTTTTGTGTGCTTGTTGGTCATTTTTATATCTTCCTTGGAGAAAAGTCTATTCTGCGGTCTTCCCCCCTGCCCCATTAGTGTCATTTATTACCCTGGTCTTAAATGGTCTTTTCACTTATTACCTCTAATGTAATTTCATTTTTCCAAACCCCCCCCCCCCCCCCAAAAAAAAAACCACACAGAATGTACACATATTTTGTGAGCTATTCCTTCCCTAATCTTGTTTCCTGTGTAGAAATTTCTCTTGTAGGTCACAGGAGAATCTCAGAAAAAATAAGATCTTATGTCCACAAAATCCAGATCATTCTCCATCTTTTGTCATATTACATTACACATAAACCACAGTGAAACATAATAGACTTTTTTTTAAAGATTTCATTTATTTGTCAGAGAGAGAGAGAGCACAAGCAGGGGGAGCAGCAGGTTGAAGGAGAAGCAGGCTCCCCACTGAGCAAGCCTGATGCAGGACTTGATCCCAGAACCCTGGGATCATGACTTGAGCCAAAGGCAGACGCTTAACTGACTGAGCCACTCGGGCATCCCTAGACTCCCTCTTTTTACCATTTTTTCTTGTCAGTGTTCATATTCTTTCAGTGTGGTGCAGTGCATAATGCTGGTGTTTTATAGTTTCTCTCTTTAGATCTTTCTATTAAAATTAAAAAAAAAGAATCATGTTTATCTTTTTAGCTCATAAATGCTAGTTCATCCCCCTAGATTGAATTCATGTTAGGCAAACAAAACTAGTAACTTTTCTTTGGTAGTTGTTGAATTTCTGATTTACCAGAGAGGTATTCTCTTTCCCCTGTTTCCGTATGCCATTTCTCTTATTCTCTAATTTTTGGACTACCTTCACTTTGTTTTAGAATTTCCCTCCTCTATATACATTATATCAGTGTCACAACTATTCTCCATGCTTCCTGCACTGCATTCATTCATTTTTAATTCCCCTATTTTTTTTTC
Organism: Mirounga leonina; assembly: GCF_011800145.1. Taxonomy (NCBI): domain Eukaryota; kingdom Metazoa; phylum Chordata; class Mammalia; order Carnivora; family Phocidae; genus Mirounga; species Mirounga leonina. The sequence goes on from NW_023270415.1 coordinate 14,044,477, forward strand.
TACTTCTCTGCAGTGATTCCTGGAACCTGCAAGAAACACCTCCAAGACGCCCTTCTGCAGCGCTGCCTATGAAGCCTACATCCTTGTCTACATATAATGTTGCTTCTAAAACCCAAAATACAAGAGTGTTGAGAGTGAAAATGAAAGGCTTAAAATATTTACAATGGAGAGAACAAAATGGAACCACTGCTAAGAGAGTTATTTAACATGGAACCAGGAGGACATTAAGGAGGTGGGGCTTGTGCACATCTGTCTCAAATTCTCAGAGATCTTTGCTGAGCTGCTAAAAACCAAGCCATCTACTTATGTTATAATGAACATAAATGAACTTTCTGCCTAACATTAGCCCTAGCAACCAATCACACATAGATTAATGTAAATGTGGATAAACCAGCACCAATCACCCTTTCTTCAAAACAACTTACGTAAATCCTCTTTCCTCTTTAAAAACTCTAACTTCTTTTGTCTCTCCAGAACCCATTTTTTATTTCGGTCAAGCCTATATCCCCCAGATTGCAATCCCTAAGACCCCAAGTAAACACACATACTTTATTTTGTAGCTTGCAGAACCATCCATGTGGAAATTATTTCCTTGGCTCATGGCCAATATGTGAGCAACACAGCCCTTGGAGAGCAAAGAAATCAGTCCGAGTGCTAGTAGGACCTGACCTATAGTTCCTCACCAAAGAAAAACTGAGTTGAGCTGTAAAGGATGAAAATAATTTGGAAACAAGAATCCCAAGATGTCCTATTTAAATGTCATAAAATGAACATACAGGAAAGTTGGGACGGAAATGGTCATTATCCCACGTACATGATGGAGTGGGGCAAAATGGATAGCTCAGGGAACATCCATCAGGGCCTAATTTATGGGAATTGTGAACATCCCAGCCTGTGCTGTGTTGCCTCTGTGGCGGCCCACATAAAGAAAGCCCACAGCTCTCCATTCACCCCATTCACCAGGTTGGCAGAGAGCATGGATATGCTGTTGACGCTGTCCTTGACAGAGGACCCTTAAGATATGTGTGTGCTCATGAAAAAGTGCTCAATATCACTCTGCATCAGGGAAATCCAAATCAAAACCTCCATGAGATACCACCTCACACCAGTCAGAATGGCTAAAATTAACAAGTCAGGAAATGACAGATGTTGGCGGGGATGCGGAGAAAGGGGAATCCTTCTACACTGTTGGTGGGAATGCAAGCTGGTGCAGCCACTCTGGAAAACAGTATGGAGGTTCCTCAAAAATTTGAAAATAGAGCTACCCTACGACCCAGCAATTGCACTACTGGGTATTTACCCCAAAGATACAAAAGTAGGGATCCGAAAGGGTACGTGCACCCTGATGTTTATAGCAGCAATGTCCACAATAGCCAAACTGTGGAAAGAGCCAAGATGTCCATCGACAGATGAATGGATAAAGAAGATGTGGTATATATATACAATGGAATATTATGCAGCCATCAAAAGGAATGAAATCTTGCCATTTGCAGTGATGTGGATGGAACTGGAGGGTATTATGTTGAGTGAAATAAGTCAAACAGAGAAAGACATGTATCATATGATCTCACTGATATGAGGAATTTTTAATCGCAGGAAACAAACTAAGGGTTGCTGGAGTGGGGGGTGGGGTGGGAGGGATGGGGTGACTGGGTGATAGAAACTGGGGAGGGTATGTGCTCTGGTAAGTGCTGTGAATTGTGCAAGACTGTTGAATCACAGATCTGTACCTCTGAAACAAATAATGCAATATATGTTAAGAAAAAAAAAAAAAGAAGAAGAAGAAGGTAAGCAGGAGGGGAAGAATGAAGCAGGGGAAATTGGAGGGGTGGACCTTGAAAAACAAACAGGGTTCTAGAGGGGAGGGGGGTGGGAGGATGGGTTAGCCTGGTGGTGGGTATTGAAGAGGGCACATTCTGCATGGAGCACTGGGTGTTATGCACAAACAATGAATCATGGAACACTACATCTAAAACTAATGATGTAATGTAGGGGATTAACATAAGAATAAAAAAAAATAAGATATGTGTGTGCTTGTGCGTGTGTATGAATGCATGTGTACTTGGGTGTGGGGGGAGCATGTAACTCTCCTCCCACCCTTGCCTTCATTCCAGGCCTGGCCAGGAGTTTATGCTCTTACCTGACTCAGCTCCTGTGTATTTCCCCACATGATTGATACTCTAACATTTTAACTAGCTGTTCCTTCCCCACCCCTATACAGGAACATTTCTCCCACTGAGTTTTCCCATTGCCCAGGAGATCTGTAATAGTTTCCTCTGATTGTTCTTGGACGTTTTCTATGTTGTCCTCCATCAAAGCTGCCTCTGCATTTGCAGTCAAACCACCTATCTTTCCATCCTAAAGTTACATTATATTCCCTTGTCTCTCCTCTCCTCCTTTATAGCTGTATCCATTTAGTTTAAAGTCCCCATGACCCCTTTAGAATGACAGAGAAAAGCTATATATTATTTATGAAAGAGGTGAAAGGAGACAGGGACAAAGAGAGGAAAGTAACATATAAATTACCAAAAAGAAAAAGATGAGTGAAGTGAAGGATGTATTTCATGTACTTTTTTTTTAGAGCTACTAGAGATGCATACACCTACTATACAAATGTGCACACTCATAGCAATGTTTAAACAATAAAAATACAGGAGTCATTCATTTCTTCCACCACATAAGTCTTCAAATGTTTTAATGGATAAAATGTTTTAAATCCCATCTGAAAGAAAACGTTACTCTCTTGAGTAACTGCCTTCAGTTTGGGTCATTATCCCAGGGTCCTGGGATTGAGCCCCTCATTGGGCTTTTTTCTTAGCAGGGAGTCTGCTTCTTCCTCTCCCTCTGTCCCTGGCTCCTGCTCTCTCTAATAAATACATAAAATCTTTAAAAAGAAAAAAGAAGAGAAGTATCGGTGTAATGTTTCTCCACCTCCAGTCAAATGTGCAGATTTCTGGGTCCACCTTCCAGTGTTTGGTGTCAGTGGGAAGGCTAACAAGGATTTAGAGCATACTGACACAGGCAGTGCCCCGAAGGTATAGGAAATGCTATGGTTTGACAGGGAGGTGATAGGAGAGCAGTAAGTAGCAGTTGTATTGTCATCACTGGCATTATTTCCCCCTTGTCTATTCCATCATTATAAAGCTTAAGCATGTGCTCCATTTTCAGCCCTTGCTCTCCCATATTCATGTCATCCCTATCAACTTGGCTGTCAACCGGCCTTCATAATTTTATGCTTGGCTAGGCTCCATGGTATATTGTTGCCTTGATGCTTATGGGTTGGCCCACATCACAGAACTGGGCTGTGGTGTTAGTCTCCTCTTAGGCAGCATTCTTTTAGATTGTTCATCAACTACTACTTTGGGGCCCCGACTTGAATTCCAGCCCTCATGGTACCCTGACTAGTAGCTTACATGGCTGTTTCCCCACTCCCCTTCTTCCTATCTATTTCAGGAGACCTTCTTGATCAAGACAGTTCCTGCTGATTCTCTTGCTTTTATGCTTGTCCCACTATATCAGGCTCACTATCCCTTCTGGACACCAACTCTCCCCCTGATTACTGTGCCTTGATGTCATTTCTCTAGAAGATGGCTGTCCTCTAGAGCTAGTATCTCGACCATCCAATGTGCCTAGAAAATCTGTCTTGTTTTTTTCTAAGGACAACTGAGTTCAACTACTTATGGATAGATGCAGAATCCAAGGAAATATTATTAAAGGACTTGGGGGAAAGTAGGTTTTAAAGACACTGCCTTTTGGAAAAGGTTTTCTGATGCTAGAGAGAAAGATGGCTTTTAGAACAATAGGATTGTTTTCTTACTTATCTATGAAAAATAAAAGCATATTCCAAAGAGAAGACAAGAAGACATGATTTCTATTCTTAATAAACTGATAAGGCTGACTGAGGATTTAACACTAAACTTGTTTGAAAATAAGAGGTGACAAGTGACAAGTACAGATGCTACATATCATAGGATTTCAAAGGAGTTGGGAAAAAAACCACAACAATAGAGACAGGTCCTGAAAGGGCTCAGAAAAGAAAGAAAAACTGAGTTGAGCTGTAAAGGATGAAAATAATTTGGAAAAAAGAATCCCATAAATTTCATAAAATGAACATACAGGAAAGTTGGGAGGGAAATGATCAGAGAAATCTACTGCAATCTACAGATTCTTGAATGCCAGTATAAATATAAAAATAATAAACTTTATTTTACTGTCGAAGGGCAATAAGAAAAGCTTTTTCAATACATTCTTCAAATTTGACCTCTTTGAAGATAGCAGTAACAGTAAGAATAATTGTTGTGCCATAGACCTTCCTTAGAGAAGTCCTCTTCAGATTTTATAAAGCTGTTTGCTTCAGTAAAATCCAATTTTTGTTCCTTTTATTCAGCTAAAAGAATGATGATGATGCCACCATCAGGAATGTGGAACATAAAGTTTTCCACTTTCTATCAGAAAACTCAAAATCTAAATGGTGTAGAAATTGTAAATGCTGAGCAGAAGACATTTAAGCAACTTGCTGTACTTCAGTATGTAATTAGAAATTCTCCCTGGAGTCTTCTCAGATATTCAGACCTGCCCGGAACTAAATAGCTGCTGTGGCTAGGGGAAGATGTGGCAACACAATTCAGTATCTGAATGGCTGCAAGGTACTTAATTTGAACAACAGAAGAATTAGAGGGCAGCAGTTAGCAAGTGTATCAGCAGATGGAGTATGTTGCCCAAATGGTTCTTACTCAATTTCAAAAATGAATTGGCTGAAGATTTATTTGGGGATTTTTTTTTTTCAATCTTAAGAGAGACTTACATTGCAAATACCAACAAGGGGAGCCATCACTCTGTGGTGCTGCCTTGGAAAAACTAATATAGTGTTTCTAGTCAACAACTAGAATGTGGATGAGGATTAATGGTTTAGGACATCAGGGTCTGAACAGCCAGGCTTCCACTAAGCCTGTGTAACTGAAGCAAATGACAATACCAGCCCACCTGCAAGCAATTATCTTTGAATACTTGGGAAATACATTCCCGATCTATTACCTATTAAGTACCCACACCACTACTTACTGGTTTTAAACACCACCCTGGCTGGTCTCAGAAGCAACAATTCACTTTTTAAGTTTTTCTTGAATTCCTTCTGTATTAGCTAGAGTTCTAAGAGAAAAAAACCAACAAAGAGATTTATATCTACATCCCTAGTCATATCAGGAGAGACAGACACAGACAGAGAAGAGAGAGAGATAGAGACAGAAACAGAAACACTGAAAGAGACAGAGAAAGAGAGATTTGTTTTAAGGAACTGGATCATGCAATTGTAGAGCCTAACATGTCCAAAATCTGCAGTGTAGACCAGCAGGCTGGAGACCCAGGGAAGAACTGATGTTGCAGCTTGAGTCTGAAGGCCATCTGAAGGCAGAATTCCCTTTTCCTGGGGAGTCAGGCTTTTTCTAGTCAGGCTGTCAATTGACTGGATGAAGTCTACCTACAATATGAAGAGTAATCTGATATACTCCAAGTCTATTGCTATAAATGTTAATCCCATCTAATAAATACCTTTACAGAAACATCTAGATTAATGTTTGACCAAATATCTGGGCATTGTGGCCTAGCCAAGTTGACAGACACTTGACTAAAATTAACCAACCTACCTTTTGAGAGGAAGCTTCAAATAAAGTCTCTGTACTGGTCTATCTCATTTCCAGTTTTACTGTCCTTTACAGTTGGGGAGGTATCTAACTTTTGTTAGGGTGCCAACATCTTTACATGTTATTTCATTTAATCGCCATGAGGTTGTATTCTAGGTGAAGAAACTGAGCCCCTCCCCCCTGAAAAAAAATTTCAAACCCAGGTCAGCTGACCAAATGAACTCCATCAGTGTTGCACTCCATGACACATCTTCTAGAACTACCATGTGTTTCTTGCCAGATGTGCTCTGATTTTCTTTATGTCTTATCTCTGGCTCATTTCTGATTTTCTCTGGAGTTAAAGACACCTACAGCTTCCTCCTTACCTGAGTTGACTGTTGCCTATAACCTAGTCCAGCTAATCCTAGAAATGAGACAGACTCTTGTATGACCGGTGGGGCTGTTTCTAAATCATGGCAATCCCTGTGTGTTGCTCCAGTCCCAGCTCCAACCATCAGAGAACTGAAATAGAAAGTATTTGCACTGGTGACTTGTGGCTGCTATAACAGTACCACAAAATAGGTGGCTTAAGACAAGGAAAACTTATTCTCTATGGTTCTGGGGCTAGCAATCCAATATCATGGTGTGGGCAAGGCCTCCAAGAGACACTAGAGAAGGATCTTTCCTTCCCTCTTCTTACCTTTCAGTGGTTGGTAGCAATCCATGGCCTTCCTTGACTTGTGTATCATCTCTCCAATGTCTCCATCTTCATATGCTCATCTTCCCTCTATGTGAGTGTGTGTGTATGTCTCTGTGTGTCCTCTCTTATAGGGACACTAGTAATTAGATTTAGGATCCATCTTAATCCAGTATGACCTCATCTTAACCTAACTAACTATATCTGCAGAGATCCTATTTCCAAATGAGGTCACATTCTGAGGTTCTAGATAGATACAAACTTTGGGGGGTGGGACACTCTTCAACACAATACAAAACTGTTTAGTTTCTTAATTATGTGAACCCTACTGTTACATGCCATTTCTTTCATGGAGTTTCTTTATTATTACTATTTATGGCTAACTTTTTTCAAGTGAGGCAATTAGATATGTACATGTAATACATACATCCTTTCACCTGTGACTCTAAAGCACTTTGGATACATTTGGATTTTCTTTATTTTAAAGAGTATCCTAAAACTGTTCATTAGAATTTAAGATTATTTTCTAAATCATGAAACATTTCAAGAAAAGTATGGGAAACAATAAAACAGACACCTATATAACCATCACCAAGACTAAACAGATGTTCTCAATTTTTTGTTTGTTACTGATTAGTTTTAAAGACGAAATGGTAAAGACACCGCTAAGTCTTACCTCTGCCCCTCTTAATATCCTTCCATCCCCCAAAGTAACTACCATCCTGAAGCTAGAATAAATCATTTGCTTGTACTTTTGTGCCTCTCTCCAATAAAAATTGTATCCTTTAAAAGTGTAGTGTTATAAAAATTTATGTCAATTTTATCCTACCATGCCCATTCTTTCACAACTTTTTTTCCTTGATTCTTTCTTGGTGTCTGCTCTAGAGAAAGTTGTGTACAGTATCTGCATAAGAATTTTAACAAGTAAATGGAATACTATTGGGGTGCTTGGGTGGCTCAGTTGGTTAAGCATCCAACTCTTGATTTCAGCTCAGGTCATGATCTCAGGATCGGAATATTGGGCCCCATGTGAGGCCTAGCACTCAGTGCAAGGCTGCTTGTCCCTCTCCCTCGGCTCCTCCTCACACTCCCTCTGTCTCTAAAAATGAATAAATAAAAAACCTTTTAAAAAATGGAATACTATCTAGCAGCTAAAGTAAATGTATAATACAGAATTTAGAACTTTTTAAGAAAAATTTAAAACAACAGAACAATGTATGTAAACTGATTTCTTCAAAACTTCTATTTTTAAAAAGATTACTTCCTTGATAAAATACTGAATAACTTCATTTAAAAAAACTTGGTGCTATCTCTATCACATAATACTTCTTTATATATGCAAATCCTTTAGTTCATGTGTTGAATCCTGTATTAAAGTCAGCTGAAGGATGCAGGATTTCAATATTGTGATAAAGCAACATGTAAGCAAAACCTCATCCAGCAAAAACAGGAGAAGAACTTTTCTTTTCAATTTTCAAGAACAGTTCCCATACGCTATAGTTGTGAACAACAGATCAGTGATGCTTTTAAGAAACTTAGTCTCAGCATCTTGATTGATATATCAATCAACTTAGTTCTGCAAAAGCTTTAGATAACTCACTGTGTACATTTCCAAACCGGCAGCTCCAACTGTTACAACATCTAAACTGCCATAAGTAGGCAACAGCACATTATTTTCACTATTCCCTTCAGACTATTGAAGCTATAGTGGTATGAGAATAATGTATGTGTGCATATTGCTGCTGTCAGTAGGTATGCAATCAATAAAACAGTATTGAACAGTATTTCAATAGAGTAGAGGTCTGATAAGGTAATGGTAGCTTAAAATCTGTTAATGAATAAATATTCTGTAAAACCATACAAGAGAAAGCAAGTATGTCAGAGCATAAGCAGTATGCCCTCCAATTCAGGGAATGAGGCCTAGCAGCCATTCTCAGATTTGCCAGCAGGGTCCAGGTATGTCTCACTGAGTACAATGTTCTTCCATGACAGAACTCCTCACAACAGCAATTACAATGTTATTTGTATAATTACATGATTAAGGCTTTTCTCACCTACCAGACACTCAGCTGAATGAGGTCAGGAATCATGCTCAAAATTTCCAAGACGTCATAAAAAGGAATCGAGGTGAATACATTTACCAGAATAATTCAAACCAATGATGTCAATGAATATGCATAACAAATCAGATGATTTTTCATTATTTGCAAAGAGTTTGTTGCTGCATAGTGAGAAATTCTGCAAAAATGGTGAAGACACTTAAAAGAGTTACTGACAACCATAATCTTGTCCAGAAATGGCCCATGCATGGCACACCTCCTGTGACTTCCCTGTACTGCAACTTTGGCAGACCTCACCCAGAGATCTGGGCATTCTGCCTAGGTGAGCCCATAGATGGCCTCAAGACCTCTCATCCCAGTGCAGTGGCCTCTTCCAACCAGTCAGGTTTGGCAAATGAGAGAGGACCTACTTGCCATCTACATCAACCACTCTGTTTAAACAAGAAAAGTAAAGCCTTAAGCAAAACCTCTTTCCCCCTAAATCTGAGCTAGCTTTCTCACCTCTTCCAGTTAGTGTATGACCTTTTTTAAAATGATCTTCATTTTAATTTCTAAGTTTATTCTATTAATTTCATTGTTAGAAGCCATTTCAAATAGAAAAATGTCAGTGTATAATAATGTACAAATATAAGAATTTTTCTTATGAAGTCACATAACTAGGTGTTAAGTCAATACTCTAGTCAAATACTCAGTAGTTGTACTTGTGATTTTGAATAAATCAATTATGTAAGCAAGTATGAAAAGGAAAATGTTTGGTTAGTTTTGTTCTTAAAAACACATCTCAATGGGAGAAACATAACATTTGAGAATCTTCACTGTCTTTTATTGATGCCAAGCAAGATACTGAAAATGAACATCTAAGTACAAGCTATCATCAGCAGCTTTTTATAGAGATCTGGACTTTGCAAATCATTTTTGCCAAACTCTTGCTAATTTAAAGCAACAAAAATAGGTAATTAATGCGTAAAGGCTGATTTTACCTTCCTGGTTGAATTTGGATCCAATTTATTACAGAAAAAAATATATTTTTGTATCAGGTACTTAATTCATACATTGGTTCAATAGGAGTTGCAACTTTGTAGTATTTCAGCATTTTTAAAATGCCTATAGGCATTTATAGAGGATATATCTGTGCTGTCATAACATTTTTCACATGACTATGATTTATTTGTTGTGAAATTCTTGGTTATAACTGCTTCAAATTATACTCCTATGAGAAAATGCGATCTATTTGTGGTGTATATTTGTGGTGTGTGTGTGTGTGTGTGTGTGTGTGTGTTAGTATATAGGATTGCTGCTTCAATCTCTGACCTGTGTGGGGCTTGGTGATAGGGAAGTAAGAACAAGCCCTCTAGGCAGAGGGAAGAAAGCAAGGGCAAAGGCCCCAGCAAAAGGGAGTTTGGCATCTTTGAGAATAAATAATTTTGCCTTGGCTGTAGTGGACACAGTGAAGCTGGTACAGTCAGAGAACTATGGAAGGTTGTCTAGGCCAAGGTTATGAATTTAGATTTTAATGTATATCTATTGGAAAGCCGTGGTTGAGTTTTAGGTAGTGAAGCGAAATGACCTAACTTATCTTTTAAAATGATTTTATTCCTTTTAACTTTGAATTATTGTTATTTTGGTAAATACTTTCTTTGCAAACTAGCCAATAAGCATCTCAAGGTCAGGTACAGGTTTCAGTTACTCTCTGACTCTTCCACTCATAACTGCTTGTGGTGGTTGATTTTAGATGTCAACCTGACTGGGCCACAGGAGGCCCAGATATTTGGCTAAACAGCATTTCTGGGTATGCCTGTGAGGGTGTTTCTGGATGAGATTTACATTTGATTCTGTGGACTGAGTAAAACAGACTGCCCCCCCAGTGTGGTTGGACCTCATCCAATCCATGTGTGGCCTGAATAGACTAAAAAAATGAGTAAGGATGAATTCTTTCTCTCTCTGTTTGACCTGGGAGATTGTTTTGCTTTTGCCTTTGGACTTAAACTAGGACTGAAGCTCACACCATCCGCTCTCCTGAGTATGGATTTCTCATTCTCCATAACTGCATGAGACAATTCCTTATAATGAACTTATATATTATATACATATGTAATATATAATTATGTAATATATAATTACATATATATTTCATATACTTACAATACATAACATCACATATTATATTATAAATTATAAAATAGATAAATATATATTAATATTGATGTATATTTATCCATTAATTATATTATCATATATTATACAACATATTACACATTATAATTAATATAATTAAGAATTATATACAATAGATGACATTATTATATAATATTATATATTATTATATTATATAATTACATATTATATTATATAATAATATCATATATAATATATACTATAAGTCCCCTATTGTTTCTGCTTCTCTGGAGAACCCTAATACACTACTCATAACAGAATTATGACCAAGAGTAAACAATCATCGAATGTATGAGAGAATGAAGAATGAATGGATAACTGAATAATTGAATATAAGAACAGAAATTTTAATATGAATAGGATTAAAAATGCACATTGGATCAATTCTGATTACCTCTAAAAACTGAATGGAAATGAATAGGTGTTTACATTAGTAGGCATTTAAGATTTATTGTTGGAGATGTAATTAGTCCCTGAAATTATCCTTCTCCAGAAGTTTATTTTCTATTCCTTGCATAAATTTTCTTGTTTTACTTAAGTAATCTCTTGCTGATTAGCATACATTTAAATAGCCAGGATAATTTGTTAAATTACATCTTTATAGAGAGTTTAAATTATTGTAATTATAAATTATAACATACAATTATAAAATAAATATGATGTTATAAGAGTTACAATAGGATAGTGGCAATTTAATAAAATATTATAAACTTCAAATATTAATGCTATTGACTTGAACTCAAATATTATCAAAAATAAAAGCTGCAGAGTAGTAACTTCTCATTTAACTCTGAATCTACTGTATTTTATCTGCCTAAATGTTTTCCAAATGGGTACAATGTAATTAAAAAGATTTTTTAAAAGCCAAAAATTCTCTTTAAATGATGAAATCAGTGTATTAAAATATTCTCATGCATTTCCAAATGTGAATGACAGCCTCAGAGATTTTTGCAAAGTTTGACTTTCACTGTGCTATAGTCTTGCAATAGATAACTCAAAATATATCTCTGTTACCATGTGGTGAGAATTAATCTGTACATTTAGGCATGTAAACTGTTGTCAAATGCATTTTCCAATGGTTGCTTCATCCCATGTGCTCTTCTGCATGTGGCTTGGCCACTCCCCATCAAGAGGTACAATCTATTCCTTTTCCCTCTTGAATCTGGTTGGGTCTGTGACTGCTTGGACCAAAAGAAAATGGAGGAAATTGTGCTGTGCATCATAAAAGAGCACTGACCTTTCCTTCCTTGGTAACTTCTGCCTCCTATTTTCTGGAATGCTTCAACCTTAGAATCTATTCTCTTACTTAGAGTTATTTCCTCCGTAGTATACTTATGATTGCCTTACAGATTACATATTTAATAAAATACATATTTATTTAATGTTTGGCTGCCTCCAAAAGAATGCAAGCTGCTTTTCACTGCCAAATCCCTGGTACATGACAAATACTCAATAAATATTTGTTGAATCAATAAAATAATGCCTGGAAGGGAAAAAACTCACCTGGCCTGAAATCATGCCTAGTCTGAAGGACCAGAATCAGTGGAAGCTTCAGGCCCAAACAGAACCCCTGGTTTCCTGCAGCTGAGACTAATGATGATAGTTAAGAGTAAGACTCTAAGACACCAACTACCTTTCCAAGAATGGAGTCAGTAGAACCCAATTTCCTTTCCTTTTAATTCAATACTGAGAAGGAGTTAAGCCCAAAAAGAAGGGATTTTTTTTTTCTGTTCAGCCTGATATGCATGAAATCCTGACAGATATAGGCAAGGAAGGAATTGGTGAGTTTCTACAAAAATGCAAACTTAAATATGCTGCTAACTTAATAAGTTCACCAACATTAATGTAATAAGCTCTACTTTTTAACAAGGATACAACTTTAAAATATTTCGTATAAACAAGAGAAAAGCAAGCTTCCATTTTGGGTGACAGAGTAACCAGGATCAGACCTACCTTTCTACCCTAAACAACTATCAAACTCTGATAAATATATGAAGCAACTATTTTTAGCATTGGACAGCAGGCAGCACAGGACTATGATTCATAAAGAAGAAAACATGAGGTAAGCACTACATATTCACTGCTCTCCACCTGGGAGTGCTGTGTAGATCCCAGTGTAGGAAGATGGAAAATGGAGGAAAAATGGCCCCACCAACCTGGTGAGACAGAGATGCGAGTTTATAAGATGTAGGTATTGGATATGAGGAGGAAAGAGTTGTATCCTTTTTATAACATAGGCTGGGAGTCACTGGTATCATTTCCGCCATAGTTAGAGGCCTACTCAGATTCTAGGGAAGGGAAGCTAGGACCCATCTCTTGGTGGGAGAAATGTTAATGACACATGGGTGGAAAAGCTTATAAGATAGGGAAGCTTGTTGTGGTCATACAATTTGCCATAATAGTAGTAATTATGAAGAAATGGACTAAACATTTTGTTTCAGATCTGATTCTCCAGGAAAATTTATATAAATATCAAGAAACATTTAGTAAGCATTTGCTGTATTTAGGACACTGATTTCCCCTTTAGAGTTCATGGAGTTCACTGACAGAGGCAGAAAATAAGAGAAGGGATAGAACTTCTCTTCCACAGTCCAGGCTGTCCTATGTGAGTAGGTCCAACAGTGCACACTCCACAGGTTGGAGAGGCTGTGGGTCTTCATCTAAATTGACAAGTGTTAGCCTTCACTCTCTTCTCATTCTAGCAGCTACCTAAATTAGACTCCTATGTTTCAAGATGAAACTGAATGTAGCCAATATTGCTGCTAACCCCAGTAACCACTTTAGCTGGTCTTTCCTTATTTTATAGTCACTCATTACTATGATCATCTTCTTCTTCTTCCTTTTTTTTTTTGTCATGAAGTTGGCTTTATTTATTAATCCTAATCAACAGGATTAAATTTCCTTCTGCATATCTTTGCCTTTGGACACAATCATTACCTGAAAGGCAAGATTCTTTGTGTGCATTGAGATTGTCATTTGTCCTCTTTAATCATTATACTTAACCTTCAGTGGCAGTTCCCTTTAATAATTATATTTAATCTTCGAAGAGTTGTATTTTTCATGTCCTTGAAGAAAAGACGTGTGAAAGGGAAAGTGCTGGCATTACTTAAGTCACAAAAGGGCGTTGTTAACTCATTTGTGCACACCTTCCAATACAATTCATGTTTTCCTAGATATAGGCCAGAAAGTATAGATATTATAATAGCATGAAGCTATTAGTTTAATATTTAAATGGTAAAATGATGAGATACAAAGAGAATAAGAGCAGAAGACATAATACTTGGATTTTCATTTGGCCCCTAGTAGCTCTGGGTAGGTCACACCATCTCCCCAAGCCCCTAATCACTTATATGCAACATACATATGTCAGACCAGATCATTTCTAATGTGTGCATTTCTAATGCCAAACTTGAGAATACCTTGTTTTAGTAACATCATCAGTCTGTTTGAATTTTATGTGACTTCAAAGACTTTTATATATACATACACACATATGTGCATATATGTATATATATATACGTGTGTGTATATATACATATATATGTGGTTTTTTTCAGCAAATAGATTTCTCCAATTTGTATGATTTTACATGAGTGTCCATAAAAATATAACTTTTGCTCTGATTGGCACAAATTTTGATTTAGCTGTACTCTCTCAGGAATGTATTAATACATGAAGTGGTGATCTATGGGCTAAATCCAACCCACTTCCTGTTTCTTCATTAAAGCTTTATCAGAGCAACCACAACCCTTTGTTTATGTATTGTCTGTGGCTGCTTTTGTGCTACAAATGGCAGAGATGAGTGGTGGAGACAGAAACCATAATGCTACGAAGCCTAAAATATTTACTCTTTCCGGCCTTTTACCAAAAACATTTACAAGTCCTTACTTCAGGACAAAGGAAATCAAATCCAAAAATGAAAGTCAAAATGCTCATAAATTCTCATCCTTAACTGAAATACCTCTGGAGGAATGTAGGTACTTCAAGAGGGTTCCCAAATCCTTAAGAAGTTCTCAAACAAAAAGTACTTTAAATTTAAGCCAGTAGACATTTTTTAAGTATGTCATAGTAATGGGAATAAGTATGGTGCCTTGCGATGCAGAATAAGTTTGTCCGTAACTAAAATGGCACTTTCTGGTGACTTAATGAGGTTATCCAGGCAATTTATATTTATCACATCATTTTTCCTATGCCCCTACTAATCCATATATTAATCTTTTATAAGTAGCAAAAACAATCTAGGGATTTCAATGCCCATCAATACTATCACTGGTTCAAATTAATCACAGCGACAAAAACAAAAGAACTTTCTTCAAATTGAGGACACTGATACTATATTACTTTGATTCATTAAGAAAGTGACTTTCTAGATTAAATGAAATTTTTAGAGTACAAGTTACTACATTATCCTAATTTCATTTCATAGCTTTAGTTTTTGATTTGAAAGACCGTGACAGGGGCACCTGGGTGGCTCAGTCGGTTAAGCGGCTGTCTTCGGCTCAGGTCATTATCCCAGGGTCCTGGGATCAAGCCCCAAGTCAGGCTCCCTGCTAAGCAGGGAGCCTGCTTCTTCCTCTCCCTCTGCCTGCCGCTCTGCCTACTTGTGCTCTCTCTCTATCTCTCTGTTAAATAAATAAAATCTTAAAAAAAAATAACTGCTAAAAAAAGAAAGACCATGACATTCTCTTAGAGCTACCAAATTGTACTGGAGGACGAAGAAGGGTGAGACTTAACTCTAAGTGAGGTACCAAAAAATACAGATACCCAAAGCAGGACATAATTGCTACATGAAAATAACACAGGCATAAAACTTACCAGAAATCCAAATGCAAGGAATATTGAAATTAAAATTATGTTATTTTTGTGTCCTAGAGATCCTGTTTTAAGACACTCTGATATTCATTCATTTCCTTTTTTAGATGCACTCAGCCAAATCATGTGAGTGCGACCCAGCCTGGAAGGACTGCATAGACAGTGATGATAACTTTACTTGTGGTCCATGCAGAAAATGAATAACCTTAATATGGCTCATTAGACATTTGGATAAACACAAGTTTAGTTCATTCTGACAACACAGCAAGACACAACATCAGCAAGAATTAAATGGGCTTAGAGGTGGGGGGTAATGTGAAGGTAATTTTCTCTCTTAAACTATAAATGCATTTTCTAGGTGTTTTTAATACTTAAAAATTACTCCTGCAGAGAACATAACCTGCCACTGCAAATCATATGCACGTGACCTGAGGGATGGAAAATGAAAGGAACTTTAATATGTATCAAAGTTTATTGTTACTTTTATGTTATAACTAAATGTACATATGAAAGCAGCACTGTAAGCTATAGCTAACATAAATGGGCAATTCTAACCTAAAAGCCATAGCATAGGGCTATATGTGCAAAATAGATCATTCTGACGGTCTTAAGTGCTCCATGGGCTTTAAATATTTTATACCTTCCCTATTTGTTAATGTTTCCAGTCAAACACAGTTATAAATTGGAATACAGCAGGTTGACTGGGGCAGTGGTTCAGGAAATCAGGCATATATTTAATGGATCATGGATAAAGTTAAGTTTAATTTCTAAACTTGGTTTTCATGCATCTATTATTCAAACATTCTTTTTTAAAAAATTTGAATGCTTTTATTGTTTTGTTCAAAAGGAAACTATCCTCATTATAGAAATTCAAACATGACAGAAAAATAGGAAATACATAAAGTAGAAAATGTACCATCCCTTTGATTATCTACCCCTCTCTCTCAGCCAGAAAACCAATTGTTAGTTTAACATGCATATACTCATATAAATATAAACATAAATATATATGTATACTACGTAAGGAAATGCATACACACATATCTATTTCTTTTTAAGTAACAAACATTTTTTAGAGCAGTCTTAGGTTCACAGCAAAACTGAGCAGAAAGTAGACACTTCCCATATATGCATAGCCTCTCCTATTATCAACATCCCCACCAGAGTGATACATTTGTGGCAACTGATGAATCTATACCAACACATTGTTATCACCCGAAGTCCACATTTTACATTAGGCTTCACTTCTGGTGTTATATATTCTATGGATTTGGACAAATGTATAATGACATTTATCTACTAAAGTAGCATCATACAGAATAGTTTCGCTGCCTAAAAGACTCTCTATGTTCTGTCTGTGCCTCCCTCCCTTCCTCCTTCCTAGCCCCTGCCAACCACAAATTTTTTTCTCTGGAAAACTGTCTCCACAGTTTTGCCTTTCCAGAACGTCATTAGTTGGATATATAGTTGGATATAGTTGGATATATCCTATAGTTGGATATATAGTATATAGCTTTTCCAGATTGGCTTCTTTCCCTTTGTATCCTTCCTGTCTTTTCATGGTTTGATAGCTCATTTCTTTTTAGCGTTGAATAATACTCCATTGTTTGGATGTACCAAAGCAATATATAGATATAGATATAGATATATATTAAAGTAACTGGACTATAAATTCTATCAAGGAAATTGCTTTTTTCATTTTATTATCTTTTTATTTAATTTATTATATAACTTTTTGTGTTAGGGCCAAAGGATCTTTTACATTTTCAAATAACTTCAGACTTATATCAAAGTTGCAAAATGGTACAGAAAGTCCTCTTCACCCAGTTTCCTCTGACGCTATCCACTTACATAACCATAGTTGAATGATCAGAACTAAGAAATTAACATTGATATGATACTATTAACTAAACTATAGGCATTATTCATATTTAATCTGTTTTCCCCAATGTTCTCCTTTTCTGTTCCTGGATCCAATCCAGGATCCCAGAATGCATTAAACTGTTCTGTTTTGTTAGTCTCTCCCAATCTGCTACAGTTCCTCATTCTTTCCTTCTTTCATGACCCTGACACTTATGTGACTGGTCACATATTTTATAGAATTTCTCTCAATTTAGATTTGTCTGATATTTTCTCATAATTAGACTGAGGGTTTTATATTTTGGCAAGAACACCATAGAAATAATGTTTGCCCTTCTTGGTACATGATGTTGGCATGACTTATTACTAGTTGTCTTAACCTTAATCACTTGAATAAAGAGGTGTCTGCTAGGTTTCTCCACTATAAAATGACTATTTTTCCCTTTATAACTAAAAGATATCTTGGGTATATATTTTAAGGCAAGGCTAATATCCTATTTTTCTACAAAATTTTCACCCATGAATTTCAGCATCCATTTGTGGAGCTTGCCTGTAAACATTATTACTGCAGTAGTTACCTCATTTTTGTATTTTGTAATTTTATATTTTGCTCAACTCTTCTAAATCTATTAATTAGAATTCTTTAGTTAAAAAAAAAAACAACCTATCCCTTCTCTCATATTCATCCATCCACCCATCCATCCATTCATCCACCCACCCACCCATCCATCCATATATATCTATGGATTCATGTATATTTATTTGATTCTATGGGTTACAATCCATTACTATCATTATTTTATTGATCAGTTTCTCCAGCTTTGGCCAATGCTGGATCCTTCTAGTTAGCTTCTATGTACCTTTGACTTGTTTCTGTGCTACACGTACTTCCTTATTTTGGGGGATCACAAGATGTTCTAGGCCTGTCTTGTATTTTCCCTGCCCCAGTCCTGGAATCAACCAGGTCTCCAAGGAGATTCCTTTTATTGGAAAATTGTATTTAGAAACCAAAATCTAGACAATAATATACTAATTCAACAGGCATTGCTCATAGGCCCTCTCTGTGAACAAGCAAGGAAATATATGCAAGTATAGTAATCTTCCTGTGCATGTGCATATATATACACTTACACACATATGCACACATATATATGTGTATGTGTGTATATATTTGAATCAGAGGTATCAATATTACCTCACAACAATGTGTGTGTATAGCCATGAGTTAGTATTGATACCTCTGATTTAAAACAAATATCACGAAGTTCCTTCTAGATTCCTTTTCTTTACCTTATTTCTAACTACTTTGTTAGTAAGAAATCTGGCTCTTGTTATCTGCTATATATATTAACTTATCTGTTTCATGCTAGTAAACACATAAAGTACTTACAGAGCTAACACATACACTTGCAAGAAACAGATATACTAACTAGAATACAGTATTTCTGTACAGATTTGTTGTTGTTGTTGTTATTGTTGCTTTTTTTTTTTTTTTTGGCTTTAGCCTCACAGAGCTCCATTAAAATACTGTTTTCCAAAGTTAAGTAGGTTAGTTCTTTTCCATACTCTTCAATGTGATTATGATATTTGTAATATATGTGAATTAAATTGTTACTATTTGTACTTCATTTTGGATTCCTTCATATCCTATTTAATTAATTAATCTATTTATTTATGTACATATTTATGTTTGGAGGTATGTGAAACATGACTATGTTTCTAATGGTCAAACGATACAAAAAAACTAGTTCTGAAAAGCGTCACTCCCTTTTCATTTCTACTAATCCATTTTCATTCTCCTTTTCTTTCCCATCCAACCCCTTAGGAAACCAAATTCTCTTTAGTTCCTGCTTTATCCTCCAGTATTTCCTTAGACAGATGACCAGATATATGAATATTTTCTTATATATCCCTTTCTCTTACATGAAGGGTAATGTAGCCTCTTTCAGTCAACTACTTCCTTTCCACAACCCTGATTCTATACCCATAGTTCTGCCTTTTCCAGAATGTTATGTTCCATATAAGTGGAACCATATAACATGTAGCCTTTTAGGTCTGACTTCTTTCACTTAGCAAAAAGCATTTGAGATTAATCAATATTATTGCATGAATCAAAAGTTTACCTTTTTTATTGCTAAAGTGTTTCAGTGAATAAGTATACTACATTTTGTTTATCCATTCATCTATTGAAAGACATAGGGTTGTTTTCATTTTTTACTGACTACAAATAAAGATGCTATATAAATATTGCGGTACAGGCTTTTGTGTGAACTGAAGTTTTCAAATCACTTGGGTAAATACCTAGGAATAGGTTTGCTGGATTATATGGTAAATTGTACGTTGAATTTTTTCAAAAACTGCCAAAGCATATTCCAAAGTGGCTGTACTCTTTTGTATTCCCACCAGCAATGAGTGAGAAAACTGACATCTTAACAATATCAAGTCTTCTTCAAATCCATGAACATGGACTATCTTTCCATTTGTTTAGATCTTTAAAAGTTTTCATCAATGTTTCATAGTTTTGAGCATAGAGATCCTACACATATTTTATCATAATTATATGTAAGTACTTCATTATATTTTGGTACTAGTTTAGAAAGTATTTTAAAGTAAATTTCATTTTTTAGTAAAAATTTTTAAGTAAAATTCCATTTTTTATAGTTGGTATGTAGGAATAAAATTGACTTCTGTTTGTTTTTTTTCCTGACATACAAAACACTGAATGTAGTTAATATATACAACTTGATGTGTTTGGAGATAAGTATACACCCATTATACTATCACCATAATCAAAATCATTAACTTACCTATCAATTCCAAATTTCCTTCTGCTCCCCTTTATGGATTTTTAAGTTCAATTTATTTAAACAAAACAAAACAAAAAACAGTTCTCCCATTTTCCCCACCCCCATTCTCTCACTCTGGCAACCACCACCAATCTGTTCTCTGTATGTATATGCTTACTTATATATATATATATATATATATATATATACACACACACATATATATATACACACATACATACATAAATACATATGTATACATACATATATATATAATATATATCTATATTAGATTCCACATTGAAGAGAGATCATATGGTATTTGTATTTCTCTGTTTGACTTAACTTCAGTTAGGATAATGCCCTCAAGGTCCTATGGCTGAAATATATATATCAACTTCTTTATTCATTCATCCATCAATGGACACTTAGGTTGTTTCTGTATCTTGGCTATTATAAATAATAGACAGTTTTTCTGTCCCTTTCTTTCTCTTCTCTTTTTGGGACACACATTGTGTCCCATTCCATGCTTAATGGTTTCTAACAGGTCTCCAAAGCTCTGTTTATTTTCATTAATTTTTCCCTTTCTGTCCTTCAGACTGGATAGTCTCTATTCATCTGTCTTCAAGTTTAGGGTTTATTTTTTTATTTTTCTTTATGCTGGCTCGTATCTGCTGTTCAGCTACTCTACTGTATTTTTCATTTCAATCATTTTATATTTTATTATTGCATTGTCGGGAGAGAATTTTCAAAGTTCCTCATTCTGATATTTCAGAAATCCTGTTTCTGTAAGTTCTTTAAAAATTTCTCATTAGCACTGGCTTTCACCAGTTTGATTGGTTTGTCAAGGCACGATTTTCTTTATATTTATTTTGCTTAGGTTTTCCTGAGCTTTTTGAGTATGCATGTTAATGTCCTTCATCAATTTTGTAAAATTCTTGGCTATTATATTTTTACATAATTCTTCTGTCCTCTTTTCTAGATCCTCTTCCTTTGGGACTTAAATTTCAATTGTGACAGATCATATGATATTGTATCATGTATCTCTATCATTCTGCTATTATTTTTTGTAATTTTTGCAGTCATTTGGTTTTTTATTTCTTTGGTTTTTGCTTTTGTTTTTTGGGGTTTTTAAAAAAGATTTTATTTATTTATTTGAGAGAGAGAGACCATGAGCAGGGAGGAGGGGCAGAGGGAGAGGGAGAAGCAGACTCCCCTCTGAGCAGGGAGCCTGACACAAGGCTCTATCCCAGGACCCTGAGAGCATGACCTGAGCCCAAGGCAGATGCTTAACCATCTGAGCCACCCAGGTGCCTCCTGCTTTTGTTTTTATAACATCTTTAAATAATTTGTCTTCAAGTTTACTGATTTTTTTTTTTTTTTGCTGTGTTCAATGTACTGTTAAGCCACTGAATAAATTTTCCATCTCAAATACTGTCTTTTCTATTCTGTAAATTTTCTGCTGAAAATCTCATTAATTTTATACTATTAGTACAATATTTTTAAGCTCTTTAACATACTTTAAAGTAGTTATTTTACTGTTGTTGTTTTTTTTCGTGTTAAAACAAACCCTTGGTTCTGCTGTGGTTCTATTCTTTTTTTTTTTTTTTAAAGATTTTATTTATTTATTTGAGAGAGAGAGAATGAGAGAGAGCACATGAGAGTGGGGAGGGTCAGAGGGAGAAGCAGACTCCCTGCCGATCAGGGAGCCCGATGCGGGACTCGATCCCGGGACTCCAGGATCATGACCCGAGCCGAAGGCAGTCGCTTAACCAACTGAGCCACCCAGGCGCCCCTGCTGTGGTTCTATTCTTTATAATAATTTTTTCTTTCATTTTTGGTCATAATTTTCTGAATTTGTGTTTTATTGGTTTTGCATGTCATGTAATGTCTTATTGCATGTTGAAACTTCTACGTTAAAAAAAAGCCCAATAGGCAGGAAATCAATGATATTTAATTTCAGAACAGGGAATATCTCTTCCTCAGCAAGACCTGATCTAAGTTCTTATTGAACTGGATCTGATATGGGTTGAGGCTTTTGTTCATTTAGTTCACTCCTGGCTTCAAATGTTTTGAGGGTGCGTTGGTGATATAGTGGTTAACACAGCTGCCTTCCAAATGTTTTGAGGGTAAGATCAAGAATCCGCATTTCAGAAGGAATTGGGGTCTATGGACTGTGAAATCTCAAAATCTTTTTATGCTTTACATGCATCTTTTGGGGATGCTGGTGAATTCTCTAACTATACCCTGTCTAGAATTACACACTTCAGGAGACTGTTACCTGACTTTTTGTTTTGGTCTCAGCATATAGCATGTTTCTATATATTTTGAGCCCTTTGGGGAAAGAATTATGGATGGTTTGCTTCTGGGGATTTTTGAGATAGAATCCATCTTGCCATCCTGCATACTCCTTTAGAAGTTTGGGTAGTTTCTTCTTACTAATGGATCGTCCCTTGTCTATAGAAGATTTTATCTTTTGTCCACTCTGCCCCAGGCATAAAAGTGAGCTGTTTCTCTTTTTCTAGGAAGTATTCATTTTTCTCAAGTTTAGTTCTTTTAAAATTCTTTGCATCTTCAGATTTAAAAAAAAATCTGAAAATCTTTAAAAAAACAGTGACTTTTAAAAAATCATCCAAATTCTTTTGGTGTTATAGTGAGAGTTATAGCTTCCTGTGACTCTTTAAATGCTAATCAGAAGTAGAAGTTTAACCCCAGTTCCTTTGTTAGGAATAAAGAAAGGAAAGAGATAATATGCCATTTAGAGAAAAATGGGGGAGGACAGCTAAGGGGGAAAATGTACATGTATATATATTTAATCTGATAAACTGAAATCCATATACAGTTGACCCTTGAACAATGCAGTCAAAAATCCATGTATAACTTTTGACTGTCCCAAAACTTAACTACTAATAGCCTACTACTGATAGGAAACTTTACCAAAAACATGAACAGTTGATTAACACATATTTTGTATATTATATGTGCTATGTACTGTATTCTTACAACAAAGTAAGCTAGAGAAAAGAAAGTGTTACTAAGAAAATCATAAGAGGAAAAAATACACTTACAGTATTACACTGTATTTACTGAAAAAATTCACTTATAAGTGGACCTGCACAGCTCAAACCCATGTTGCTTAAGTGTCAACTGTATATATATATATGATTAAATACAAACTATATATATATCAGATTAAATACAAAGATGTTGTTGGAACAGAAGTATTTTCAGTATAGTAAAGGAAAAATCTTTCCTCAATACAGGTAGGTATATTACCAGATCTCAACAACAAACACAAATTGTTTTTTCGTTGATTGCACCTCATTTTCAGTGGCAATGGTGGTTCTATGCAAATATGCTGAGGAAACTATGTCAAGAAAATATCTGATAACATCTGTCTGAAAACATTCAGAGCACTCAACACTTGAATCTATGTGGGAAAGAACAAGTGTAAATGTTTCTAAATTATACTGAAGGCATATGGACACTGCCAAGTCTGACTTGGCAGGTATAATGTGAGGGAGATACAGTCTGTGTATAGAATACTTTTCTCCTAAGGGTGAATGCTGCATGCAAAGACCTTTGCGGGAAGTATATTTGTTAGCTATGCACTGGTGCTTGTGTTTTAGTTTGGACTTTTTATTTTACACTCAAATACTGCTAAGTTCGGTCTTTCTATGAACTGAAGAAATGGACTGAAAGGAGTCAAAATAATATTAACAGAGAAGTTGGAGCTGCACAGTAATTGTCCTAATAGTCTTCTAAAATGCACCACCTCTGTTACTACTAGGTTTATGAGTAGTATACTGCACATAAATGAGCCTTCCTTATGGAAAGAGAATACATTTGGAAAACAATGGAACTTGGATATATATCCAAGTACATCCTTTGCCAGCTGGTGACTTTTGACCAGATGCACATTAAAGGATATCACCCTTTTAAAACTTAAAACCGGGCGCCTGGGTGGCTCAGTTGGTTAAGCGACTGCCTTCGGCTCAGGTCATGATCCCAGGGTCCTGGGATCGAGTCCCGCATCGGGCTCCCTGCTCTGCGGAGAGCCTGCTTCTCCCTCTCCCACTCCCCCTGCTTGTGTTCTCTCTCTTGCTGTGTCTCTCTCTGTCAAATAAATAAATAAAATCTTTTAATTAAAAACAAAAACAAAAACAAAAACAAAAAAAACCTTAAAACCTTTCCAGAACTTCCTAATGAGATTACTTAATATGTTCTGCAAGATTGTACCACCCTCTCCAGTCTAAGTTGGACTACACAACAGTTTAATTTTTATAGCACAGCCACACTGGTCTTCTTTCACTTCCCCAAAGGTCAGCACTCCCCTAGCATTCCAAGGATAGGAAATCTTGGAAATGTCAGGTAGCAACACTTGGAGAACACACATTGGTCATTTCACAGACCTGGCTTTCAATGGTGACAGTCACCCTTGGCAGGAGAAGGATTCCTGACACTCGCTTTGTAGTAAACTTCATTGATGCAAGACACGGAGCAAAGGGAGAATATAGTAGTTGTCTTCAGGTGATTCTGACTGACACAGGAATCTATGAGCTCAAAGAATTTCAAATAACTTATGTGCTTATGCACATGGAAGGGATGAAAGAGTATGTTCACAGAACAGTCATTTGAAAATAACATTAATGTTACTTTTTTTGAGATTACAGGAAAGAATTAATGAACACCGAGATTCCAAGTATGAAATTGGAATAAGGAATTCTTAATCTCAGGAAACAAACTGAGGGTTCCTGGAGTGGTGGGGGGTGAGAGGGATGGGGTGGCTGGGTGATAGACATTGGGGAGGGTATGTGCTATGGTGAGCGCTGTGAATTGTGTAAGACTGTTGAATCACAGACCTGTACCTCTGAAACAAATAATACATTATATGTTTAAAAAAATTTTTAAAAATGAAGAAGATAGCAAGAAGGGAAAAATGAAGGGGGGGAAATCGGAGGGGGAGATGAACCATGACAGACTATGGACTCTGAGAAACAAACTGGGGGTTCTAGAGGGGAGGGGGTGGGGGGATGGGTTAGCCTGGTGATGGGTATTAAAGAGGGCACATACTGAATGGAGCACTAGGTGTTATATGCAAACAATGAATCATGGAACACTACATCAAAAACGAATGATGTAATGTATGGAGATTAACATAACATAAAAAAAAAAAAGACCTAATGGGGGAAAAAAAAAAAAAGTTAAGGTAAGACAGACCACTGGTTTCTGCCCTGACATGTAAAGATCTTGGACATCATCATTCCTGAAAAGCAGAACTGAAAGTCAATGACTTTTCATGTAGCCATTGAAAGACTGAGGTTGCTGGACAATTCACCATCACCAAATGTAAGAAAGATGATTACATAGTCACAACCAAGATTTGCCTCCCTGGGGCAGCCTCTGCTGGAGCCATAAACTAGTAGGTGAACTCAAATGGTAACTTTGGTGAACTGATACGGTGGTTCAGTGAGAACAATCTTTAAGTGAGAAAATTCTGGTGCCCCTATTCTGAGGGGATTTTTGTGGATTTTAGTTTCAGAAAACCCAAGTTCTCATGGTGAAGTATGAAGAAAAACTTTCTCTTGGCTCGGGCAGGGGGAGGGCAAGAGTAACCATTATAAAATGTGACCAGAACATTCTCAAAAAAGACCAACTCTTCAAGGGGAAAGCCCTTATCAGATCATCACCCTACCTGAGAGAAAGGCATTTCTCTGACACCAGTACCCTCTAGCTTTCCAGGCTCACCTAAAAGGGGAGAGAAAGCTAAGAAATATTTGTGAAGGTCACATCCCAGGGACACCATCCCACTAAAAGGCTGACATTCAATTTTAAGATTATAGAACCCTTCCCCTAGTTTACCACCACACCAACAGGGCTTCAGTATAGTAACTGGGGATTACAGCTGAAAGAGCTGCAAAATGCAAATTCTACCTAAAAGGAGTTCATAGCAAGGCTCAAAGTCAACAAGGGAGACAAAAACCAGAGGAAATGAAGCCTCTGGCACCACAGACTAAGGTAAACATTAAACACAGCCTGACTCCAAGCCCGATTAATGTAAAACCTCATGCTGAAAGCCTATTTCTCAGTAAATAAATAAAAAATACAGATTTCTCATCAGAATTCATGCAAGTAATAAGACAAGTAATGAATATTTAAGAAATATTTAAAGTACTGAAAGAGAAACAACCCACAACCTAGAATTCTACGTCCAATGAAACTGTCCTTTAGGGGCTCCTGGGTGGCTCAGTCGTTAAGCATCTGCCTTCGGCTCAGGTCATGATCCCAGGGTTCTGGGATCAAGCCCCACATATGTCAAGCTCCCTGCTTGGCCAGAAGCCTGCTTCTCCCTCTCCCACTCCTCCTGCTTGTGTTCCCTCTCTTTCTGTGTCTCTGTCAAATAAATAAATAAAATTAAAAAAAAAAAAAAAGAAAAGAAACTGTCCTTTAACACTGAAGGAGAAAGACTTCTCAGACAAAAACTAAGGAAATTTATTACTAATAGACCTGTTTTGCAAGAAGTGAATAAAAGAATATCTTCAGGAAGAAAAATGATGTAGGTTAGAAACTCAAACAACCGGGCGCCTGGGTGGCTCAGTTGGTTAAGTGACTGCCTTCGGCTCAGGTCGTGATCCTGGAGTCCCAGGATCGAGTCCCACATTGGGCTCTCTGCTTGGTGGGGAGTCTGCTTCTCCCTCTGACCCTCTCCCCTCTCATGCTCTCACGCTCTCTCTCTCAAATAAATAAATAAAATCTTAAAAAAAAAAAAAAAGAAACTCAGACAACCATATAACAAAGGAAGAGCATCGGAGAAGGAATAAATGAAGGTAAAATAAAATACTTTATTTTTCTAATCCTTGATTCATCTAAAAGATGTTTGTTTACAGTGATACTAGTAATAGTCTGATTATAGCAACTGCCTAAGTAGCAACTGGCTAAGTAACATAAATGACAAAACTAAATGACAGTAATAAAGGACAGGAGGAGGAATGGGGGAATACTCTGTCATAAATTACCTGAACTATATGTAAAGTGGCCTAGTGTTGTTTGGGGTACATTTAGATTAGTGTAAATATATATTGCAAATTCTAGAGAAACTAGAAAATTTGGTTAAAAACAAAAATTTTAACAGAAATAAAACTGATTTTCTATGAGGAGATAAAATCAATCATGTAAAATGTTCAGTTAAAATCAGAGAAGGTAGAAAAGAACAAGGAGGAAGCAAAAAAATATATACACTAAGCAGAAAAGGTTATAAATATGGTAAATATTAAATTAGCTATATAAGAAATCCTTTATTTTTTATTTAAAATTAAAAAAACCCTATTTATTTATCTATTTTAGAGAGAGGTGGGGGCAACAGAGGGAGAGGGGGAGGGAGAATCTTACGCAGACTCCAAGCCCAGCATGGAGCCAAGACAGGGCTTATCTCACAACCATGAGATCATGACCTGAGCCAATATCAAGAGTCAGATGCTTACCCGACAGAGCTACCTAAGCGCCCCTAAGAAATCCTTTTAATGTGAATACTTCACCACACCAATTAAAAGACAGACTGTCAAGGTGGATAACAAAAAATAAACTTAACTATATGTTGTCTACAAGGACCTCACTTTAAGTATAAATATTCAATTAGATTCAAAGCAAAGGGATGGAAAAAGATATACTGGGATAACATGAATCTAAAGGAAGATTGAGTAGTTATATTAATTTCAGACAAATAAGACTTCAAAAATAAAATAATTTTCAGAGATAAAGAGTAGTATTATATAATGTTAAGATGTCAGTTCTCCATGAAGGTTTAATAATCTTAGATGTATTTGTACCCAACAGCAGATTGTCAAAATACAAGAGGCAAAAATTGATAGAACTGCAGGCAGATAGACAATTCCACTATTCCAGTTGGAGATTTCAGTACCACATTTTCAGTATTGATAGATAAGACAGACAGGAAAGACTTAAGGATATAATTGACCTGAACAACACTATCAATCAACTGTAGCTAACTGACATTTATACACTACTGCCTCAAACAACAGCAGAATAAACATTTTTCTCAAGCTTGCATGGAACATTTATCAAGAAGACCTCATTCTAGACCATAAAAGATACTTTACATGTATTAAAATATAGAAGTCATACAAAATGTGTTTCAGACCACAATGGAAGTAAACAAGAAATCAATAACAGAAAGACAGCAAGAATAGCCCCAAATATTTAGAAATTAAACAACATATCTAAGACATATGAGTCAAAGAAGTCTCAAGAGAAATTTAATATTTTGAGCTAATGAAAATACAACTTGTTAAAATTTGTGTAATACATTGAAAGCAGTGCTTTGAGGGAATTTTATAGCATTGAATGAATTTATTAGAAAAGAAGAAAGTGCTAAAGTCAATAATTTATATTTCTGCCTTAGGAAACTGGAGAGAGAAGATTAATTTATGTCTAAAGCAAGCAGAAGAAAAGGCATGTTAAAAATTAGAGCACAAATCAATGAAAATGAAAATAGGAAAACAACAGAGAAAAATCAGTAAGCCTCCAAGCTGGTTCTCTGAAAACAGACACACAAAATATTAAGTCTCTATCTAGATTACCAAGAAAAAAAAAAAGAAAACACAAATAACCAATACTTAAAGTATAAAAGGGTTTATTACTGTGAATATCATGGACATTAAAAGAAAAAAAGAAATACCATAAAGAACTCTATGTCCACAAATTTGATAACTTAGATGAAATGGACCAATTGCTTGGAAAACACACACTACCCACACTTACACAAGGAGAAATGGATCATCTGAACAGATTTACATCTGTTAAAGAAATTGAAGCATTAATTTAAAATCTTCAAAAAAAGAAAGCACCAAACCCAGATAGTTTTAGTAGTGAATTCTACTAAATATTTAAGGAAGAATTGATACCAATTCTCCACAATCTCAACCAGAAAATAGAAACAAAGTGAACACATCCTAATTCATTCTATCCAGCATTACTCTGTTAATAAAGACATTATGGGAAAGAAAAACTGCAGACCAGTATCTCTCAAAAATACAGATGTAAAAATCTTCAACAAAACATTAGCAAATTGTATCCAACATTGTATGAAAAAAACTATGTATTATAACCAATTTGGGATTAATTCCAGTTATGTGAGATTGATTCAACATTTAAAAATTAATCAATGGAATCTTCCTATCAACAGGCTCAAGACGAACAATGATACAACTGTATCATTTGACACAGAAAAAAGGATATGACAAAATAGAACACTCTTTCAAGATAAAGGTCTCAGAAAACTAGCATTAGAGGGGAACTTCCTCAGTTTGATAAAACAGTATCTCAAAAAGCTACAGCTAACATCACACTTAATGGTGAGGAATTGAACATTTTCCCCTTGTGCTCATAGACAAAACAAGCATGTTCTCTCATCACTTCTAGTCAATGTTTTACTGGAATTCCAAAATACTCCAATAAGACAAGATAGGAAAAGAGAAAGTATTCGGATTGGGAAAGAAGGAATAAAACTTTTTGCCCCCTGATGACATGACTCTTTATGTATAAAATCCCCCAAAATCAACAAATTAAATTTCCTGGCTCTAATAACAGGTATAGCAATATTATTCCTTCAAATATTTTTTGGCTTTTCTCCATTTTGGGGACTCAAATTAAACATGTTAGACTGTTTTGCATTTTCCCACAAGTTGTAGAGGTGTTACTCAATTTTTATAGTTGTTTTTCTCTCTGTGCTTACCTACCTATCATCTAATTTTTGCTATGTCTTAAAGTTTATTGAATAAAGTTTTTATATATATCTGATAACATGTTAAACCTATCAAGGATTTTTCAGCTCCCACATTGTATTTTTCTTGTCTAGAAATAATATATGGTTCATTTTTATGAATTCTCTCTCTCTTGACTTTAGGTTTACATTTTCTTTAAATTCTTTTAAATTAATTTATTTTAGAGAGACAGAGAGAACGCATGCGTGCATGCATGAGTGGGGGGAGGGGCAGAGGGACAGAATCTTCAAGCTGACTCCCTGCTGAGCACAAGCTCAATATGCGGCTTGATCCTGTGACCCATGAGATCATGACCTGAGCCAAAACCAATAGTCAGAACCTCAACCAACTGAGCCACCTAGGTGCCCCTACATTTTCTTTAAATTCTTAATTATGTTTGTAATTGCTGCATTAGAGTCCTTCTCTACTGATTCCATTATGTCCATCATATTTGGTTGTTTCTATAGTCTAATTTTTCTTCTGGTTGTGGCTAAGATTGTCCTGGTTTTTCATATTCTAATAATTTAATTGGGTACCGGCTATTTTGTTTGTTGCATTTTTGTTTGGAGTGTTTTGTCTTCCTTTAAAAAATGTTGAAGTTTGTCTTGATAGGTAAGTTATTTGTGGAGCAGCTTGATCCTTTTGAGGCTTATTTTTAAAACTTTTAAGGTGGGTCCACACTAAGTTTACTATAGCTATAAATCAGCATTATTGCTGAGAGGTGATTCTCCAGATTTCTCTACTGAATACCCTGATTGTTCAGTGAGGCATCTCCACTATGTCAGGTTGTAACTTGAACATCTTACAGCACTGGGTGATCTCTGGGAATTGTTTCTCTTATAACTAAGAGTATATCTTTGCCTAACTTCAGGGTATTTATTCTATACATGAGCAAATTAATGTTCAGCAACAAACCCAAGTTCCACTCTCTGCAGATTTCTGGTGCTCTGTTTCTGCACACATCTCTTCTCTTCGATACTGTGTCTTTATGGCTACTACAGCCTCATCAAGATGCAACTTCTATCTCCTAAATTCAGCAAACTCTACAAGGTCTGCTCTTATATTCTGATTCTGAAAGTACCTCCATGAAAAACCTCAGGATGACTTACAAGCTTCTTTGTTTATTTTAATTTTCTCAGGAATCACAATCCTGTAGTAGCTGTTGTCCAATGTGTAAAATCACCTGTTTCATAGATTGTGTGCAATTCTTTTTCTAGTTGTTTATGCCAGGAGGCAAAATTTGATACTGGTTACTCCAACATGGTTTACTGTGATATTGCAGCTTTACTGGCTTATTCTCCTTGTTACAATCAGAAAAGCTGTCTCCTGAGTATTTTTGCCTTCTGGCTAGATGTTAAACTCTTGCAAAAATAAAAAGGTTCCATGAAATTATAAATTGTTATTCCACTTGGAGTTGTACCATTCTGCTATAAGAGTTGGGAGTGGTCTCTTGCATGTCTCTGAGTGAGGGAGATTTAATTTCCAGTTCAGTATGTACCAAGTCATCATCAAGACTTAGCGCATAGAGTAGTGGTTAGTACTGAGCCTTGATCAA
The DNA here is from genome assembly GCF_011800145.1 of Mirounga leonina. NCBI lineage: Eukaryota > Metazoa > Chordata > Mammalia > Carnivora > Phocidae > Mirounga > Mirounga leonina. Next base: position 14,075,819 of record NW_023270415.1, read on the forward strand.
GTATAAAGACAATGTGGAGATAAGTGCTGAGCAAGTCTAAAATGCATTGTCGTTTTCTAGAGAGCAATTTTAAGGGATTATTATTATTATTATTATTATTAAGGGATTCATTGCTACAGGCTTATGTTGAGATATAATCTACTCTTTGGTGATATAAAATCCGTATTCAAATCACATGCTCTAGGACAAGTGGTAATTTTTAAAGTGTAATACCCTTCACTTAGGCTATTCCCCACGAAAAGATCATAAACAACATGACAAAGTATAATGTATAATATTACAAGGCATAGAAAAGCATTCTAATGTACCCTGTCTTTCTCAGGTAACGAAGCATATGACCTTGATTTACATCAGTGTCACAGAGACCCTTTCTTCTTACATAGTAGTTCACAAAAATAATTCTATAAAAATGAGTAATTAAAAAAATACTCCCAAATTTCTTGTTTAAGGATCTCAAAATGATTGAAGAGGGCTAGACTGAGCTATTCCTCTACTAGGAAGGGAAGTCTGAGTGGGAAATTCAATAATATGTCTAAAGGAATAGTTATCCCTCTAGAATTTGTGATGATTTCAGACTGGCAAAAAACATTCATAATGATTCTGTTTTCCCTGAGCATCTTTGAAAGGTAAGAGACCTGTGGTGTGCATTCCCATGGATTACTTTGATGATCTGGCCATTTCTAAGGAAAAATAATTTAAGTGGAAAATAAGGGGAAATGATTAAACTAGAGGACATACCCCTTAAGGGAACCAGGTTAACTAAAGTAACAGTCTGGTTATAAAATGTTTTGGTACATGGAAACAAAAATGAAAACATTGGTCCAAAACCTTTGGGATTCAGCAAAATGGTTTTAAGAGGGAAGTTAATAGCTATATAGGCTTACTCAAGGAGCAAGAAAAATTCCAAATAAACAACCTAATCTTACACATAAAGGAGCTAGAAAGTGAAGAACCAACAAAACCCAAAACCAGCAGAAGGAAGGAAATAATAGAGATTAAAGCAAAAATGAATGACATAGAACCTTAAAAGAACAGATCAATGAAACCAGGATCTGATTCTTTCAAAACATCAACAAAATTGATAAACCTCTAGCCAGACTCAACAAAAAAAAGGAAGAAAGAAAGAGAACAGACTTAAATAAAATCAAAAGTGAAAGAGAAGTAACAACCAGTACCACAGAAATAAAAACAATGATAAGAGAATACTATGAAAAACTATATACCAACAAATTGGACAACCTAGAAAAAATAGATAAGTTTCTAGAAACATATAACTTACCAAAAGTGAACCAAAAAGAAATAGAAAGTTTGAACAGATCAATTACCAACAAGGAGATTGAATCAGTAATCATAAAGTTCCCAAAAAACAAAAGTCCAGGACCAGAAAGCTTCACAGGTGAATTCTACTAATCATTTAAACACAAGTTAACACCTGTTCTCCTCAAGCTATTCTAAAAAATAGAAGAAAGAAAACTTCCAAGTTCACTGTATGAGGCCAGTATTACCCTGATACCAAAAACAGATAAAACACCACAAAAAAGAGAACTATAGTCCAATATTTCCAATGAACATAGATGCAAAAATCTTCAACAAAATATTAGCAAACCAAATACAACAATACATTAAAAAAATCATTCACCACGATCAAGTGGGATTTATTACCAGGACATACGGGTAGTTTAATATTCACAAATCAATCAATGTGATATATCACATCAATAAGAGAAAGAATAAAAATGATATGATTGGGGCGCCTGGGTGGCTCAGATGGTTAAGCGTCTGCCTTCGGCTCAGGTCATGATCTCAGGGTCCTGGGATCGAGTCCCGCATCGGGCTCCCTGCTCCGCGGGGAGTCTGCTTCTCCCTCTGCCTTTCTCTCTCGCTCTGTCTCTCATGAATAAAAAAATAAATAAATAAAATAAAAATAAAAATGATATGATCATTTCAATAGATGTAGTAAAGCATTTGACAAAGCACAACACCCATTCATGATAAAAGCCCTCAACAAAATAGGTTTAGAGGGAGTATACCTCAACATAATGCAGGCCATATATGAAAAACCCACAGTGAACATCATATTCAAAGGGGAAAAATGGAGAGCTTTCCCCTTAAGGCCAGGAATAAGACAAGGATATCCACTCTCACCACTGTTATTCAATATAATACTAGAATGACTAGCCACAGCAATCAGACAACAAAATGATAAAAAGATATCCAGATTGGTAAGGAAGAAGTAAAATGTTCACTATTTGAAGATGACATAATATTATATACAGAAAACCCAAAAGACTCCACCAAATACTACTAGAACTGATAAATGAATTCAATAAGTTGCAGGTTACAAAATCAATGTGCAGAAATCTATTGCATCTCTATATACTAATAATGAAGCAGCAAAAAGGAAATTAGGAAAACAATCCCATTTACAATTACACCAAAAATAGTAAGATACCTAGGAATAAACCTAACCAGAGGTAAAAGACTTATACCAAATGAAAACTATAAAACATTGATGAAAGAAGATGACAGAAAGAAATAGAAAGACATTCTATGCTCACGGGTTAGAAGAACAAATATTGTTAAAAAGGGGCCATACTACTCAAAGCAATCTACAGATTTAATGCAAACCCTATCAATATACCAACAGCATTTTTCACAGAACTAGAACGAATAATCCTAAAATTTATATGGAACTATGAAAGCCTTCGAATAGCAAAGAAATTTTGGAAAAGAAAAGCAAAGCTGGAGGTGTCACAATTCCAGACTTCAAGTTATATTACAAAGCTGTAGTAATCAAAACTATGGTACTGGCAAAAAAACCCAAAACCCAAAACCCAAAAAACAAAACCAAAAACCAAAAAAAACAAAAAACAGGCACAGATCAATGGAACAGAATAGAAAACCCAGAAATAAATCTACAATTATAAGGTCAATTAATCTTTGATGAAGCAGGAAAAAATATCCAATAGGAAAAAGACAGTCTCTTCAACAAACGGTGTTGGGAACCCTGGTCAGCTACATATAAAAGAATGAAACTGGACCAGTTTCTTACACCATACACAAAAATAAACTCAGAATGGATTAAAGACCTAAATGTGAGACCTGAAACCATAAAATCCTTAGAGAGGGGAGCCTGGGCGGCTCAGTGGCTAAGCATCCAACTCTATTTTGGCTTAGGTCACGATCTCAGGGTTGTGAGATCAAGCCCTGCGTCAGGCTCTGTGCTGGGTGTGGAGCCTGCTTAAGATTCTCTCTCTCTCCCCCACACCTTGCCCCCAGCTCCCATATGCTTTCTCTCTCTCTCTCTCTCTCTCTCTCAAAAAAAAAAAAAATCCTTGGAGAGAGAACAGGCAGTAATGTTTCTGACATCAGCCATAGCAACATTTTCCTAGATAAGTCTTCTGAGACAAGATAAACAAAAGTAAACTAAACTATTGGGACTACATTAAAAAACAAAACAAAACAAAACAAAAAAACAAAAAGAACCTTCTGTACAGAGAAGGAAATAATCAACAAAACTAAAAGGCAACCTACTGAATGGGAGAAGATATTTGCAAATGACATATCTGATAAAGGGTTAGTATTCAAAATATATAAAGAACTTATACAACTCAACACCCCAAAAACAAATAATCCTATTAAAAATGGGCAGAAGACATGTACAAATATTTTTCCAAAAAGACATCCAGATGGCCAACAGACACGTGAAAAGATGCTCAACATCACTCATCATCAGGGAAATGCAAATCAAAACCACAGTGAGATAGCACCTTACACCTGTCAGAATGGCTAAGATTGAAAACACAAGAAACAACAAGTGTTAGTGAGAATGTGGAGAAAAAGGAACCCTCTTGCACTGTTGCTGGGAATGCAAACTGGTACAGCTACTTTGGAAAACAGTACAGAGATTTCTCTAAAAATTAAAAATAGAACTACCCTGCAATCCAGTAATCACATTACTTGGTATTTACCTAAAAATATGAAAACACTAAAAAAACTACCACAACACTAATTCAAAGGGATATATACACCCCTGGGGCACCTGGGTGGCTCGGTCAGTTAAGTGTCCAACTCTTGACTTTGGCTCAGGTCATGATCTCAGGTTCATGAGATGGAACCCTGTGTCAGGCTCCCCGCTTAGCAGGGAGTCTGCTGGAGATTCTCTTTCTCCCTCTCTGTCTTTGTCCACACCCCCAAATAAATAAATAAACCTTTAAAAATAAATTTAAAAAAAACCAAAGCAATATATGCAATACTATGTTTATAGCAGCATTATTTAAAATAGCTAAACTATGGAAGCAGCCCAAGTATCCATTGAGAGATATGGGATAAAGATGTGGTATATATTTATATATACAATGGAATATTACTCAGCCATAAAAAATAACGAAATCTTGCCATTTGCAATGACATGGATGGAACTAGACAGTATAATGTTAAGCAAAATAAGTCAGTCAGAGGTAGATAAATACCATATGATTTTACTCATATGTGGAATTTAAGAAACAAAAAATAATGAGCAAAGGAAAAAGGGAGAGAGAGAGAGAGAGAAACAAACCAAGAAAGAAGACTCTTTAACTATAGAGAAGGAACTGATAGTTACCAGAAGGGATGTGGGTGGGGGGATGGATGAAATAGGTTGAGGGGATTAAGGAGTGCACGTGTCATGATGAACAATGGATAACGTATGGAAGTGTTGAATCACTATATTGTACACCTGAAACTAATATAACACTGTATGTTAACTATACTGGAATTAAAATTTAAAAAATAAAAAATAAAATGTTTTTATTGCTTATTTCTTCATGTCACATAAATTATCTATCATATATCAAACAACTATGTTAACAATATTTTATTTATATTCATTGGATATGTATAGTCCTTAGCACAATTAACTTTCCTTTTTTATAAACCTCTATCAATTGTTCTCAGAGGATCTCAAAAATATAATTAAGCATTCTCTAAGGCACTTTCAGTCTTTATTACCATTGATTGTTAATGAGACAGTAGAATATAATTCACTTTTTTTCAGGTAATTAAAATATTTTTGAAAAGTCTGTTATTTTTGAGTATGATAAAATCAATTACTATAGCAACTGTGCTTTTCAGACACAAGCTGGAGTTAGAACAAACACAGGATGTCATTTGTTTCATTTTGTTATATTTGGATCTGTCAATAGGCTTATATACGTGAAATTAGGAGTGTTTCCCCACCATCCACATTTCAGAATTCACAAATTCAAATTCAATAGTGGTTACTATAAGTTTTATGTCTCAATAAATTCAGCACAAATCAGTTCAGCCTGAGCTCCAGGCATGTAAAAGAATATAGTTGCCACAGAAAAAGAAGTGTTACTAATATTTTTATTCTGAATTACATACAAGTTGCATTTGACTGCAAGAGTGGACTTTGCAATACATTTATATTAATTCATGATCCTGTCTCTAATGAGCAGTCTAAACAACTGAATAAAAATGTCAGCACATTTAGAAGAAATTTTTATAATAAAGAACCACAAGAACATTTAAAGAAAGTTGAAATGCCCCTGTAGCTGTTTCCAAACCAAATTAAGAACAGACTTATTAATTCCCCATTTTTCTTTTTTCTTATTTAACCTGGCAGTCCCTATACTTAATTGCAACCATTCACTCATTCATTCATTCATTCATTCATTTAACAGACTCTGACAGACACTAGAGTAGTCTACCTCTCACTGGGAATTCTTTTTTCCTTTTTAAATTTTTATTTTATTTTATTTATTTATTTTAATTTAAATTCAATTAGCCAACATATAGTACATCATTAGTTTTTGATGTAGTGCTCAATGATTCATTAGTTGCATATAACACCCAGGGCTCATCACATCACGTGTCCTCCTTAATGCCCATCCACCCACGTCCCTTTCCATAACCCTCAGTTTGTTTCCCAGAGTCAAGAGTCTCCCATGGTTTGTCTCCCTCTCTGATTTCTTCCCATTCAGTTTTCCCTCCCTTCCCCTATGATCCTCTGAGCTATTTCTTACATTCCACATATGAGTGAAACCATATGATAATTGTTTCTCTGATTAACTTATTTCACTTAGCATAATACCCTCCTGTTCCATCCATGTTGATGTAAATGGTAGGTATTCATCCTTTCTGATGGCTGAGTAATATTCCATTGCATGTATGAACCACATCTTCTTTATCCATTCATTTGTTGAAGGACTCTCGGGCTCCCTCCACAGTTTGGCTATTGTGGACATTGCTGTTATGAACATTGGGGTGCAGGTGCCCCTTCTTTCCACTACATCTGTATGTTTGGGGTAAATACAGCAGTCATACCATTGCTGGGGTGTAGGGTAGCTCTATTTTTAACTTCTTGAGGAATCCCCATAGTGTTTTCCAGAGTGGCTGTACCAGCTTGCATTCCCACCAACAGTGTGAGAAGGTTCCCCTTTCTCCACATTCTCACCAACATCTGTTGTTCCCTGTCTTGTTAATGTTAGCCATTCTAACTGGTGTAAGGTGGTATCTCATTGTGGTTTTAATTTGTATTTCCCTGAAGACAAGTGATGTGGAGCAATTTTTCATGTATCTGTTGGCCATTTGGATGTCTTCTTTGGAGAAGTGTCTGTTCATGTCTTCTGCACATTTCTTGACTGGATTATTCGTTCTTTGGGTGTTGAGTTTGATAAGTTCTTTACAGATCTTGGATACCAGCTCTTTATCTGTTATGTCATTTGCAAATATCTTCTCCCATTCCATAGTTTGCCTTTTAGTTTTGATGACTGTTTCGTTTGCCATGCAAAAGCTTTTTATTTTGATGAAGTCACAATAGTTCATTTTTGCTTTTGTTTCCCTTGCCTCTGGTGATGTGTCTAGTAAGAAGTTGCTTCAGCCTAAGTCAAAGAGGTTTCTGCCTGTGTTCTCTCTAGGATTTTGATGGATCCCTGTCTCACATTTAGGTCTTTCATCCATTTTGAGTTTATCTTTGTGTCTGATGTAAGAAAATGATCCAGTTTCATTCTTTTTTTTTTTTAAGATTTTATTTATTTGACAGAGAGAGACACAACGAGAGAGGGAACACAAGCAGGGGGAGTGGGAGAGGGAGAAGCAGGCTTCCCGCTGATCAGGGAGCCCGATGTGGGGCTCAATCCCAGGAATCCCAGGACTTTGGGATCATGACCTGAGCTGAAGGCAGACGCTTAACGACTGAGCCACCCAGGCGCCCCCAGTTTCATTCTTCTACATGTGGCTATCCAATTTTCCCACACCATTTATTGAAGAAACTGTCTTTTTGATTAAAAACAAGTAACACATGTTGGAGGAAACCTCTACCCCAGACTTTAAAATCTAGGCATAGGAAGCAGAAGGTGTCTGGAGAAAAGTGTTGCAAACTGCTAGAGAACTACTCCTCACAAAGTCAATATCCTGGCATATGCTGTTATGGTGGGTACATCATGCTGCTTCACACCTTCATGCTTTTGCCCAACTGCTCCTTCACTTGGCAGGCCTTTGTCAATCTCTGCACTACATCATATCTTCCTGGTTAGCACACTCATTGTTCAAGATTGAGTTCAAGCTCACCTCATTTATTAAGTCCTTGCTGAACATTCCCTAATCTCAGTCCAATTGGCAATTCTATTGTTTTGGGGTTTTTTGGTCAGCATAGTAAGGGCATGGCATATGTCTTTGATTAGTCAAATAAATTCATATATTATCTATTTATACAAATACACACACCAGAAATGTAAATTTCCATTCATCAGCACTCTTTTCTGCAGCCATGTTACATAGTAGTGAAGGGTGGATGTTCTGGGTTGGACCAGCTTTGTTCAAATTTCAGCTTCATGACTTACTAGTTGCAGAACATACAAGTTATAATTTATTTAACTTTGCTGTGCCTCAGTTTTCCCTTTAGAAGTTGGGGATAACAGTAGCTATGTTATAAGGTAACTGTAAACATTAAATTAAATATGTATAAAGCAATGTAAGTACTTAATATGCATTAGGCTATCCAGTAAAGAAATTCTGCATATCCATATCCACAAATTCAGTGAGAGGAAAAGACACCAATGGAGTGTCCTTTGAGAACTCTCCCAGTTGCTCCAGAAAATTAACTCGGCCTAAGAGCAGTTGGGGCAATGTTACCCAAATAGGCTACTTTTCCAAAGAACAAAGCCATGGAGCATCAGATTCTTCTCTGGCACCAATGCAACACAACACATTTATGTTTAATTAATTAACTGGTGTTTGGGAGGGCACCAGGAAACAGATCCCTTCATACACACATAGGTGCATGAGTTTAAATTGGGACAAAAAGTTTAAATGATGGTTTGTTTGACAATATGTGTCAACATCCTTGAAGATTTGCATATACTTTACCAAGTAGTTGCACTTTCAGATATATATCCTGATAAAATCATCAGTCATGTGTGCAAGTATATATGAAAGAATACTAGAGCTTCATATGTATGAAAAAATAAATAAAACTACACAATGTCCAACAAGAAGGTTAATATTTAAATTTTCCAACAACAGGGTTAATTTATTTCCATAAAACAAAATCTTACGTAATCAATAAAAGTATATTGTAGAATATATACCATAAAGGATGTTCACAAAGTATTATGCTATAGTCATATTTTATATTTATTTTATACACATGAGGTAGAAAAGAATGAGTTATCTATATATCTAGATCATAAATTTATACACACACACACAGACGTGCAGCGTGTGCACATACATCTCAAAGGGGTCTGGACAGATCTGTACCGAAAACCACTACTGACAATGATTATCAGTAGGTAGTGTCATTATGCTTATCTATATTTTCTAAATTTTCTACAATCAATTTCTATGACTTTTGTGAAGAAAACAATTAACATTTGGAATATGACCTGCGCTTCCTTTCTTTTTGGTAATGCCATTTAAGTCAGGATCCTAATACTTTTTAAAAGGCTCTCACCATTTATTCCTCAATCCTTATTAGGGGTGTGATCCTGGCATTGCCAAGGAGGGAACTGAATCTTCCAGTGGAACTTCCTTTGTATGAGTCCTTTGTGGAACAGGAGTAAGGATTCTAAGAGAGTTAACCTTCTAAGAATAGTTACCTTTCCTCATGGAAATATTAACCTGGCTAGCTGAGGATGCCAGGTGAGTTTCCATAGCACAAACAAATTAATAATGGCCTGCTTGGGACCAGAGAGCTGGGAGAAAAGGTCCAGTTTGGCAGAAAGATGATGTTGGCTGCCTGGCTGCTTTGGATTATGCCCTCTAACTCTGTGGTAAGTTTGCTAGCCTATAAACAGTGAGGATCCCTAACCAAGCTAAATGTTTTAGCTTGTTTTAATGCTTTTGCCCACAGTCAAAAGTGAATCATTTAAAAAAGTATTTAACTCTGAGTAAAAATTAAAGAGAGTATCAGCATTTTTCTAGTAGGAACAAAAGGGTAACTCTCAAAAAAGTCTTACATCTATAAAACTCTGCAGGTAAATAAGAGCCAACATAGTCATCTGATGAAGTGATAAAATTTGCCCTTTGATTTTTATGCTATAGTGTCTAATCTCTATCAAACAAAAAAAGGTCACTGCACAAAATAATGCCATAGCAGATTTTTATTAAAGACTACACAGTAAATTATAGCAATTATATAAAATATAAATGATGAATATAGTATTAACTATCATTTATTGCTTATCTACTTGTGTCAGATGTTTTATATGATATCCATTCATCCATCCTACAGTATATATTGAACATCTACTGAGGGGATGCCATTAACAATACAGAAATGACTTCTGCTCTCATAAACAGACTAATGAAGGGGAGAGGCATTAAACAATAATCACCATTAGTCAATTTCCATTGTGGTCAAAACCATAAAGAATAAATCAAATGATAAGGGAAGACTTTGCTGAGGAAGTGATATTAAAACTGTGAGCTACAAGATACCAGGTGAAGTGGTGATGAGGGATAGAGAGACATTCTAGGTAAAGAATGTGGCATGTGGCACACTGAAAGTCAGGTATTATCTCCATTTTACAGAGAAAAACAGAGAAACTTGGGGATTTAAGTAAACACCTAAGTCCCATAATGGGCAAACGTTAAGAGCCAGAATTTGGACCTAGATTTATCTGACATCAAAATCCACCTTCTGAAATTATTTTATAATAATTGGCTTGATTTGACCTGAACAATGATTCCCTCAATTCTAATTCTCAGTTTGTTTACTCAGTTTCTGCTCAAGTACTTTTTTTTGTTTGTTTTAATGTATGGAGTTTTGCTTTGCTTTTCTTGACTTTTAGTCATGTGAAAAACGGGATAATTGTAATGCTTACTAATATTTAATGGATTAATACAAAGACATATCTTTGAACGTCCATTTAGGATAATCACATCATCAGATACAATAAATATTTCAAAAGATTTAAATAGACCCTGAAGTTTAGAGCCCATTTTCAATACCCAGGCAGATATATCTCCTATATTATTAAGATATATAAGGCAAATAGTTTTACGTGGAAAATATGAAAGTTGTATCCAGATACCATTTTTCAGTCTAACGTTTCATCATATTGGTTATTGATAAAACATTGAAATGTGACTAAAAAATTCATTTAAATATATTTTGCATCAAAGAAAGACTCCCAAAACCATAAACAAGGCTTATTAATAAACATTGCATCAGATCATATGTTTTTGGTTGTAATTTCACTGTGGTCTATTCATCTTCACAATTATTACTAAAACTATCTAATATGAATAAGATGGCATTATTAGTCATCATCCAAAAATTTCTCCCAGGATACCAAAGAGGCAGACTACTTTTTGGAAAATTAGCAGATAATGTGTAAGATTTTCATGAGAATTCATTTTCACCACCCTGGTACATGACTCCTTTGTTTAGTACAATATTAGACTCATAGGGTGTCATTCTATACTTCTGGCTACTTTCTGTTGTATAGAGTATAATATTAGAAAATATAAATTTTGACAAAAGTAAATAAAGCCCTGGAACTTGACTACTAACATTATACTTTTATAGAAAAATACTCATTTAGATAGTAGAAGTCCTAGCTTTGGGCCCAATTCTACATTAATATCCACACTAGGAGTTGATGACACTTTTAGAATCAATCACTGGGAATTGAATCTGCAAAGAAAAAGATTAAACTGTACTCTTACACAAAGCCTGTTCTTTGATTACAGTGTTCAGTTTTTCAAGCACTTGGAGAAACAGCCTTATTGTTTCTAGTATTCCTATTGCCCATTCCTTTGCATTCCTTCCTCTCCATTGTGCTAGCAAAGTCTTTGTATTTCAACATTTTTAAAGGTAGACCATGTCTGAGTCCAGGTTTTAGTCATATAATCATGTAAACTTTCAAATGCATGCACTAATACTCACCAACTTACTAATTCCTAGTAAGTGCACTCACATCAATCATTTTGGTCTGATCCTCTGTTATATCCTCTTTTGTCTAATACCCTGGCATAAACTCCAAGACATCTTTCTCTATGTTTTTGCAATGCTTCTGTTGCATTATCTGTTTTTTCCTGATTTAGACTTTGTACCTGTCTCCTGGGCATGCTGACATAGACACAAGCACCAGCCCAGTATGACCCTCTCATTAGTCATCAGGTCCAGAACATAGGTACCCTCCTCCAAGAGCTAGAACTAGCCAAACAGAATCAACTCCCTTCTCTGAGGTCTGAGTTTCAGCTTGGTGGGGCTCATTTTCCAAGCTTCTAATTTTAATAATTCCAACTTCCCCTCAAATTACCTTTCCCTGTGATAATATGTACCTCCTATATATAGGTATAAGTATAGAATATACCTAACAGGAAATGTACTGCCATGATATCTTAATGTATTTTTTTCATATTGTTATCTAGTTTATAGTTCTGTGTACCAAGCTAACAATTCTCTGTATTAAATTTTCCGTTAAAATAACTGTTGCAATTTCTGTCTTCTGAGTAGACAGACTAATACAGAAATTTTTATCAGGAGTGGCCCCAGGAAATGTCCCTCAAAAATGGGATTTGAGAACTGGCTTGCTCATGTCTCAGAGCTTGAATACAATCCCGTACTCCTTGCTACTGTCACAGGATGCTGCAGAAACATGAATAATCACATGTGGTTGATGTTAATGAAGTGCCTTCTTAAGCAAGTATCTTGGGGGCCATGACGTTTCTACACTGAATCTTATTACAATAATGTTGACTAAAAAAGAAGGCAACATGGGATTAATGTCAGGCTGGTAAATGTTTTAACAACTGATTCTCAAAAAAAAAAAAAAAGTCTTATCTGTAGTCATGGCCAATTTCTTTGGTGAAAATATTCCCACCATGGTCAATATCAAGCTATAAATGTGATTACTGAACATGGAGTTGGGAAGAGATGCACACATCATCTTCTGTTAGTTGGTATGAGCCAGCACTGATCTGTGGCTGCATGGGATGGATTTTTCCAACTGCACTGGAATTCTTAAAAAAACAATTACAAACTCAAGTCTGTAAATTCTTGGGTAAAGTTAGGATCAGAGAACTGAAGAACTTCTATAGCAGCCTTTAAAGAACCTTATTTATGAAGTCACGGGGACATTTTTTTCTGAAAAATTAACAGACTTTTGTTGTGAAGGTTGCAGAACTGTAACATAAGCTGGATTCACAGTTTTGTCAAAATTTTTATGTGAAAGTGAGGATTATCACTGGGAAAATGTGGGACCCTGAGTCTCGAAACGGGGATATCTGTATAGGCTGGATGAAGCTGAGGTCCCCAGGTCACATTAATACTTCCTTGCAAGCAAGAACAAGCTGCCTCTTGTTTCTGAGAAAATCAGTCTCCCCTTGTTTGACTATCCTGTCTTAAATAAAATAATCATGAATATTATCACCTTGGACCTTTTGCCTTCCTCCATCATGGTTCTTGGAACATGGTGGTGCTGTGATAGAAGTAGCTCATTTTTTTCCTTAGGAGAAAGAACACTTTATACACTGGTTCTTAAAGCATGTTTCTAGAAATAGTAGCATCTGCGTCACCAGAAAACTTATTAGAAATGCAAATTACTGGGTCCCACCCTGGGACTACTGAATCAGTCTCCTACAAACTCTGCGGATGGGCTCAGCAATTTGTTTAAAAAGCTCTCCAGGAAATTCTGATTCATGCTAAAGTTTCAAAACCACTGCTTAAATTCTATGTTGAGCAATTTACAACTTTATTTCCTAGATTAGGGGAGAAAAACTTTAGCATCAATTATGTCTTTAAAAAGTTATACAAGCTCTTCTAAGATCTCACATACATATTTCATATATTATAGGCAAATACAATTTTTAGTGAAGGGTATCATTCTCCCTTTCATTTTATAAAAATATATGTAATGAAATTTATATATTTATATATTTGCCATATCAAGTCAACAAGTATTTATGGGATACCTTATATGTACCCCACTCAAGTGCTAAGCACTAAGGGACAGAATAAGAATAAATATATCTTCCCTGAAAAAGACATCAAAATGACATTCCATTTATCATTTGTGGTGATTTAAGATAAATCTTCTTTAGTTTGACTCTAACAAGCTCCAATGATTAAAGATCTCACAATCTTACTAAGGAAATGAGGCTTATAAAGTAGAAACAGTTAGTAATTAGTACAAAATAATTTCCAGTCAAGTGACATCTTGTATAGTATAAATCATGAATGCTTCATTTGTTAGAGGAATTATCATGAGTTAAAAGAGTAGGAAGGCTTCATTGGAAACACTTGAAATGAGGCTTAAATATGAGAAAATTTTGTTAGAAAGAATAGGATGGAGGATTTACCTACAAAAGAGCATATAAGAATATAAGCATATAAGAGCAAGAAGGTGGAAATGAGCATATGCACAAGGGTGTCAAATCAAGGTGTTTAGAGTAGTTGAAGAAATAGTTTAATTAAGTGAGAGCTTAGTTATATTAGATATTAATAAATCTAGATATTTATATTAGCAATTTAACCTCTTTTAACACTGTATAGCCCATAATTCATGGAGGATTTGAAAATGTGCCCTGAAATGAATGGATGTATGCTAATTTGCCTGAAGCTGGTGAAAGGCAATAAAGTCTAGGCAGGAAAATGGAATAAGACAAGAGAAAATACTGGGGTCATAATGGAGAAATATACCATTTGATCCTTGATTTGACCAATAAGAGGTAAATCTAAAACATGAGAGCAGCTTTAGGAAAGAAGAAAACAGTGTGGCAAAATCATTTACTGCTGAGACCACACAAAATGTATCAATGCATTATCATCCCATACATTTTTGTCATTTTTGTCATTTGTCCATCAATGAATAGGCCGACCTTCTTTGCTCAGTTTTTTCCCCCTTACCTACCATATTCACCTTTCTCAATTTTATGTTGCAGACTGAAAGGAGAAGGGGGTCATAGAAGAAAAGACATGGGTAGAAATGGACTAGGGAAGAAATTTTGGGGGTAGTGGATATAAGCCATAAGGTATAGGGATTTAAAAGAAAATGAAAACTAAGATTGCCATGACCTCTGTATACTATTCACTGCATATGAAAAATACAAAGAATACTTGAGTTATTTCGTAGTTACTTACACTTCCTATAAGTGCTCTGTGTGTTCTTTGTTCTGAGATTGGACCACATGACTCATGATATCAGTTTAGTTATAGTGAGCATCAAGTTTATATACTATATTTGCTATAAAAAAATGGATCTCTTAAGTACATCATGAGTTAAAAGACTAATTAGTGTTACTCTTCAGCTTTTTCATACCTCTAATGTCTGAAGGAGATCCACATTCTCCATGACTTCCAAAGAGCCACCCACTGCTTTCCCAATCACTCTGCCCTAGAACTGTCTCTATGCTGAGAAGGGAGAGGGAATGATGATAGGCAAAAATGTCCTTGAACCATTTGAAACAAGCCTAGAATAGCCTTTAGATAAACCCCCTATTGTGAGTCATGTCAGCCTGACAGGGACCCTGAAATAATCACCATAACTTCAATCATGACTTATATTACTATTATTTTTAGGAAATGCACTTGTGGTTCTTTGAGAGGAGAAAAGTATTTTTCTTTTTGGAATCATCCACAAGTTACCAGTAGTTTTCTGAGTAGATAATTATAACAATAACAACACTAACAATGTTTACTGAGTGCTTACTATGTAGCAGGAGCTATTCTAAGTGCCTTGCAGGTTTTACATGTAAACCAATCCTCATGAGAGGATTCTCATCACTAATCCCAGCTAGTGAATGGTATAGGTAGAATTTACCATCAGGCCATCTACTGCAGATTCCTTGTTCTAAATATTGAAATACATTTTAATTGGTCAATGATACATCTAAAAAGATTCCTCACAGAATAGCTGCAAATAAGCCATCCAGAAAAGTTGGTCATAATCTTTTTTTTTATTATGTTATGTTAATCACCATACATTACATCATTAGTTTTTGATGTAGTGTTCCATAATTCATTGTTTGCGTATAACACCCAGTGCTCCATTCAATACGTGCCCTTTAATACCCATCACCAGGCTAACCCATCCCCCACCCCCCTCCCCCACCCCCCTCCCTCAGTTTGTTTCTCAGAGTCCATAGTGTCTTATGGTTCGTCTCCCCCTCCAATTCCGCCCCCCTTCATTTTTCCCTTCCTACTATCTTCTTTTTTTTTTAACATATAATCTATTATTTGTTTCAGAGGTACAGGTCTGTGATTCATCAGTCTTACACAATCACAGTGCTCACCATAGCACATACCCTCCCCAATGTCTATCACCCAGGCACCCCATCCCTCCCACCCCCCACCACTCCAGCAACCCTCAGTTTGTTTCCTGAGATTAAGAATTCCTCGTATCAGTGAGATCATATGATACATGTCTTAATCTTTTACTGGAAAGTTTTAAGAACAGAAAATATTATTACTTCCCATGATAAGTATAGCCTAATATTTGTATTCTTATTATAAATGAAGTTTCATTTTATATATCAAATCCAAATATTTCTCAACCAGGAAAGATTTCATCCCCTGGGGACATGTGGCAATGTCTGGAGACATTGTTGGTTGTCAAAATCAAGGGTTGCTGCTAGCATCTAGTGGGTTGAGACCAGGGACAGTGCTAAACATTCTACAAAGCACTGGACAGTGTCCACAAAAAAGAATTATCCATATCAAAATGTCAGTAGTGCTGAGGCTGAGAAATCATGATGTAATCTAAAACTGTTCTCTTTGCATTATTCTTAAAATAAGAGAATTAATTTCAGTAAGTACTTACTGATACCTCTTTCTTTCACCTCCAACATTTAGATTATCACATGCCTTCAGGACTCCATTTGCCAAATTATATCCTGAATCTTGACATTTATCACTAAACCGTAGGTCAAGCCATCATTTCTGCTTCCATTCTTGTTCCTCCTATGCTTCATTAGTAGCAGTGTAACTTCTCTAAAGCCTATAAGACAATGACCCTCTGCTCCATATCAACCAGTGATTTCCTTTATGGTATAAAATCAAACCCAGGGGTGCCTGGGTGGCTAAGTTGGTTGAGCATCTGCCTTTGGCTCAGGTCATGATCTTGGGGTCCTGGGGTCGAGCCCCGTATCAGGCTCCCTGCTAGGTGGGGAGTCTGCTTGTTCCTCTCCCTCTGCCCTTACCCCTGCTTGTGCTCCCTCTGTCTTGCTCTCAAATAAATAAATAAAATCTTAAAAAAAAATCAAATCCAAACTGCAAACTATGACCTGCGATATGCCACAGGATTTGGCTACTACCTAAGTTCAACTCTTATTACCCAAGATGCTTAATTTTCTTTTATTTTTTTATTTTTTTATTTTTTAAAGATTTTATTTATTTATTTGAGAGAGAGAGAATGAGATAGAGCATGAGAGGGGGGAGGGTCAGAGGGAGAAGCAGACTCCCCGCTGAGCAGGGAGCCCGATGCGGGACTCGATCCCGGGACTCCAGGATCATGACCTGAGCCGAAGGCAGTCGCTTAACCAACTGAGCCACCCAGGCGCCCCCAAGATGCTTAATTTTCACTGTTTTTCAGGCACTGGTCTTTTCACTGTCCCATGGATATGCCAAGCTCAACCCATTTCAGGGCTCTGTACTTGGATTTCCTCTGACTAGAATGTTCTTTCTCTTGAGTTTGACATGGCCTTTCTTCTTCATTTTTTAGCATCCAGCTCAAACAAAAGTTTCTCTAAAAGGCCTTATCCCTGACTCATGATTGACTTCCCTCCTAATATTTACCACTTTCTGAAATGATCTTCTGTCTTTATGTCTCAGTGTTCCATGTTAATTATAAAAGTGTAAGCCTCATGAGGAAAGGACTTAGTCTTACAAAGTCTATTGCATTCCTCATGTCTAGAACAATGTCTGACATGTAATAGTCCATTAATAAATATTTGTTGAATAATGACTGGATTACTGAAAGAATGAATAAAATCTAAAGGCTAGTAGGGATTTGCTTGATGCTATGGATTCAACAAGGTAACACTGTATCTGTCCTCCAGTCTTCGAACATGGTCACTTTCTATTCAAGGGAGTAAAGTATAAAATGAGACTCAAAGAACAGGAATGAGTTATCCAGGTGGAGAACAAAGAAAAGAGCTTTCAGTGTAAATGGGCTATAAAACACTGAGGTTCAGGGTTAAGACGTAGCTGAGCCTATGGTAGGAGCAGCATGGTTGTTCTGGAGACAGGCATGGAGGAACCAGAACTGAGGCTGAATGGTAGAAGGCACATCACAAGGACGTTATAGATACTAAGAATGTGGACTTTATCATGAGTGACTGGAGGGCTATAGAAGGGTTTTAAATCAGTAGGTATTGCTATCATATTACCTAGTAATCAAAGCATAGAACCTGGATTAATCAAGGCTGCAACTAAACCACATTTGCATAAGCAGTGAGATCATAATTTGGGTAAATAGAAAGTTGGTGATGAATGGAGGGTTCCTGCTAATGTTTATAATCTAACATTCAGGACTGAATTCACCCAGTGAATGACAAAATGGCTCAGTGCCAATCAAATCCTGAATCAAATGACACTCTTCTGCAATATATTAAACACTTCACAAATTGCAGAAGACAAGATTTTTGACTAGTGAAATCACTTCAGTTGTGAACCCTTCCAGAATTTTCCATTTTTAATAAATTGATTTAATTTTTCTCTTCTATTCATGTGCAGATCTGCTAAATTATGTTTCACAAAAAGTAAAGTGGTCAGATTCAATCAGACCATTCATTCATACCAGCCAGGGCTCTCAGTAATTACTTTTTATCTGAGATAATTTTAATTTGCCTCCCATTTACATAATGAAATCATTTTATATCACTCTACCAAGAGCTCAGGAGGAATATTTTAGAATATCAATATTGTGTTTATTTCATTTAACAATATTTATGCATATCCTACTATGTGCAGGGTGGTCTTGCTGTAGTCACATTAAGCAGAAAAATCATGATTATTTGTGAAGCACAAATATAAACGGTAATTTGGGTATCTATGAAAAAATAACCCAGATAATTTAGGACCAGTGTGATTTTTTGGGGGGGAATGTATAAATCAGATTGGACCACCTTTACAAAAATATTAATAAATAATTTTATTTTTAGTTTGTAATTTGTAAACCAAAATTAATGAAAAATTATTTATGTGTGAGTATGTTTTAAAAAATGGCTTATTCTGAGTCCAGGTGCTCCTGGAGCTATAATTGTTTTGTAATTAGAAAATGAATCTTACTTACTTTTATATCCTCTTTATCTAGCACAGTGTGGGACACAGAGTAAATGCAAAATATATTTTTGTTTAATGGAACAGAGTAGAAATAATTGTTTTTTTTTTTTTCAAATCATTTGGTTGTTAAATTTGACTGTTGGGCAATTTATTTAAATGTCTATGAAATCTCATATTGAAAACTGACTCCACATTAATTATGTTCTTACTCTAGTTAGCAACATTTGGTACTTAAAAAATCAAGGTTACTGTCATTTTTCCCTTTTCATACGTATGCTATTCAATCGCTTTTATCACATGGACATCTGTGATTCCCCAAAAGATGAGCTTTTGTAAAAACATGAATGCCTTGTTTGTACATAAATAATTTACATTAACAGTTGTTCCACCTATCATTTTTTTTTTAAAGATTTTATTTATTTATTCATGAGAGACAGAGAGAGAGAGAGAAGCAGAGGGAGAAACAGGCTCCCAAGGAGCAGGGAGCCCGATGCGGGACTTGATCCCAGGACCCTGGGATCATGACCTGAGCCGAAGGCAGACGCTCAACCATCTGAGCCACCCAGGTGCCCCCACCTATCATTTTTACTGACATTGAAATATGGACAATTTAAGGTATATCATTATTAATATTAAAGTAATGTGAAACTAAGATAGGAGTTTGTTTTGCATTAATGAAGCCCTTATGCAAACTGTTTTTCCATTGTCAAATTAGTAATACAGAAATGTAAGCATCATTCTCCAAGGATTCATAAACTTGAATACATGCTAACATCAGGATTTTAATAGCTGATAAAAGAAAAACTTTTGCTGAAACTATATACTTAATGAAGTTTTAAACCCTGAAGTAAAATTTAAATTTTAGATTAAGCAGATGAGAGAAATCAGTCAAACTGAAAGACAGCAAATAAATACATCTGGTCAATACATTTCAGTGGCTTCCTTATCTATTGTAGAATAAAACGCAAACCTTGGCCTTATACAATCTAACCCCTGCCACCTCTCTGACCGCATCTCTTTGTTTTACCTTTATAAAGGATACTCCAACCACAATGGCCTTCATTTTTTCTTTTTTTCAGTTGTATTAAGGTATAACTGACAAATAGTAAGCATATACACTTAAGACATTCAACCTGATATTTTGGTACTATGTGTACATTGTGAAATAATCATCGAAATCAAACTAATGAACATATCCACCACCCATTTTCTTTCTCTTTTTTTCTTTTCTTTCTTTCTTTTCTTTCTCTCTCTCTCTTTTTTCCCCCTCTCTCTCTTTCTTCCCCCCCCTCCCTCCTTCTCCCCTCCCTCCCTCCTTTCCTTCCTTTCTTCCTTCCTTCCTTCCTGTGGCAAGAACACTTACCTCTTTCTGTTCTTCTAACATATGAGGCTCATTTAGCCGTGGGCATCGCTTGCTTGGTGAGTAATTCCTTCAGATCAGCCCATGGTATCCCACTAGCAATTAGAACAGTTGAATGAATACTATATTTTAATTTAAAAAGCAAAACCAAATCAAATAATCTGAATTAAGAAAAAATATGGAATATCTGGATTTAGACAAATCTAGGTTTAAGTCTATACAGATACTTTTTGGACTAAAAGGGAAAGTTATTTTTCTCCCCTACACTTTCTTTACAAACTTCCATGATGCATACAAGAATTGGAAAACATAAATTCCATAACTATTATTAAAACAGTAAAATGGCATTAGGAAGGAAATTTTTTCCTAGCCAAAAATAATATACACACACACAGAGGGAGGGAGAGAGAGAGAGATACTGAGAAGGGAGGAAGGGAGGGAGGAAGAAAGGCAGGAAGGAAGGAGATCCCAGATTCAAATAGCTCACAATGGGGTAAACAATTTTTCTTTATATTTCATCTGTGGAATACTGAATTGTATTTCAGACATTTTGGTCCCTCAAAAAACACTGACAACACATGACTGGGATGTCCTTTATTTGCTAATACTGTTTATCCTACACCTTCCCTAAGCACAGCATATAGGATTCAACACTTAAAAGGTCTGTTTCCATCCTGTCTGTTCACTTAGTCTTTCATGCTAATACACCAGTGCCTCTGCACTTGCTGTCAGGGTAAAGATGTGTGCAACGTGTATCGTCTGGTATTGCAGTTCAAGAGACCATGGTGCTGAATAGGAAATTAATTTTCATACTTCAAGTCCTAGAATTTATTAGTGGTATTGTTGAAGAAGGTGGTTATAAAATTTTCATTTAATTCTAATCAGCATCCTTTAAAGAATACAAACACACATAAATTATAATGGATGAAAAAGAAAAGACAATTGCAAAAAAAAAAAAAAAAAAGCTATTTCTCCATTCACCCTAACAAACAAAGGTAGAACTGGTGGTTAATCTCCTTAGGGTTTTTTGTTTGTTTGTTTGTTTTCCACTCCTTTATGACCAATTTTTTTGCATGCTGGACTCTCATTTAATGGTTCAATAAATATAATACACTTGTGTTTTTTGTTGCATAATGAAGTGCATAAGTAAAATAACTTTTTGAAGTTAATATACTCACAGGCTCCCAAAACAATTCAAATATCTCACATTTCCACTAACACTATTAATAAAATTACATTGTAAATTCTCTCTGTAAACTTGTAGTCTAGCCCCAAAATGAGCTTTAACCCACTGAATGAATCTCCTTGATAACATACGCAGTTTTTAAAAGAGTACAAACTTTCAGTTATAAGGTCTGAGGATTAAAAGTATAACATGGTGATTATAACTGATAACAATGTATCATATAACTGGTAAGAGAATAGAAATGCTACTGCTAAGAAAGAACTTAAATGTTCTCACACACAAGAAGAGTAAATATGGGGCGCCTGGGTGGCTCAGTTGATTAAGCGACTGCCTTCGGCTCAGGTCATGATCCTGGAGTCCCTGGATCGAGTCCCACATCGGGCTCCCTGCTCGGCAGGGAGTCTGCTTCTCCCTCTGACCCTCCCCCCTCTCATGTGTTCTCTCTCATTCTCTCTCTCTCTCAAATAAATAAATAAAATCTTTAAAAAAAAAAAAGAAGAGTAAATATGAAAAGTGATTAATGTGTTAATTAATTCATGGGGGAATACTTTTACAACATATTCATATGTCAAATCATCACATTGAATTCATATCTTACAATTTTATTTGCCAATTTTATCTCAGTAGAACTGTTTAAAAAGTTTTAAAAAGATTATATAACTAGCAAAAAATTTAACTCAGATTTAAAATATTTAACAAAACAAAATTATTAAAATTATAGATATTCCACATAGCTTCTCAAAGCCCTACATAAAAGTCTGAAATTTTTCAGGTCATGATTATCAAAATTAATATATTTATTTTCCCCAAAATAATTTTGTAGAATTTCAGTTATTAAACCTTTCTTGGTATGGCAATTAATTGCTTTGTTTAAATACAAAGAAAAGGTCATAAATTAATGATCTGGAGATATATTATAGCAGTTGGCCCGAATAAGCCAGGTAACAATCATACCATAACAGAAAATTTATTGAAAACACTTTTTAAACAAATCTTTTTGTCACTTTATACATTTCCCAATTGACTCTAACATTTTCTTTCATTCTAGTTGCAAGTTTTTTTTTTTTTAAAGATTTATTTATTTATTTATTTGACAGAGAGAGAGATAGCGAGAGCAGGAACACAAGCAGGGGGAATGGGAGAGGGAAAAGCAGGCTTCTTGCCGAGCAGGGAGCCCGATGTGGGACTCGATCCCAGGACCCTGGGATCATGACCTGAGCCGAAGGCAGACGCTTAACGACTGAGCCACCCAAGAGCCCCTAGTTGCAAGTTTTTAAGTAGAGATAATAACAATCACTTTGCAAGGCTATTATAATTAGAAATACTACATGAAATATGTATTCCAGAGTGTTCAATAAATGTCTGCTGTTTTTATTTGCATACCCAATTCCCCGCCCCCCCCATGCACTTTGTTTTATCATTTGTTTCCAAAGAGGAGAATGATCAAAGTAAGGATTGGCACTATTGTGCCTCCATCATAAGAACGATGTGAAGATCATGGGGCACCTGGGTGGCTCAGTCAGTTGACCATCTGCCTTTGGCTCAGGTCATGATCCCAGGGGTCCTGGGATCGAGTCCCGCATCAGGCTCCCTGCTCAGTGGGGAGTCTGCTTCTACCTCTGTGCCTCCTCCCACCCCTCCACCCACCCCCGCTGCCCCCTGCTCATGCACATAAATGAGCACTTTCTCTCTCTCTCTCAAATAAATAAATAAAATCTTTAAAAAAAAAGAGAGAGACTGATGTGAAGATCAAAGGTAATGACGATGGAAGTAAAAGTGTTCTAAACTACAAGGTTTGTGTAGACACACTGGCATAGACATCTTAGAGACATGAGTGGGAGGTTATTGCTGCTACCACAGAGTGACAAGCCAGAGAAGACATCACCTGAACCAGGCAAAGCAAGGCTGCAGAAGTTTTTAGCTTTTGATTCAGAAACTGGATCTTCTCCTAAGATGATCAAGCAAGTGGGAGAACTCAGTGAACAAAAGCATAACGATGATGTAGGAATCAGGTTACCTAATTACTTACATTTATAATTAGAATTAAAAAGAGCAAAGGATTCAGAGCATTTCTATCTTCTTTTTTTTTTTTTTAAGATTTTATTTATTTGAGACAGAGAGAATGAGAGAGACATAGAGCACATGAGAGGGGGGAGGGTCAGAGGGAGAAGCAGGCTCCCTGCTGAGCAGGGAGCCCGATGCGGGACTCGATCCCGGGACTCAGGATCATGACCTGAGCCGAAGGCAGTCGCTTAACCAACTGAGCCACCCAGGCGCCCGCATTTCTATCTTCTTGCTACCATTCTTACCTGTAGAAAACACTATAAAGAATCTGAAATATGAAAATATATTGGAAGACTCAAAATGGCTTGTGTTATCAAGATCAAGCTTTTAAATTATTTGTGCAGATGGTTAACTTACCCATTCTGTTTTGACTTTTCCTACTTGCACTCTCAAAACTAGGAAAATGCCTTACTATCTTTCTCAAGTACTGATTATTCTCAATAACTAAGAAATGCTGAAGAGTGGTTTACCTTTAAGAATCATAATAAATGCTAGTCAGTGTGTGTGTGTGTGTGTGGTTAGTTTTTGGGGAATAGAAAGTAGCAGAGGAGTGGGAAATAAAGAAATGGAAGAAAACTAGCTTGAATAGCAAACAAATGTCCTTAATGACGCATAGGCTCATGTTCAGTGCCACTTAACTCTGGAATTAGAGAGAATGTCATATTTTATACCCTCCATTCTAAAGCAGGGAACTATATCTCAAAGTTGGTATTATCTCTCTTTTTAAGAAAGTATTTTTCCATCTCTATTTAGAAATACTCCTTTCGGGGCACTTGGGTGGCTCAGTCGTTAGGCGCCTGCCTTTGGCTCAGGTCATGATCCCAGGGTCCTGGGATCGAGCCCCGCATCGGGCTCCCTGCTCGGCGGGAAGCCTGCTTCTCCCTCTCCCACTCCCCCTGCTTGTGTTCCCTCTCTCACTGTGTCTCTCTCTGTCAAATAAATAAATAAAATCTTAAAAAAAAAAATACTCCTTTCACATGTATTTTTCTTTCTTTTCCATAGGATTTTATAACTTTTCCTTTTATTCCATGCTCAAACTTTTCTCTTCTTCATTATATTCAAATAAATTTTCTTCACATTTAAAGTCCTTCTTCCTATGCTTATTTCTATGTTCTCATTTTCACCTATTTCAAATCCCAGGTATCTTTTTAATTTTACCTTGTCTCTGGGACTCCTACCTTATTTCACAGCCTGGGTTATATCCTTATTTCCATCACCAAGTTAGTGATTTCATTTAACTCCTTTTTTTAAGGATTGTGTAGATGAACCATCCCTTTGTCTACTAATATCTTCAACACTCAGAATGTACAGAACATCCAACTTGGCCTCCCCAAAAAAGTCCAGGAAAGTCATCAAGATGCCATCAGTGGCATTCCTAGAGGCAGAAACTATTATTCTCATCTATCCCCAAAAGTGAAAAGGTGTATGAAACCAGGCAGGAACTATTGCTTCCAGAATGTTTATCCTTACATGGGTTAAAAAAGCAAATACTCTTCTTAGACTAAACTGAATATCCATTTTATTCATAGAAAAAGCATTTGAAAAATAACACTAATTCTCTAAGATAGTGCATTATTACATTGCTTTAAATGATCCCCAAGGGGGTCTGAAAATGTAATTGGATTCCCTGCAGTTAGGAAATTATATCAGGAAGCAACTTAATAAACAAGATCTTTTGCTCTTTGGAAGAGCAAAGACATTGAATAATTTTCCTTTGTTACTCACATGCACGCATGCCTATATCCATTTACGGAATGCCAACATAGAACAGTATTTGTAATTTCCCTGTTTATAGAATTGTCTACTCATGAAATTTTAAGCAAAGGAATGGGTTAACTATTCAGCAATATTGAACACTTCCTGAATCCTAACATGAATAATGCCTTAAAGCATGATTTCTTCATTTCGTATGGCAGATTATCTAAATTAAGATGTTTTTGAGAGTAACTTGGAAAGGTCATGGGAAACCATTGCCATGCTTTTCTCATATTCTATTTCAACTTATAAAGTTAATTAGTCCCAGATAGAGGAAACTTTCATCTTTTCCAGAGAAACATCTCTTTCCCTAGCTGACCCTCTCAGAGAACAGGTCAGCCATGCTGCTGCTTCTCCAGCTACACCCAAGTGGGTAAATTCAATTCAGGCTTGTCTTGGGGGGTCTACTGAAGCCTTTTTCCTGGCTTTATCAGAGAGCCCTGTACTTTGTTGGTTTGGGATATTACGGCGGCCATTAATAAAACTAGGAAGCTGGCTTCTCATCTGGCCACAAAATTCTTTGCTTGTAAGTGACCAGACCATGTAAAGGTCAACACATGGTGATATGGCAGGTAAAAATTCTTGTAATTTAGGTACAGACAGAGCTGGGCTGAATTCCCAATTCAGAGACTACCTAACTATGGGAAACTGAGAAGTTTAAGTCCACTGAGCCCTGGTTTCTTAATTTTAAGTTAGGGTAATTTAATTGTAATGATTGTTTGAAAATTACAGATAATTAGTGTAAAGTGCTTAGAATAATGCCTTATAAACAACTTATACAGAATTTGATAAGAGCAGCTGATTAGGTGTGAATAAAAATTAGTCTTCTTAATGGCTTGTGATAATTTACCACATTCATCATTTACCATATTCATTAGGACTTAACAGGGAAGAAGAGTTATAAACAAAAATTTACTTGGAAAAAGAAAATAAAATTTCCAAATCATGAAATAAATCCTGGCTCCAAACGAAATCTCCAACTATTAAAGAAGGAAATAGTCTAAATGTCTAAAATTCACAATTACAGGTTTTGTATATAAAAGATAAAAAATTATTATTGTGAAAAGGCACTTGCCATGTTCCAAAGTAACTCAGAGGCAAAACCTAGCATTCCGTTTGGAAAAGCATTAAAGTATAGCAAACACACATTACATTTTTTCCTAGTACCAAACCACTGCAAAAAGTCGGTATAGCTCTGGGGAACTGGGTGGCTCAGTCAGTTAAGATGAATTCTTGATTTCGGCTCACGCCATGATCTCAGGGCCCTGGGATGGCTCTGTGCTCAGCCGAGAGTCTACTCCAGATTCTCTCTCCCTCTTCCTCTGCCCGCTCGGCTTATGCTCTCTCTGTCTCTCCCTAAAATAATCAAATAAATCTTTTTAAAAAAGTCTATAAAGCTCATAGAAGATACGTAGGAAAAGCGAATTAACTTTTCAGAATTCTGTGCTAACAGGTCATAATTTCTTCTATTAAATAATAGGGTACATGAGTTAAATATACCAATGACAAACAGTGTAGCCTTTGAGAGGGTTTTTGAGAAGTGGTTTTCGTTTCTATAAAGGAAATCATTATTTTCATCAGCTATTCACCTAGGCAACAGAAAGCTTAAGTAGCGCGATTTACTTTTTCCTCACGCAAATTATTTTCAGTCCGGTTCAGAAAGCACCCCAGCTGGCTCAGGCTCACCCGGAATTCCAGCCAACCTCAGGAGGACAGCAAATACACCTCCCGAGGACCCCAGGGCCTCCGCCGAGTCCTCTCAGGACGATGAGCGCATCCAACAGGCACCCACGCGAGTCCTCAGCCAAGATAAGCGCTTGGCTAACCTCTTCTCGCGATGTTACAGGAGGTCCTCGAGAAGATGTGATTGCCACGTGACCACTGGTTGCCTGGAGAGCGCTCACAGGCTCCTCCCCTCTCTCCCCTGGCTCTGGAACCTCTCCACGGGAGGCCGCGTTGAGAGAGCGGTGTGTTGTTGAGACCATGTGGACTGTACACGCTTGTTACACGATAAGCCCGTGAAAGCCTGTGTATAAACAAGATTTAGGCCGGCGGGCAGGCATGGAGATCTACTGGACCTGTGGCCGTGCAAGACGAGTCTTGCAAGTTCCTTTGCTTGTGAAACCGGCCAGGTACCAATCTGGAGTGACCTGCCTCTTCAGGCTCTCCTTGCCCTCCGTGTACCGGGTTTGAATTTCACCTAGGGACTCTCCCAAGGTTGCAAATCAACATGTTTTATTGTATTTGGTATCACATACACGTTTGGATATTTGTTATATTATTTTCCCATTCCAGGCAGAGAGACTTGGAGCTTAAAGAGGTTAACTCACCTGCCCAAGGTGAGGGATTGATGTAGCAGGGCTAGAATACAGATCCAGATCAGTCTGTCCCCTGAGCATCCACTCTTGGCCACCTGGACAGGTGCTGTTTCCATCACTGAGGACCTCGGGTCGCTTGAACACTGCCTTCCACTCCAACAGAATGACTGGCCTCAACTTCTTGATGAAAGATTGCACAGCAAGTTTGCATGAGGATATTTAAATAGATTGCTGATTTGGTAAGTTTATTTTTTCGAATATAACCTTTACTGTGATATTTTTCTCTATAAGTGCTTGTTCAGTTGCATCCTACAAATTTTGAAATGTTGTATTTTCATTTCCAATTAAAAATATTTTGTAATTTACTTTTCTGAGTGCACATTCAATTGCTCAAGAAGTCTGTTTTGAAAATCCTTTCCTTCATTAGATTGTCTTGTAGAAAATGGGTGAGCTGTGTAAGTGTGGGTCTATTTCTGGGAACTCTATTATGTTTCATTGACCTATTCTTTATTTTTATGCTGGTACCACATATTCTTGTTTATTTTATATTTATAGTAGGCTTGAAATCTGATAATGTAGTCCTCTACCATTTTCGTTTCTAAAGAAAAAAGTTATTTAGAATATTCTAGGTTGTTTGCATTTTCTTATAAATTTTAAACTCAGTTTATCAATTCTTAGCAGAAGGAGGATGTAGAGGAGGAGAAAGTAGAAGAAAAGAAGACAAAGACTTCCTGGGATTTTTATTGAATTTATATAGCAATGTGGAGAAAACTGACATAGTAGTACTGTCTTCTAATCCACAGATATGATCTCTATCTCTATATTTATGTCTTCTTTAATTTCCCTCAGCAATATTTTGTACTTTTCAGTATATAGTATTATATGGTTTCTGTTAAATTTTTAATTATTTTTATGCTGCTGATGTTTTTCTGAATCACTTTTCTTAAATTTTGTTTTCTAAAACTTTGCTACTGACAGATTCTCTCCTTGACCAAATACTACTCAGTCGCCCCTGAACTTTTCTACTAGGCCTTCGCTTTTAGACTTCTGTGTTCATGTCTACATTGTCCAGTTTTAGTAGGAATCCTCCTAAGTTAGTTTAGCTAGAATCCCCTATCCTTCCTATCTGATCTCCCTTGATATCTACTCAAGTTCCTCATCCTCCACCATCCCCCAGGTGACGTCTGATCTCCTGGCTTGCTTTCTGCAACAATCCTGTGAAGTCAGTATAGCCAAAACCCCCCCTAGCCCCTGTTCTCTTAGTAATTTTCCGTCCACTGACCCCCACCTCTCCTTGGCTATAAATTCCCACTGGCCTGTGCTGTATACAGAGTTGAGTCCATTCTCTGTTCCCCTGCAAGGACCTATTGCAATGGTCCCTGCACCTATCGCATGGCCTCCCTTGAATAAAGTCTTTCTTTACAGTGCTTTAACAAGTATCACTGAATAACTTTTTCTTTAACAGAATGAGTATTTTTCCTTAATACTGCTAACATTTAGAAAATATAGTTGATTTACATATATATATATAAATCCATATCTATGGAATTTATTTTTAATATTCTGTTAAAGGTATATGTGCCCATGTTCATGAGGGATATTTGTCTGTAATTTTCTTACTTTGAAATTTCTTTCTCAAGTTTGGTTATTAGGGATAAGCTAGCCTCATAAAATGATTAGAAAAGAGTTCACTCTTTTTCTCCTTCTGAAGAGTTTGTCTGCAGTTTGTGTCATTTCTTTTAAAAATATTTGATAGAAATCACTGGCAAAAGCCTCTAAGTCTGGAGTTTTCTTTGTGAGTATGGTTTGATCATGATTTCATTTTATCATGTGTATGAATATATTCATATTATTATTTTCATCTCATCTTGTGTCTTATTTGGTTTTATTTTTAAATGAATTTGTCCATTTCATCAAAGTTGTATATTTGTTGGCATGAAAACTATAATATATATAGCATATATGTGGTCTATAATTCATAGTCACTATTTTGTGTAGGATTAGCCTGATAGGAGCAAATACTGGAAGCCATTATTGATTTGATTTGATTTGATTATGGTAATCATACATAAGTCCCTACATTTTAAGGAATTAAAATGTAAGTAATAACTGTCAAGAATACTAAAAATATATTTTTGATTAACTGAGAAGGAAATCTATTGTATTCATTTTCTTTAAAATTCTAAATCCTTTAAAGACTACTTATTTGATGAAATATAGATTGACATATAATGTTTTTGCTCTCATAATGAGTCATATAAAAGTTTAGATATCCTATTGTGTACTGCAAATACAAACAAAATTCTATTCCTTTCTCATTTTCAAATGACAAAAACAAGTCCATATGGTAAATGTTTAATTTAAGCTATAGTGCTTCCCTTTATAAATACTTTTTTTCACAAATATGTTTTATTATTATCTGCAGAGCATTGTTTCCTATCTTCGTTGCTTTGCTTTTGCTGGTACTTATGTCTACAATTTCATGTCCCCATTTTCATCCTTCTCTGCGTGTGTGAATCCTATTGTCAGAAGTCCTAATCAAAGATAATTTCTCCATGCAGACTTCTCTGATAGTGTTCAGTCATGGTGATTTCTCATTTCTTAACCTCTGCAGACTTATTTATTACCCACGCTGTGGCCAAATCACTTTCAATCTTGTATTTAAATTATACCTGTATATGCCTCAGTTCCCCACACTAGAAAGATTGGTATCTATGATATTGTAATTTATAATAAAAAAATACATATTTGGTCTTTGCTCCTGTTTCTGGCACAGAGAACATAACACCTTTGGGATATCCTAAGTGATGAGAGAGTCTAAGTGATATGTTTTTTGCTATATTAATGAGGAGACTTTTGGAAAACCCTGGGTAACCTAAGGATGGTTGCCTGTGGAGCCAATCCTGTGATTAAAGGGTTAGAACTTTCAGTCCCATCCCATACCTCCAGGGTGGGAAGATGGTCTGGAGATTGAGTTCAATCATCAGTGGCCAATGATTTAATCAATCATGCCTATTAATGAAGCCTACACGAAAGTCCAAAAAGAGAGGGTCCAGAGAGTTCCCACGTTGGTAAACTCATTCAGAATTGGGGAAAGTGGGTTGCTTAGAGAGGGCACAGAAGCTCTGCATGCTTCCTCCATACATAGCCCTATGCATCTCTTCCACTGACTCTTCCTGAGTTATATATATCCTTTTATAGTAAACTGGCAGTCTAGCAAATAAAATATTTCTGAGTTCTGTGAGCCTCTCTAGCAAATTAATCAAATCTGAGGTGGTGGTTGTTGAAACGTCCAATATCTGTAGCCCATTGGTGAGGAACACAGGCGACAACCTGGACTTGTGACTGGTATCTGAAGAGAGGATGGGTAGGGAGGCACTGTTGTGGGACTGAACCCTTGTGCCTGTGGAGTCTGATACTGTCTCCAGGTCGGTAGTGTCAGCATTGAGTTGAATTATAGGACACCTAGTTGGTGTCCAGAGCATCTCTTGATGGCGTGAGAGGACCCCTCCTCCTGCCCACACATAGATCACATTTGGTGACCAGAACTTTTAGTATCCTGTTCACTTTCAATTATATTCCAGCCCACTTATTGTGCAAATTCTGAAGTTAGGGTGTAAAAGAAATGACTATTTTTACTTCTAGGCACATTTGGATTTGAGTTTGGGAAATTTTGATGATTGTTTTGGGTTTATTTAACCACACTTGCATTTTTAAAGGCCTGGGTTCACTTGTTGTTTATTAATTTGATAATTTATTATATAAACAAACGTCATAGTATTCCATTGTCTTACATGAGGACAATGATTTATTGACAATATACAATATTTGAAATAATGCTTTGTACTTATAAAAGATAATTCACATTTCTTATATTGACTAGTTATATTTCCCTACCTCTGTCTCCTTTTTTACACACACACACCCAGTCTTGTTTTTAATGTTCCATATTTCATAAGACTCAGTTCTATTTTGATTCTTTGCTTCAGTAAAGGATTTCAGTGAATTCCATATGTAATAAATGCCACTCCTTTTGATCCTACTATTCTGTCTTCATTATAACCAATTATGATGTCAGGGATGTTTTCTATTATCCCCCTCCCTCATCCTCCCCTCCCAAAAACAAGCCTAAAATAATTACAGATCATTTACCAGAAAATATCCCCTGATCATTTTAAATTTTATTTCTAGGGAAATAGTAAGTAGATTATAGTAGCAGAAAGAGGAAAGATGTAGTAAATTGCTGAAAATCACTAGGAGAAAATGATAAACATTACAAAATAATACTATTTTTATGTTATTTCTGAAGACATTGCTTAGTGCTAGAATGAATACTAAAACTCCCCTGAATTGAATTTTTAACAGTGTTCATCACACTATTCCTGTGGAACAATAAAAATGTACTAATAAATGAAAACAACTCTCTTTTGTGTGGTAAAGGGAAAAGAAAAGAAATATAAAATTACACAATATTTTTTAAAGATTTTATTTATTTGAGAGAGAGAGAGCAACAGAGAGAGCACAAGCAGGGGAGGGACAGAGAGTGAGGGAGAAGCAGACTCTCCACTGAGGAGGGAGCCCAATGCAGGGCTGAATCCCAGGATCATGACCCGAGCAAAAGGCAGACATTTAACCGACTGAGCCATTCAGGTGCCCCCTAAAATTATACAATATTTTTTATTAAAGAAATTCTTTTGCTTTTAAGTTAGTGCCACAAAATATATTCAAAGTATCTATATAACTTAGGATATTTTTTCCTTTTATATATGGGTAGGGAAATCAGCTCTATATTTGCCTGGGTATATGACTATTTCAATTCACGTAACACTTTTCCAGTGCAACCTGTTACATACCAAGATATACTAGCTTTCTCTCAAAGTTAAACTTCCCATGACAAAAAAAAAAATTGGCCAAAAAATAGAGAATGTTTAGAGTTTTAGTAAAGCTAGAGAGAGTACTTCTTTGGAGAATTGTCAGTTTGAGATATTGTTTCTCAAATTTCATTCCTTCATATATTTTCTTCCTGAATTTATCCATAGGCCCAGCCACACCAGGAGTATATGTGTGATTTATGCTGTCTCTGTTGGATGGATGAACACAGCACAGCTTCCTTTAGCCATCCTCTAAGCAATAAGAGTAATAAAATTGCGTATTAGATACTAGTTATAAATATATGAAGCATGAAATAATTAAGTTTTAAAAGTCTCTTTCTGATATGATTTAAAATAAGCTGATGTCCCCACAGTGGTCTGTTTACCACATTTGAAGAAACACTGACCATGGTGACAATATGGCCAGTTCCTACCTCCCCTCCCAGGTCCTGACCGGGCCACATCCTGAATGGGACTGACCATTTGTGCCAAGTCCCTTCCTTAGCTTCACAACTCCAGGTTGTGAACACAGGACTCACATTCTCTCTGGTCCTGATTATTTCTGCCTACATACCTTACTCAGCCATTCCCTGAAATCACTACTGAAGTCAGACACATATTATTTTATTTATTTTTCAAACTTTTTAAAAAACGCCATTTCCCTTTTTCTCTCTCTCTTCTATAGTGAAGTCCCTGATCCTTATATCCTACACCTTTTGCGAGAGACCACCCATTGTCTGACTTTCTTTTTCTGAGATAGACACTTCTCTGACATTTGGAAACACAGTGCTTCCTTTATCCTGTTCTAACCTTTTAGTAGTTAATTTGGTGCTGCCCTTTTCCCTTCAATTACTAAACTTTTTTCACACATTATACCAACATGCTGAGAAAGCCTGCTGCCTGTATAAAAGTTTAGATTGTTTGGAAAAGACCAGGTGGCTATTAGTGCTTCACACAATATGGAAAAATCTGATTTCCTCACCTACTATTTGAATAGATTCTGCTTTGCATAAATTTGACAGTTTTGTATAAATAGTGCCAACATTTTGTTCTATTGAACATTGAATTAATAGTCTTTACTCTGTTACATTATTCAACTACTTCAGGGGTAAAAAATGATGTAAAATGCTGTCAGAGCTCAGGGTAAAAGCTCCATCATATTTGAAGCAGCCAAGAAGGTCTTCTTAGGGCGCCTGGGTGGCTCAGTTGGTTAGGCGACTGCCTTCGGCTCAGGTCATGATCCTGGAGTCCCGGGATCGAGTCCCGCGTCGGGCTCCCTGCTCGGCAGGGAGTCTGCTTCTCCCTCTGACCCTCCTCCCTCTCATGCTCTCTCTCTCTCATTCTCTCTGTCTCAAATAAATAAATAAAATCTTAAAAAAAAAAAAAAAGAAGAAGGTCTTCTTAGAAAAATAGGAGTTGAGATGACTGACAAAGGTGGAGGAAAATGCAAGAGGTAGGGGAGGTCAGGATGCTCAAGAGGAGTGGTAAGGAATCCTTTGTGTTTGTAAAAGATGCAGGCTTCAGATACTGGAGATAAATCTGCACATTAGACCAAGATATTTTTTTTAATTTTTTTATTATTATGTTATGTTAATCACCATACACTACGTCATTAGTTTTTGATGTAGTGTTCCATGATTCATTGTTTGCGTATAACACCCAGTGCTCCATGCAGTACGTGCCCTCTTTAATACCCATCACCAGGCTAACCCATCCTCCCACCCCCCTCGCCTCTAGAACCCTCAGTTTGTTTCTCAGAGTCCATAGTCTCTCATGGTTCGTCTCCCCCTTCGACTTCCCCCTTCATTCTTCCCTTCCTGCTATCTTCTTCTTCTTCTTCTTCTTTTTTTAACATTTAATGTATTGTTTGTTTCAGAGGTACAGGTCTGTGATTCAACAGTCTTACACAATTCACAGCGCTCACCATAGCACATACCCTCCCCAGTGTCTATCACCCAGCCATCCCATTCCTCCCACCCCCCACCACTCCAGCAGACCAAAGATATTTTATAGAGATTCTTTGACTCCATACTAGGAATGTGAATGAGTGAACATGATGCAGGATATAACCATCTTAGTAGTGAATTACACAACTGTTGGGAAAGCTGGGCCTTATTCAAATGAAAAAGAGTGCAAAGAGAAGATAAATAGAGCTCCCAGTTTAAAGGTATTCTTTCATAAGTCATCATATATTTATTGAACATTTATACATAGAAAGCATTGGGCTGGGGCGCCTGGGTGGCTCAGTTGGTTAAGCGACTGCCTTCGGCTCAGGTCATGATCCTGGAGTCCCGGGATCGAGTCCCGCATCGGGCTCCCTGCTCGGCAGGGAGTCTGCTTCTCCCTCTGATCCTCCTCCCTCTCATGCTCTCTGTCTCTCATTCTCTCTGTCTCAAATAAATAAATAAAATCTTAAATAAAAAAAAAAAAGAAAGAAAGCATTGGGCTGGTTTCAAGGGCAAACAGAAAACAAAGGTGACCCAGACACAGATTCAATCTTTTTCAAATTCACTGCTTATGAATGAATTAAGCCATGTATGCAAATATAATTCATGATAGGAAGTGTATTAAATGCCATGAAAGAAGTACAGTAAAAATATTTTCAGAATGCAAAGGATGACAGAATTCCTTCCTGATAAGGAAAGTAAGGAAGGCATCAGAGAAAAGAATGACATTTCATTTAAAGACTTAAATTTAGGAAAGCTTTGGTTACATGCAGTCAAGGAAAGTGAATTTCAGCTGTGGCAAAGTAACATGAGTAAATGCAAAGATTTTGGAAAGCTTGGGGTCTCTTTGGGAGAAGAGCAGATAATTCAGTTTGAAAACTATGTCAATTCCATAAATGATGCTCACTTCAAGGGCACATTGACAGGTTGGACACTATTTATTCAACTAATCATTAATGAGTGAATGGTTCTTTTTTTTTAAAGCTCTGATCATCCTTTTATTCATATTTCACTGAGGTCAATTTTACAAGTGAGGTAGAAATTGGAGGTCAAAGGAATAAAGAGTCAAAGTCAGCTAGTACTATTGTTGAGTTTAGTGTCTGTCTCTCTCACACACACAGTCCTATCAGTCCCCTCCTTATGTTTCCAGCCTCTGTCAGAGTTGATGGTCGTGCTGAGATGGGAGAACTTGAGCTTTAGTTGCATGTTTAATTGAAAGGATGCTGCCTTCTGTCCCTTGCTGCCCGTGGCTTTCAGTCCATCTAAGGCAACCCTGAATGGGAGTCCCCCTCAGCCACCTGCTCTTGCAGCTCTGTCTGTCCATAAGTATGACTACATGTGGTATCAGGCAGTGGTTTTCTATTGCTTTTATTGTATTGCTCAGGAAGATCCTATAAAGAAAGAACGTTTTCTCCTTCTCCTGCTCTCTTAATAGGTATATAATTAGTACTAAAATTTAATGAGGGTAATAAAATTCTTAGAATTAATGTTTATATAATTCCTGGTTGCAAATCATACTTGTTAGCACATCACTTGGAAGATGGGCTAAAATACATTTCTTGGTCCTAAACCCCTCCAGTCTATAATACTTTCTACTTACTTATCAAGAATAAAAAGAAAATACACACAAATCTCTTGGGGGTTAGCATTCTAAGGTCTGTATTAAGAGAGTGTGATGTCAGAAAGATGGCCAAGTAAGATGTCCATCACTCATATTTCCCCCTCAACGGCAATAATTTGGTATCCATCCATGGACAGAAGTGCTTTGTAGGGGATCCAAGTAGGGGATTGTGAAACCCTGGTGCAGTCCAAGACTGAGGAGAGCCATTCTGAGAAGGCGTGCCCACACCCAGGTAGCTGACTCACCAATCATGGTCCCAAAGATAGACCCAGAAACAGTGCCATACCCTTGAGGACTTGGCCACACCCCATTTGGCTTCAGTTCTATCACCAGCACCATAGCCATGGGACTCAGGAAGAGTCTCACGCATCTCTGTATGGGGTAATAGTCATACAGACCTTAATCCCAGCTGTGGCCCCTGAATGGTCCATGAATGGCTCCAGCCCCTCTCAGCCATGGTCCAGGAGCCCCTGAAGAACACAGATTTAGTCAGTCACCCAGAGACAAAAGAGCCTTTAGGAAGTCCGGGAGACTGGCAGAGAAATTCCAGCACAGCATTGGAGGAAAAATATCTGAGATTGGATGCTGCAAAGAGGAACAGTCTGACTTTCCTTGCATCACCTCTCCCCCAAGGCAGCACAGCACAGAGAGTCCTTCTCAGTTCATCTTTTATCTTACAGGGGAAAGTGCGAGCATGTGAGTGCCCAATGACCGCAAGAGCTTTTGCAGATGGTTAGGCTGGTCTAAATCTGCAGGCCTAGGGAAAAAAACAAAACAAAACAAACAAACAAAGCAAAACTTGAGCACACAACAGTGCCCTACAGAAAGCAAAAAGGAGGTTGTCACCCCTGGTCTGGCTTTGCAGGGTACAGAAAAGGCATACATGCTTAAGAATTCTGCCACTAGAGGAAGTGAAAAGTATGGAGCAAGCATATCCACAGAAGATCTGAGAAAGTCTCAGGATCTCTAGTAGGGCTGATGGAATTTCCCTCCAGAAGTTAGACCGTGAAAACTAGAGAAGGTGACTGCTATTTCAAATGTGAAGATCTTAAAGAATGCACAAAATCAAAGAAACATGAAGGAATACAATAATTTACTAGTAATTTAATCCAAACACATAATGATCTGCAATTACAAAATGAAAAGGCAATCTGTGGAATGGGAGAAAATATCTACAAACCTTCTATTTGTTAAGGGGTTAATATCCAAAATATATGAGGAACTTATACAACTCAAAAGCAAAAAAGCAGACAATCTGACTTGAAAGATGGGCAGAGGACTGAATAGACATTTTCTCCAAAGAAGACATACAAGTACCCAATAAGTACATGAAAAGATGCCCAACATCACTAATCATCAGGAAAATGCATATCAAAACCATAATAAGATATCACCTCACAACTTTTAGAAGGGCTGTCATCAAAAAACCAAGAGATTACAAATGTTGGCATGGGTGTGAGAAAAGCAAACCCTTGCACACAGTTGGTGGGAGTGTAAATTGGTGCAGTCACTATGGAAAACAGTATGGAGGCTCCTCAAAAAATTAAAGATCGAAGTACCATATGATCCAGCAATTCCACTGCTGGGTATTCATCCAAAGA
Organism: Mirounga leonina; assembly: GCF_011800145.1. NCBI lineage: Eukaryota > Metazoa > Chordata > Mammalia > Carnivora > Phocidae > Mirounga > Mirounga leonina. The sequence goes on from NW_023270415.1 coordinate 14,113,274, forward strand.
AAATGAAAACACTCTCTCAAGGAGATACCTACATCCCCATGTTCATTGCAACATTATTTATAATAGCCAAGACTTGGACACAAGCTAAATGTCTGTTTATGGCTGAGTGGATAAGGGAGATGTGATATATACATGAAGTGAATCTTCACATGAGTTGTTAGAGTTCATGTCATTTGACCTGCCCTTTGCCAGATACTGACATTGAGGATGGAAATGGTTCAGCAGTTTTGCAAAGCTAAGGACTATGAGTTCCAACAAAGTTCTAGAAGTAATCACCAAAACAGCTGTAATCATCAGATAGTCAAGAAGGACCTCTTCATGTAATCACCAAAGAAACTGGAGATCCTCTTGGGCCTCATGGAGAACCAGAGGACTGAATGCGTTGGGCATAGCTGCTGTCAGTAAGCTGACAGTTGTCAGAGAATAATCAGTAATTTCCAGCTTTCAAAAAAAGGTTATTTCATCATCAAATGTTAGCAACGTTGCGGTTGAATAAAAGCAGTGAAAATGAAAACAGAGGCTGAAACAGAGTCCTTAGAAAAATACAGTGAGGAAAAGCTGTACAAAACTTGGAAATGTCCAAACTGGTCATTCTGAGTAACATTAATCTGTGGCCTTTGCTACACTGGGCACATTAGCACAGACAACCAGAAATTTGTGTTGAGTTGATACCCTGGATGGGGAGCTCCCTCTGGGCAGTGGCAGTACTACCCCCAAATTGCATGTGGAATTCACAGTACATGCATTTGTGGTTGAGACAACAGTCTACCATTGTTTCTTTAATGCTCTGAAAACTCTTCCTCTGCATTCTGCTTTTTCAGTTCTCCCAGTTGGAGAACGAGTGATCCACATTCACTTTCTCGGTGGAAGCCGGGTGGCCAGGGCTTCTGCTGCCACTAGAACAGCACCATGAGCTTGTCTCAGCTGAGTCCACACAGGAGTGGCAAAAGCACCCCAGCGACCGGGCAACCTGACAGGACAGCACTGCTCTTTCCATTACATTAAATATCACATGACGGTGTATAGCCTGTTTATACTGCTCAAGTAGTTCCTGGGAAGCAGCTTCTACTGAAGTGAATGCTTTCATTTTGTTCTGCAGGCCCTGGAGTTCTGAGCTGACTTTGCACCAGCTGGATTTCTTTGTTTTGTTTATTAGGGATCTGGAGAACATGATGAAAGATGGGATTGTGAAACATTTTGATAAAAAGAGCCTGGATGATATTTTGATGAAAAGGGATGTGCTGGCTAAAAAACATTTTAGAAAGACTGAGATAATCTTTAAAAGCCTGACTTGGCATTAGAGTGAACTGGATTAGGGTCCCGACTCTACCGTTTGCTATGGGAGTGTGCTTGAGCAACCTAATAGGCTTCCAATTAATCCTCCAAAAGAGGGATAGTGATATTCCACAGGCTTGCTGTGAGAACAGAAAAGGGTAATGGGCTTAAAAATCATTATAATGCCTGACCCACAGTCTGCACCCATTGGCAGTTGTTAAGGTCATTGTTCTTTTGTAGAATAAGGCTGGGATGGCTCTCAGTTTTCTTGGGTTAATCATGACTTGTATGTGGTGTTATCACAGAGCAGAGTCCAATCTAGGTCACAAAACCAGATCCTGCCTGTAGAGGCCCAGACAACTTATAGATAATACTATAAAATGAATTATCAGTAATTATGGGGGCTGGGAGGTATTTGGGAGAAAGTTCCAGGCAAGCTGAGGAAATCGTTTCAACAAAGCAATCAATCGATGATAATTGATGCATTTGGTTTTGTGAATTATAAATACTTTGAACTCTTGATGGTTACTATGATAGCAATTATTGAATAATTTGTATCCACTTCTCCCCCAAATCTTATAACTACAATGTGGCAAATATTATTAACCACATTTCAAACATTAAGACACAGAAGACCAAAGTGATGAGGGAACATACTCAAGATCAGAAGCCAAATTGGCAGAGCCCAGGTCTAACTCTAACACGCTGCTCATTTTGTTCTCCCCCAGCCTTGGATTCCTAGCAAATCCTAAATACCATACTTGGATGGGAGCTTCAGTGTTTGGCAGGCACTCTCATGGCTATTTGCTGCATTTTGGGGGGTGCACTGCTGTTCAGGGCTGCCTCCCTGAGATCAGTTCCCGACGGCTGCATCAGTGACCACAGACTGCAATAGCACTTGCTCTGGCTTGGCTTTGGGAGTGGGTCGAAGGGACAAATGCCCCAAAGTGGTTGGTTTAAAACAACAGAAATTGTTTGTCTCACAGTTCTGGAGGCTAGAAGGCTGACATCTTTGTCAGTAGGACCGCACTCCCTCTAAAACCTATTAGGGAATCCTTCCTTGCCTCTTCTAGCTCCTAGTGGTTTGCTGGCAACTTTGGCTTTCCTTGGCTTGCAGATATAGCATTCCAATCCTTCCCTTCATTGTCACAAAGTGTCCTCCCTGTGTGTCTGTCTTCACATGGCCATCTTTTTATAAGAACATCAGTCATATTGGATTAGGACCTATCCTGCTCCAGTATGACCTCATTTTAACTTACTTTAATTACATCTGCAATAATCCTGTTTCTAAATAAGGTCACATTCTGCAGTACAGAAGGTTAAGAATGTCAACATTTTTTTTTAGGGGACACAATTCAACTCAGCAGAGAGAGACTTGCTTCTCTCATTTTTCTTTTCCATACTTCCTAAAGCATGGTTTAATCTACAGTCATGACCCTGGTTAGGAACTTGATCAGAAATGCTGTCTTTGTAGAATAAAATAGAATTCCAAGAGTCAGGAAAATATGCTGTTGATCCTTATGGGATATCCCTGTTGGCTTCTTCTTTCTAAAAATCATTACATATATTAGTAATAGGATGGGAAATAAATAAAAATTACGTGGGCCTGATATACTTAGGCAGAGTGGAAATTAAGCCATACCCTTTCTGTGTCTTTCCTTTAGCATTGGCATGAAGGTATGGTTTCTTTATAGTTAGATCATTGCCACATTTGTTTTTTCCAGGACAGTTCTCAGCCTTTATGATTCTTCAGTAGAGCCAGTCTTTGAGACTGCATGAAAAGTTAGGGGTTGGGTTAGAACCTGCATCAAAATCTCACTTTATGATCAAACATTTAGGAAAGAGCCCATAGCCTAGAGGGAATGCAGATGAGCAGGGAAGAGCAGATGGAATGAACGAGTGGCCACAGTGGTCACCTGCAAAGCCATGGTGCCACAGGCATAGCAGTTTAGTGTGCAGCCGTAGACACTGTAATGGGGACATGCATCAAGCAGGAATTAACCTGGACCACAGCTTCCGTGAGAGTGGTTGACTGGCATGACTCTGGGATTTGGACCCCAAACAGAAAACAATCATTCCCACTAAAAAGAGCTTGAAATGATTGGTAATGCCATACTGTCTTGAGAATTAGTGGAAGTAGAAAGACACTATCTAGAATATTTTTTTAAAGGTCAGAGAGCTCTCTGATTGTAAAGATGGCAAACAGAATCAAGCCAACAGAGGAGGTCATTCATAGGATAATAAACTAAGATAACAAAAATCAAGGGCAGGATTTCCCTTGATGTCATTTCTGAGTACTCGCAGATGGAAAGGCAAAGAATGAATTCTGCACATTTTTGGAAAAGCCCTAATGGGGATTAGAGAAGAGGGTGAACTTTCTGTTCAAAGTAATGCTGCACAATGTTAGTCCAATTATTATTAATAACTAACTTCTTGCGGAAGTCCCATGTTAAAACATTTCTGCATATAGGTATTATCTGAACCCCCTTCCTGAAAATGTGGGGGTCCTGGGCACTATGTATTGCAGGAATTTAGTCAGGTTCAATGAGAAGTGGGCACATGTGAAGGGGTTCAGTCTTGCCTTGGCCACACTCTGTGGAACCTGGGGTGTTGTTGGTTCACAACCTCGGAGCCTCCCTGGTGTAATCTGGAATTGGCCCCTATACTCAGAGGACAGGGAGAGACCAAAGAAAGAGGCAGGCCACCCTAGGTTGTTAGGTGGTGGTTTTAATAAGCAGAGGGAACTTAACAAATGAGGCTTGTCTTGGGCGGCAGCAAGACAAATGGATCCCCACACCTGCCATCCAAATCTTAAAAGTTTATGAAGATGCCCTGAGCTCAGCTACATATATCATGTAGGTGTTTTCAATAGCACACATCACCTTCTCAAGGCTGTGTCCTTGAAGAACCCCCAGGACCAGGAGAGGCAAGCAGAACCACATGGGTCAGTTGGCAGTCACGCCTTTTTTGATGACATCTTCCAACAGGTGTCAGGCTCATGGGGAAGAATTTCAAAGGAAAACCAGGCAGACCATCCAACCCATTTATTTATCAAAGGGAGCTAGGTAGAGACGGAGGATCCAGGTATGAGACCTAAGGTGCAGCATCAGGACAATGGGTGAGAGCAAGTGTATTCTGAGCCCAGGATGTTCAGAGAGCCTGGAGGAATGTCCCAAACCAGGGAAAGGAGCTTTTATAGAAGAATCTTGGGTCTCAGGCAGAGGAGCAGGAGAAGACACAGAGTAAATCTGGACTCGGAACTTATTTCTTTGTCATTTGCTATGTTACCTAGATGGTCCCCATTCTCCCTTCTTTGATTTGTCTGACCCACAGTTAGCCCTTCAAGCATGGCATCATAAAATGAAATAGAGGAAACAGCCAACAGCACTCCTTTTTGAGTGGCAGTGATTGGCTGGGTGTCATCAGCTCAACTATGAACCACAAGGGCTTATCACAGTAAAATGCCATAGCATTGCAAGCATCATGTCTTTGTGCAGGTAAAAACAGCTTGAAGAAATGTGTGGTCATTTGGCATGAAAGAAACCTATGTGGATTTTATTTTCCAACATTAGGAACATTAGGATTCTGTTTACAGTAACTTTTTGTTTCCACAACACTGAATTTTGAAAAGCTTAAAGATTTTTGGGCTTCTTTTGTGAATCCTTGCAATATTTTCCTGAGGCAGATGGAGAACAAACACCTTCAGCACAGGTGTTCAGATGATTCATTGTACTAAATTGTATAATTACAATTATAATTATATTGAGAAGCACCCAGTACATTTTTTTTTTGTCCTACACGTGCACTCCCATACCTTGCTCTGATACCAGGATTGTCCTACGTGGGTGCCCATCTTCTGTGAAACAGTGACTGCATTTTCCACGGCCTTTCAGGACATCTGCCAGTACCCAAACAAATCTGGTATGATTAGTGAGTTCTAATGTAAATGTTTAATAGAGGCATGGGATTCTTGTCTGATTACTTCGCTGCTGCAGAGAAACAGGACCTAATTTAACATTAAGCCTGTAATTAGCAAATAGAGCTCTTTGCATTTTGACAATAACTTGCATTCAAAATTTAAATTTAAATAACCTAGATAATCATAGCCCTGATTTGAACAAACTAACCGGTCAATCTCATTTTAGTTGCTTTCAAAAGGTAAATCCAAATCCCTATTTTCTTGAGTGGATTTTACTAGGAACTATTACTTTGTTTGACTTAAAAATTTTTTTAGTCCCATGGAAATCTTTTACTCCTTCCATAACTCTTCCTTTTTCTTTTTCTTTTTTTTTCAGTGCTGCAGGGTACATATCTGTGTATTCAAAGCTTATGGATTTTATAATTCATATTGAAACAGCATAGATAGGGGCGCCTGGGTGGCTCAGTCACTAAGCGTCTGCCTTCGGCTCAGGTCATGATCCCAGGGTCCTGGGATCGAGCTCCGCATTGGGCTCCCTGCTCAGCGGGAAGCCTGCTTCTCCCTCTCCCACTCCCTCTGCTTGTGTTCCCTCTCTCACTGTGTCTCTCTCTGCCAAATAAATGAATAAAATCTTAAAAATAAATAAATAAATAAAACAGCATAGATATAAATGGTGTAAATAGTCTTAATACAAATCTTTGGTTCCCTTTATCAAGAGAAAAAGATGTCCAATGATTCCATGTTTTATATTCCAAAAGGGGGAGTAGTTTGAGCCAGTCTGAATTCTCAGTGTCTCAGGGCACTTGGCCTTGGTTGTTGTTGAACAATTGTCTGTTTATGACCAGGGCAGCTGATTTCCCTGTATATTTAGTGACACAAATTAGGATGTGAAGAGAGGATGCCATTTTGTTCTGCAGTTATTGGTAATGGCAAGATCTTGGGTGTGGCTATAAGAGTGTCTAAGGAGAGTGGGTGGATGAGACCGTTGTGGAGAGGTGATCCAGCGACTGAGAGGCCAGAGTATGGGGAAAATTAGCTACATGTATGCTGAAATTTTCAAGAATTAAAACAGTAGAAAGTCTCTTTCATAAAAGGAGCTAGGAACTAAAATCAATAGAAAAGAATAGAAATAAGAAAGTAAAAAGGGTTATAAAGAGAATTTATCTGATTCGAGACTGAAAGCTTGAGGGGTCTTTAGAAGGAAGCGAAAGTAGTTTGAAAATAGCAAGGAAGAACAAGTTCGTAACCTGCCCCACCTTCCAGCATAATGCACAAGGTAAGAGAGGGTTAAGAGGAAGTAAGGTCCTTGGGGGAGAGCCAGGTTTTATAACATCAAGAACATGGCAGGGAGGATTTAGAAAAGGGGCTAAGCATGCAGGGAAATTTGCTGATGATGGAAGGTGAGGTCTAGAGAGCATGGTGGAAAGGATTCAGAAGTTAGAGGCGCGGGGCGCCTGGGTGGCTCAGATGGTTGAGCGTCTGCCTTCGGCTCAGGTCATGATCCCAGGGTCCTGGGATCGAGTCCCGCATCGGGCTCCCTGCTCCTTGGGAGCCTGCTTCTCCCTCTGCCTCTCTCTCTCTCTCTCTGTCTCTCATGAATAAATAAATAAAATCTTAAAAAAAAAAAAAAAAAGAAGTTAGAGGCGGGAAAAGGGTTCAGACAAAGGGAAGGGCAGAGCCTTTGACAATAAGAGACTGGAAGTTGACTGATGGTCTGGGGCTTCCTGTAGTGACCAAAGACGAGGAGAATTAGGCTGAACAAAGTTAGTCCCTGACAGTCCCTGTCAAAGGCTGAGAGTGAGGGGGAAATAAAAGAGTAGCTTCCTGGGGTTCTCTCTCACCTCTGATAAGGATATAGATGCTCTAGAGGCATCACAGTGTTTAAACCCAGCGTGGTCGTGATGCCTGCTGGGGGGATGAGGAAATGCTCTTGGAGCATGTGTGCTTTGATTGCACCCTCAGTGATGAAACAGATTTTGGAAAAGACTGGTGTTACAGCAAATGAGTAGGCCAAATTTTTCCTTCTGATGATGAAGGCATAACTAGGTGTGACCCAGTTCCAGTGTCCTGGTCTATTCCAGATACTCTCCATACAGTAATGCCTTCGATGTCCAAAATACAGGCCTTCCTCAAATTCTGCAATGGCCTATATCTCAAATACATTATTGGGAGCATAAGGGACCTAAGAAATATTCAAGCTTAATCTTCTTCATTCTACAAATGAGAAAATTGAGACTGAAAAGGATCAAATACCTTGGAGAACATCTTGCTGAAAGTTAATTGACAAGTCAGAATTATAATTCAGGTATCTTAATTCTTAAACTTTCAATTTTGAAGTTCTCTCTGTTGGCTTTGAAATTATAAAGATTTTATTTATTTATTTGAGAGAGAGAGAGAGAGCATGAGTGGGGTGAGGGGCAAAGAGAGAAGCAGACTCACCACTGAGCAGGGAGCCTGATGCGGGGCTCCATGTGGGTCTCCACGTGGGGTTCAATCCAGGAACTCCAGGATCATGACCTGAGCCAAAGACAGACACTTAAATGACTGGGCCACCCAGGCGCCCCTGATTTAATCACTTTTAAAAAAGTTTTAATTCAGAAAATACACAGATCATTTAATTCACAAACTGAAACTTTTAATGTGGTTGTGTTTTGATAATAAGTACATAGAACGTATCCGTATTTCAAGCATTTTTCACAAAATACCTAATACTGTTGAATGAATGATACTAACATGTGGCCAAGGTGATCCTTTGGGGGACCTAAAAACTGAATAAAGAGTGTAAAATTGGGGTTACCATAGGAACTGTATGTGAAGAGTCTTCTGCGTTCTCTCCTTCAGTCTCCCTGACAATAAGGAAAACATGAGAGAACCAGCACTCCTGCATGGGAGACTACATCTCTTCAGTCCATAGGTTTTGAGTTTCCTTTATGAAGGATTTTTCTCAGGGTGACATCGGACACTAGTCTATATTTTTTAAGTGACGCACATAAAGCCCTTGACTGGTATGTTTATTACACACCTGAGACATCAAGGTGATTGCATTGTTAAAATTCATTTTAACATTGTAACATTTTAACATTGTAAAAATTCATTTGTTGTGGTTTCCCTTGTTGCAGAAACTCCATCTTTTTTTTTTGAAAGGATATGTTGCTTAAAATATTTTATACTGGTCTTTCTGTTTTTTTTTTAAGCTGGCAGAATTCTAACATAGAGGGCAAACAGTATAATTTGGAAAAGGATAAAAGAAATGTAAAGAATTAGTTGGAATAATATGTATATTACATTATTACTCTCTGATTTTCCTTTTTCTATAATGAAAGACAAAAGATACTATTTAGGTTGAATTTTATCCCCAAATACAAACTTTCAAGATAGAGCAGTACACATATTCAATCCAACTTAACTTTATAGATGATTGAAAGTCTGAATAGACCGGTTTCCAACATTACCACATCCTCTAGACCTCCTAAGTGATTTTAAGCAGGTAAAAGTCAAGACATCAATACAAAAATAAAAGATATCTGAGTCATCAAAGTTATTATACTATAAAGCTTCAGCATTAAAATATAATTTTTCTGTAGTGTTCATTTCCTGTAAAAGGTTTCAGTTTGTAGAGAAGTAGCTTTCAGAGACTGTCTTGCTCTTCTAAATCAGTTGCTTGATAACTTCGTTCATAGCTGATCAAAGCGGAATGATAGAAAATCTCCTTTTCTGTGTTCTGCTTCTTCTGCCTTTATATTTCCTATTCTCTGTAAGTTTAATGGAGGAAAAAGAAAAATTAGATGTAAACAACTTATGTATCAACTGCTAGAGTTTGCTTTGCATTCTGGCTTTGCATTCTGATACAGCATTTTCACCCTATAGAGATAGATATCCTCGTTAATATTTCAAATACCGGTGAAACTAATATTCCATTGGGAACAATCATCCAAACTATTTTACCCTTGTTTTAAAAGAAGGTGTAATGTGACATATCAAACATGGTGTTTTTGGCAGCTCAGCAGAAAACTGCTTGCTCCATGGAAATCACTGTCACTTAGATACTGAGTTTCTTGGCTCAAGAGGTGAACATATTTTCACTGGCATCAGAGTAATTAAAGAAAAGAAGGCAGGGGAAAGGCTCTGACTCTTAATCTATGCTTAAAAGACACAAGTAACACAGGGTCATTACACTGAAAATTAAAACTACATAAATGAATCAGAACTTCTGGAGGCATCTGATGAATCCTAGATGAGGGAAAAATATTAGTAGCTAAACCATTTCAAATTTCAGGGAAATGAGATTCCAGTGTCACTTCAGATTTTTCCTACATGTTCCTTACAGCAATATTTCCTCTTTCATTCTCCTGCAGATGAACTGGTCAGGTCTCTCCAAGGGACTGGGCAATCTGCTTATGTGGGGTTTTCTTCACATGACCTGCATTAAAATTATTTAATTATAACACGGGCTGTATTTGGCTGTATTTTCTTTCTGAATTGCAACCAGTTTGTGTGTAGAAATATAATTGATCTCATAGCACTGGGACAAAACAGAATTTTAAGGGAAAGCTTAAACTTACTATATTTGCTTGAAAATTTCACATGAAATTAAAGATGAGAAATGTTAAATTGAAGTTAAGAAAGGACTCTCCATATAACTCTAATTTCCTTGAATATTTCTCTTTATAAAGTTTCATTGCCTCGTATCTTTTATATTTTATAAACAAAATTGAGAAAAATAAACCAGCCATATCTCCCCTTTCTCAAAATTCTTTATATTTTTCATTCCAACATAGCAGTTTTTTTGTTTTGAGTTAAGGCAGAATGCATCAGACATTCAGACAACAGTACACCTAAGAAGAACTAGAGAAGACGTACAAGATTTTTTTTTTTTTAATATAATCTTGGGTGATATCGAAGAGCTATCAAGCTTATGGAGAATTACGGGACAAATATCAAGGAAAACAAAAATACCCAAGACGTGATTCTGGCTATTAGGAGGGACCAACTTTCTCCTAGATCCTGAGTGTCTAAGAAGGTGAAGAAATCTTCAATCAATTCACAGGCTCATGGGGCAAAAATTGGAGTTCAAGGTCTGTAAAGGCTCCCGGTAAGTTCCTAGGACTCTGAAAATCACCGTGAAAGAGAAGCTAAGCTGAAAACAGATCAACCTCCTAAAAATTTAAACTAGGTGAATATCATCTTCCTTCCTGATTGGATTGAGATTATATGAGATTTCTTTTGTGTTTAGGCTCCTGTCAGAAGTCAGTGCAAATTTTCTTTAGAGAAAGATAACGCCATTACAGGTGGCAGTGACCTTTCCAGCTATTCATATTCAATATCCACTGATGAGTAAAAGTAAATGCATAAGTACGTAAATAGCATGGCAAAGGGGCGCCTGGGGGGCTCAGTCAGGTAAGCGTCTGCCTTCGGCTCAGGTCATGATCCCAGGGTCCTGGGATCGAGCCTTGCATTGGGATTCCTGCTCAGACGAGAGTCTGCTTCTGCTTCTCCCTCTCTCTTTGCTGCTCCCCCACTCTCCCTGCTTGTGCTCTCTCTCTCTCTCTGTCAAATAAATAAAATCTTTTTTTTTTAAAGAAAGAAAACATGACCAAAAACTAAGAGAAATAATAAAAACTGAGACTATCAAGAAATTCAGATAATAGAGTTACTGAAATATTATTTCTGTTTACATTGAAATAACTGTGATTGGCATGCACAGGGAAATGAAACAGAAGATTGAGAATTTAGCTGAGTAACTATAAAAAGTACAGAACAAATTCTACAATGAAAATATACAAAAACTGAAAGTAGAAACTTAATCAATAAATGTAAAGCAAATTAGACATGGCCATAAAGAGAATTAGTAAACTGAATATTACATCAGAAAAAAATCTGATAACATAGCCTATAAATGCATGAAGCAAGAATTCACATTAAAAAATAAACTAGGAGGGGCACCTGGGTGGCTCAGTTGGTTGAACGTCTGCCTTTGGCTCAGATCATGATCCCGGGGACCTGGGATTGAGCCCCGCATCAGGTTCCCTGCTCAACGGGAGGCCTGCTTCTCCCTCTCCCTCTGCCTGCCACTCCCCCTGCTTGTGCTCTCTCTGTCAAATGAATAAATAAAATCTTTAAAAAAATAAAAAATAAGCTAGGTAAATTCACAATCATAGTATATGTAAAATATAAAAATTTGGCACACCTTTGGCAACCTTCTAAAAGCCTCATATAAACAGTTTGTTATTTAACCATGAGTTAACCAGAAAATTGCTTTTATTTGAAAATTAAGCAACATAGCAACTCTTGAATCAAAGAAGAATCACAATGTAAACGAGAAACAGTTTGAATTAAACAATAAAATTCTACATTATGAGATTTGTAGTATGTAGCTAAAATCATGCTTAGAGATTTGTAGCTATAAATGAGTATTTCAGAAGTAGTGAAAAGGCTTAAATATATGAACTAAGTATTCCTCTCAAGAGGTTTATAAAAACAGCAGGTTAAACCAAAGAAAGAAGAAAGAAAATAGGGGCGCCTGGGTGGCTCAGTTGGTTAAGTGACTGCCTTCGGCTCAGGTCATGATCCTGGAGTCCCGGGATCGAGTCCCGCATCGGGCTCCCTGATCGGCAGGGAGTCTGCTTCTCCCTCTGACCCTCCCCCCTCTCATGTGCTCTCTCATTCTCTCTCTCTCAAATAAATAAATAAAATCTTAAAAAAAAAGAAGAAAGAAAATAAAATTAAGAGCAGAAACAGGTGGTATAAAAAAACAATCACAGATTAGAAAGGACCAAAAAAGTCAAATGTTGTTGATAAGAAAATAGAATGTTTGTACAAAAGGACAAATAAAACTTTTTTTAAAGCTTATTAAGAACAAAAGAAGAGTAGCTATACATAGCCAATACTGGAGTGAAAAGGGGATCTCACTGCGTATCCTACAGACAACAAAAATATAATACAAGAACATTAAGAACAACTCACGCCAATTAATAGCAAGAAAAAAGTGCAACTTTCTAGAATAATACTACTTACCAGAGCTTGGAAAATTCCACAGCTAGAGTACATCAATGAAAAAATTCTACCAATTATGAGGCAAAAATTAGCAGTCTTATCACAGAAACTCTTCCACAAATAGAAAAAGGGGAACATGTTAAAACAAATTTTCTAAGTCCAAATTCTTTGAAACCAAAATTTGTCAAGAGCATTAGTAAAGATTATAAGCCAATACATCTTGTGATTTAAATGTAAATATTCTAAGTAAAAATATAGGAAACCACATCCAGCAATATTTATGAAAGTTAATGCATCTTAAACAAGTTGGACTTATTTCAGGAATTTAAAGTTAGTTTAACCTGAGAAAATCAAGTACTACCATGCTGTGCTTTTATAGACTATAAGAATAATTGTAAGAAATTCCATACTTACAGAAAAACACTTTTGATGAATTCATCATTTATTTGTAATAATAATAATAAAAAAGCCCTTATTCCTTTAGGAATAGAAGGAAACTGCCTTCATCTGATAAGAACAAGTATCTAATCTGAGAATAATCTGATAATTAGTTGCTGTGATTATTATAAATAATGATATGTGTAATTATTTTAGATGCCAGCCAAGAACATACTTATTAATGAAATATTGAACACTCTAAGATTAGGAATGAGATAAAGATGTCTACTATTACCATTTCTGTTCCACAGAGTACAAATGGCCTTAATCAATGCATTAATGCACGAAATATGTATAAAATACATGAAAATTGGAAAAGTAGAAATATCATTCACAGTATTCGAAAAGTAGAAATATCACTCACAGTATTTAAAGATGAATTTAATTATATATTAAATTATTAACAATAAATTATATATTATATGTTAAGATAATTTACACAATTGCACCAAAAAGAATAAAATACTGAGGAATAAACCTGACAAAGGAGGTGAAAGACCTGTACTCTGAAAGCTATAAAACACTGATGAAAGAAACTGAAGATGACCCAAACAAATGGAGAGATATTCCATGTTCATGGATTGAAAGAATTAATATTGTTACAATGTCCATATTACCCAAAGCAATCTACAGATTCAATGCAATCCCTACCAAAATACTAATAGAATTTTTCACAGAACTAGAACACATAATCCTAAAATTTGTATAGAACCACAAAAGACCCTGAATAGCCAAATCAATCTTCAGAAAGAACAAAGCTAGAGGTATTACAATTTCAGATTTCAAGATATACTACAAAGCTATCATGATCAAAATAGTGTGGTAATGGCACAAAAATATACATATAGATCACAGGAAATGGATAGAGAGCCGAGAAATAAACCCACATCTGTATGTTAATCTATGACAGAGGAGGCAAGAATATACAATGGGAAAAATATATTCTCTTAAATACATGGTGCTGGAAAAATTGGACAGGCACATGCAAAAGAATGAAACTGGGCCACTGTCTTACACCATACAGAAAAATAAACTCAGGGGGTGCCTGGGTGGTTCAGTTGGTTAAGCATCCAAGCGTCTTAATTTCAGCTCAGGTCATGATCTCAGAGTCGTGAGATTGAGCCCAGGGTTAGGCTCCATGCTGGGCATGGAGCCTGCTTAAGATTCTCTCTCTGCCTCTCCCTCTACCCACCCCCACCACTCACACTCTCTCTCTAAAAAACAAAACAAAACAAACCCTCAAAATGGACAAAAGACCTAAATGTGAGACCTGAAACCATAAAAATCCAGAAGAAAACATATGCAGTAATCTCCTTGGCATCAGCCTTAGCAACATATTTATGAATATATCTCCTTAGGCAAGAGAAACAAAAGCAAAAATAAACTATTGGGACTACACCAAAATTAAAAGCTTTTGCACAGTGAAGAAAACCATCAACAAAATGAAAAGACAACCTACTGAATAGGAGAAGATACTTACAAATGATATATTTGGTAATGGGTTAGTGGCCAAAATATATAAAGAACTTACACAACCTGACACTGACAACCTCAAATAATCCACTAAAATAAGCAGACAACCTGAATAGAGATTTTCCAAAGAAGACATCCAGATGACCAACAGACACACATGAAAATATGCTCAACATCAGTCATCATTAAGGAAATGCAAATCAAAACTACCATGAAGCATCACCTCATACCAATCAGAATGGCTAATATCAAAAAGACAAGAAAAATAACAAGTGTTGGCCAGGATGTGGAGGAAAGGGAATGCTCATGCACTGTTAATGGGAATGTAAATTGGTGCAGCCACTGTGGAAAAAACCATGGAGTTTCTCAGAAAATTAAAAGTAGAAATACCATATGAGCCAATAATTCCTCTGCTGGGTATTTACCCAAAGAAAATGAAAACACTAATTCAAAAAGATACATGCATGCCTATGTTTATTGCAGCATTATTTGTAATAGCCAACATATTGAAACAACCAAGAGTCCATCGATAGAAGAATAGATGTCTATATACATATGATAGACTAGATAGAAGAAGATGTCTATATACATACAATGGACTATTATTCAGCCATTAAAAAAAAAATGAAATCTTGCCATTTGCAGCAACATGGATGGACCTAGAGGGTATAATGCTCAGTGAAATAAGTCAGAGAAGGATAAATACCATATGATTTCATTTAATGTGGAATCTAAAAAAAATAACCAACCAACCATACAAACAAACAAAAAAAGCAGAAACAGACCTGTAAATACAGAGAACAAACTAATGGTTGCCAGAAGGGAGGAGAGTGATGGGATGTGCAAAATGGGCAAAGGGGAGTGGGAGGTACAGTTATGGATGAAAGGTACAGCATAGGGAATATAGCCAATGGTATTATAATAGAGTTACATGCTTACAGGTGGTAACTACACTGTGGTGAGCACAGCATAATTTATAAAGTTGTGGAATCACTATGTTGTGCACCTGAAACTAATGTAACTGTGTGTTAACTATGTGTGTTACCTCGATAAAAAAGAAAGATATAATTTATATATCTCTACAGATAAATTATAAGAATTTATGTTAGGTAATGTGGCTGAATAAAATACCGATATACAAAAATTATTTGCATTTCAACATGTTATCAATACAGTGTTTAAAAAGGAAATAAATTTATCATTTATAATCGCAAAAACATCAAATATTCTATCTAGAAATTCATGTGGAAAAAACATGGATCCATACATACTCAATATGTAGAAATCAATTTTGGGTGGGTACAACTGTGAAATGTGAAATAAACAAAAACTTTTTCAAAGGTATTAGCATGAGGAACAACAGGAATGCTCATTCACTGCTAGTGGGACTACAAAATGGTATGTTTACTTTGGAAGACAGTTTGACAGTCTTTTACAAAGTTAACACAGTCTGACCATATGAGCTAGCGAACATGCACCTTGGTATTTGCCCAATTGATTTGAAAAGCCAAGCCCACACAAAAACCTTCATGTAAATGTTTATTGCAGCTTTATTGGTAATCTCCCAAAACTGAAAGCAACCAAGATGTCCTTTAAAAACTGAATGGATAAAATGTGATTCAGCACAGTATTATTCAGAGATATAGAGAAATGAGCTATAAAGCCACAAAGACAGATGGAGAAATATCAAAGGCATATTACTAAGCGAAAGAAACCAGTTATATAACATTCTAGAAAAGATAAAACTATAAAGACATAGGTGAAGCATAGTGGATTAGTAACGTGATTCTTTGTGATAATATAATTGTGAATACAATATATTATGCATTTGTCAAAATCCCTAATACTGTATAGCACAAAAAGTAACCTTAATGGATGCAAAATTTTAATTATCATTTAGGAGATTGGGGTATCCCAGGAAGAAATGCAGACTGTGACAAGGAGGTCTAACTGTATTACAAACAACTGAAAGAATCTCACTGAAGGGGTTGGGGGAAAGGTGATAAGCTGAGTATTTTTGGAAATGAGTGCCATCTATAAGACTAAAGATATAAGGAACTACACAGAAGCACTATATTCTAATTGATAAAGTTGTTTCCCATGGGATTATGTGTTACCAATTCTGACACTGCTATACATGTATACCGGAATGGAACAATTAAGTAAATGTATGACAGACGGTGGGAGCCAGATTTCTGGGTGGGAGATTACAATTAAGTGAAAAGAAGCGCCTAAAAAAATATCCATGATAGCAATCAGAGTTGGAGACATCATATGAACTCATGTTTAGCTTAATATAAGTACAGATGGTTGTATATAGAAATACTTATAGATCTGTTTAAATACACAGGTTGTATAATCACATATATTTTCTGCTTTTTGGATGAAAGGGCCTAAAAGAAATGACATCCCCGTTGCAACATGCATAAATAGCATCCACATTTTGGTTTCTAATACTATTCTTTAAAAAAGGAATCAGGGCTCCTTGAAGAAATGGCTGATTCTAAGACTGGGACAGAAAATACACAAGATGAGCCTGGAGCATTTGTAGTGCCAGAAAATAAGAAATAGCTAAAAAAAAACCATATTGATAGGAATATCAAAGGAACACAGGGGGCAACTGACAGAGCTCCCAGTGGCCAAAGCTGAAACAGTCTGAGCAAAAAAAAAAATGAATAATACTGGATTATTCAAAAATATAATAAAATAAATATCACGTTTATACATAAATAAAAATATTGAATAAATTAAAAAATGCAGAAGAGATAAATTTCTCATGCAGAAGATTTCCAAATAATTTAAATAAATACTTTCTACTTAAGGAGGGGAAGCATAACTCTCACTCTGTAGGTATGTGTTGCACATAGTGATTTTCTTCCAAAATGTACGGTAATGGGGCTAAAACTTCACAGTGGAGAAACCTGGCAAACACTACTTTAGCCAGGTGATTAAAGCCAGTGTCAACAAGTCATAAATCATACTGGTAGTATGTATGCTTATTATGATTTAATGTTAACAGCCTTTTACCTGTGTGATCTTCCTCCAGGTACCTATAATCCCAGCTTAATTATGAGAAGAAACACCAGACAAATTCCAATAGAAGGGTAGTCTAAAAAATACCTGGTCTGTACTCAGCAAAACTGCTAAGGTCATTAAAAACAAGGAAAGTCAAGGGGCACCTGGATGGCTCAGTCTGTTGAACATCTGCCTTTGGTTCAAGTCATGATCCCAGCATCCTGGGATGGAGCCGCATGTCATTGGCTCTCTGCTCAGTGGGGAGCCTGCTTCTCCCTCTCCCTCTGTTCTCCCCCTGCTTGTGCTCTCTCTCTCTCTCTTTCTCTGTCAAATAAATACAATCTTTAAAAACAAAAAACCAAGGGAAGTCAAGAAACTCTCACAGCCAAGTGGAACCTAAAGAGAGAGGACAACTAAATTTAATGTGGTATCCTGGATGGGATCCTGGAATAGAAAAAGGTCATTAGGGAAAAATCTAAGGAAATCTAAATAAACTATGGTCTTTAATTAATAATAATGTATCAACATTTGTTCATTAATTTTAACACATGTATTATAATAATGTAAAATGTTAATAATAGCAGAAACTGAGTGTGGGGTATATGGAAACTCTGTAATAGCTTCTCAATTTTTCTGTAAATCTAAAACTTATAAAAATAAATTCTCTTAAGTAACTAAAGTTAAATTGAAAATGTGATGAACATTTAACAACAAATTAGAACTGAAGAGAAAATCAAAAGAGATCAGAAGGTATCATCCAGAATAAAAGAGACAAAAAGACATAAAATAGATAAGAGATTAAGAAGCTAAAAGAAGAGAGGGAGGTCCAAACATGAGTTCCTGAAGGAGAAAAAGAAAGAATGGTACAGAAGCAATATTTCAAAAGATAATGGCTTAACATGTTCCAGGACTGATGAAAGATCTCAGTCTTCACATTCAAAATCCAAATGAATCCAAGCGGGTTAAATAAAAAGAAACACATACCAAGAATCATCATAGTGAAACTGTAGAAAATCAAAGAAAAAAATCACAGTAGCAACCTTTTGACTGACAAGTGACTTCTCTAAAGCAAAAATGACAGCTAGATGAATGTTCTCTTGTGTTCTAAAAGAAAATGACTAGTAACCTTGAATTAATGTCCAGAGAAATTATCTTTCAAGAATCAAGCCAAAATGAGCACTTATTTTCAGATAATCAAACCCCCCAAATGCCTGCTACTTTAAGCCTGTTCATTTTTGCATCAAACTGTATAATTAAATGAGGATGTGAAATTACCACCCTTAAATCTTTTAAGTTTGTGATAGTTACCCTAGTCCCTGCTATTTTCCCCGACAAGGTAGAGTACTGAGATTTATGATGTGCTGCTTGGTAGGAGAGCTGTCCAGGAACTTGGCCCTATATAATCATTGGTTTTAGTCGATGGCATCAATGTAGGGATGCTACCTGCTTCTAAAGACGTCTATTCAAGCTGTACACTCAGAAACTATTAAAAATAACCATGAAATGGGATTGGAGTATTTTAGTTTTTCCAGGAGGCTATGTGAAAACTTCACTGTTCTCCTGTAGCTCATAAGCCCCAAATAAGACTGGGGGTATGAAGCAGTGTTTTGGGTTCCCAGCAATAGCTCAGAGACAGTGCTGATAGCCCTTGAAAGATTTGGTATTTTCATTACACTAAAGAATTACCCTGGTAAGTAGCTTTAGGACCCTTTGATTATAGTTAGGAAAAATCTCACAGGGCATACATAATGGATATATTTCTGAGTTCATTTTGAAGTCCACCTTGCCTTCCTTTATTAAAGAAGCTCTTGTCTGTGAACTATTTCAGGATTGGGGAATGAGGGAAGATTGAATCCATTTGTTACAATGGCTCATGACAGACTTTTGTTCCCCAAGCCTGAATTTTTATTTTTATTTTTGATTTTCCAATTGACCATGGCAATATTGTGAATCAAAATGTGCTTACTATACCTGTCCTAGTGCCTCTTATGATAACCGTACTTGCCTCATACAGAGCTGTGGCTTGGCATTTTGTCACCCTGGGTTCTGGAACATCTCTTATTCGCCATAGCAGAACAGTGCAGTCTCCCTAAGTCTTGCTACAAATAGGAATTTGATTTTGGATAAGCACAGGTGATGATTTAATTAACTAATCTAGCCATTTCATTCCATGGAGTGTTAAATTCCTCTCTGGGTTTATGGATAGGAATTGTCACTGCCACCTGCCTCGTTTTGCCTGGAACCAATCCCAGCCTTTGCTTGTTACCTGTAATGTTGCTACCTTGGGTTAATTAGGGTTTTTGGAGGCAAGCAACAGAAACCCATATTAAAAAATTAAGAAGATTGATCAGAATACTATTGGAGAATCTCATCTAATGGTTAGGTCGCTGGGCCCCATGTTTGGAAAACAGACAGGAATCAAGGATCTCTGAAGTGAGGGTGGGGGGGGAGGTGAAAGGGATAGCAGTTAAGCTAATTCAAGTGCACGGGGTCTGAGTACCATAGTTCATGATATGAGAATTGGTAGTCCCTCAAAAATTATCTTTATCATGTTTGTTGCTTCTTTAATCTTGGCAAACTTCTAAACACAGCAAAAATTCAAATATATATAGCATGCACTATTATAATTGCTCTATCAAAAATTTTGCAAAGAGTTATTGCAAGTTTATTTTGACATTTCTGAAATCACTTTTTTATTCAGCTGTCTCCATCAATACACTGAGACAAGAGAATGAATAGTTAAGACAATGAGAATTGTGTTATTTTAAAACCAACAACTAGGCTACCTCTAAGCATGACCTTCTTTAATCAGCTTATAAATATCTACCCTCCCCCCCCCCGAAATATTCTCAAGGTAAGAAATTGAGTGGTAATTGGGACAGTCGCTACTCAGATTTCTGTTGAAAAATCAACTTGGTAAGTTTTATCAACAGTATCTTAGAACATGCTGGGGCAATTTCCAGGTTTAAGAAGTAAATGTGCTTATTAGTTTGGTAATAGGAAGTAAAGTTAAATTATCCAAGATCTAAAACCAAGTAATTACCATTGGGAAGGCTTTTATAAACTGAATTCAGGAACAAAAGAAGTAGAAAAATTCATAAATAAGAAAAAGAATAATGCAGATTTGGGGTATTAAAACAAGTATAGCATATAAGAGCAAAGGAGATCAGAAGAGCTGAATATTCCAGGTCTTCAGAAAAATAAGCAAACAATTCACAATTCTCCTTTTCTTTATCTGCTGAGAATATATTACTTGGATAAGTAAAAGTTAATCCCTGGCTGATAACTTCATTTGGGGAGACAGCCCATTCAAAGCTTCTGGGGGCTTCTGCTGTAAGAAGAGATTTCCCCCTACCAGGGAACAGAGAGAAACATTTAAGTTGGTTGAATATTTTGGAGCTATATCTAGAAATGTCTTGTAAATGGGTGGATAATTACCAAAATTGTCTCAGTTGCTTAGAGAAACGTCAGGCAATTCTAAACTCAGACTGGATTAATAAAGAATAAATTATTTCTCTGGCCCTTTCTGCTGTGGCTTTTGAGTAACTTGAACTTGCTTGCCAACTTCAGAGCAGGCAAGGAGTGAACGCATGTCTTAGCCATAGCGGTGCTTGGGGACTGGTGAAGAAAGGGATTAAAAGTCAGAGCTTGTCTTCCCACAGTTGTAAAATAGATTTATGGCCAGTGGAGTGGGTGCAAAGACTAAAATGCAGCTCCATAAACTAATTCAGACTAATTCTTTCATCCCCCAAACAGTCAGACTCAGGTTTCCCTTTTATCAAATGAAGATGTTCATTTCTGAGCTCCTTCTGGATTGATGTTCCCAAGCTCAGTATTTATTCATCAAGAGTGGATTATTTTATAATGAAAAAAATTATTGTTATCTATTTCTTTTTAAACAATTTTATCTTAGGTCTAATACTGTCAGACTGCACGCTTATTTGCTATTAACACTAGAGGTCAGGCTAAGAATAGTCGTTTTCTATGCTGTTATGACCTATGTCAGATACTATGGGTACATTGGATATTTAGATTTTTTAGTTATGTCTTCTGAATTTCTATTATATATTGCTAGATTACTCATGCATATGTTTTCAACAAGAAAATATTTTCCCTAAAAACTAAAAAAGTAAGGAAGTAAAAATATATTTTCAGAGTTTTTAATGCCAGTATTACAAATGAAAGTCTAACAGACCTTTGAAAGTAAATCTTACAACCAGATGCAGAGTTAGCAATCTACATTATCTCTACCTCAATGCACCACTGTTATGTACATTTCCCTAACCTTCACTATTTCTTTCTCCTTTTCTTTTCTCTCCCCTGTGGAATTACATGTACTATGACAAAAGCGAGAGTTTGCCACAAACTCAAAATAATCTTGAAAGTCAAATAAATGCAGTCATAAAGATGGGAAATTAATAGCATCTACTTTAAAGTTATTTTCTAATGGATTTTACCATCATTTTAACCTCTTTAAGGCTCTAGATATTTATGTTCGTTAACTAAGAGTATAAGGGCGCCATACACACAAGCAGTCTCGCACACAAATGCATACAGAAGTACACACAATATGATTTTGCATAGAATTAGTAAGGTATTTCCCCTTCCATCAGTAATTCAAAGCAGAGCAAGGAAGGGTATGAAGGTGTGGGTACAGCTCAAAAGAGAAGATAAGAAAACATTAAGCGAGGGCTTCATGGGCTATAAAAGTAGAACTGTTCTCTAAGAAAACATAAACTGCATTCCATGATAGAACCTCCAAGGGAAATGAAAAAGCATCCCGTGTGTGTGTGTGTGTGTGTGTGTGTGTGCGCGCGCGCGCGTGCGCGCAGCACCTCCCATTCATTCATCTCATATGTGCCTAGGTAGTAGCAACTGTCTTTTTATTTAACCAGTATAAGATAGTGCCGGTGGATCTTTAAGACGTTTGTACCCCCTGAAAGAGGAGGTTCTTCAAAAAATTTTTCTTTTTTCAAAGAACCAATGAAATCAACCATCTCCATGTGACAGTTTTTGCCTGAAGAATGATTAGCTAAAAAGTCAAGTCACTGCAGCGGGCAGGGAAGATCTTCTAAGCGAGGTCCTTGTGGTTGAGGCAAATACACTGAGCTCAAGAAGAACCGTTTCCGCTGTCAGTCACTTCAAGCGTGCCCTGACCCAGTGCGCTTTGTAACTGCCTTCGTGCTCTCTGAATGCTGCGGGGCGGGTAAGCTCCGGCTGCCAGAATGTTTGGGTCAATTGACCTTGTATGTCTTTTATTGTTTCCGCTGCCCTTTAAATTCCTCATCAATGCTCTGTTTTCTCCAGAGCATCTTTTCAGACCTAGGGAGGTAGGATATCTCTTTGTGGGCAGAAAATGCTGACTCCTCACAGATGGAGATTGGCAGGTGAAGGGCTAAGAACAGAGCAGACATTCCCTCCCTTTTTCTAATGTTGCTGGTGGAATAGAGAACACCTTCTGCATTCACCTGAAGTTTTTGGCAGAAGCCCTCTGCCTTCTCTCCCAGTGGTGAGGTTAGAATAGGACCGGATTTTTTTTTTTTAAACGCTAAGAGTGCATTTTTTAGAACTGTTGCCACCTTTATTCGCCGACCACACAGTAGCCAGGTGAGATGCTTTTCTGTTGTTCTGGTCCTCTTGACCCTGAAAAGCTACTCCACGTGGGCTTTCTACACCATCTATACTTATGTTCTCTCTAACTCTGAACAGCGTGGGCCATTGAGCCCTGAGGTTGGAGAACTTCATTGTTCCCTGACACAGTCAACCAGAGGGAAAAGCAGATACCAGACAAAACAGCAGTTATTTTTCTGTGTATTTCACACTTGAATAACAGCGTTAGTTTGGCGAAACTTCGGAAAATATCGAGTCAGCCTGTTGACATTAATATTTTTTAGTTTATACAAATGCAAGGCAAAGAAGGTTCCAATATAGCCTTTGCCTGTCCTCCAGCTAATTATGATCTAGAATGTCCCCACTGACGCAGATAAGAAAATTTTCAACTGTTTTAGCATTACTAAGGATGTCTGGTATTATGTGAACGTGATGTGCATATTCTTCATGTATATAGATCTTAATTGCTTGGTTTTCTTTTTATATATATATTTTTTTAATTTTTTTAAAAGATTTTATTTATTTGAGAGAGAGACAAATAGTGACAGAGATAGCAAGAGAGAGCACAAGCTGGGGGAGAGGCAGAGGGAGAGGGAGTGTGTGTCTGCAGGGAGCCCAACTTGGGGCTCAATCTCAGGACCCTGGGATCATGACCTGAGCCGAAGGCAGCTTAACTGACTGAGCCACCCAGGCACCCCTCTTTTTATATATATTTATGTGTTCATTCAATGTCTCGGGAGTTATTCATAAAAAGTAAATGTATTACAGTTACTTACAATTTAAGAAGGAAGCTTTGGATCTGTTTGGTAAAATAAATAATCCTTTCCTAATTATTTATCCCATGTATTTGTATTAGTATTTTGGGTTTAATACATTTATATAACATGAGTTACATAAATACATGGAGTATTTTGTGTTCATAAAATATGAGTAAAAATGTAAAGGCACAATTTATTGACTGCTATCATGTAAGTATATTCCTTATGTACAGAATTGCAGCTTGGCATTACTTTGTTAGTAAAATTAAGTTTTCTTTTAATAGTTGAGTTAAGCCCACCTATATTTACTGATATGACTGATAAGATAACTCATATTTTATAATTTTTATACATTTATACAATTATGTAATTATACAGTTGTTCTGTGTATCATGTCATTTCTTGCTGCATTGGTTGTGTTTACTTTGCTTTCCATTTTTATATTTTATTTCCTATTTAGAATAGTTGATATTTTTTCTAGTAATTACCTTGTACTTATGCTTTTCTAATGCTCCTAGTACTCTGATTTCTTTTACAAACATTTATTGTTTGATTTGTTGATTTTTTTAAAATTTTATTTATTTATTTGACAGAGACACAGCGAGAGAGGGAACACAAGCAGGGGGAGTGGGAGAGGGAGAAGCAGGCTTCCCGCGGAGCAGGGAGCCCGATGTGGGGCTCGATTCCAGGATCCTGGGATCATGACCTGAGCCGAAGGCAGATGCTTAACCAACTGAGCCACCCAGGTGCCCCAGATTTGTTGATTTTTAATAGTGTCTTTTGACTTTGCCTATTGCGTATACAAAAATCAATGAGCTTATTCCATTTCCTCTTTTGCTCTCCTTTCTTCCATTACTTTAGTTGCATTATTTTTACTTTATGAGAACACATAATACTTATTTTCCATTCTTTCACCTTCCTCCATACCTTAGCCTCAATTCTAGTTCTATACTTTAGTAGAATGAATGCTTATCACAATTGCTTTTGCTGAAGATTCTGCATTATCTCTTGGTTGGCTCATTCTCTAGAAGATTCTTCAAGAGCTTGAGGTTAAAGTATAACCTGGGTTCTTGCACATGTAAAGCCATTTTTCTATAGCCTTGATAGTTAAATGACAGGTTTTCTGAGTATAAAAATCTTTGATTCACTTTCTTTTCATGGAAAAATGCTACTGTATTTTGTTTTGTTTTGTTTTTTAAGTCGCTTTAAAGAAATCAGTCTAATTCTCTTGTCCTTGTAAATTATTGATCATTTTGCCTGTAAGTCAAAAGGATTTGCCTGTAAGTCCTAAAGATTTTTTTTAAATCGTTAAAAGTCTTATGGATTTATTAACATACATCTTGGAGTTGACCACTTGGAGTTAAGGTCCAATCTGGCCAGCTCTTTCACCTTTAAAAGTATCATATGTCAAAACATACCTTACCACAGCAAGTGAGTGCAAATAATTCAAAGGATGATTACTCAGGCAAATGCAAAGTGAGGGGAGTCCCGGGGCTAGAACACTTTGATATTTAGGCCTAGAGAGAGACAAGAGGTCTTGGCATATATATTGGTATATGCCATATATATATATATATATGGAACCCCATATATATATATATGCCATATATATATATATATATATATATATATATATATATATATATAAATATATATGACAGGAACCCACCAGGGAATTTTGAATAATGCCAAGGGTAGACTGACTTCTAGCAGTTGCTGTAGTGTGGGGGAAGCCAGATGAGGAAGTAGAGCAGTTGTGATTCTGGCTGAGGTGTGTGACAGCAGTCATCCCAGTAAGTGATAACAGTGCCACCAGGTGTCACTTCGCTGTGAGTGACTTTTCACTTCCAACTTTATTTCTCCATAGTCATTTCAAGAAAGTCTCTCAGGTACCTATTGGGTATTTTCCATATTTAGAAAGAGTTTTTATCTTATTTCCAGGGATTTTTTTATTAAGGAATTAAATATGCATTCTGTTTTATTATTTTGTTTTTCATTGTCAGAGTTTCCATATTATATGATTTTTAATATTTGTTTGTTTTGCATTTTAACCACTTTCCTTCTCACCCATTTTACTTCTTATTTTGACTCATTTTTATTCCTTTGATTATTTTCCTACCTTTCTCCAAAGTTCTTTTCAAGTATTTGTTTAAGACTATTCTCCCTGGGCTAATGATGTAATGTATGGGGATTAACATAAGAATAAAAAAAAAAAGACTATTCTCCCTGGGTTATCTCATATAATTTAGTCATCAACGCTATTATAATTTTCTTTTCCTCCCCCTCTCCCTCCTCCCCTTCTTCTGCCCCCCTTTTTTCTCCCCCGCCTTCTTCCTTCTCTTCCCCCTCTTCTTCTTCTCTGAGTCTAATCAGCTTTTATTTTATTTCTTCCTTAATACATATATTTATATGTTCACAAATGCTCATCTGAAGATATTTAATTCAGTTTGCAATATTGTGTTAGAGTTTTCTTCTGCTTTGTGGTGGGTTTCCTGAGAGAGAATTTTCATCAGGTGAAACATTTGATTCTCTCTGTTTTCCTCCTGCAGTAGCAGTGTGTAGATATGACATTTAAGTCGGTGCCCTTTTGCCGAGAGGATGCCAGTGGAATGGGTTGCAAGTTTTCTGTTTCAAGAATAGGAAATTCTTGGTTTGTTTGGTGTATTTGGTTAGTGTGAGAAGAGCTTATATGCCCTTGATTTTGTTTTTTTACTCTCTTTTTTCTAGCAGGATCCCAATATTCCCCCTTTGCTTGTTGTTTTTTTTTTTTTCTTTTCTTTCACCTTTTAGTCCACAAAGGAGGCCACTCCCTTTCTGGTACCCTCATCCCTCTGAAACAGTGCTTCTCAATATTGTCACTTTGAGCCCCACACACTATTATGTCCCTTCTCTGCTGTCAGTGGTCTGATTTATCAGAAATATTTTTCAGGGGGCGCCTGGGTGGCTCAGTCTGTTAAGCATCTGCCTTCTGCTCAGGTCATGATCCTGGGGTCCTGGGATCGAGCCCAGTGGAGGGCTCCCCACCCAGCCGGGCGCCTGCTTCTCCCTCTCCCTCTGCTGCTCCCCCGCTCTTGCTCGCACTCTCTCTCTCTCTCTCAAATAAATAAATAAAATCTTTTTTTTTTAAAGAATTATTTTTCAGTTATTTCACACTTACAGTGGACTTTCTCTTTCTGAGGGGATCTTAGATCAATCATGGACCTTTCTTCTCCTATTTTCTCTTCCTTAGCAGCTTTTCCAAGCCTTCCTCCCAGCGCCCTCCCCCTCTATCTGCAAAGCTTGAATGATGGCTCTGCTGAAAATTGGCATTTACTTTTGTACTTACAGGTAATTTGAAATGTGTGGTGTTTTCTGAATTCTAGTTATGCCATTCTCCTGGTTTTATTTGTAATACTGAGTAAGAGATACTACAAAGGAGCAGCCAGTGGGGAGAATGTAGTGTCACCAAGCCAAGGGATACAAATTTCTCAAGGACGATGGAGTAATCTGTGTGGCAAGTGCTCCCAGGAGGTTGATTAAGTTGAAGATAAAAAACTAACCCTTGGTTTAGGGTCATTAGTTGCCTTAAAAAGTCTCACTGTTGAGCAGTGGATACAAAAGACAGAGAAAACAGCACGAGAAAGTGGATACAGCAAATGCAGCAAGTACAGAACAGTTAGTTGAGAAGATTCATTATAAAAGGTCACATAATGTGTGGTAATTGAAGGTACCGGGGGTCAAGGTTTTGTTTTTTGTTTGTTTGTTTTGACTTTTAATTTAAGCTTATATTTCCAAAAACTACATGTATCTTAAATATGCTTGATGAATTTTCAGTAACTCAGCAGCCTGTAGATCAAAGAACAGAATGTTAGTTACCACCTTCCTGCAAGCCCCAGCGTTCCACGCAGTCATTAATTACCTTCCAGAGATCGATCTCTATGCTAATGTCTGACACTAATGTTGGCAACTCATTCATGTCTATCTTTGCTGAGAGCTACATTTGTGAGAATTATTCACTTTGTTGTAGGTTTTTCATTCTCATTCATTGATGTTTAATTTTCTACTATTTGAATATACCACAATTTATTTATTTATTAATATGTTTAAGGGAATCTGGGCATTTACGCATAATAGACTATTAGGAGTAATGCTGCTAGTACTAGTCATAGTTTTCTAGGTTATAGTCACGTATTTTCTAGCATATGACTTTTGGTGAACACATGATGAATTTATCTAGAAATGGAATTGCTGGGTCATAGAAAACATATATTATTATAGCCAAACAGTTCTACAAATTGTTTTTTCTTAAAGCACTGTGTAAGAGTTCCAGTCGTTGAATAATTTTGCCAACATGTAGTTCCCTTTTTAAAATTTCGTTTTATAAATTGTGATTTGGTTTAATTTGCATTGCAACACCAGTGAAGTCATATGTTTATTTACCTACTGCACATTGTCTTTGAGAAGTGTCATTTCAAGCCTTTGCTCATTTTCCTCCTTAACAAAAGATATCCTTTTTATATTCTGAGTATGAGTGATTCACTGATATATACATATCTATTTTAAGATATGGGAATATTAGAGTATATTTGTATATTGATGGGAATAATTTAGCACCTCAAAATACAGAAGTAAAATTGCAGGAGAGACACCCTTAATAGGCAGTGGGGGATAGAACCCTCTAGTAGGAGGAGTTGGCCATTGTGCCTATATTTTGTTTAACTTAAACCTTTGTTTAGAGTTAATGTTTCTGATATTTTATTATTGGAGATGTGATATTTTAATTCAATAAAATTGTATCCATATATTGGATTACCTTTACTTTCCAAATAAGGAGACTCTTGATTTGAAAAATAAGAAAAGAAAGGCTTTTCGCATATAAATAGAAAGGTCAAGTATTTTCTGCTGTGCTCACTGGCTTTCTCTTATGAGAACATATGCCCCTGTGCCATGGTACTAAGTCTTAGAATATTACCATTGAATAATTTAACTTTTTCTTTTTGGTCTATTTGCTGTTCTTCTTTAAGCTAGTTTTTCAAAAAATATTCATTTTATCTGATTATATTGTTGTCTTCTTTTAAAATTTCAGCAGTTTTATTGAATATTCTAAAGTATATTTTCAATTACTCACTTGAAATTTTTTTTCTTACAATTTATTCTTGTCTTTATTTTAGCAAGTTCGTAATTCTTTTGAATTTTAAAAATTTCTTTTACCTCATTTATTTTCATTATTCTCTTTAATTTTTCTCATATTTTTATTTTTGCTAATTTTTGAAGCTTTTTAAATTTAACTACCTATAGGAATATATTAGGAGCAGGTTTTTAAGTAATTCATGCCCTAGGTTGAACAGTTTTGTTCCTTATTTGGTTTTCAATGGATCTTTAGCCCTTTCCAACCCTTTTTGTAGCAAAATGTGTAATCTAAAATCCATAGTGTTTGCTTACCCAATCACAGGTCATAAGACAAGTCATATAATAGGTGGCCATTGAACAGAAGAAAGAAGTCGGCTGATAGTTCTATTCAGGGAAGGTGCCTCCCTCCTAGATTAATTTAATCAAATCATAAGCCTTTGTGAGGTTTGGAGGATTTCTTTTATAGTTCTGTATGCTAAGGGGAGGTTGGCTAGGGCCAAGGTTCTTCATTATATAATTTCAGAATAAAGACAGTTTCTTCTCTGTGGGATCACCTAACAAACAAAAAACAATCTTCAAAAAAAGAAGCATGACCTTGTTTGATATTTCAGAGCAAAAAGAATCCTGGCTTCGTCTCTTTAGCTCTCAGCTGTCCTAAAAGGAAGCTAGACTTCTTAGTAGTTATGCTTATGATTTTAGAAAGAATTGTTTTTTAATAAGACATCTGTCTCTAAAAAGTTAGCTGGAAAGCATGCAGGAGATAGGTCTCAGTGGCCTTTCATTGATAACGGAACACATTATCATCTCATTCTGAGTCCTTCTCTAAGGGAAATAGCTTTCCGCTCAGTCTGTTCTGCCCAGCTTCCTCCCTCACTCTGGGATATTTTCCATCTGCCTTACGATATAATCACCCCTGAAATCACCTCTGTCCTGCAGGATTATAGGCCCTTGGTTATCCTCATTGTTCATTATCATTTACCCAAATATGAAAGCTTATATGGTAATCCTCCTCAGCTGACTTCTCAGTTTGCCATGCACCTCCACCTAAACCTAGTCTAGAAGCTGGAGGACTTTTCCACCAAATAGAATTGGTGAAACATGAGGTATCTTAACCCGCATTAGGCCTGCCATATCCAGTGAACCAATATGTCTATTGAGCCATAGTTACATACCTTCGCTTTCTAAATTTCTGTAAAGCAAGTGATAGCCTATTTTTATACTGGAAAAACTCCCAGATGATAATTTCCAGTGGCTAACATTGCAATTATAATAATTCAGATCTTTTGTCTTTCCTCTTTGACTCCAATATTTTTCTTCTTTTAAATGCCTAGGTTTAAAAACATAAATTCTCTTTCTTCAAAGCTTTTGACCCTTTCCTCTCTGGCTATAAAGGAAAAAAAATACAGTAGAGATAAGAGACCTGGCCATCTTAATTCTAATTAATGAAGGTGGGAGGAAGATGGCAAATTATCATTGACCCCACAGGCAAACGTTTTATTTTTTTTTCCCATTTTGATGTTGATACTTCATAGTGAAAGATAGCATGCCTTATCATTTATAGCTCTCCTCCAAAATTGTCTACTATCTTGCTTTTACAAAGAAAGCTTCTCTCCATGGTATCATCTATATCCTGACAACTGGCATAATTATTTCCCACAATCAGAGTACCAGACTTGGTAATGGCATTATTAAAGACTCATGATTGGTCAGTCTAGACTTGGAAGGTTGTTTCTCCATGGGCTGCCGATTTCCTGATACCTTGTGACTCCAAGGGAAACACACCTGACCAAATAGACTAATGAGTCAAAGAAAGAAGTTGTCACCGGAAATCTAAAACAGTAAGGTGAATTTGTTGTGTATTAGACAAAGAAAAATTGTGCTTGCAGGATGCACTCTCTCTGAATAAAGCAATCACTGATCTCATATAGGTTTGGAGAAGCATGAGGTTCAGGATCAGTGATGTACAGAAGCAAGACCTGTGAGGAATTCATTGAACTTTAGCTATGGAGGGTCGGTTATTGGAACGTGGCTGCTGCTGATACTTTCAGAAGTATGGGGATGTCACAAAATGCCTGGCATCCAGATGTATGATTACTGACACAGTTTTCAATGATCAATTGGGATTGTTTAATGCCAGATCTGGGAGTTACTTGTTACTATGACCAAAGAACAATCAATCTTTTCCTAGGGAAATTAAGATGTTTTATTTTTCACAAAATATTTTTACACATTGATTTGTACTAGACTTATATGTGCCATGTTTCATCTACTTGACTGTATTTTAGCTCCTTGAGGGACCTTGTCTTATAAAATGATATCCCCATTGCAGCCTGCACAGCACCTTACAAAAGCAAGTCCTCAGTGTGCTGAGAGACGCTACATGACCAGCTTCTTTAGGAACTTAGCAGTCGTACTATCAGACAAGAAGCAGAGGATCCTTTCAATGGTTTCAAAGAAACATGAATGTGTAAACAAACAAGAAATTCAGGCAGAGGTTGCTATAGTCACACCAGACATCAAATCCCCGAGTATACAGAAAGGAGAAGGAAAGCTGGGATAGAAGCCAAAACAAAACTAGAAGGCACACTTCTATAGGATCTTCTTTGCCTCTCTGGTTCCTCAAACCTGTCTTCATCTATGATCTCACTGCAAGTCCAGGTCTGGCCTAGCTTCTCAGCCTTAAATAAGACCCTCCTTGTTTTTCCCTGCTCTATCTTTCCCCAGCTCAATAGCAACTCAACGTAATTAAGCCTAGTTTTAATAATAGAACGAAAACCTAGTTGAGATGTGATATTTTGCAGAACACTGGGCTCTTTTTTTGTCTCCACAAGCCATGTAGCATTGAGCACTGTGTACTCATGCTGGTAGCCTTTGAGTCCAGCACACTTTGCCCACCCATTGATGCTAATTTAAAAGATTAGGTATCTTTCAGGGCTCCAGGCCCACCTGTAGGTCCAGAGACTCATCTTAAGTTTCTATACTCTAGTCTTTTGGTCTAGAAGCTCACCTTGACCTCCAAAAACAGGACTGGAATTGTTGAGGCACCTTGAATATCTGAGAATGCCTAGTTGTCTGCTCTGAGACAAGCCTCTAAGACCAAATCAGCAACGGTCAGATCTTCAATTCAAGGAAAAACAACCTAGGGGGTCCCATGTCTTCTTTCATCATGCTGTGTATTTTTGAGCATCCTTCTCATCCTGAACTCAAACACTCACAAGATGTAACTGACATTTAAATATTTAAAAGGCTGGCTGATGAGAAGAGGATACAAAAGCAGTTTTGGATATTGGGAGGCATTGCTGTAACAACAT
Organism: Mirounga leonina; assembly: GCF_011800145.1. Taxonomy (NCBI): domain Eukaryota; kingdom Metazoa; phylum Chordata; class Mammalia; order Carnivora; family Phocidae; genus Mirounga; species Mirounga leonina. The sequence continues at coordinate 14,145,175 of NW_023270415.1, forward strand.
GGTTTGTAGTGCCGTGCGACCATGTGAGCACTGCTGTTGGAAACATCTGTTATAAATAGAGTAGTGAGTAAGATAAGAGGCAAAGTAACACAATCAATGGTTAATACCAAATTGAAAACCAATGGAAAAAGAGTTTGGTAGATGTCAAATATTTATACTCAGTATGAAATATATAAAGATGATGATATTATTATGTGGTTTTAGAATATGGCATAAGCCCCTGCTCAGTGGAGAGCCTGCTTCTCCTAGTGCTCTCTCTCTCGTGTTCTCCACCCCCATCGTGTTCTCTCTCTCAAATAAATAAATAAAATCTTAAAAAAAATAGAATATGGTATAAGAAGGGGGTATAAATTTTCCTTATGGCTCACTCACACTTTGTGGCAGATGATGAGTAATGAAAAAAATGTTAATTTGAGCAATAAGACATCACCAGTTATATACTGCTGACCCTTGGGATCCCTCAGGAATTCCAGGCAGTAGGAGCACACCAGAAAGGCAGGATTCCAGCATCTTTCTAGGGCTTACCCTGATGAATATCTCTTGGATAAACAAAAGAATGAATGAATGGAAGAGATTCCAAGACATGCTTCTTTTGGGCCTGAAAGAAGAAGACTATGGCACACTGTGGGCATGATGGAAAAAGAGTTTAGTATTAAGGAAGTTGTGCAAGTGGAAAAGAAATGAATAGGGAAAGGTTACTTTGAGTAGATGTGTTTAATGAAGCTAAGATCAGTAAAAAGTAGAGAAAGATAAGAGTCACTTCAGTTCCATAGTTCTGAGTTTATAAATGAAACACAGATGTTTGAGAAAGATGGATGTGGGTCTTTGGCCTAAGGGTGGGGAGCTTTTACAGAGCAAAGGACGAATGTGGTCAAACAATGATTTGTGTGTATAAACACATTCCTAACACTCAGAATTTTCTGGTTTGCTTTTACCAATATATCCAGTTCAGTAGTGGCTCTTTTTAACGCATAGCTTTATGCAGGGGCAAAACCCATAGGAAAGCCGTCATGCTTGAGACGGAAAACAAGCACAGAAATGATAAAGATTTGGCTGTAGAATTGGAAAGTAAGAAAGTGAATATGTGCAAAAAAAGCTACAGTGATAAAGTCATGAGAGGGCATGGTGAGACAGGCTGTCTCATTCATTAATGGTGGAGAGGAAATTGTTAATATTGTTCTTCAAAATTAATTTGTAGACTGAGCCACATGTTAATTTGGCCTTGTAATTCCATTTCTCAGTATCAATTCTAAACATACATTTAGAAGAGGCTTTAAGAAGAAGTAATAAGACATGGGGTACAAAAATAATTATCCTAATTAATACAAAGTTTAAAAACAGGTAAATTAAATAAGTGATGTTAGATCTATCGGACAGACTATTCTACTTCTACAGTTATGTTTTTGAAATAATTTTAGTGATGTCACTCAATGGCTATGAATGAAACCAAGAGAAAATATGAGTGTACTATATTGTTTATGTATGATTCTAATATGTAAACATATTCACATAAACATATATATCTAAAAAATAAAACCAAGACGGGAGGCCTGCATGGTTCAGTTGGTTAAGTGTCTGCCTTCAACTCAGGTCATGATTCCAGGGTCCTGGGATCAAGTCCCGCATTGGGCTCCTTGCTCAGCGGGGAGCCTGCTTCTCCCTCTGCCTCTGCCTACAGCTCCCCCTGCTTGTGCTCTCTCTCTCTCTCTCTCAAATAAGTAAAATCTTAAAAAAAATAAAAACAATAAAAATAAAAATAAATAAAACCAAGGCAATATACAAAAATGTTAATATTGCTTATTTCTGTAGGGATAAATTTTATCTTCTTCCTTTTACTTACTATTTTCTAAATTGTCTACAGTAAGTTTAATGTACGTATTTACTTTAAGGAAATGAAGTAATAGGATTGAGTGACGGCCTGAAGGAAGAGGGAATAGACAGAGATATGTCCTATGATTGGTCCTTCCAGAACTGGACTGACTAAACTCTCTGACGATGAAACCATTTCTAGGCTCTGACATGATTGTTCATTATTATGGACCAAAATAAAAAGTTAAAAATTTCAGTATATCCCACAAGCCACTAGGCAATTGTTTTAGCATCCCTAGAAATTGCACAACTAACCCAGTTAGGAAGATGATTAAAATAATATCATCACCTAAAAAAAGAATAACTAATTACACAAAAGCATTAGTTGATGATAGTACTTTGTAAATATGATTTGAGTAGGGTAGACAGGAGGAAAGGAGTAATGTGCATGCAGCTTCTGATCCAAGCCAAGCACTTTACATGATGCATAGGTCCATTTCTCTGGTAACGGGCAAAACATCTCTTAACTGAACCAGAATGCAGACTCTGAAAATCAGTAAAAACAGTTAGGCAACAGAGCCCCCTAGTTATCTTTACTCTGCCTAGCTAAAGGACACTTAATTTGATAACCAGTTGCATCCCCTAATTTGCACAAGAAATTAAAAACAAGTCTTACCTACCATTGGGGTTCAGATACACAGGGACAATGTACATATATGTCTGGGAGACATCATGGTAAGGAGGCTGAGCTTTCAGGGTCATCTGGGTGAGAAAGCAGATGGGCAGTAAGGGATTGTGGAGTAAGAAGCCTCAAAGGGCTTATAGAAACTTTCATTCATTGAAGATTGGCTGGACCTATGAAAGTGAGCACAAAGTGTGGAAATGTTTGTGTCACAGGTTAGTACTCACCTGAGAGCATCCACTGTAGAAGAGGCATTAAACATTGAAATGGAGGGCCGCCTGGGTGGCTCAGTCGGTTAAGCGACTGCCTTCAGCTCAGGTCATGGTCCCAGGGTCCTGGGATCGAGTCCCGCGTCGGGCTCCCTGCTCCGCGGGAAGCCAGCCTGCTTCTCCCTCTCCCACTCCCCCTGCTTGTGTTCCCTCTCTCGCTGTGTGTCTCTCTCTCTCAAATAAATAAATAAAATCTTTAAAAAAAAAAAACATTGAAATGGATAGGATGATTTATCTGGTACATGTCAGGCAGCCTATGTTATCAGCCATCCCAGTACCTAAACAATGAACTCCAGAATGGAGGAGCCATTTCAGCAGAAGATGGAGAATATAAATGTGGCAAGATAGAGTGTTCCTCTTACGAGGGCAGATCTAGCTGCTGCCATTACTGAAACATAACTCACTAGGAGTATAATAGTCCAGTCTATGAATCTAACAACTTTATTTAATTTACCTCTATTTTTAAATCAATTAAAATATTTTTGTACCATGTGTCCTACTGGTTCTTATCTTTAGAATTGGAATTACAAAGTGAAATGGTATTAATGCTTGGCTGATTCTGCAAGGTAATTTTGCTGAAAACATGTTTTTTAAAAAGATCTTGTTTATATATGTATTTATTTAGAGAGCACATGTGCACACAAGCAGGAGGGGCAGAAGGAGATGGGGAGAGAGAATCTCAAGCAGACTCCACAGTAAGCACAGAGCCCAAGTGGGGGCCTGATCTCATGACTCCAAAATCACAACCAGAGCTGAAATCAAAAGTCAGCTGCTTAACCTACAGAGCCACCCAGGTCCCCAAGTTTTGCTAAAAATTTTTAATAATTTTCTCTACCAGTGTTAATGGATGGGAGAGCCCCTATCTCATTGTACCTTCTCCTGACCTTTATCACTATAGTTTCTCTTAACACACATTCACTGGGCGCCTGGGTGGCTCAGTCGGTTAAGTGTCTGCCTTCGGCTCAGGTCATGATCCCAGGGTCCTGGGATCGAGTCCCGCATCGGGCTCCCTGCTCAGCGGGGAGTCTGCTTCTCCCTCTGCCTGCCACTCACCCTGCTTGTGCTCTCTGTCTCTGTGTCAAATAAATAAATAAAATCTTTAAAAAACAAACACACACACATTCACTTTCTTGTTCCCCAACTCTTTAGCCAAATCTTTATAATTTCCATGCTTATTTTCCATTTCAAGCATTACAACTTTTCTTCTAGATACAAGTGCCAGGTTGAAGTATAATCTGCAAAGAAATAAAACCAGCAACTTGATAGCAGGTTGATTATACCTGACATGCTCTACATTTTAATAGGCAATTTTTCATTGTGATCAGATTGACCCCTATTATAGGCCTGGTTTTGTCTTTCTTGTCTGCAGTACGTCAGTCAGGACCATTATCCCAAGGATTCACGGAGTATCTGATTACATACGTGGCACTTCATATAACATGGCTATAGCAAAGGAGATGCAGCAGTGGGCACATGACTACTGTATCCTCTGGTTCTACATATACTGCATCATAAAGTGTTTGTTTGATGTAGTGTGATGTTCCCTTGAAGTCGCTAGCTTGGAAATGACATCCTGTGCTATGCTCTTTGTCAGTGTGTTGTATACACCTTAAATCAGTGTCTCCTGCACATGGTGCATTATCCACACGTAAAATACATGGGTTCAAAAATCAAAGTGGAGTGGTAGGAGTGGCTCAATCACCATCAATTTCAGTGACTGACTTGGTGAATTTTTGGTACAATTCTAGGCTCTGCAGCTCTGGAGATCTCAGGTCCCAGAGGAGGGCACAGTGAAGGTCCCAGTGAAGGTCCCACTAAACATAAAAGCTGTGGATGCTGCCAATCATTCTGTACTTAAATAAATCACTTCATCCAGTCTTTGCCTCTGAGAAATCTGATGTAAGGAAAGATGACTCTTACATTCATTGGAGTGGGTCTTTCAGTTAGTTGCTGGCAGAAAGATAGTAGTTCTGACATAGTACTCATTACTTACACAAAATGTACAAGTGTCAGAAGCACCAGCAAGTAAAAACTTTCAGAATGAGTGACAGTGGCAGTGGCATGGAAGAAAATTCCAGGGACAATAGTCCTATACTCTCATAACTCCTAGGAACTCAATACTGTGGAGAGAGGGTGTTAGAAATTGTTAATCATATGTGTCTAGGGATATTCTTGAAGTGGAAATCCAAAAATTGATTTGCTCTACACACATGCAAAGCAGGCTCAAGAGCCCAAACACTGGAATTCATTGTTTTATGAATTCATTTCAGAAATACTGCATCATCCACACTGTTAATGACAAAGAATGATATGTAGAAAAAAACATGGAAATAGAAGACTACGAGTAACAAAAGTATTCAGTAGAACTGTACATTGAATGTGAAGATGTTTTACTGCACTTTAAGAAATTTGCTCTTGCTCTTGCTCAGTATATTAAATAATGATATGATCAAATAATGTTATAACTTACAATCAGTTACATTATGTATTTAATGAAATAAAAATAACTGCATCAGTTAGCGTTTCATTCCTCTAGGTATCAGAAAGCCTGTCCAACAGTGTGGTAAATAAGAATGTTTATTATGGGGGCGCCTGGGTGGCTCAGTTGGTTAAGCGACTGCCTTCAGCTCAGGTCATGATCCTGGAGTCCCGGGATCGAGTCCCACATCAGGCTCCCTGCTCAGCAGGGAGTCTGCTTCTCCCTCTGACCCTCCTCCCTCTCATGCTCTCTGTCTCTCATTCTCTCTCTCGCAAATAAATAAAATCTTAAAAAAAAAAAAAAAAAGAATGTTTATTATGTCCTTAACAAGAGGTCTCACAGCTGATTTGGAAACTCAACAATGTCATCAATGACCCAGATCTTTCTTTCCTTTTTCTGTCGTCCTTGGTGTGTTGGCTTTTCATTTTCATGCTGGCTGCTTCATTGTTGCAAGATGTCTTCTGCGTTTTTAGATATCACATCTATTTTCAAGGTAGAAAAAAGGGAAAAGAGGCAGCTTAAGAAACCTCTTCTTGAAGGAGGTTTCTTACCTATCTAACTAGTGGAGATTTTCTTATGTCTCCTTGGAGAAAACTGTTTGATAAACCAGTTTAATCAACCACAGTGGTAAGAGAGTCTGGGAAAGTGAGTATGGAGGAGGGACTATCATTTAAGAAAGCAAAACTTTTTTTTTTTTAATTGTGCTCATTATTGAACAACGCAAACAACCATACCTGGTTGGAGAGCTGGGCAAGGTGGGAAGGCAGGGAAGAGCCTTTTGGATTGAGTGATAAGGACACAAGCAATTTGTAGAAAGAGGATGATTGGGTGAAAACAAGAGAGCAGGAGTGAGAATAAGGAGAGTATACTGGCTCTGGGATTCAATCAGCAGCATCCATCATAAAGTCATGGGCAAACTGTGTCCAACTTGGTCAGTGTCCCACTCTTTCAACATGAATTATATTGGAACTTCAGGCAGCAACCTTTTCATGGAGTTACTGACATCTCATCTACTGTTACTGGTTCTAATCTCAAGCAGGCCTCTAATTTTCTTAGTTGGAGTGATTTGGCACTTACTTGCAATTCCTCTAAGAGGTAGACTCTAGTTAATGTTCCAGGTTCTAAAAGCTCAATGAAGAAGCTAGGGCTCAGGATATAATCACTTTGTCTTCAAATTGCATGGAGATCTTGGTAAAATGTTTTCCAGTAACTGGCTTTTTGCTTTATTCTTTTGTCCTTTTCTGGTACCTGAGTCTATTCAGGAACTAAGTTCTTACCTCTTAAACTTAGGAAGCTCCTTGACTAGGTTCCAAAATCATATAGTCAGTTGACCCTCTCCAAATGCTAGAAATCATTATTTTCTTCCCTGCATTAGAGTTATTTCAGTTCTTTGTCTGATCCTTTCCACCCTACGGTAAGTCCCTTGAATGCAAGGATAGCATCTCCTTTTTTCTATCCATAACAGAACTTCTTACTGAATGTACATAGGCAGGGGATACAATAAATCTTGTTAAATGAAGGGATATAATGAGTTAAGTAAGAACTTTCATCAAGTGTCAGAAAACCTCTGAGAGAAGTCTAAGTCTCAGGAGAAAGGCCAATTACTCCCTAGGATCTGAATTCTCAAAGACCCACCTAATTCATTATTCAAATTCATCTAGGACCATGGCCACTTCAAAGTTCTTACAATGATAGACACAATCATACATTATATGCACCAATATTAATTACTTATATGGCCTGCCAGAGATCTATCAGTCATCAGCTATTTGCTTATGTGGATTATAAGCCTGTAATAAATATTCCTCACTGCCTTGGGGTCATTGTGCCCTCTCACTAAAGGTCTATCCTTATTTTCAATCCTCAAAGCTTCTATCTTTCCTTCAGTTAATGCTTCCACTGATACAAATACAAGCTTTCCACTCAGATTCCTCAGTTCCTCCCAAGTCAGTTTCTTAAGGGGCTGCACCGGCTATCCTGCTGCAAAACTAAATTACCTCAGAATATAGTAGCTTGAAACAGAAAGCATTTCATTATGTCTCATGATTTTGTACATCAGAATTTGGGCAGTCTTAGCTGGGTGGTTCTTTCCTATGTAACTTTGACTGTCATCTTTCAGTGGAATTCAGCTGGACTGTTCTAGAAAGTCCACTGGCTTTACTCACATGCCTGCCAATTGAAGGGGCATGTCTGGAGAGTTGACCTCAGCTGGGCTTTTCACCTTCCCCATGTAGTCTTAGATCTTCTCCATGTGGTATCTCCAACTGGGAAATCAGATTTCATAATGACAGCTCAGAGATTTAAGGTATCAAGACAGAAACTCACAGTCCCTTTAAAGTCTAGGCCTGCAACTGGTGTAGAATCATTCCATCCCATCATGCCATAATGCTCCAAAGAATCTAGTCCAGTGTAGATTCAATGGAAGGGAAATAGATCCAACCTCTCAAAAGGGAAATTTTAAGTAATTCACAAACATGGTTTCTCTGCTACCATCTTTCCTATAGCCACAAATTATTTACATTTCTTCTCCATGCAGAATTCATTCACCTCCAGCAAGATGCCCAAAGTTTCATCCCATTATGGCATCATCTCAAAGTCCACAATCTAATTATCTAAGATCAGGAGCAGGTTTGGATGAAGTTCCTCAAGAGTGGTTCCTTGAGTATGGTTCCTCTTGCTCTGAAGACCTGTGAGCTAAAGAGACAAATCATCTGCACCCCACTCACTCAGTATACAATGTGAGACAGTTAGGGCAACCACAGCGGACACCTGCCTTCAAAATGGGGAAAAATAGCCACATAACTGATTCATAGCGACTCTGAATCTGTCCAGGTGCATGTTGCCCATTCCAGATTCCTGGGAGATATCCTCAGTGCTATTTAGATCCACCCTTTGTGAATTTGAGTCATCCTTCCTTTCCCATAAGAAATGCACCAGGTGCACTGCTGTGTAGTCTTCTCAGGCTGCTTCCTTTCCATAGGCAGGAGACCAAATGCCAGAATTTTCTTTTTTCATTTTGTACTGTCTGTTTTAATTCAGTCTCTCAGTCAACAAATATCTTAACATTCTGTAGGTGTCTAATATATCACATTATATTTCACTCCATTAGACAAAAGCCATACTTACATTACTTCCCAAGATGGCCACTTACCTGTCTTGGGCAACTGGTGAGGGTCTTGGAAACAACAACAACAAACACTTAAAATTTTTATTTTATTTTAAAATAAAATTTTAAAATACTATTGCCCAGCAAAAACAATCTGTGAGGCATACCCTTATATCTTTCTGAAGTATTAAACAAGGGGTCTTACAGCCTCATCCTGATTTCAACCTTTCCCAGAGACTGAGTCTTACTGTCTTTGGTTTGAATTTAGCTTTAAGGCCATTTCCTACTTTGAGAGTCTTTCGGCTGGCTAGAAAAACTTTCCTGGGAACTCTCTATCTTCTCTAAATTCTTCTCAAAAACAGAATAATGTCCAGTTCTCTTTTTATGTTTTGTAATAGACTATTTTATCATAGCTGGAATAGTCAATGTTTCAGCATTCTGTCAGGAAATCCACTTAGCTAGATCAATGAATTCAATAGGTACGTTTTTTTTATCTTCTACATTTCTGCAGGTCATAGGTGTTGCCAAACCTCCTGGCACTACATAACCAAAGTTTCCTTTTCTTCAGTTCCAATAATGTTCCCATCAGTCTCTTTCAAGTATTCACATCCTCCCCAAGGCTCTTCTAGCTTTCACTACTAGTCTCCTTGAGGCCATTCTAGCTTCTTTCTGCCAGGTCCCAAAGCCACTGGTTTTAGATTTCTCTATGGCAGCACCTCACTCCTGGCAACAAATATTTTTCCAGTTATCTATTTCTCTGGAACAAAGTACCCAAACTTAGTGGCTTGAAACAACAACCATTTACTGATAGCCCCAGTTTTCTGAGTCAGCAATTTGGGCAAGGCTCAGGTGGGTGATTCTTTTGCCCTGTGGGGCATCAGTTGGGATCAACCAGTGGTATTCAGCTAATGGGGAAGCTTATCTGAAGTCTGAAGTCTGAAGTCAGCCTCCCTCACTTGCCTGGTACCTTGGAGGGGAAGTTGGGAACATTGGGCTTCATTGAGCCCCTCTTCCTCTTCATGTAGTCTCAGAGCCTCTCCACATGGTTTTTATAGCAGAGTAGTCAGATTTCTTAATGTGATGGCTTAGGAATCTAAGGCAAAAGGTATAAATGGCGAGTCTTCATAAGGGACTGACTCCAAATTGGTAAAGCATTACTCTCACTGTACTCTATTGGTCAAACAGTTACAGATAAGCCCAGATTCAAAAAAAGAGGAAATAGAACCTACTTGTTGATGGAAGGAATGTTTTTTACAGCCCTGGTCTTACCTTTCCCTCAATGTTTATTTTCATAACTTAAGTCATGCTGTAAGTCAGACATATGAAGGCCTTTAGAAAACAGGCTCGTACCCCAAGGTCCTGACAGCATCAACTTCAGAAGATTGCACATCCAGTAGACAAGCATTTTTCTTTATAAAGACAGTTTCATACTGACTCATACTCCTCTATCAACCTCCAGCATCACTCCTTCATTTCTCGTATGTAACCCATTTCTTTCTTTGCCGCTTCCCATTTTCTCCCAGGTAACTGAGGAAAGTCTACCCAACTGTCTCTCCCTCTTTCCTCTCTGTTGTCTCCTTTCTCTTTTATCTATATGCTAAACAAAATATTCTGCATAATTCTTTTCAGTGTGTCCTCATTGCTTTTAGCCTATATTCCGGCCTCATCCCGTCCCATGCCCCTTTCCCCTTTGCTCTCTCAAGTTCTCTCTGAATTTGCACTTTTAGGCAGTCCTTCCTGCCTAAAACACATGTGCACATTTGAAACAGTTTTCTATTAGGATTCTCCTGTCAGTATGTCTCTTCTAGTGCATTGTAAGATCTACAAAGACAAGGGCCTCATCTTTTTGATCACTACTATATGCCAGCAGCCAGAACAGTGCCTGGAACACATTTGGTGCTCAGAAATTATTTTTTCAGTAAATAAATGGAAATATGATACCATCAAAATTAAGTGAAAATTATCAATAATGTTAAAATGAAATAACAAAGGCACTCAGTGTCACACCAAGTAGCAAAGCCAATGAAAATGCCAATACATTCTTTGCAGTGTTTCTACATAAATGCCTTCTACCTCTTCCAATTCCACTGTTTAAGATGAAAAAATACAACACAAAAAACCTACTTCCAATTCATTCATTCATTTATGGTTAAAGTTAAAGCAGCATTATATTCATTCTTTAGGCTAAATAATTTTTTGGAAGCTCAGCAGGCAAGTAAATCAACATTATTCAACAATAAAAATGCGTTCTCATTTCCCAGAGCCCCAGATTTTGGAGTACAGCCATGCTAAGTGGAATACTGCCTAAGCAATCTATGAGAATGAAAGAATAAAAAGGCTAGATGCCATTTAAAAATAGCATGGTACAACCTCATTTACATCTTCAGGTTCATGTATAATATGAATGGAGGGCCATTTTGGAAGGTTCCTAACCCCTCTCGTTTACTGAATGTAGGCAGTAAATGAAGGTCACATGTTTTGGAAGACTATCTCCATTCTCACTGCATGAGTTTCATTTTATTTTTTATTTAAATTCAATTAGCCAACATATAGTACATCATTAGTTTCAGATGTAGAGTTCAATAATTCATCCATTGAGTAAAACACCCAGTGCTCATCACATCACAACTGCATGAGTTTTAAATGCTACATTAAAAACTGGTATATTTCCCCCTCAAGAGTGTAGTATCACTGCCACATTTACAATCAATGAAACTTGGTAAATATCTTCTAAGGCAGCAGGATTGGTTTAGTACACCATAAATGCTTATCATTGCCTCTAGAATATTTTATGTTTGCTTTCTTCACATACTGATAAGATACAATTTTTCTCAACACAGATCATTGATTTTACAGCAAAGGAATCATAGAATGCCAGCCCTGTAAAGGACCTTGAGAAGTCATCTCTCCCATATCCTTGCCTTCATATGGGTTCATCCTAGCCCACTCTGGATAATGTTCGCTGAATCTGTTTTTAAACACCTTTGTAGGAAGAGGGTCCTTCAGTTTTCTTCTGTAGCACATTTCAGTGTTTAATAACGCATAAGGCTCTCGGAAATTCCTCCTTATATCCATCCTAAATTACTAACGGCACATGGATTTAGAGTTCAGTCTTAAGTAACTGGAATAAATTACCTGTGCTATGGAAACAGACAACCACTCTGAATTTGAGAAAGTGTTGTCTGTGTGAAATAAACTGAAAATATTACTTCTCAGGGATGGAGTAAGTGATTTTCAATCAAGTGCCTTCAACTCCACGAAGTGCTTGTGCTGCGGCAGCCTGGATGATTGTCATCAAATGGTCCTGGCAAAGCCCTTCGGGGCACTTGTGAGCAGCCTAAGCACCAGGGCCAAAACGGAAAGCAAAATATGAGCCATGACGAGGAGTCAGACAAATTGTGGTCAAGCCGTATGGGTGATGAGTTATGCATATAGGCAGGCATTCCATGCTGATCTTAGCAAACACACTATGTCTGAGCAGACAAGAACAGGCTGAGCCAAGGCTCCTGTGCATGCTGGTGTGTTGTGAGCAAGAAGGGACATCACCGACAGAGACTCTCTTCTCAGGAATTTTGTTCTCATAATGCTGCATTACTGTGATTACACAACTTAAGTATTCTCAGATGAAGGTCTTCCTTTTTGCTTGTCCTCTAAATTCTTTTTCTTAATGTTTGACCTTGGCATTTTTGATAAGTTCTGATGGTGAAAATTCAAGAGTTTATGTGAACAGGCAGTATACGCTATGGATTGAAGAAGATGCTGGTTAAAAAAATACACTACTGGAGTTGGCTAGTCATGGAGCAGAGTCCTTATTAGTTGTGTAACCTATTTATTTATTTATTTATTTATTTATTTATTTATTTATTTATTTGACATAGAGAGACACAGCGAGAGAAGGAACACAAGCAGGGGGAGTGGGAGAGGAAGAAGCAGGCTTTCTGCGGAGGAGGGAGCCCAATGCGGGGCTCGATCCTAGAACTCTGGGATGATGACCTGAGCCGAAGGCAGACGCTTAACAACTGAGCTACCCAGGCGTCCCTAACCTTTTTAAAGCTAAGTTTCTTCAACTGTAAAATAGAGATATCTATATCTACATCATAAGTTTGCACGGGATTAAGTGACATAATTCATGAGAAAAGCTTAGTCCTTTTAGCTGTTACCTCTGCCAGTTAATGTGTGCAAGCATGAACATGTCAACACTAAAGTAACTTTATTTATTTTTAATTCACTAAGCATTTGCCTTTTATTTATATAAGTATAAAATTCTGGTTCAGACCTTGTGGTGGAATCAAGAATAAATTAGAGAAAGTTTCCAATCTCAATCATAAGAAGAGGTATGGGGCCCACAAACACAATGTGGGTACTCAATAAATATCCGTCAATCAATATTTAATCTCAAAAAATGAAAAAAATTATTATAATGCAATATATGGAGAGATTGGTACGGAGAAAAGTAGAGATAAAATGTCATGTAGTTTGGGGGGAAAGGAGGGAGCAGAAAATCTCCAGATGTATAGATCAGAAAAGTATCATGAAGAAGAATATTGAAAGTTTATGTGGTTTTTGGACTAAGGTATTATTTGTCCCATTTGTCTTCTGAACATCACACATTATTAGCACTTCTTAATATCTTATTTTTCGGGTTTAGCCGTCAACTTAAAAGGAGATTGACACCATCTTCCTATGTTTAAACATCTCTACAGGTGAGTAACAGAATCATCAATCTCCAATGACGAACGTTTCACCCCTTAATTCAAGAATACTTTTTTCAGCCATGCTCAAGATTGTGTTCTCCATGTGGTTCCCCATCTTCTCTGTTTGCAACCTCTCCCGTCTCTTGGCTTATTCTGTGCAGCTCAAGTCTCAAGCACTGAATAAATAAAATCCCTTAATGGGCGCCTGGGTGGCTCAGTTGGTTAAGCGACTGCCTTCGGCTCAGGTCATGATCCTGGAGTCCCGGGATCGAGTCCCGCATCGGGCTCCCTGCTCGGCAGGGAGTCTGCTTCTCCCTCTGACCCTCCCCCCTCTCATGCTCTCTGTCTCTCATTCTCTCTCTCTCAAATAAATAAATAAAATCTTAAAAAAAAAAACATTAAAATCCCTTAAATTTCATCTTCATTACATTCTTTCACACCTCAACTATCCTGCTTAAAGAAAGTAGTTTGTGAGATTTCTGTTTCCAATCCAGTGTGCAAGGAGCTTAGAAGTTGCTGCTCCATTCTAAAAACAAGAAAAACACTGAAGAACTTTTCTTAGATCAAGAAGAGATGTGAGGTCACAGGGCAAATACTAGATGAAATGGACCAGTTTTTTGAAAGATTCAATCTGCCAAAACTCACACAAGAAGAAACAATCTGGAAGGCCTATATCTAGTAGAGAAATTGAATCAATAATCAGTAATCTTCCCAAACAGAAAGCATCAGGTCCAGATGGATTCACTCATGAATTGTACCAAACATCTAAGGAATAAATTATCCAGTTCCCATCCCAAAGGGGAGAAAATGGAAGGAATAAAGAAGTCACTATTCCCAAGCAATTTTGAGAGCAATTCAGTTTCCAGGCCTGAGAATAATCCTGTGCAGCTCCTGGCTCCATCTATTTGGCCCATGGCTCCACCCTCTAGGACTGAGGTTCTACCCCCTGAGCCTCCATATGTGCCCTCTGAGTCATTCCTCCTTTTTTTTTTAAAGATTTTATTTATTTATTTGTCAGAGAGAGAGTGTGTGTGTATGTGTGTGTGTGTGTGTGTGCACAAACGAGGAAGCAGCAGGCAGAGGGAGAAGCAGCTCCCTGCTGAGCAAGGATCCCAATGCGGGGCTCAATCCTGGGACCCTGGGATCATGACCTGAGCTGAAGGCAGACACTTAACTGATTGATCCACCCAGGTGTCCCTCATTTCTCCTTTTTAATGAAGAGGAACATATCTGTAGCTGAATAAGTTGTACCAGCCTTGTTCCTATCTATGGAATCCAACAGGTTTTTAAAATTTCATCCTCTCTGTCCCTTTCAACCCAAGCTGGCAGTGTTTCTGCTGATAGAACAGTTGTAAAAACCTTGTGGGTTTCCCACGTATGACACAGGTATTTGCTCCACTAGACAAAGGCTCATTCAAGGGTCTTTTCTGGATAATTTCATCTCCATTCCGGGCTTCTGCTGATACGGCTGAGAGGATCTGTGATTCATATGCATTATCTCTTAAAATAGTTTTTCGTGCGACTAAATACTTTGACCTTTTGATTCTTCCCAGGAACTGGCAAAAGGTTGTCTAGACACACCCCTGGCTTTCTCTCCAGAGCATTCTTTTCTGACAGTGAATTTCTTAATTTTAGCATCTTTTGCAGTCTGGTCAGGCTGAGAATTTCCCAAATTATCAAATCCAGATTCCTTTTTGCTTAGTAGTTCTTCCCTCAGTTTGCCTCTTTCCTCCCAAATTTGACTATAATCAACATGAAGAAACCAGGCCCTATCTTCAAAACTTTGCTCAGATAAATATCCACATTTATCACTTATATGTTCTGCTTTGCACATAACTGCATGACACAATTAAGCTAAGATTTCTGCTACTATATAACAAGGATTTCCTTTCCTCTAATTTCCAGTAAGCTGTTCTTCATATCCTCTGAGTTCTCACCAGCAGCACCTTTAATTTTCATATCTCTACCAAAATTCTGTTTATGATGATTTAGGTATTTGTTATAGCAGCACCCCACTTCAGGTACCAAAATATGTATGAGTTTCTTATTGCTGGTATAACAAATTACTATGAACTGAATGGCTTAAAACAACATATATTTGTCCTTTTACATTTGTGAAGGTCAGAGGAATAAAATTAGTTTTACTGGGCTAAAGTCCTATCTGTCAGAACTAATTTCTTCTGGAGGCTCTAGGGGAGAATCAGTTCCTTGCTTCTTCCAGTTTCTAGAGGCTGGGGCATTCCTAGACTTTTGGCTGACTTACTCCACATTCTGGTTCCTTCATCACATCGCCTTACGATTGCTAAATCAGTAAAATGTTAGCACATACGCTTTTATCTTGATTTCTCTTTGCTAGGGAACCTGATCAAAAGCAAACATTGTTACTTGAAAAGCCACTGGAGAAATCAAAAAGGAAGAAAAAGAATTGAATTACTCTTTCTTGTATGCCTCATGGTTATTCTTTTCTCAAAGTTCAGGTAGTTAAAGAAGTGGTTTTCAGAAGACCCAAGCTCCTAACAAAGTCAAGTTAGTGAGGATAATAAATTTTGCTACTGACTTTGCATGTTATCCTAAAATGGCAGTTGGTTATCTAAGATTTTGGCTTAAAATGTAGATATGGGAAAACCTCTGTAGGGAATGTTCTGTGAACTTAATCCTTTTTAACATTAAAAAAATTACCGTATCAGAATCTTTACTCCATCTTTACCAACTTAGATGGTTCTTGCTTGCCATTTAAATACCATGACCTTGACAATATTTCTTTCAAATGGTATATTAGGAATAAGCATTAGAAAATCAGAGAGAAAATTGAAGACTGTTTGTCAGCAAACTGTGACATAGGCTAAACTTGTGGCTGGTGCAGAAGCCAGGGGAAGGGTGACATATTGATTTGGTGGACTGTACTTCATTCGGGGTTCTGATAAAGATTATTAGAGGTTGTATAATGGTCACAGTGTTAGATATGTGAAGGAATAAGAATAGAAATGTCCAATGAGGAGAGGTCAAAATCTGAAGAAGTGATGACAACAGAAGGGAGATCTTTTTTTGTGCATGATATGAACTATTTCAGTATTGTCAAGATGCGGTGGGAGAATGTAGGCCTGGGAAGTTTAGAGGTGGAAGACCAAAAAAATAATAACAGGTTACACACATTTTTGCCCTGTCAGGGAGCAAGAATTCTTGTCCTCTTCAAGGATCCTTCTAGCTGGACAAAGAATCAAATTAACATGAGACAGATTAACAGGAGAAAATCAAATTAATTATCGTATCTATGGGAATCCACACAGGCATGGAAATGGCAAAGACAGGCACAATAAAGTATATATGTCATCCTGAAATAAGGAGAAGGAATTAGGGGTCTGGGACTTCAAAGGAAAGGAATGCAATTCACAGGGCAGTAAGAAGAAGAGCAGATGTTTGGTAATTAGATGTTCGCCCTGCCATATAGATAGGTCACTCAGATAAAATTTATCTCTGCTAATAATCCTTCTTCTGGGAAGGTCTTCGATTTTCATTCTTCTATGTAGTTAAGGAAGCGGGGCAAAAGTTCCTCTTGAGCTGGTAGGGTCTTGATGGCCTTCAACTCAGAATCATCTTTATGCCAGAGTGGCCCATTTGGGGGCTGCCTGCCTTTGGCCCCTACAGTACTAACAGGTATGCATTATAGATGAATTTTAGGAGAAGGAAGAGGAGGAGAAGGAGCATAGGACAATGAGGAGGAGGAGAAAAGGAAGGAGAAGGACAGCAGCAAAAATGACAATGACAACAAGAAAGGTTGCTAACAAGTTGAGTTACTTTGATCACATGGCTCTCAAGAAACTGAACAGGGAGCAGCCTCTTAAAGTGCAGCCTGGCTCATGCAAGGAACAACTCTGCAGAACTTGTGACAAGGACTCCTCTTGGAGGCAGGTGTCCTTCTAGTCGTGGTCAACACTTAAAGCTTTCTCTGCTAGGCACTGTACCAGATGGTTTCTAATTATTAAATCATTTAATAGTTATAGCAATATTATGAGATAGGGACAGTTATTATCCTTATTTAACCAATGAGGTAAATGAAGAACAAAGAGATTAAATTACTTGCTTAAGCTAGTCAGTGCCGGAGCTGGGATTTAAACTCAGGCAGTCATATTCCAGTCATATTCCCATGCTCTTAACTACTCTCTTGTACTGCCTCTCACACTAAATTAGAGGAGGGAGCATTTTGTAATGGAAGTTTTAATTAGTATCCACTCAACCCCTTGACCTCTGGCCAACTGGGCAGGGTGAGGCCAGATCAATGCATCTCATTTAGAAGCATGGCCATCAGTGCTGATCGAATTCAGTGAAAACAACAACAGGAATCCAAAAGAGTCACTTTCAATCTGATAAAAATAAAATGGTCATGTCATGTATTTGTTTAGGAATATATATCATCTCATTTAATTTTCACAAACATCCTGGCATCAGATAGGAACTATTATACTCGTTTTACAGATGAAAAATAAAAATAAGGTTCAGTGAGGTTGGAATTTGCTCAGGGACATTATTTCTAAAAAAGTAAAGGGGAGGTTCTTAACAATAGGTCTTTCATCAAATCATGTTCTCTTTCAATTATGCCATGCTGAAAAATTATCTGCTGAAAAAAATTATCAATGAGCATATATGGAATTTTCTATATCGGAGGTAAGTATAAATGAGTATAATTATGAAAGCCATTGATGAGAGGTCATAAAAGAAACTCTTTGCCAGGGTCACCCCTTTCCTGCTTGGCCTCTCGGGGACTGGCTGTCCTTATTGGAGCAATAGAAACTAAGGATTACAGATGATTTCATTGGCTTTCTGCTCTCCTAAACCTCTGACCTATAAAAGTTAAAAATAAAGGGAAGTGGGACTCCTCACTTCTCTCAATCTCTCATTCTGTCAAAATCCTCTGGCTCTACTGAAAGAAATTCACTATCCTGTGAGTTTAGGAGTGATATTCAAAATTTTTTAACGGTATGGTTCAGGCACCTACCAACCACGCAGAGGTTGGCTGTGGAGCCAAAGTTACTCCTTCAGTTGTGCCACGGCAGGTGTAGAGAAAGCACCAGGGATCCAAAAGATGGATGGGTTGGAAGGGAGAGTCCTTGAGTGGCCACTTAATTACTGGAAAAAAAGTATTCCAATATTTTAACACCAGCATGGGCCTACCAGTATGAACTAGCTAAATATTAACACTTGTTGGGTTCCTTGAGAGCAGAATCCATGTTCTATTGTTCATTAAACACCACAGATCCAAAAGCCTTGATCTACAATTCTGAAATTAAAAAAAAAAAAAAAACACCTGAAAAAATTAAAATTGTCTCTATTACTCATTTGGCTACAAAACCTTGTCTATCTTGATAAGAGACCATTGGTAAACGTCATGATTCCTAAGTGAATAGTCATGATTTTCACTGCTGACACATTAATGTGTGTGAGTATAGGATACTGCTCAGGGTTCCCCTGGGAGTATTTTTTTAATGGAAGAAGCATGCAGTTTTACTTTCCTAAAGTATGCAAAATTCTGCATTCAGAAACATATCTGGTCCCAAGGGTTTGAATAAAGGGCTATGTACAAATACCATCTAGCATAGTAAATGCTCTGGAACAGACTGGCTTTGAACAACAAATTCTACATTGTTGAATGTATATGGCTTTCAAAATTTTGCTTCTTTGAGAAAGAAATGGTAAAGAGAGTGGGAAAAACCAGCTTCTGCTCAGACTTAGTTTTATACACTTAGTTTACCTAAAGTCAGAGCCAGTATCAATGGGATTTACATCATTTCATTGTTTTCTCCATAAAGGACAGGATTAATCATTCACATATGGACCATTTCCAAACATAGATCCTAGACAAGAGGCCCATATGACTACTTCTGCACTTACATAATTTCTTGCAGTCATATGTAGAACCCCACATACAGAGAATATTCACAATCCTTTACATTAGTTATAATGTTAAAAGGAAGATCAATGTCAATTCAGGGAACAATGCACTTCACTTTGCCCAGAAGTGTTTCCAGTGTTCAAAAATACTCTGACAATTGTGAATAGTCAAATTGCCTTTTATATGCTTAAAGTGATTACAAATATATGTTAGCCTTTAAAGCTACCAGAAATTGTCTCACTGGAATAATGTGAAAAGAGAAAGACAAGAAATCCCAGTGTTTTAAAACAGAGTCACATGAATATTCCTGCAAGATGAATTATCCTGAACCCACTGGAAATCATCAAGTTTTATCAATGAAGCATTCTCATCGAACCACACTCAACATAACTTGGACAGGAAACAAGAGGAATCCCAGAATAATACGATGATCGGATGGCAAGGGAAGGCTTGAAATCTAAAGAGATCGATGGCAGAATGGGGGGCAGGGGATATTCCCTGTGGTCAGAAAGGGAAGGTGGGAGTGGGGTAGAGAGAGTCAACAACCTAAAAGGCTTGGAAATTCTGAGCAGTGAGAGAGTAGAGTGCTGACTGAAGTGCTGTCTTGAAACATGTGAAGAATGAATTCAGAGGCAAGACACAGGAAACAAGCAAATCGACTGCAAGACCATCGCAATACAGCAGGGTAGGTGTGATAAGAAATTGAACCAGATAGTGAGGGTGGAAAAGTAGAGGAAATATAGAATATATTACATTTCTTGTGTTGCCCTTTCTATTTAGATCTTAGAATCATGCTAATGGGTTGGTGACTCGGGGCTGATGGGCTGGAGGCTGACCGACTTTGCCTCTTTTAGCATATCTCTACATATTTATAGAGAGGAAGCCCTGAAGATTAATAAGTATCTACAAGGCAGTGGTTAGAAACGTTTTGTGAATGTTTCATGAGAGACTGAAGACACGCAGCAGTCCTTGCACAATTGCCATAATCTGATGTATTTCACCATTGTTCTCTGTCACGGTTGCAGGGAAAAGAGCAAAGAATGATGTGCAGGCCTACCCTTGGTGAGGTCCGACTACAGCAGCACTGATATTCTTTTTTAATCAAAGCATCATTATTCTTCTTGATAAACTCAGAGAGTAATAGAAACTACATTGAGGAGAGGAGACTACAATTATATGAGATCCCTTTTTACTAGGCTGAAAACAAGTGGAAGATAACATTTCATAGAAATCACTTGCACTGTACCATAATCTATCAGGTTATTAAACATTTCTTTGAGGATAAAATTCTAAGGTTATTAATCTATATAAAACCAAGTTCTTTAGCCTTGGGGAAAGCTGAGAAAATTTCCCATGGGAGCGTCTACTCTTCTCTAAGCCTGAAGAAAAGAACCAATTCAGATTTTTATTAATAAACTTTTAAATAAGATAATGCATATTGTTTTTTAAATGAAATGCCCCTTCAATTAGGTTTCTTTATGTATTTGATCTCTGCTGGGAAGCATTTGTTAGAGCTTTTGTGATTTGAATAATTTAATGAAATATCAAGAACTGAATAAATACCTGTCTACCTGTCCACTTGAAATTTCCCTTACTGTTTGCTATAATATATTGATATTGGGAGGTGTTGCTCCATTGCATTTTGTAGTGATTCTTATAAATACCTTAATATAGCTAAGTTGTTTACTATTATTAATGATGTAAAGATAAAAACTAATTCTTTTTTTAAGATTTATTTATTTATTTGTCAGAGAGAGAGAGCACAAGCAAGGGGAGTGGCAGACAGAGGGAGAAGCAGGCTCTCTGCTGAGCAGGGAGCTCGATGCAGGACTCGATCCCAGGACCCTGGGATCATGACCTGAGCCGAAGGCAGACGCTTAACCCACTGAGCCACCCAGGTGTCCCTAAAAACTATTTCTTGATGTATACTTCATGAAAAATTAGGTTGCATATTTGAGTATTAGGTGAGTTTATTGCTCCCAGTAGTATGGGAACTAGCTTGTTCTGTGACTTTGGGACCTCACAGCTAGGCCTCAGTTTTTATATCAATAAAATTAAGAACAAATAAGAGTGATTCTGCCCTTAAGGTATGTAGTGTATATTCTTGGCATTAATTTTTTTCATCATAATTAAAATATCAGTAATAACAGCTATTGTGAGGAATACTTAGAAATCATTTATGATATAGGTAATTAATAAATATGTTTTTTTATAAAATATTTTATTTATTTATTTGTCAGAGAGAGAAAAAGAGAGAGCATGAGCAGGGGGAGGGGTAGAGGAAGAAGCAGGCTCCGAGCTGAGCAGGGAGTCCAGTGTGGAACTCAATCCCAGGACCCTGGTATCATGACTTGAGCCGAAGGCAGATGCTTAATTGACTGAGCCATCCCATTAATAAATATGTTTTAATGAATATTCTTTTATTCATTTTTTCTGGGACTTACTCCCAATAAACTGCCTATGTACTATTTTTTCAATCCTCCTGGGCAGAGACAATGAAAAAAAACCTAAAGACAAAGATATCATTTACAATTGAAAAATCCAGCATCACAGATATGGATACTTTCTAATAAACTAACAAGTGATTCTTGGAAATGCTAGTAGATTTTTTTGGTTAGGTTCCTTTTAGAGTCTCTATTAGCAGTTCTTCGGAGCCTTCTGATTCAATGATAAAGATATAAACTGGGAGCGCCTGGGTGGCTCAGTCAGTTAAGCATCTGCCTTCATGATCTCGGGGTCCTGGGATTGAGCCCTGTGTCAGGGGCTCCCTGCTCAGCGGGGATCTGCTTCTGCCTCTCCCCCTGCTCCTTTCCCTCTACCCCCACACCCCCTCCCCGCTCGTGCTCTCTCCCTCTCCCTCTCTCTCAAATAAATAAATAAAAATATAAACTCAAAATTTTACTATCAACATTGAATCATGAAGTTCTGACCACTGGGAAACACTGTCAGAGAAGCTTATCCAAGGAAGAAATAATTCAGCAATATACTTCAGAAGATGATCTTTACATGTACCTTTTGTTACAGTGCCTTTACTCATTTGGAAGTGATAGAATTTAAATCAGTTATTGAAATGTCTCTTTAATACCTACTCAATTTTTTGAGATGAAAGAAATTCATCAGGTAGGTATTTGTGAACAGATCCGCACTATCCTTGTTTCAATTTCAAGTTAGAGAAATCACTGATGTGCTGAACCTTTTCTGATATGCCTTCTTAACTCAAATCTTCATCCCCACTGGGATTTCTTCGAAAAATAGAGAGTAGTAACTTCAGTCTGCCTATCTGTTCTTATTTCAGTGTTTGTTGAGCTATATATATTGTCTTGTCATACCAGCTACCCCTTATCTAAAAGACATTTATTTGCCCTTATGTATTTGAGAATTCCATTCCATCATTCTGAAAGCAAATTGGATTTTTCAAAACTTAAACATCTTTGTTGGGTACCTGAATCTTACAGGTTTTTGGCTTTTTCAAGCAATGATATACTACTTTGTATGTAAGACTGCCTTTAGTTTGGGTGAGTACTAATTCTACTCAAAATGTATTTCATGAGCATCTTCTGTAAATCCAGTATTGTGTTAGATTCTGTATGAGACCAAAAAAAAGAAGAAACTGTCTCCTCACAACTCTGAGTCCGGGGTGTATCCCCTCTGCAGTTTCCTTTCATTTACCTGAATTCAAAGATGTCCTCCATCTGCATCTTCTTCCATGCCCCATTTCTCAAGCCAAATTTCACATTTTGCAGCAAGGGTATCAATAACTACACAGGAAACCTAAGTGTACCATTAACCTGTGTTCCTCAAATGTCAGATTCAGTAGTCTGATCACCATGGCTGGGTGCCCACACACTGCACCAAGTATAAATCACTACGAATCAGAGCAAGAACTAGAGCAGACTGGGTGGCTCAGTTGGTTAAGCGTCTGCCTTCGGCTCAGGTCATGATCCTGGAGTCCCGGGATCAAGTCCCACTTCGGGCTCCCTGATCAGCAGGGAGCCTGCTTCTCTCTCCCTCTGCTGCTCCCCCTACTTATGTGCTCGCTCACTCTCTCTGTCAAATAAGTAAATAAAACCTTAAAAAAAAAGAAGAACTGGAGCAGAAGTGACTCCTTCCCAGGCTAACTAATTTCAGTTGGGTAGTTGGCGTTGGTCTGCCTGGTAAATTACCAAGTAAATAAATCATCTAGTATCATGATTCCCGTCACCTTTACCCTTGTGTGTGGTGCAGCTTCTCCTAGATAAGCTCTCATTCTCAGTCTTCCTTTCGGTTTGGACAGTTTTTTCCATTTTCCCAATCCAATGCAAGTAACTTTCGCCTGAGTACAACCATCAATCTGTCTGACCTGTTATGTTGAGTCACAGAAATTATTATTTTATCTTGTTGCTGGGATTGGAGCTTGTCTTCCCAATGGTCCCTGGAATCAGTCTCTATGAATACTGCGCATTGAGCCATCTGCTGGGTCTCAGTGGGGATTGATAGCTCTAGAGTTTCCTTTAACATAGGGAGAAAAAAAAAAAATTCAAAGCTGAAATCAAATCTACCAGCCAGAGCCAATTCCTGAAATGGTGGTGTGAGGGTATGAGTTCCTTACCTTTCAAGCATCTTCCTTTCCAAATCAGTCTGTACTCCCAACAAATGTCACCTTTTAATAACATCATCATTCTTCCAGTTGCCCAGACTTCAAACTGCAAAGTCATCTTTGGCTCCTCTTATTCTTTCTTGTCCTGTATCCACTTATTTTCCAAGATCTAATTTTCTATACTTGTCATTTCCACTGCATAATTATTGTGTAGCTCCCCTCACCTTACATGTCATATATCATGCTTTTCATTGTTCGTCTAAACTCCATGTTTTCCACTCCAGTCCATCTTGCATACAGCCAATCTTTATTAAGTATTATGTTAATAATATTAATTTGCTGTTCAAAGGTGTCCAATGCTTTCTTCTTTACCCATGTAATTTAAGCGTGAGCTGGTTTTAGAGATTGTGACCTTGCTGAGTATGGCCTCACTCTATGTATTCTACCTTATTTCTCACTTACTCACATTATACCTTCTTATCCCTGTCAAGCTGGCCTCCCGACTGTCCCCCGAATATTCATTCTCATGAGTCTTCACTCACTGTATTATTTGTTAGGATCTCTGCATGAAATGGATGGAAGATTTAAATGGGATGATTTGAAAGATTTTAATAGAAGAGTACTTACGAAAGTATGGACAGAGGTAAGGAAATCTCTTACCTCTGTAAGGTAATTCCCTAGGGCTAGTATCAGTGGGAATTGTCACCATGGCTAGATCAAAAATGATCAGAGGAAGAAGTAAATGCTGTAAAGTGCAAAGGGAGATTCACATTGCTAGGATGACCAGAAGAGTTTTTGTGATTGGTGGAAGATCACAGCCAGCCTGAGGCAGTCCCACAGGGAAGGAACCAGGAGAATCAATACCCTAACATTGCCTTCCTCCCTCCTCTGATCTCCTGATTGGAGCCCCCTGTGGCTATGCCCACCAAAAGACTGTTGGAAAGGGAACATGTTGATGTCGCCTAAAAAGGCCAGCCTGCTAGCACACAGAGAGGTGTGAAAGAGTAAGAACAATTTTGTAGCAAAAAAACAGGAGATACCCAACATATTTTTTTATTTTCTTGAATGTATTTTTACCTTTACTCTATACCTTTCTGCTTCCTATCCACTTTATTTTTGTATATATATATATATATATACAAATGAATACACTCTTACTGATGCACGGTTTTATGAGTCTTGACAAGTGCATAGAGTTGGGCAAGTACTATGGCAATCAGGATACAGAACATTCCATCATCCCCTCGACCTGCTCATGGAGTCACCCCTTCTCCCAATCCCCAGCCTGCTCACCAATGACATACTCTCTTTCCTTGTAATTGTATCTATCCCAGACAATACTATGTACATAGTTTTTTTTTTTTAAAGATTTTATTTATTTATTCATGACAGACAGAGAGAGGGAGAGAGAGAGAGAGGCAGAGGGAGAAGCAGGCTCCCCGCAGAGCAGGGAGCCCGATGCGGGACTCGATCCCGGGACCCTGGGATCATGACCTGAGCCGAAGGCAGACGCTTAACCATCTGAGCCACCCAGGCGCCCCGTACATAGTTTTTTAAGTCTGGCTTCTTTTACTTGTCAGAGCATATTTGAGATTCATCCATGTGGTATATATCAGTTGTTCATTTGTTTTGAACCACTGAAAAGTATTTCATTATATTAATTTCATTATATTATAATTCGTTATATTATTTCATTATATTTTGTTATATTAATGTGCCACATTTAAAATAATCCATCCACCAGTTGAAGGACATGAGGGGTGTTTCCAGTTTGGGATGATTATAAATAAGTGGTTATAAACTTTCATATACAGGTGTGAATCTCACCTAGGAGTGATATTGCTGGGTCATATGTAAGTGATGTTTTACTTTACAAAGTAACTGTGGCCTTTTGTGTTTGCATTGACAATGTTTGGGTTTCATTTGTTTCACCTTCTTACTATCGTGCTTGCTATTGGCATTTGGTTTGTTTTGTTTTGTGGTCATTCTAGCATCTATAAAGTAGTATCTCATTGTGATTTAAATTTCTAATTTTTTTTATGTTATGTTATTCACCATTAGTTTTTGATGTTATAAGCAAACAATGAATCATGGAACACTACATCAAAAACTAGATTTCCAATTCTTGATGACTAATGATATTGAAACTCTTTTCATGTGCTTATTTGATATTCACATATATCTTTTGTGGACCAAAATTTTTGTTCCTTTTATTTTACTGGACTGCTTGTTTTCTTATTATTTTGATAGTCATTTATATTTTTGAATACATCACATATAGTGCTTCCAAATGTTTCTCCTAGTCTGAAGCTTATCTTTTCATTCTCTTAAAGGTGGCTTTGAAGGAGCAAGAGAACAAAAGTTTATAATATTGGAATATAAAAAGGGAATTAACCATAAAATAGAGGATTTTTTAAATCACAAGACACATGTTGTATAATACTATTTGTATATACTTAAAAAACTAGATGAAACACATGGTCTTCTAGAAAAAATACAGTTCACCAAATTTTACCTCAGAAGAGCCAAATTCTTCTGCCAAAGAAGAAGTAAAAGACGTAGCCAACAACAGAAAAGCAATGGACCCAGATGGTTTTGAGGGAGAATTCAGACAAACTTTTAAAGATTAGATAATGCTGATGCTACTTAAACTATTTGAAAGCATGGAAAAAGAAGAAAATTTTCCAATTTTATGATTTCCTTCAACATAATGAAGGGGAAACAGGTGGAGGGCTGGTGGAAGGATACAGATGGAACAATACTTATCTTGAGTAGACAACTGTGGTGGGTACATGAGGGGCAATTGTGCTCTTCTCTGTAAATTTGAATTGCCTGAAATGTTGCATAAGTATGGTTTTTAGTAAATGCATAATTTTGCAATGACAATATGAAACATTTCTGAATGACAGTGAAAAATAACATAGCAATAAATAATAATAAAAATAATAATAAATAACAGAGCAAAAAATCAGAATGCCAGCAATAATAAGAGATTTGAGCAAAATATTGGCAAGCTGAGACAAGTAAGTAATTGGAACAAAACTTAATAAATAAGGATATGTAAGTTCTAATATATAAAGATAGGCCAAATCTGAATGTTTCTTTAAAAAGAAGTAATGCAGGGGCACCTGGGTAGCTCAGTTGGTTAAGCAGCTGCCTTCAGCTCAGGTCATGGTCCCAGGGTCCTGGGATAGAGCCCCTCATCGGGCTCCCTGCTCAGCAGGGAGTCTGCTTCTCCCTCTGCCTCTCCCCCAGGCGTATGCTCTCTCTCTCTCCTTCACTGTCTTTCTCTCAAATAAAAAGATAAAATCTTTAAAAAAAAAGTAATGCAAACAATATTCTCTGATCATGATACATTAAACTATAAGTTAATTTTTAAAGAGGGTGGAAATTCTTTATAACCAGAATTTTAAAACTTGCTTATAAAGATCTCTTGAGTCAAAGGGAAAAGCAAATTAAAATGGAAGAATTTCTTTTAGAAATGATTAAAACTGTACAAAAGAGAATTTGTAGAATCAATTAAAACAATGTTCAGAGACAAATTTATGGCTCTTAGTACAAATAATAAAAATGTGAAGGGGTGGGGCATCTGGGTGGCTCAGCTGGTTACACCTCCAACTCTTGATTTCAGCTCAGGTCATGATCTCAGGGTAGTGGAACTGAGCCCCGCATTGGGCTCCTCACTCAGCACAGAGTCTGGTTGAGATTCTCTCTCTCTCTCCCTTTCCCTTGGCCCCTCCCCCTGGTCACATGCGCATTCTCTCGCTCTCTATCTCTGTCGAATAAGTAAATAAATAAATCTTTAAAAAAAAAAAAAGCATGAAGGGGGGATCCACTTCATAAAGCAAGAAAAAGAACAAAATAAATACAAAGAAAGCAGAAAGAAGAAAGATAAAAGCAGAAATTAACAAATTGGAAAACAAGAAAATGTAATATACATAAATACACAAGCTGGTGTTTTGAACTAATCAACCTAATAGACAAATCAGTAGCTAAGGTAATCAAGAAAAAAGGAAAGAAACACGAACGCACAAATAAAAAGTGGCAAGGAAAATACCTTTTGAAATTACAGGCATGTTAAATAAATTCTTAAGAGAAGACTACACAATTCATTGTAAATCAGTTTGAAAGCGTAGATTAAAAAGCTAAATTTCTGGGAAAATAAAATTGTCAAAACCAACCCCAGGAAGAAGGGAAAGTTTGAATTTCAGTGTCCTTAGAAGAAGTGAAGAACTGTATTAAAGTGTTGCACCCCCAAAAGGACCTCACTCATGTTTTCACGGGGACTTCTAGCAAACTTTCCAAAAACCAAATAATGCTATTGCTATTAAACTATTCCAGGGTTTATAAAATAACGAAAACTTCCAAATTAATTTCATGAAGGGAATGCATAGTGATCCCCAAATCTGACAGTGTTGCAGCAACAGTTGCACAAACAACCAAATCACAGATCAATCACACAGATATTGATGAAAGTTATAAAAAATCATTAGCAAATAGAATCCAACAGTACCATAAAAAAATGCATCATGACTAAATAGGGTTTATTCCAGGAAAATGAAGACAAATCAATATGAGCATCTTTTTTTTAAATAAGATCTTATTTATTTATTTAGAGAGAGAGAGCAAGAGTGTGCAAGTGGGGAGGAGGGGCAGAGGGAGAGGGAGAGAATCTCCAGCAGATTCCATGCTGAGCATGGAGCCCGATGTGAGACTCAGTCTCACCACCCTGAGATCATGACCTGAGCCAAAATCAAGAGTCAGTCACTTAACCATCTGAGCCACCCAGTCACCCCTCAACATCAGCATCTTAATTAAGATGAAAACATCTTTCACATTCTCTCTAAAGTCATGAACATGGCAAGAGTTACTAAAATATCCATTACTGCTAATTATTATTTTGGAAGAATTCGGCAATCCTTCAGGCAAGATAAAAAATTTGAGGCAAAACAATTCAGGGGGCGCCTGTGTGGCTCAGTCGTTAAGGGTCTGCCTTCGGCTCAGGTCATGATCCTAGGGTGCTGGGATTGAGCCCCGCATTGGGCTCCTGCTCTGCAGGAAGCCTGCTTCTCCCTCTCCCACTCCCCCTGCTTGTGTTCCCTCTCTCACTGTGTCTCTCTCTGTCAAATGAATAAAATCTTAAATAAAAAAAAAAGGAAAAAAATTATTTTGATCTGTAGATTTTATAATAGTATAGCTTGGAAATCAAAGGCAATCAATGAAAAAATTAATACAAACAACAGGGAATTCAGCAGGTTATAAAGTTAAAATACAAAAAAATCAACAGTCCTTTTATAGATCAGAACAACGCATAAAGTATGTCAGAAGAGAAAATCACCAGTTACTGTATTCAAAATTATAGAAGGTCTGCCCATTTGATTGAACCTATTTTTTCTGCTTTTCAGTGGTATTTTAGATCTTTCCTCATTTAGACTTTGCATGTGTATTGTTAAAAATATTTTTGGGTATTTGGTGTTGCTGTTACAATAATAATTCAATCTGGGCGCCTGGGTGGCTCAGTTGGTTAAGCGACTGCCTTCAGCTCAGGTCATGATCCTGGAGTCCCGGAATCGAGTCCCGCATCGGGCTCCCTGCTCGCCGGGGGGTCTGCTTCTCCCTCTGACCCTCTTCCCTCTCGTGCTGTCTCTCATTCTCGCTCTCAAATAAATAAATAAAATCTTTAAAAATAATAATAATAATAATTCAATCAAAAGATGTCAGTATTTTCTTTTTTTTTTTTTTTAAGATTTTTTTAAATTTATTTGACAGAGAGAGACACAGCAAGAGAGGGAACACAAGCAAGGGGAGTGGGAGAGGGAGAAGCAGGCTTCCCGAGGAGCAGGGAGCCCGACGTGGGGCTCGATCCCAGGACCCTGGGATCATGACCTGAGCCGAAGGCAGACGCTTAATGACTGAGCCACCCAGGCGCCCCAAAAGATGTCAGTATTTTCCAAGTTAATATATAAATTTCATGTGATAACACATTCCAACAAGTTTAATTTTATTTTCTTGGTCAGGAGCTATACAAACTAATTCTAAAGTTAATAATATTTAAAAATAAAAATAAACAAGGACCTTCTGGAAAACCCTGGAAAATTAGAATAATTGAGTTGCAGGAGACCAGCCATTTAAAAACATAAAACCTCTATAATTAAAAGAGTATCCCTCATGAATAGATTGATACACCAATAAAACAGAATGGAATCTAAAAACAACTAAAACGTGGAAAATATGTGCAATCTCAGGTAGTGAGAAGATGGAATTTTTAATCATTAGTTTGGAACACCTAAATAGCCACTTAGAAAAAGGTAATTTGGAAATCATACCTCACACAACTCACTTCAATAAACTAAAAATGATTGGAAATCTAAATGTATAAATTAAATCATACAAGTATAAGGGGAAAGGGAGTGAATTATTTAATAACATGGGAGTGGACAATGCCTTTCCAACTAAGATTCAAAATCCAATAAGGGGAAATGATTAAACAAGATGCATACAATTTCATTTTAAACTTTCATGCCAGAATAAGACACCACAACTGTTATAAAAAGACAAATGATAAAATACGTGCAATCAATACCACAGATAGAGATGCAAATTCTGTAATGTGTTAACAGGTCTAAAGAGTCAAGAGATGACTTCCAAAATGGCAGTGTGAGTAGTTCCACAGATGCATCCCCCAGCAATACAACCATAACTCGTGAATATTAGTTAAAACAAAAAAACACACATAAAGTCTCTGGAAACTGTGTTAAGGGTATATAAAAAATGAAGAAATATCTCTTCAAAACAAAAATCTACTAAATCTGGGTTAGAACAGAGTCTGTGTCACTTGACAATGACCTACTTCCTTCCTCCCCACCCAACTCTGCAAGAGGGACGCTCTACTCCTCAGGTGAATGTGGTTAAGAATATAGGGCTCCCTCTCCTCACAGCTCCTAGTCAAGGGCTCTGGTATCTTTTGGGAGGAACAGGCTGCCAGGATTTCTTACAGTCTACTCAGCTCCATGTTGCCCAGACTAAATTCCAAGTATTCTTAGGGGGTTGGGGCTTTCCTCGACCTGGACCCCACTGCTCTAGGCCTGGTAGGTCCTAATCACCTTCCCCCTAGATCTCCCATCCGTGGAGGTTCAAAGCTGAAGGTAGCCCGCTGAGATGACCTAAGTCTGCTGCCTCCAGCATCCTGCTCATAAATCAGGAGTGTCCCAGCTCAAGAGCAGGAGCTCAGAGATTTGGCTCAGAGAGAGAAGCAGGTCAGAGCTCCACAGCTTTCCCAAAAGAGACAGACTTTATTTGGAGCTGAGTGTGGGGTGTTCGAGGCTAAGGTTGCTTTCTTTTTTTTTTTTATTTATTTTTTATTTTTTTTATTCTTATGTTAATCCCCATACATTACATCATTAGTTTTAGATGTAGTGTTCTATGATTCATTGTTTGTGCATAACACCCAGTGCTCCATGCAGAATGTACCCTCCTCAAAACCCATCACCAGGCTAACCCATCCTCCCACCCCCCTCGCCTCTAGAACCCTCAGTTTGTTTTTCAGAGTCCATTGTCTCTCATGGTTCGTCTACCCCTCCGATTCCCCCCCTTCATTCTTCCCCTCCTGCAACCTTCTTCTTCTTCTTTTTTTTTCTTAACATATATTGCATTATTTGTTTCAGAGGTACAGATCTGAGATTCAACAGTCTTGCACAATTCACAGCGCTTACCAGAGCACATACCCTCCCCAGTGTCTATCACCCAGTCACCCCATCCCTCCCACCCCACCCCCCACTCCAGCAACCCTCAGTTTGTTTCCTGCGATTAAGAATTCCTCATATCAGTGAGGTCATATGATACATGTCTTTCTCTTTTTGACTTATTTCGCTCAACATAATACCCTCCAGTTCCATCCACGTCGTTGCAAATGGCAAGATCTCATTCCTTTTGATGGCTGCATAATATTCCATTGTGTATATATACCACATCTTCTTAATCCATTCATCTGTCGATGGACATCTTGGCTCTTTCCACAGTTTGGCTATTGTGGACATTGCTGCTATAAACATCGGGGTGCACGTACCCCTTCGGATCCCTACTTTTGTATCTTTGGGGTAAATATCCAGTAGTGCAATTGCTGGATCATATGGTAGCTCTATTTTCAACTTTTTGAGCAACCTCCATACTGTTTTCCAGAGTGGCTTCACCACCTTGCATTCCCACCAACAGTGTAGGAGGGTTCCCCTTTCTCCGCATCCCCGCAAACATCTGTCGTTTACTGACTTGTAATTTTAGCCATTCTGACCGGTGTGAGGTGGTATCCCATGGAGGTTTTGATTTGGATTTCCCTGATGCCGAGCGATATTGAGCACTTTTTCATGTGCCTGTTGGCCATTTGGATGTCTTCTTTGGAAAAATGTCTGTTCATGTCTTCTGCCCATTTCTTGATTGGATTCTTTGTTCTTTGGGTGTTGAGTTTGATGAGTTCTTTATAGATTTTGGATACTAGTCCTTTATCTGATATGTCATTTGCAAATATCTTCTCCCATTCTGTCGGTTGTCTTTTGGTTTTGTGGACTGTTTCCTTTGCTGTGCAAAAAGCTTTTTATCTTGATGAAGTCCCAATAGTTCATTTTTGCCCTTGCTTCCCTTGCCTGTGGCGATGTTGCTAGGAAGAAGTTGCTTCGGCTGAAGTCGAAGAGGTTGCTGCCTGTGTTCTCCTTTAGGATTTTGATGGACTCCTGTCTCACACTGAGGTCTTTCAACCATTTGGAGTCTATTTTTGTGTGTGGTGTAAGGAAATGGTCCAGTTTCATTCTTCTGCATGTGGCTGTCCAATTTTCCCAACATCATTTGTTGAAGAGACTGTCTTTTTTCCATTGGACATTCTTTCCTGCTTTGTCGAAGATGAGTTGACCATAGAGTTGAGGGTCCATTTCTGGGCTCTGTATTCTGTTCCATTGATCTATGTGTCTGTTTTTGTGCTAGTACCATACTGTCTTGATGATGACAGCTTTGTAATAGAGCTGGAAGTCCGGAATTGTGATGCCGCCAGCTTTGCTTTTCTTTTTCAACATTCCTCTGGCTATGCGGGGTCTTTTCTGGTTCCATACAAATTTTAGGATTATTTGTTCCATTTCTTTGAAAAAAGTGGATGGTATTTTGATAGGGATTACACTGAATGTGTAGACTGCTCTAGGTAGCATTGACATCTTCACAATATTTGTTCTTCCAATCCATGAGCATGGAACGTTTTTCCATTTCTTTGTGTCTTCCTCAATTTCTTTCATGAGTATTTTATAGTTTTCTGAGTACAGATCCTTTGTGTCTTTGGTTAGATTTATTCCTAGGTATCTTATGGTTTTGGGTGCAATTGTAAATGGGATCGACTCCTTAATTTCTCTTTCTTCTGTCTTGTTGGTGGTGTATAGGAATGCCACTGATTTCTGTGCACTGATTTTATATCCTGCCACTTGACTGAATTCCTGTATGAGTTCTAGCAGTTTTGGGGTGGAGTCTTTGGGGTTTTCCACATAAAGTATCATATCATCTGCAAAGAGTGAGAGCCTGACTTCTTCTTTGCCGATTTGGATGCCTTTTCTTTCTTTTTGTTGTCTGATTGCTGTGGCTAGGACTTCCAATACTATGTTGAATAGCAGTGGTGATAGTGGACATCCCTGCCACGTTCCTGACCTTAGGGGAAAAGCTCTCAGTTTTTCCCCATTGAGAATGATATTCGCTGTAGGTTTTTCATAGATGGCTTTTATGATATTGAGGTATGTACCCTCTATGCCTATACTCTGAAGAGTTTTGATCAAGAAAGGATGCTGTACTTTGTCAAATGCTTTTTCTGCATCTATTGAGAGGATCATATGATTCTTGTTCTTTCTTTTGTTAATGTATTGTATCACATTGATTGATTTGCGGATGTTGAACCAACCTTGTAGCCCAGGGATAAATCCCACTTGGTCGTGGTGAATAATCCTTTTAATGTACTGTTGGATCCTATTGGCTAGTATTTTGGTGAGAATTTTTGCATCCATGTTCATCAGGGATATTGGTCTGTAATTCTCCTTTTTGATGGGGTCTTTGTCTGGTTTTGGGATCAAGGTAATGCTGGCCTCATAAAATGAGTTTGGAAGTTTTCCTTCCATTTCTATTTTTTGGAACAGTTTCAGAAGAATAGGTATTAATTCTTCTTTAAATATTTGGTAGAATTCCCCTGGGAAGCCATATGGCCCTGGGCTTTTGTTTTTTGGGAGATTTTTGATGACTGCTTCAATATCCTTAGTGGTTATAGGTCTGTTCAGGTTTTCTATTTCTTTCTGGTACAGTTTTGGTAGTTGATACATCTCTAGAAATGCATCCATTTCTTCCAGGTTATCTAATTTGCTGGCATAGAGTTGCTCATAATATGTTCTTTTTTTTTTTTTTTTTTAAAGATTTTATTTATTTATTCATGATAGACAGAGAGAGAGAGAGAGAGAAACAGAGGGAGAAGCAGGCTCCCAAGGAGCAGGGAGCCCGATGCAGGACTCGATCCCAGGACCCTGGGATCATGACCTGAGCCGAAGGCAGACTCTTAACCATCTGAGCCACCCAGGCGCCCTCATAATATGTTCTTATAATTGTTTGTATTTCTTTGGTGTTGGTTGTGATCTCTCCTCTTTCATTCATGATTTTGTTGATTTGGGTCATTTCTCTTCTCTTTTTGATAAGTCTGGCCAGGGGTTTATCAATCTTGTTAATTCTTTCAAAGAACCAGCTCCTAGTTTCATTGATCTGTTCTACTGTTCTTTTAGTTTCTATTTCATTGATTTCTGCTCTGATCTTTATTATTTCTCTTCTCCTGCTGGGTTTAGGCTTTATTTGCTGTTCTTTCTCCAGCTCCTTTAGGTGTAGGGTTAGGTTGTGTACTTGAGACCTTTCTTGTTTCTTGAGAAAGGCTTGTATTGCTATATACTTTCCTCTTAGGACTGCCTTTGCTGCATCCCAAAGATTTTGAATAGTTGTGTTTTCATTTTCATTGGTTTCCATGTATTTTTTTAATTCTTCTTTAATTTCCTGGTTGACCCATTCATTCTTCAGTAGGATGCTCTTTAGCCTCCATGTATTTGAGTTCTTTCCGACTTTCCTCTTGTGATTGAGTTCTAGTTTCAAAGCATTGTGGTCTGAAAATAGGCAGGGAATGATCCCAATCTTTTGGTACCAGTTGAGACCTGATTTGTGACCTAGGATGTGATCTATTCTGGAGAATGTTCCATGGGCACTAGAGAAGAATGTGTATTCCGTTGCTTTGGGATGGAATGTTCTGAATATGTCTGTGAAGTCCATTTGGTCCAGTGTGT
Source organism: Mirounga leonina (assembly GCF_011800145.1). Taxonomy (NCBI): domain Eukaryota; kingdom Metazoa; phylum Chordata; class Mammalia; order Carnivora; family Phocidae; genus Mirounga; species Mirounga leonina. The sequence goes on from NW_023270415.1 coordinate 14,180,007, forward strand.
AATTTAAAGTCTTTATTTCCTTGTTGATCTTTTGCTTAGACGATCTGTCCATTTCAGTGAGGGGGGTGTTAAAGTCCCCCACTATTATTGTATTGTTGTCAATGTGTTTCTTTGCTTTTGTTATTAATTGCCTTATATAATTGGCTGCTCCCATGTTAGGGGCATAGATATTTACAATTGTTAGATCTTCTTGTTGGATAGACCCTTTAAGTAGGATATAATGTCCTTCCTCATTTCTTATTACAGTCTTTGGTTTAAAATCTAATTTGTCTGATATAAGGAATGCCACCCCAGCTTTCTTTTGGTGTCCATTAGCATGGTAAATGGTTTTCCACCCCCTCACTTTCAATCTGGGGGTGTCTTTGGTTCTAAAATGAGTCTCTTGCAGACAGCATATCGATGGGTCTTGTTTTTTAATCCAGTCTGTTAGCCTGTGTCTTTTGATTGGGGCATTTAGCCCATTTACATTCAGGGTAACTATTGAAAGATAGGAATTTAGTGCCATTGTATTGCCTGTAAGGTGACTGTTACCATATATTGTCTGTGTTCCTTTCTGGTCTATGTTGCTTTTAGGCTCTCTCTTTTCTTAGAGGACCCCTTTCAAGATTTCTTGTAGGGCTGGTTTTGTGTTTGCAAATTCCTTTAGTTTTTGTTTGTCCTGGAAGCTTTTTATCTCTCCTTCAATTTTCAATGACAGCCTAGGTGGATATAGTATTCTTGGCTGCATATTTTTCTCATTTAGTGCTCTGAATATATCCTGCCCGTCCTTTCTGGCCTGCCAGGTCTCTGTGGAGAGGTCTGTTGCCAGTCTAATGTTTCTACCATTGTAGGTTACATATCTCTTCTCCCTAGCTGCTCTCAGGATTTTCTCTTTGTCTATGAGACTCGTAAGTTTTACTATTAGATATCTGGGTGTTGACCTATTTTTATTGATTTTGAGGGGGGTTCTCTGTGCTTCCTGGATTTTGATGCCTGTTTCCTTCCCCAAATTAGGGAAGTTCTCTGCTATAATTTGCTCCATTATACCTTCTGGCCCTCTCTCTCTTTCTTCTTCTTCTGGGATCCCAATTATTCTAATGTTGTTTCGTCTTATGGTATCGCTTATCTCTCGAATTCTGCCCTCATGATCCAGTAGTTGTTTATCTCTCTTTTTCTCAGCTTCTTTATTTTCCATCATTTGGTCTTTTATATTACTGATTCTCTCTTCTGCCTCATTTATCCTAGCAGTTAGCGCCCCCATTTTTGATTGCACCTCATTAATAGCCTTTTTGATTTCTACTTGGTTAGATTTCAGCTCTTTTACTTCTCCAGAAAGGGTTTCTCTAATAACTTCCATATTTTTTTCAAGCCCAGCTAGTATCTTTAAAGTGATGATTCTGAACTCTAGATCTGACATCATACTAATGTCCATATTGAGTAGGTCTCTGGCAGTCGGTACTACCTCTTGTTCTTTTTGTTGAGGTGATTTTTTCCATCTTGTCATTTTGTGCAGAGGAGAATAGATTAATGAGAGAACAAAATGCTAGCAGAGTAACCACATCCCCAGAAAATATACTCTAAACAAATCAGAAAAGACCTGAAGCAGTGGAAAAAGAAACGGAAAGAGAGAAAAAAGAAAAAGAAAAAAAAGAAAAAGATAAAGATAAAGATAAAGATAAAAACAAACAAAACAAAACAACAACAACAACAAAAACCAGAATGTGATCAAATATGATCAGGCTAGTATATAGATCAGTGCCACACACTAAATATGGGGTGTATTTTGATCTTTTAGAAGAAAGTGCCTCCCAAAATTTTAAAGAAAGAAAAATATATGTACAAAAATAAAGGTTGATATGATGAAGGGATGGAATATGACTGTAAAGATGGAAATTATAAAAAATTTTATAAAAGGAATTGATAAGAAGTTGTTTGAAAAAAGAAAGAAGGGGATTTAAAAAAAAAAAAGGGAGAGAATGTGATCAGGCAGGGGAGTAGAAAAAACCATATACTAGAGATTTACGGTATATTTTAATCTGTTAGAAGAAACTATCTCAAAATTTTAAAGAGAGAACAACTTATATATATATGCCAAAAATACGGGTAACTACTATGAAGGGATAGAATATGACTCTAAAAATGAAAAATAAAAATGTTTTTTTTTTAAAAAAAGGGATTGATAAGATGTTGGTTGAAAAAGGGAAAAAGAAAAACTCAAAAAAGAAAAAGAAAAAAAGACAGTTAAAAAAAATTAACTTTGAAAGACTAAAGAATCGTGGTAAAAAAGCCATGAATTCTATGTGCAGTATTCCCCTAGCGCTGGAGTTCTGCCGTTCTCATTGATCGGTAAACTTGGTCTTGGCTGGCTGTTGTCGCTGATCTTCTGGGGGATAAGGTTGCTTTCAAAAACAATGGAGAGGGCGCCTGGGTGGCTCAGTTGGTTAAGCGACTGCCTTCGGCTCAGGTCATGATCCTGGAGTCCCAGGATCGAGTCCCGCATCGGGCTCCCTGCTCGTCAGGGAGTCTGCTTCTCCCTCTGACCCTCCCCCCTCTCATGCTCTATCTCATTCTCTCTCAAATGAATAAATAAATAAAAAAAAAAAAAACAATGGAGATGTTTATGGAGAGCTCTTAAGAAGACACTGGTAGCTGCACTAGAATAGCAAGCCAAGTTGAAGGCCAGCTACTTCTCTAGAGACAACCAGAGAAAAAGAAAGAGGGGGAAAAAATGTCCTCCCAGGGTGAGAACAGAATTCAAATACTGGCCTCAAAAAAAAAAAAAAAAAAAAATCCCTGCAGAGGCTAGCTGAACTTAGAGAAATCTATGCCCAGGGCATTACTGAAAACAATAGAGCAATTAATCAGCTATTAGTGCAGCTTAACTGCTACAGGTTGATACAATCAGAGGTGGACAGCGGACCAGAGAGAGCGGAGAAGGAGACAAAGAGAACCCTGCTCCTACAGCGGGCAGCCCTGGAGGACTGCTCCTGTCCCTCGGCTGTGCCCTCTGAGGGGTGACAGCAGGCGCTCTCCATGTCAGCTGAGCAGTATTTCCTGGCGTGAGGTGATGATCCTGAGGAAAAGACCGAGAGGTCCTGCAGACACTGGCATCCCAGGACCATAGGCACCGTACACAGACAGGCAGCCTTTTTGATAGGGGAGAGAATAAATCCCAACTTGACTATAAACCAGACCTCATGCAACTTGCTGCTGCCCCTACATGGGGAGGAAGGATACAAGGCACAGGGTTCTGTTTCTCCACACCTCCTAGGACTCAGTTGGTGAGTCGTGTGCGGGGAGAGGGAGGAGGGAGGAGTCGAGTTTGCTTAATTTAGAGTATAGGTACCTGGGGGTGCCTGGGTGGCTCAGTCGTTTAGCGTCTGCCTTGGGCTCAGGTCATGATCCTGGAGTCCCGGGATCAGCCTCAGCCGGGAGCCTATTTCTCTTCTTGCTCTGCCTGCCGCCCCCTCTCCTTGTGCGCGCTCTCTCTCTCTCTCTCTCTCTCTCGGTCGAATAAATGAATAAAAATCTTTATAAACAATAGTAAAAAGAAGTTAAAAAAAAAAAAGAATATAGGTACCTGGGCTTTACCCTAAGACGTAAGCATCCCAGGGACTTTTAAGACAATGGCACTTAGGTGTCAGTGCCTTACTTTAAATTTACTTTATATTAGTGTAATTTGCTTTATGTTAGTGTAATTCTCTTCTTCTATACTTTTTAGTTTTCCTTAGATTTATATATGTTGAGAAAATTGTTAGTCTTTCAGGGATATAACTATGACCAGAATTTCAGGAATTATATCTATGTGAAAAGATAACTTGAAACCATTTAATTAATGGATTCATTTTAACCACATTTCAAAGGAAATTTTGTAATATATACAAAAATGAAGTCCTTGTACACACCTTCTTCATTAAGCCCTCTGAATGAGACATTGTTCAACTCAGTAGCTTCATAAAGGAAAACCTGAATTTTGGATTACTTGTGGGCACACAACAAGATGTCGGGTCTCCTCCCTGCTCCTGTCAATCTACTCCTTCTAGTCTGCACCGCCTCTTTTGTCTATTCAAAGTAAGTAAGGAATAGTAAATATTCTTTTACTGTCTTCGACAATGATTTTCAAGTTCTCCATGACTTCTGTGGCCTGTGGAGTGCAACAGAAACATTCCTCACTCTCAAAAGCTTAAAGCCAGTGCCTCCCCTTCAGAGAACTCATTGATGGCACGTGCTTCTAGAAAACTGCAAGAAATAGCATACAGAAAAAAAATAACTTCTTGGATGACACATCAGTCCAGTTTGAATTCTGAACAGCCACAGGAAAAATGTTCCTGAACTCAAGACCTACTAAATTCCAGTGTAAAAAATTTTTGTCCACTCTAACAAATAAAGTCACTTTTCATCCCTTTTCCTCTATTAAGAAAAATAAGAGCCACAGCACATATTTCAAAGGCATTGCTGTGGAATATACAAGATTTCAGGAAATAATTTGGGACTGGAAACTGCTAAGTGCTAAGTGTTATTTTAACTGCTGTGCCTGAGAGAGCATCTGTCAGCATTCCTCTGTTGCGCTTGGGTCTGGGAATTCGGTGAAGGCTAGTCATCCCATTTAGCTTCTTCATGACTCATTGATCTAAGCTTTTAGACACTGCTTGAACTTCATGTTTCTTCGAAAGTGGTTAGAGCTAGTAGCAGACTGCTCACTGGGGACACCGTGGAGTGCCCCAAAGCAATATTAATGATAGCTTCAACTGGATATGTAAGGGAATCTGAAAGGTAAAAAATTATAGGCCTATAAGGTATATTTCCTTCCAATGCCTCCAATTTTGCTCTGGGGTAGGCTTTTTCTAAAAATATGGTATCTGAGTGACTTAAAAATTCCAGTAGCAATAACTCGTCTGGCTGTGACTATGGGTTTTCAGCACCTCCACCAAGTTTTATGGTGAAGATTCTGCAAAGCAATGGAAATCTGAAATCTGGCACTACCCCAGACTCATACTGCTCTTGGGCTCTAAATAATAAATATTCCTTATCCGACATTCAGTCCAGCTACCCTTCTAGCAGGCATGAGCACTGTTAGAAAACATGAAGATTCTGGAGACATTTTGTGTGTTTTAGTTTGGTTTCCTCTGAAAGCAGAGCTTGAGAAGGGGTTTCAGGGCAGGTAGTTTGTCTGAGAGATGATCTCAGGAAGCACAAGGGAGGAAGGGAGGGAGACAGAAAGACACAGAAGGAGGAAAAGGATATAAGTGTGTGTTATTGTTTCCATTGCCAACGGCAACTGGGCAATTCATTCAGAATCTCTGTGAAATGAACAGAATACTTTCCAGAAATGTCCTCATGGAAGTCAGGAGGCTGAAGCCTTTATTCACTGGCACTCATCTCCCATTGGTTGAAGGTCACTTCCAAGGGTATTGGCTTCAGGCTATGCCTACAAGCAGACCAAGCAAGGTCAATCGGCATCTCAGAAAGCCCTGGAGCATGATTCAGGCCATGCTCATTTGAGGTACAGCAAGGTGAGTCAGAGTCCTCATGCCTCTGTCCACTGCAGGTGCGGCTGGAAATGAAATGGACCAGTGGCATCTGCTACAGTCTGGCCTGTTGCACTATTCAGATTGCAGCATGTCCCTCACTATGTCCACTTGGCCAGTATATTTTCAAGGTGGAGACTGGCTCCAATTTCTAACAGAAAGCTTGATGAAGGTAGGTTTAGTAGAACAAACTACTACTTGTCCCTACTGCAACTGGTATCAAGTCCACGGTTGGAATTTATCATCACTGTCTGCCTCAACGCCTTCTAGGTTTCCCTCACCCTCAGCCCACACTGCTGCAGAACTCAGTTGCTCACCTGGTAGAGAGATACAGACCTTCATCCCAGGGGGATCCACATTCTTGATTGCTTCGCCCTTTTTTCGGCAACGGTTGTTACAATTATCCAGTAATCATCAGGCATGGGAGGACCAAAGGACCCCAGGGGATCCCCAAGTTGCAACCATACTCCCCCTTGAGCTCCTGATAGTAATCAGAAACAATTACACTAAAAAACAGAATTCCTTTTGATGCTGAAATAAGGAGTCTAAAATTATGAATCAGAGCTCCAGTTTCAGGGGAAACTGGCCCTCACTGTCTCTTGGTGTAATGTTCGTTGTTTTCCCCCCGGACTTCTAATCCGGGGGCCTAAGATCTATAGAGCACCCATCCTGCAGGTATGCTGCTGCATGTGATGGGGAATGAAGCACTTCTACTTGTACCTTTGTTTGATGCGGATGTCTGAGAGTCCCTATCCCAGGCTTCGGGGTGCCATTATTTCCTATGAGGGCCCCAGGGGGCTACCTCTTGAGATTACACATTCAGCCTCCAGTGAGCTCGCGGCCTTAAAAATGAATTCTGGGGTGCATTTTTAGTACATTTTACCCTATGGCTACTGGAGGTATCTCAGTGTTGCCATGAGTCCTGGCTGTCACAGCCCCAGGTTGAGAGCTGACTAACCTGCACCTAGATTCTCTCTTCTGTTCAAGCCTTCTAATCTTTTTTTTTTTTAATTAACATATAATGTATTATTTGTTTCAGGGGTACAGGTCTGTGATTCATCAGTCTTACACAATTCACAGGGCTCACCATAGCACATACCCTCCCCAATGTCCATCACCCAGCCACCCCATCCCTCCCATCCCCCTCCCCTCCAGCAACCCTCAGTTTGCTTCCTGAGATTAAGAGTCTCTTATGGTTTATCTAATCTAAGGCAGTTAGCAAAAGTCAGACAAATCCATAGTCTTCATGCTCCCCATTGCCTCATACGGCTCAGGTGCTAGAGCCAGGGCGCCACGTGATGCTTGCCTGTGCCCGTCCCTCATCCCAGTCACCTCACGTATGATTTAGTAATCGTGATGCAGTCACCCCCATCTAATCAGAAACGGGGTGATATCTGTGATTGACCAGATCCCATCCATAGTATGTTCTAGAATCGCTTCCTGTACCTGTTTTAGCTTAAGTTACCCTGATAGGAAAGCCTGTGACTAGGATTAGAGAGCTCAGCTGTGTTGTTTTGTTTTGTTTTGTTTTTTGTTTGTTTTTTTGAGAGGTGATCCCAGGAGAATGAGGACGCAGGGAAATTGAGACAGGAAAAGATGAAAAGCCAATATAAGGGCACATTATCGAGAAGGCTACTGAAATCAGCAGTAGCTCAATGTTGCCTGACTGTCAAGAAGCCGAGAGAACGCGCCCAGAACTGTCCAGCGTGTCTCCCTTCCCCTGACGGAGCGGCTACGTTTGCTGCCCGTCTAGACTGCACATGAGCATAGACTGAAAGGCGATTCCGCTGAGCTGGACGAGATCTTACGAGAGAACGGTGAAAGATGCTCGGTTTGTCGAGCTGGCGGCGCAAAAGCAGGCTGAGAGCTTCTCTGGAACTGCCCACCGCAGTCGAAACCGAAAGAAACTGTTGTGAAGGGAGCCTGTGACACATCCGCTACACGTGGTGTTCCGGGGAGGGGTAATCTCATCACCCGACCTAACTCACACCCTCCCCTCGTTGAAGCTCATCCTGCTGGCCCTTCTGCCCAGATGCCGACCCAGCAATGGGGTGGCTGCGTTATTAGTGTTTGGAGAGCAGCCCGAGATTCCCAGCGTATTTTCCTGCACTCCCGTGGACTGCCCTGCAGAGGACACTGGCTGCATGTTCAAAGGGCTTGCAGGTCTTCTTGCAAATTGTGCAAAAAGCATCCTTTGGAGGAGACCCTCGTTTCCCACCACTCCTCACATTGCACGTCAAGGTCTGGCCACACTGAACTTGAAATCCTTCCCCAAAGACAAGAGGCAGGGGGTGGTGGTTAGCACAGGGCTTGAGGGTGATAGACCTGGTTTTAGATCCTGGCCCCTAACCAATGGTACATTCTTTGTCAAGTTAAACAAACTGCCCATGCTTTTGCTTCCGCAGCCTGAACCAGAGGAAATTACCTCTTTCAGAGGCTTATCTGAAGGATTACATTCTTCCCACGTGAGGCATAGGTGGCCTGCTCTCGTGGCCCTGCCCTGCTCCTGCACTCATGGGGGCAGGAGGGGAAACAGGGCCTCAGCATGCCTACTGAGCCCTCAGAAGTGTAGCAGCTGAAGGCTGTCAGTCCTCTGCTTCTCAGGAGGTTCTTTAGAAGGGGAGCATCCCCACGGTTGTCACAAGCCTATCTCTTCAAAGCAGTACTATCCCATTTTGCATCTTTGAGCACATATTATTTCTGGCTCAAATTCTCTCAATAGCTTAGAGTAACATTTGTCGAGCCCAGCAGACTGGGACTCATTCAGAGCGAAGTGTGTAGGCCTACACATCTAGACCCCATGTGAAGTCCCAGACGATCTGAACAGAGCTTAATCTGCAAGGACATTTTGAGTCAGGCAGGAAGAGATGGTTGTTCCAATATTCAGCCCTCATTATTTCTCCCATGAATGACATTTGGCCCAGCTTGTTGTTCAGTCTTGCCCTGCCCCAGATGTGTAGAATTTTTAAAAGAATAGTTAGCTAAGTTTGGGGTGTGCTGAATGTTGATCTCTTCTGAGCAGTTGATTGCAGATGTTTTTGCTGCATCATTGGGCTTTGGCTTCTAACCAAGTCCAGGCATTTCAGGCAATGCCTTTGACTTATCTGGAGCTTTCTGTCTCATTCAGTGAATCGCTCCTTCATTTTTCCACCCCCTGCACATTTCTTGTTAAGAGATGTTCATGTTAGCTGCAGTTGGCAGGTTGAGTGGAGAGCCTCAGACTGCTCTTTTAACAGAGAGCTTTGTCTCTGTCCTGTGGTTTATCAAACAGCTTCACTGGCACTATAATGAGTTTGCCAAGCTCATCTTTTGTCTCTATTGATGAGCGTTTGGCTGCAATTTTTTTTTCCAGGAGGGAATCTTTCTCTATCTACAGATCAATTTGGACTTGACGTTTAAAGCTAAGACTTCCTTCTATTTCTGAGCAGTTTTGTTGATATCACTTTCTACATTCTGTCAGTTCCAATGCTATTTAGTATCTTTCCTAATTTAGTGTTAAGAGCATTGCGGAAAATATAAACAACCTGGCACTTTTGAGACTTGACACTCCAGTATTAGTCGCAATTTACCTGTTTTTTTTCTTTTTGATAACTAGGGACACAGAGAGGTTTTATCTTTTCAACATCCTATACCATGGCAAATTGAATGCCATGAATTTTCTCTTTCAGGTGGAGTGACATAGTTAACTAATTTTCAATTTGGGGGGTGAGGATGCACAAATGACTCTTGATGTCATCTCCCAAAAGAGAGCTGAGAGTGGCAGCTTCGATCTGATGGGGAGATCAAGCTCTCAGGGTCTGAGAATTTCTGTGGTTACGTAACTACTGCTTCCTAAGAGATCATCCGGACCCAGGCAGCTGGAGACTCAGAGCTGAAGTCACTGCTTAAAACCTGTTCAGCTCTGAAAAGAATACTTCCTCCTTTGACCACCGCCTCCCTTCTTACTACAATCATTATTTAAAGATATAAGTGCTTCGCAAACAGCAGTTCATTGTTTTTCAAATCAATTTGTGAGGTAGAAAAGGAAATGGAAGCTTAAAGGCATAATCTTTATCAGGTCTGAGATGGTGATTTAAAGCAATCATCGATGCCCTTCTACTTTCATGAAAGTAGTTTCATCATTCTACGTAACGTTTGCTGTCACCTTTCTTTTTCTACACCATCTTATTTTTAATTAGGTTCCAACTGTGGCATCTCGAATCAAAGAATAGTGTATCACTGACAAAAATACATGGATAATAAGTCACACATTACAGACCATCTTGCATTGTGTGCACACTTTTCTTCTGCTGCCTTTTTTATTCTCTTTATTTATGGCAAGAGAAAAGAGCTTTTTGTCTTTTTCCTTCGGACACATTTTCTATGTGTTGTGTTGCATGTTCTGCCTTGTTCTTCCGGGGACAATGCCTGCTGCTTCGGATCTTTGTTTCTTGCCTTCCATCAGGGTGGCCACTTAGCACACTGTTTCAGGATGGGAGGAAACACAAAGGCAGTGTTCTCCTCTCCTTGACCTTGAGGTCTGATATTTAAGGGGGCTTCTTGCACTGTGTCCCCCACATGACAATGAGAACACTCTGAATGCCTCGGAACCACTCGCAGTTCAATTCCATGAAGTGAAAATTTATGGAAAGTAGTTCTATGGAGTTATAGGGACACACTTTTTATGATGATTATTATTGATTGAATAGGTTTCAATCCCATTCTAAACCTGGTATCCAGGGTCCATGGTGAGGACGGAGAAGGTACCTGTGACCTTGGACACAGCTGTTTGTTTTCCTATCATTTGTCCTTGAAGTGTAAGTGGTGGGAAGTCTGTTCTAACTCTTTTATAGACACTGAAGTGGATTTTAATTTTTCATGGTGGTTTAACTTCCTAAAAGTTACAATTTTGGGGATTAATCCTCTTTAGATTACATTCTCAATGCCCTAGAGTTTAAAGTGGAGTCAAGTTCGAATGGCATACACCAAATTCTGACATCTCAGACAAACAGCTTCAGGGAAAGCATTTTCAGGCTGGAGACTTTTATAAAAACATTCCAGAAGAAGAGAGGAAATAATCAGAATTTATTTATGGGCCTTTATTTTTTTACTCTTCTTTCCAGTTTGATATAGAGTAACTTTTTTGTAAGATCAAAAACAAAGATTGTAGTACCTTGGGGAAGACAATCATTCCATGATATAATCCCTTTCAGTAGATGAACACACTGAATTGTAACAATCCAGAAATAATAACTGATGTCCCATAATATCCCCAAAGGGGAAACTTAGTGTGACTGGATTCTCCTACCTGACACATGACACTAAGGAGAATATCTGTGTGCCAGGGGCCACATGTGGTCTGTCAGCAGGGGTTTCAGGGAGTTCAAGGTCGAACAGTAATAGTGGCAGCACAGGAGAAAATGAGCATGGGGGTGGGCTGGAAGTGCCTGCCCATGGAATGGTCATCCCGGTCTGCAACTGCTTCGGAAGCTGTTGACCATACTGACGGTTGTGGGGAGGAGTAGGTCCCTGCACTGGGTGACCTGTGTTAGAGAAGAAAGTCCTGGGGGATAGAAAGGAGCCTCATTGGATGGACTGGTGAAAAACTCACAGAGAAGCCAAAATGGAGAAAGTGGCTCTGAGGCTCCATTGTCTTTGCTGCTGGTGGTCTGGGACCTGAGACCCCGCTGTGATTTTAGGATGAAGTCAGCCCAATTTACAGGGCTCCATATGTTAGTGCTTTTGCCAATGGTCCTGAAAAAAAAAAAAAAAAAAAAGGAGCTGTGAATTCAACAAGATGAAGAGAGAGCCTTACCTCTCAAATGCTCCATCTCTCTGCCACGTAAAGCACCCGTGCCGAAATCTCAGCTCAGCTGATAAATCACCTTCCCTACCTCCATGACCGTGCACCACTCTACCCCTGCTATTCTCATTACATGGAGATGGAGAATAAGTGAGAAAGCACCAGGAGGTTTCATCCTGGGCAAGGAAAGGAAAGGTGGGCAGTAGCGCAGAGAAGTGGCTGTGACCTTGAAAGTAACGAGAGACCATGACGTTTCCTGCTTCCAGGCTTACATGAGCCTTTCCAGCAGGATGTGTGTATTGGTTATATTTTTAGGTGCTTCTGGATATTCTGTATATTTCTGTGTATTGTAAGATGTTCTGGCATCTTAAAAACCTTTCTGGCTGGGGAGAGACTGCACCTCCTGAAGCTACAGGGTCCAGGCCAAAGCATGCTTTTTATATGCAAACTAACCAATCCAGAGCCCCACCTCCTCTCTGGTTGGTGCACCCCAGGAGGCAATATGCCTCTGCTTGATCACACCAGCACCAGGTCCTGGGCAATTAGGGACCACCCCTAAAGCTAAGGAACCTACCGGAAATTATTCAAACAGTCAATCCTAAACTGTTTACCCCACCCTGCCTTGCCTTTCCCCTGGAACTCCCAATAAAGAGTCCAACCCTAGCTTCCCCTGCTCCTTCTTTCTGCCTCCTTACCACCTTGCATCTTCCCCACATGGTCCCGCATGTTCTGCCTGCACCTGTGAGTATAAAAACCTTAGTTTTCCCAAATCTCTCCTGTGTCTCCTGTGTCGGGCCCCACCTGGATGATCATCGCATAGAAGAACACAGAACAGCATGAAATGTTTTAAATGTTCTCTGAACTATTGAGAAATATCCTGAGATTCAGTGACAAGGGATACAAAAGTGGCTTTTCTTTTAATAGGAGGATTTCTTGACTATCCTTTTCACTTTATTGGACACAGAAAAGGCACTGTGCTTGGCCCTGGGGGGATACAAGGATGGAGATGTCGTAGGAGAAGGTTGTCTGGGAAAAGAGATCCTTGTTTAGATCCTTGTTTTAGTCACTATGTACTTTTACTTTTTTAACCAGTTGTATTAACAGAATGTCCAAGTTGAGAGGCTGTATGTATGAATTTCCAGGAAAAAGTCAAGCATTTTGAGGAAGTTCCTTGAAGAAACAATTTCTCAAGCTAAAGTTTTCAGAGCTGATGGTGCTTCGCTAGTAAAACTGGGTGCAGAATAAAGTGCTTTTAAAATGCTGTGTTCTCATTGGACATAAAGCTTAAGAAATTTCAGATTTTTCATTACAGATCATTTCTTTAGATTTTACTCTACTCCTGTAGAAAATACTCAACTTATTAAAGAAAAAAATAATTATTGTTCTCATCTCTACACAATAATTTTTTTCACTTTATATTATACATTCTGATTAATGTTTGCACAGTTAAAAAGAGAGAGAAGAAAAAAAAAAAAAGCAGGAATTGCCAAGCCTATTATACAGAAAAATATTAGCAAAGACACCCTTGATCATTGAGTCCCTAGTAGTGTCAAAGGCATCTATTATTGATCTTGTAATTTTTAGAACATGTAATACATACTGAGTATGAGATTGTTTTCTTATTACGTGATTCATGAAAATGACTCTTATTGCTTTATGGTCCCCTTGCATACATAAAGAGTAAGGAAATAAGTCTTCTCTCACGCCATCTCCGAGGAAAGTGCTTTGTGAACTGCATGGGTTGGGTGGGGTGCACATTGCTGCTTTAGCCAAACTCATGTTGCAAAGAACACAGGATGTGTGTGCCATCTGGATAGGGAGATGGTGCACAGCCTGGCTAAACAACTCCTTCATTTAATTCTTTCCTTTTCATCTGTCTGTAACACAATAAAGGAAATTAAAATCAGTGATCGATTGTGTTGGAGTGCATTATCATCAGGACTGAATACGTAAGCAGCACACCCAAATGAGAAGCTGTTTAATCACATTTTTTTTTCCATCTATCTAACTCGGTGTATCAGTTATTTATTTAACAGTTATTTTATTCAAAAAAGGAAAAGAAATTCATTTATTCCATTTGAGTGTTTCTCCTGTGTTAATACGTTCTATTTTCCTTGATGAATTTATTCTTAGGAAAATATACAAAAATTTTTATTTATTAAGGGAAAATCATTAGCATTTAACCCTTTGATGGCACTACTATTTCAGTTTTCCCCTTTAACTATTTGTTATTAGTTTATTTATTTTAGTTCATAAAGGTTGTGGGTATAAATACTGACATTTCAACAGGAAAATTAATTTTCTTCATTAGAAATGGCATAGGGGTGCTAGTCCTTTTATCGAATCAGATTATTTTAGTACATTAGATTTCATTGGGGAATTAGTTTGATACTCCTAAAATGGGGGGGGGAGGAGTGATCCAAAACCCTCTAATGATCACATTTCCTTCCAAGATAAGCTTATGCTCTAGAATAATTGGCTGACGTATTGCCTATTGTTTGGTTAATTACTCATGTGCTCACAAAGACATTCCGTATTTCTAAATGGGTTATGGTACCAACAGTGACTAAAATGAGCTGGTGTTATACAGTGGTTGAACTTACAAAATGCAAGGTGAATCTTTACGAAAATTTGAGATTGTTTTAAAAAAATGTTCTTCTCTCCCCCCCTTTTAAAGTATTCGATAATTGAAACAATATGCATTTACTTAATTAACAAGTATATATAGTGATCAATTTTAGGGAAGGGAGCACCCCAGCTTCAGTGTTTGCAGTCTCTTTAAGGTGGATTGTGGTTGTCCATGGTAGGTAGTTTTATACTGAGGAAGCAGCATTTCCCAGAATCCACAAAACTGTCAAGTTTCCAACCATCTACCTAATCGCTTTGTCTAAAAAGAAGGTCCTGTGATAAGAAGCAGCATTGTGGATTTGGGTAAGGACTCAAGTATGTTACACTATCCTGAGTCATAGCAGAGACTGTTATAAATGTTACATTTTTAAAATAATGTTTTCTAATTGGTTACTGTTGTTTTATAACAACTTCATTGATTTTTTTTACTTTGATTTTATATATAAAAAATTTGTTGGGGGATGCCTAGGTGGCTCATTCGGTTGGGCGTCTGCTTTCAGCTCAGCTCATGATCCTGGGGTCCTGGAATCGAGTCCCACATCGGGCTCCTTGCTCAGTGGGGAGCCTTCTTCTCCCTCTACCTGTCGCTCCCCCTGCTTGTGCTCTCTCTCTCTCTCTCCGACCAATAAATAAAATCTTAAAAACAAAAACTTTGTTGATTTGAATAGTGTTAATTACAGATTTTCTTTGGGGAATTTTAACATTTCCAAACAATAATAATTTGTGTCTTTTTCTGTTTTTATGACATTTCTTTGTCCTGTCTTACTGCACTGGCCAGGATCTCCAGAACAGTGATAAACACAGGCAGTGTCATCAGATGGCTCTTTCCTTTTCCTAGCTATTATAGAAAATATTATGTTTCAACATTAACCATGATAGCTTTGACGGTTTTGTTCGAGATAAACATATCAGGTTAAAAAAGTTGTCTTCTAGGGCGCCTGGGTGGCTCAGTTGGTTAAGCGACTGCCTTCGGCTCAGGTCATGATCCTGGAGTCCCGGGATCGAGTCCCGCATCGGGCTCCCTGCTCAGCAGGGAGTCTGCTTCTTCCTCTGACCCTCCCCCCTCTCATGTGCTCTCTCTCTCCTCTCATCCTCTCTCTCAAATAAATAAATAAAAAATCTTTTAAAAAAAAAAAGTTGTCTTCTATTCCTACTTTGGTATGAAGCTTTTTAATATACATGGATATTGGATTTCTCCTATATTTCTTCTTGCATCTTCTGAGATGATCCTATGGTTTCCCTCCTTCAATCTGTTAATGTGGTAAATGACATTAAAAGTCTTTCTATTGTTGAAGTATTCCTGTATTACTGGATACAAGCAATGCCATTATTCTGTATTACAGAATATCCACACACACATGCACACATGCGTTTGCAAGCATACACACCCGTCAACTTAGTTTTCTCACATTTTCAGGAGCATTTTGCATGTATACTCTTGAGGAAGTTGGCATAGCATCTCTGTGTCATCTGCCTAGGGGAAAAGGGACTGAAAACCACACAGCTAGAGAGGTCAGAGACTCTCTGCTCCCAGTGTCTGAAGCTTTCTCCAGGGGTAGCTGCAGGCGTAGACATGGGCAGTGGCAACCATTCCGGAAGTACTCACAACATTGCTTTCAGCCGCTTCAGCGCTGCGGAGTCCCCCACAGAGGAGGCTACAGGGGCAGCAATGGGGATGATTCAGGAAGTAATCACAATATTCGCTGCAGCTGGAGCTGCTGCTGTGCGAGTCCTCATGGTGGCAGTACCAAGGACAGCAGTAATGGCCCGTCCCCAGAAGTGTAACTTTCCTAGGCTCCTGCTTCAGAAGCTGGACTTGGACATCTGAAGCCTTGAGGCACCTGCCACTGACCTCGGGACGGCATTATCACTCTTCCAACTTAGAAGCAGCAGAGATTTCTTGTCATTATGAATTTTTGAACAACCCGACCTTTTCATCTTTTGCTCCAGATACCCTTGTATCTTGATTTCTCTATGAAATGTGATAAATATGACTCATTTGTTAGCCTGCACAGTGTTTAAATTTTTATTTAATTGCAACTGTCGAAAGATTGGGAGAGATCACATAAAGATCCAGTTTTCAGCCTTCTCTTGACAGTCTTCAAGAGCAGTCAGTGCTGATCCAGCTCCCTGCAAGGCAACAATTGGATGATGCTGAGTAATGGCCGCCCTTTAAATAAGACTGTCCTCCCCAGTTCACCAACTTCCCCGTCCAGACTGCTTGCATATCATACCTCCCGCTGGTCCTGCACACATTTATATTTGCCACACCACTGTAAACGTTCAACAAGCATAGCGGAGTTCCAGGAATATTACTTATTTTCTTCACTCACAAAGCAAGATGTATTTTATAAGTTACATAAATTACATAAATTGGTTTAAACTTGAGTTGTAACATTTAGAGCCACCTGTAGCTATTAAATGACAAGTAGTTAGACTAATCACACCAATGTCATTTTAAAATTAACTGGTAACAGCAGGGTTTTTGTTGTAGTCATTGGTGTTTTCTGTTTTGTTTTATTTGCTCTTTGTTTTAAGCTTTAAGTAAAAAATGACATAATTTGTGCCAGGTTCTCAACTCTTTCTGGCTTTGGATTTTTTTTCCTTCCATGTCTATGAATCCTTTGAAGTCAACCAGGGCTGACTGCAAGAGGACTCTTTGTGCAATCCAATCAGGCTAATGTCAATTTTAAGTGCAGGAGACAGGCATGCTTTTCATCGTCTCCTTTGTGTAGCTATGATGGATTGGCTAGTGTTGAGTTAGTAAGATTTCCAGGAAAGGACAGTACAAATGCTGTCCTAAGCAGCCTGTTAATAAATAGACCTCAAGTCTTAAAATCTTCCACTTGCTATTTTATTTTAAGAGTGGAGTAAAGGTTCACTAAAGCACAGAATACATTTCATTTTGCAGTTTCATCTGAAAAGCTACCAGTATTTACATTCCTACATGATTCTAATAAGAAGTGCAAGTAAGGAATCCCTGTCTAAAATAATTTACAGATTTGTAAGAGCAAGAACTGCTAAGAGAAAGGAGAGTTTCATGTTAATTTAAATATACTGTCTAACCATATTCTTTTTTTCCTTACTTATTTAAAAATATTTTCTAGAAATCTCTTTTTCAGGGATTATTAGTAGAATACAGTGAGATAAGCTCTTAGATAATGAATTAAAATTATATTTAAATTATTATTGTGTGTGTGTTTGTGTATTATTGTGTGTGTGTGTTGTTAAGTGTAAAAAAATCAAATCATAATTCGACAAGAAGCATGAGCTACATTAAACTTAGGGAGTAGTTAAAGTGTTTCCTAATGATTTTCTTTACTTTTTATTGCTTGAATTATTCCAAAGGAAAGAGCAAAACAAAAGTATAAAATAATGAACAACAAAAAAAGGAAAACAAAAATCAATCATGTAACCAAATTCAACATCAATTTTCAATTAAAATCAAGAGAATTAAAAAAAAAAACTGTACTAATCAAAATAATACCTACCTTTTACTGCACAATCACCAGGGGTCTGGGGGCAGTTCTAATGGCTTCATGTTAATTTACTCATATAATCCTCATAATACTTCTATGTTAAATACCTTTATTCTGATTTTCACTTTACAGAAAAGGAAATGAAGTAATCTGTTTCTCAACTCCATGGAGCTAATCCCTGGTAGAGCAAGATCTGGGCCCAGGCAATAGGAGTCTGGAGGTTTTACCAGAACACATTGCTGGCTCTCTTTTGCCACACATATATGTTCACATGTTTATTCACAATCACACTTTGCTAATGCTTTCTCCATTAGACATGGACATTAAACACATCTTTAGGGATCTCAGGGTACATTAATTCTATCTAATTCTATCCGAATCTGTTTCTCACCCTCCCCCTCAAGTCAACTTCAGTTTGACTGAGGTACTCTAGGAACTTTGAGGCCAGAAGGAGGAGTATGGTGAAGCTCGGGGAGGGGAGGAGCAGTTAGATAAGACTTCATAGAGCAGTGGACATTTAGTAAAGTCACAGGATATAAAATCAATGTACAGAAATCTGTTGCATTTCTATACATTCATATTGACACAGCACAAAGAGAAATTAAGAAGACAATCCCATTTACAACTGCACCAAAAATAATAAAATATCTAAGAATAAACTTAACCAAAGAGGTGAAAGACCTATATTCTGAACACTATAAAACATTGATGGAAGAAATTGAAGGCAACACAAAGAGATGGAAAGACATTCCATGCTCATGGGTTGAAAGAACAAATATGGTTAAAATGTCCATACTACTCAAAGCAATCTATAGATTTAACACAATCCCTATCAAAATACCAAAAGCATTTTTCACAGAACTAGAACAAACAATCCTAAAATTTGTATGGAACCACAAAACATCCCAAATAGCCAAAGCAATCTTGAGAAAGATAAACAAAATGGGGGTATCATAATTCAGACTTCAACTTATATTACAAAGCTGTAGTCATCAAGGCAGTATGGTACTGGCACAAAACAGACACATGGGTCAATGGAGCAGAATAGAAAACCAGAATAAGCCCACAATTATATGGTCAATTAATTTTCAACAAAGGAGGAAAGAATATACAGTGGGAAAAAGTCAGTCTCTAACAAATGGTGTTGGGAAAACTGGACAGCTACATGCAAAAGAATGAGACGGGACCACTTTCTTATACCATACACAAAAATAAACCCCAAATGAGGAAAAGACCTAAATGTGAAACCTAAAACCATAAAAATCCTAGAAGAGAACACAGGCAGTAATGTCTCTGACATTGGCCATAGCACCATTTTTTCTAGATACATCTCCTGAGGCAAGGGGAATAAAAGCAAAAATAAAGGATTGGGACTACATCAAAATAAAAAGCTTCTGCACAGAGAAGGAAACAATCAACAAAACTAAAAGGCAACCTACTGAATGGGAGAAGATATTTGCAAATGATATTTCTGATAAAGGGTTAGTATACAAAATATATAAAAAAAACTGATATTACTTAACACCCAAAAGCAAATAATCCAATTAAAAATGGGCAGAAGACATGAATTAACATTTTTCCAAAGAAGACATCCAGATCGCCAACACACACATGAGAAGATGCTCAACATCACTCATTATCAGGGAAATACAAATCAAAACCACAATGAGATATCACCTCACACCAATTAGAATGGCTAAAATCAAAAATACAAGAAACAACAAGTGTTGGTAATGATGTGGAGAAAAGGAATCTTTGCACTGTTGGTGGAAATGCAAACTGGTGCAGCCACTGTGGAAAACAGTATGGATTTTCCTTAAAAAGTTAAAAATAGAACTACTCTGCGATCTAGGAATTGCGCTACTGGGTATTTACCCCAAATACAAAAACACTAATTCAAAGGGATGCCTACACCCCTAACATTTGTTGCAGCATTATTTACAATAGCCAAATTATGGTAGCAGCCCAAGTGTCCACTGAAAGCTGAAAGGATAAAAGAGATTATATATATATATATATATATATATATATATATATATATATACCCACACCAGAATATTATTCAACTATAAAAAGAAATGAAATCTTGCTATTTGCAACAGCATGGACGAATCTAGATAGTATAATGCTAACGAATTAGAGAAAGACAGATACCATATGATTTCACTCATATGTGGAATTTAAGAAACAAAATAAATGAACAAAGGAAAAAAAGAGTGAGAGAAACAAATCAAGAAGCAGACTGTTAACTATCGAGAACAAACTGATGGTTACCAGAAGGGAGGTGGGTGGGAGGATGCGTTAAATAGGTGATGGGGATGAAGGAGGGCACTTGTAAGGAGCACTGAGTGATGTATGGAAGTGTTCAATCACTATATTGTACACTTGAAACTAATAGAACACTGTACTTTATACTGGAATTAAAATAAAAAAATTAATTAAAAAAATCAGTAGGTTAAAAAAGATTTCCTGGTAGGTGGGAGCTGCTCCTTGGCACCATATTACTGCCGATTTCTCAAACTAGAGCAATCGACCCAAAGTCTTTCAAATAATTACTGCTCTAGTCTTAAAAAAAAAAAAATGTACTGAAGTCCATGGCACCAGGATGTAATACCACCTTTCTGCCCATTTCTCTGTGATCTTCTGTCTCTGGGTCACTCTTCAACATTTAGGAAGAACTTTAGTGCTTGGTTCATGGATTTTTTGTTGTTGTTGTTGTTCTTATTCCAATTCCTGTCATTTTCAGGGAGGCAGAGTTCTTTGATCACTTGATGTCTAACTATTATCAACCTTTTTCTCCCTCCCTTCCATGATTGTGATCTGGACCTTTATATCAGCCAGCATTCCTTCATCTTTGGAATGGCCTAGGCCACTTTCTATATCTAGCGTTCCATAGAAATTGATCTTGCTAAGGACACTCTCTAGTCTTCTTCTGACTGAAATATTGGCCTCTCTTTCTCACTTTATGGTGCCACCATGTCCCTCCTTTCTGAAAGTCTCCTCCTTGGTCTCTCTGATTTTTATTTGTTGAGGATAGTAGAGTCTTGTTTCCTATATAGACTCCAGAAGACGGTGCAGGGGTTTCATAATGCAGTCACTAATAGAAATTGTACAACAGAGGATAAATACCTAATAAAACTGCCAACAGGAAAATGGCTTAGGATGGTGACTTTGTAAAGCATGTATTATGGAAGTAACAACTGGTGAGTTTTCAGGGTCCTGCTGCAGTTAGACTACACCAAAAAATTTTATTCAAATATATGTTTATTTTGGCTTAATAGTCAACTGAACATGAAAAAATAATTGGATTATCTACATCAAGTCATTAAAATCTGTCCTTATGCACCCAGCTGAAACAATTCTACTGATAAAACAAGTTTTTATGTGTGCTTCTCTTTAAAGACACTTTATCTAATATAAATTGTTGAATCGGTAACTTTCAATTCAGCCAAGAGCACTATAACTTACACCTGAACCAAGCTTGTCTAACACATGTATTTTCTCCATAGGGCACATCACAGCCTTCTGGTGCTTAGGGACACTAGATAGCACTTCAGCACTATGCTTGGGGGCCATTTCAAACAGCAAAAGCTCCAGCAAGAAGCACAAACGAGCAACAAATATGGCACTAAAATAAACTATGAAAAGGACACTTTATAGTTCAAGAACTGACACGAGAGAGCAAAGCATCCCATTGCTTGCTTTCAGTTGGGCACCTGCCTTTCAGGCATTTAAATTTTTCCCCTGCTCTGCACATGTCCGCAAAGGACTGCCAGCAGTGCGGGGTTGTTGACTTGGGGTTACAGATAAATCTTAGCTAGTAGGTGAATTTGCAAATACCAGTTGTGTGAATAATGAAGATTGCATATGTTGTGCGTGTGTATTCATTAGTGTATTCTCAGGTGTTTTTTACTGATAATGGTACATAATAAAGCATGTTTAAGAACTGGCCTGTAGGCTAAGGCTTACGTTACTCATTCAGGCATTCCAGAGGTTTAATAATCTAGTCACTAATTGTCCCTTCCTACTAGTCTTTTGCTACTATTACTACTACCATTTATATGTTCTGAGGTTTGCAGTCATTTCTTTGTAATCTTACTTCTCCTTCCAGATTGTAAGCTCTTAAAGGGTCAGGGCAAGTTTGTATTTCCCAACAGTTATTACAGTGCTTGGTTCATTGCACAGTCTCAGAAACTGTTTGACCTAGCACTGTTGTCATGACATTATTTTTAGGAACACTGTATTGGATCATACTAGAAAAGAATGCTCTCCCACATAGAAGAAACCAGTGTAAGAAGGCATGGTTAGAAGTGTCCAGTGTCGAGGAGAGATTCTGAAACAGAGACCCAGGGCAAGCAATGGGATTTGTAGGCCATGATAGCTATCATTCAAGGGGCCCCTCTCACAGCCAGGCCGTGGAAGAAAGGAGGCAAATTCAGATGTGTCCATTTGCCAAGCTCCCGTTCTTTCTCTCAGGTCATAGTCTCAGAAAGAGGCATGGAAGGAGAGGAAACCAGATTTGTAGCTTGCAGTAGCTTTTGGTGTCTTGTATTAGGAAGGAGTGACAGTTAGGTTTGGATAAGTGGCCCAGATTTAGCCTATTCAAATCCTTGGATTCCCAAAGGAAGTTCCAAATGCAATGGAGTTTCTAATTTCCTGTTGGGAAAACAAAATTCAGCCTGGTCGGCCTTGGTGGAACTTGCATCCCTGAACTGAGAACTTTGTGACAACTTCTGATTAGGGAGAAAAATCCAGACCCTCTTTTGCCAAATATCCTAGAAATAGACTGTCTTCTGGGCAGAGCTGCTGGGCATCATTAGCTAGGCTTTTGCTCCAGGTATTAAAAGATAAGCACCAGGAAGATTGAAGCCAAACTTGTAGTTAGAATCTGGCTTGGAGTGCCCAGAGTTCCGTTTCTCATTCAGTATCAAAATTAGTATTGTCATGTGCTTTGTAATATGAGGACTAAGCCATCTACCTTTCCTTTTTTTTTACTGGCTAATGAGGTCT
Source organism: Mirounga leonina (assembly GCF_011800145.1). Lineage (NCBI taxonomy): Eukaryota > Metazoa > Chordata > Mammalia > Carnivora > Phocidae > Mirounga > Mirounga leonina. Next base: position 14,202,413 of record NW_023270415.1, read on the forward strand.
ATGCTTAAAATGATGGTGATGCACTCGAGAATATTTGTTGTATTTACCTTTACCCTCATTCTATGACTTACACTCAATAGTGGTGAGAGGACGTTTTGCCTCAATTCCTGTGCCTTTGACCATCTAGTCATGTGAGAAAAAAACTGCCTGTCTTCTTTAGGTTAAGTTCAGGGAACCCACTCCTATCTTCTGCAGAATAAGTTAAATGTACACAGATTCATAGCAAGTTCCTATGTTGGTTATGATAAGAAGACAGTGCTTTTTTTTCCCACTATCCCTTTGCAAAGCATTTTGATAAAATTTCCTCTCAGTTTGCTTACAAATACTTAGTAACTTCATCATTTTACACAAACTGCTTTAATTTTGATGAAGACTGTTCTTTCCCCGCATAAGATATAAGCATATATGAATTTACTTTTAAATCATCTTTATGTCTGTCTTTTAGAGACTATATCAAAAACAGGATTTGCCAAAAACACCAATGACACTATAAAATATTCAGTGCTGTCTATACAAAAGATAACAGCAGATGAAAATCTTCTAAAGCACTTGTATCAGGAATGGGGCCAGCCAGTGTTTGAGGGAGGGACAGGCTGGTCTAGAAGACTTACCTGCTGGGGCATCTCAAGTGGTCCCAGGCAGTGGGTGTGAGCATGACCCCTTCCTTCCTTACACAGGGACAAAGGGCAAAAGTTCCTGGCCCCAAATGTTTCTTTAACCACATACATAGCGGGGCGCCTGGGTGGCTCAGTCGTTAAGCGTCTGCCTTCAGCTCAGGTCATGATCTCAGGGTCCTGGGATCGAGCCCCACATCGGGCTCCCTGCTCCGCAGGAGGCCTGCTTCTCCCTCTCCCACTCCCCCTGCTTGTGTTCCCTCTCTCGCTGTGTCTCTCTCTGTCAAATAAATAAATAAAATCTTAAAAAAAAAAAAAACCACATACATAGCTTTTTGGATTCACATCCTCACTGATTCCCATTTTTTTTTTTAAGATTTTATTTATTTATTTGACAGAGAGAGATAGTGAGAGGAGGAACACAAGCAGGGGGAGTGGGAGAGGGAGAAGCAGGCTTCCCGCCAAACAGGGAGCCCGATGTGGGACTCGATCCCAGGACCCTGGGATCATGACTTGAGCCGAAGGCAGACGCTTAACGACTGAGCCACCCAGGCACCCTGATTCCCATTTTTGCTCACCAGAAATCCCCCCTCCCCACCACTGTCCACGTGCCCATGCACTCATTCAAGGAATGTTTATAAAATGAGGAACTATAAGGAGCAAGGCAGCACAAAGAATGAGCCAGGATTGCTGCCTGTGACACTCCAAAGGAGTTCTGGAGGACTTGGGCATAATGGGCCTGTCCTTGGGGACTATAGCTCTGTATTTGACATGATCGTTACTGTCAACTATTTTTAAAAAGTATTTTAATCTCCCGAACTAATGGGATTCATGGATGTGACAAATTTCTCAGTGTTCTTATGACTGCCTCCTTTTCCTTTTCTACCATGATATAAGGAAGTAAGACATAGTATTTACAGAGTTAAATATGTTTCTTCCCCCTACACCTTCCCTACTCTGTCAAGGAAATAGCAGACGTCAAATTTCTGTCGCTTATTAAATCACAGCACATAAGAACAGCTATCATGGAGTCAGGTTCTTTTGTGCCTAATGCAAATCCTCAATTTACAGACAGAGGACATATAACTAGAGAACTGGAATGTGGTGAATTATGAGGGCAAAAAAGAAGCATAAAAAAATCATCTAAGCATCTTTTTAAAAAATGGCCAATAATAGCATCCTACATGCCAGACTTATTAGGGAAAAAAGCCTTGTAGACACGGAATAGTAATTATGTGAGTCACAGTTAACCATATCTCTTATTGCAAGACTATATGCAGAACATAATTATTTTGCCTCTAATTTATATTACCTAATGATTAGAGAGAATAAACTGATCATATAAAATTTAGTAATCTGGCCTATTTTAATACTGTGATGGACCAGTGAATTCAGGCTGAAGGAAAAACACACCAACCTACATCCTACACAGGCTTATACAGCACTCTTGCCCACACTGGGGTTGGAAGGGTACAGCTGTGCACACTTCTGGTTCCTTCTGCCTCCCCAAACCCCCACTGCTTCAGGGTTCATGTTCAGCTGCCACTCGAGAACTTCTGGGATTCCATCTGAAGTCGTGTTCCCTGGCATGGGATTGGGAAAATGGCTGACAGTAAAGTCTGTACGGATGACCTGTCCCATGGGCTTAAATATTGGATTTTTCTCCTGTGGAGGAGGAGACTAGTGTGTACAATAGTTTCTACATGTGGCTGGCTGAGCATCCAAATAACCTTGGAGGTTTTTAAAAAATGCAGATTTCTAGGCCCCACCCTGACTAATTATAAAAGAATGGGGTTGGGAGAGTTTATTAGTTATCTTTTGCTTCAGTAACACTGCTAAAAAGCTAGGCAGCATACAAACACTTTTTTCTTGCTGAACAGTGTGCGTGCGAGTTAGTGGAGGCTCAGCTGGGCTGGGCTGGGCTTGGGTTCAGCTTCGCTCCACATGCCTCTCATTCTAGAACACAGGCTAAGAAACAGCAGCTGTCTGGGGCTGCTCTTTTCATGGCAGAAGGCAGAAGCGAGGTGAATGAAAACGTGATGGTCCTTAAAGCCCAGTTTTGGACTGACCCATCCTCACCTCTGCCCACATTCCATTGGCCAAAGCAAGTCACACGATGAAGCCCAAAGCAGTGAGGTTGGAAGGTATACTCTGCCCCAAGGGGAAAGGGGGGAGGAATGATCACTTGGGGGGTGGGTGAGTAGTGGGGAGGGCAGTTAGGACTGACGGACTAGATGTAACAATTCTACAGGGGACTTTCATGAAGTCAGTCCTACTACCTATTAGAGGATGGCGATTTGGTACCACTAGAGAATACGTCGTAGCAAGAGAAATGATGGGCTCCATTCCTTCAATAGCTCAGCAAATACTTATCGTCACTAACATGCACTATTCAAAGATAGAAAATGTTAATAGAGCAAATGTAAGTCAACAGAGGATTATTAAGAGTAGAAAGGGAACAAGAAAGTAAGCACCTTATATACATTGAGAATGGAAATGAGTGTATCAGGGAAGGCTTCTCAGAAGAGGCGACATCTGACCTCAGCTACCGTGATGGGTGACTATTGACTAGAGAAGGAAAGTGCAGGAAGGGAAGGGAGTATTCTAGGTAGAGGAGATTACAGGACAAAATGGGGAATTTAGAAGCAGCATATTATATTTGGCAAAGAATACTGTGTGTTCTCCAAGTCCTGCTTCTTTTCCTCTGGGCCCCAGAGTTAGATTACCTTCCCCACCCTCCCTTGCACTTGACTGTGGCTGAGTGTTGACCAAAGAATGAGCCCAGAAATGGTGCATTCTTTTCCAGGTCTGGCCCTTACAAAACCTCCCACATGCAAATCCCCATTTTCTCAGGCTTTCCCCCTCAATCAACTGAATGGGAGGAGGGTGGCACCCCACGATGGAAAGACCTCAGTCACTGGATGACACATGGAAAGTCTTCCCCATCAACAAGGAACATCTGTGTGAGGGAGAGATAAAGTTGTGTTGTGTAAAGCCACTGAGATCTAGGATTTATGATAGCAGCTAGGATGTCTTGTCTTGTCTTATAGAGCCTTTGCTGATGGTAGGTGAGGACTATAATGGAGGAAAAGAGAGAGCCATCACTGACTAGCTATGTTAGTCCCTTATTCTAGGTACCTCTGGCTACTTTGAGAACCAAGTGAATGAAAAGATATAGTAGCACCTTAGAATTATAAATATGGGCAAAACATTAACATGTGATCATGCCCAGTTTAAGAGGCGGTTCATGCTGCAGAAACTGTCAGTCAAGCACAATCATTGATTGTATGCATTTATGGCAGAATGACCATGACAGCATGGTTCTTCTGGCAGCCTTTTTATTTCTAATGTGCATTGACGTGTGTCCCCAAAGGTTCAAGTTTAACTGCAGCTGAGATGGGCCTCTCTCTCCATCTTTCAATCTTGGACGTGTCTGTTATCCATGAGATGTAAGGAAGAAAACCCAGCTCATTAATCAGTATGTCATCACATGACTGGAATTAAATAGTAAAGCAGTAAAGCCTCTGAGTTGCTATGATAGCAAGTATCACAGATGTATGTTTCTGCTTCCATTTCAAAGTAAGACACCATCTGGAAGTTATCCTTCCTGCCAAAAGGAGTATAGACATAAAGGCTCCCGTCCTCTTCCAAATTAGAACTCACAGACAGAAGTGAACTCTGCCAAATAGAGAAGCCCTCATTGGAGATACAAGGGACTGATGAGAGGCAAGCAGGAGAAAACTCTTCTCAGAAGCAACTTTTTCTGAATACAAATGATAACAACTTTGTATGGAAAATGGAATTTGAACTTCACACAGAGACAGAGAATATTTGGCACGAGGGCAAGATTACTCATTGGAGATCATCATGATATAGAATATCAGAAGTAGGCTTGGCATAACCCATCAATGCTGGAAGAGAAATGCAGATGCAACCGAAACAGAGGGTTTTTATAGTCACCTCTTGCTAAGAGTGTTCCTTAAGTGGAGAGGAAATAAGAAATTCATGTCAGCACTCCCACTGTGTAAAATCTCTATATATGGTATATTGTGAGGCCTGGTTTAATGAGCATGAATGATATGCAGTTCTGATCCTATGTTGTGGGTAAAATCATTATCTGCCAGTCTTTTTTTTTTATTTTTATAAAATCAGGATTTGAAGAATCCTTCAAATTGTTTTCATGTATAAAAAAATGGGATTGAATCCTACCGATTATTTGTTCAAGATGCTGATGCCAAGGATGGAAGACTAAGAGAGTGTCACTGTCCTAGTTTGGGCTTTTATGGAAGCAGACCCTTGGACAAGAATTCAAATGCAAGTGCAAGCAGGTTGTTTGGGAGATAATTCCTGGAAACCACAGCAGGGGAGTTTGGATGTGAAACCAAGGGGAAAGGGCCAATAAAAGGTGGACAATGAATCGGATTATTCCCATGGGCCGGGAAGCTGGGGAACTCTGGAAATGGTACCGAATATGCACCTTGGAGTCATCTTCTCCGAGGGCCCAGGCAGCTAAGGTATTTACATACCAACTCCTATCATTCAGGGTCCCAGAGCTGCTCTTGGGAGGTAGTGTTTCCAGAACAGCAGGCTGCCTCGTATGTGAAGTATCGGAACTGCCAGGAGAAAGTTGGAGCCACGTGCACTGAAGTGGGAGGGGCGAGGGATGGGAGGGAGCCAGCGAGAGCGTGTCGTATCAACCCCTGTTGGCTGCCATCCTAACAAGGCTTTTTCTACGCTGGACGTACTGCTTGGGAAAATTACTTTTGCGCATTTCCCACTCTGTCCCCAGCACCAGTGATGGCCACAAACCTGAGGACCTGTTTGCAAGTCCTCAGGGTTGTTTATAACCCCAAATTGGACTTCTACCTTTTATTTTAATCAGTTTATTTTTATATATGACTTACATTAAAAACTGAACTGTACTATATTTACAACTGTGCTCAAGATCTGTCAGTTCCTTACCAATGCTCAGTATACACACACTGTGGAAAACATACTAGGCGAACCTAAGGGAAAAGGAGACTGTATAATAAAATGTGCTCTCCTGTAGTGATTTATATATATATATATATTTTTTTTCTTTTTTTTTTCTTCCCCCTTCTTTATCTTCTGTGGTGATTTGCATCTCTTTTGGGTGAGATCATGGCCTTACGGAAGGCACATTTGGGATCTAGTGGATGCAAAGGGATCTATGCTAATTGGCCTTGAACACCATTCCTAGTTTTTAAGACTGCCTCGGAATACCACAGTGATCTTACTAATGACTAGTCATTTTTGCTCACTAACAATTATATTTTCTTATTTTGCTATTCAAAAAATAAAGGGAAATTGTATGCTGGTACTATCTTTATCTTTTTTATTTTTTTTAAAGATTTTATTTATTTATTTGACAGAGAGAGACACAGCGAGAGAGGGAACACAAGCAGGAGGAGTGGGAGAGGGAGAAGCAGGCTTCCCGCTGAGCAGGGAGCCGGAAGCGGGGCTCAATCCCAGGACCCTGGGACCATGACCTGAGCCGAAGGCAGACGCTTAACGACTGAGCCACCCAGGCGCCCCATGTACTATCTTTATTGTTTAAAAATGTCTAGATTTCTTAAATAAAAATACATGGGAAAGGGGCGCCTGGGTGTCTCCCTGTCAAATAAATAAATAAAGTCTTTAAAAAAAATACATGGGAAAAAGCAAAAGATGGTTCAGTGTGAATTGTAAGCTCGTACCATAGATTTTTAAAATAACACAAATGTATATTTATGTGCATTAGTATAATTTTGAGGGATTTTAGATGCATATTAAATTACCATGGACAAATAAAAACTCCATCATTCATATAGTGCTAAAAAAGAATTTGCCCCACATTAGCAGGAGCTAATGTACTTTATGTTAGGTTTTACATTTCTGATGGACAACCTGTTCAGTACTGCGTATGCCTACTCTACGTGTGTAACACATTTTGTGATTGTTCCTTATTTTTAATGATTTATTTTGGAATAATCTTAGACTTACAAAAAAGGTGCCAAAGTAAATCAGAGAGATCTCATATGTTTTCCTTAATGTTACCATTGTACATAAGCATTCTACAGTAATACGGGACTGATCCTTAAAACAGACAGATGTGAGGAAACCATAAGGGTTCATTATCTTAGAGACAAATTCTCTCCATATATGGTATTGCAATGGAGAAAAACGTCTTTTTGTTGTTGTTGACTTCCTTTGTTGGCTCATGGGAATAATCCGTTTCATAGTCTGCCTTTTATTGGCCCTCCTAAAAGTGGGAGAAAAAAAGAAAAAAGTCTTCTCTTTTCTTCGGAACACTTAATGCAATCCAATAGATATATATAGGCAGATAGATAGATGTATGCATACATATATGCGTACATACAGAAATGTATGTGTTGGTGGCATCAGGATTTGTTAAGACTGTATTAATGTTTTCTTTTTACTTTGAGTTATGCTACCTTTTCTCTTCCTTTGTTACTGCCAATTGTTAGCGGTCTAGCTAAGCCACTGTGCAGAGAAATATAATCTTCTGGAACCTTGAGAAAAACAGAGAGCAGGAGAGCAAATGTTAATGGTAGGAAGGAAGTGTCTCCAGTTTGAGGACTCTGACATAATAGGCACACAGTAATGTTTGTTACATAGAAATCAACAATAGTTGCCGATACTTGGCAGTAAATTAAATGGTGAGAAAAGCTTGAACTTGTCGGTGTCAATCGGGGCTGCTCCGTGCATGACATTAGAAAAACTCTAAATGCATATCACTGCGATACTAACTATGATAAAAGCAACAACACGATCAGTGTTGTTAGATCGCTGAAGAGTTATGATAGATAAATATTAATTGAGGCTTATTTTTTAACCCAGAAATCAAAAAGATGGTGTTTGGTTGTCCCTTTCACATTTTAAGACTGGTTATCACCAACATTTCTTGAAGCAAAATATACCGAAGGAATTTCCTTACTCTTTCTCTTTCATAATTCTTGCCTCCTCCAGGCTTTCCGGTGGCCTTCAAAACCCCCATACCACATATCCATCTCCCCTTTCTTTCTCACCTCACCTCCCAGTAAAACAGCCCCTGGGAGATTACTTTTAAGTGCTGTGATGTAAAGTGCTTACAATGGCAAGAAGTATCTCTCTCTCCTCAGGGAGAAAAGGAGTATTGAAATGATAACTGCCACCTCTACCCTTGCCCTCAACATTCTGGGACATTCACTGCTATGCTATGCTATGCACGAATCACTCCTAACTCAACAGGCATTCGGCAGCACAAATGTACCGAAGCCTTCACAACCATGCTTCAGACCCTGCACACGTGTGTCTCCAAATTTTGCTCCAGTGTAAACCTGATCTTTGCTCAAACTGAGGAGCCATACTGTTAGTCCGGGTCTATCAGTTAGTACAGTGTCTTTTCTAATGATGAAGGTAAGCCAGTTGTAGGAAGAGGTGTAGACGATTATAATTTCCTTGCTCCAAGAAGATGCCAAAGGAGGGGCCCAACATCAAGAAGGTGCTAAAGAAAAGCGCACATATTTTGTGGCACATTTAGCAACTTTTCTCCGTGAAGATAGAAAAATGCTTGAGCAGACTGTACATTATCTCAGTTGAACAAAAATGCGGAACTAGAAGCCTTAAAAAAAAGTGAAATAATTAAGGAGGCACTTTAATTCCTTCACGCTCATGTCTCCAATCCTTGTACAGTTGACCCTTGAACAACACGAGTTTCAACTGTGGGGGTCTACTTACACATGGATTCTTTGCAGTACAGTACTGTCGATGTATTTTCTCCTCCTTATGCTTTTCTTAATGACATTTTCTTTTCTCTAACTTACTTCATTGTAAGAATACAGTATATAATACATATCACATACAAAATATATGTTAACCAACTATTTGGTTATCACTAAGGCTTCTGATCAACAGTGGGCTATTAAGAGTCAAAAGTTGGGGCACCTGGGTGGCTCAGTTGCTTAAACATCCAACTCTTGATTAGGGCTCAGATCATGATCTGAGTCCTGGGATCCAGCCCTCAGGGCTCTGAGCCCTCATTTACCTTTGCAAACCATGGAATCTGCTTAAAGATTCTCTCCCTCTGCCCACCCCCCAATCATTCACTTGCTCTCTCTCTCTCAAATAAATCTTTAAAAAAGTTATACTTGGATTTTTGACTGTGTGGGGGTCAGCACCCCAACTCTTGAGTTGTTCAAGGGTTGACTGTGTTTTAAAGTCCAAATGAAATTTAGAAATTTACACTTCTAGGTCTGGTCTCTAGATGTGCTCCCTCCCACCCAAGTCCTCTTACTCTTGGTATAGATAATTTGATTTTCTCTGGACTTTAAGGGAGATGGAAGTAGAGTCTCTCAAAAGGAATTTTATTAGGGGCACCTGCCTGGCTGGCTTGGTCAGAAGAGCATGCAACTCTTGATCTCAGGTCATGAGTTCGAGCCCCATGTTGGGTGTGGAGATTACTTAATTAAAAAAAAAAACTAAAAGGAAAGGGGGGGCAGATTTTACCAAGAAACTGAGAAATAAAAAAGAGGAAAGAAAAAGACATAGACTAGAATGTCCTATATGCGTATATATACACATATGTTTAGTGCTTACTATATACTACGTTTATGTGTGTATAAATATATATGGATACATGATGTGGGAAGTATGATGCTAAAAATGTCCATTATTATAAATTAACATTATTTTTGAGTGGAGGAGACAGGAAATTATAAAGTAAACCAATCATTGTTTTGAATGAAAATGCAGTGGAGTGACTAGAGTGTTATTTCAGACAGTGTGGTCAGTGAGATCTCTCAGGGACGTGGCATGAGGCTGAGACCTGGGTGAGGCGAAGGAGCAAGACACATGTGGTTGGAAGATAAAGAACAACATAAGGCTTAGTCCTGTGGGGCAAGTCATACCTTCCTGCCCACTTTACATAGGCAAGCTAGACTGAGGAAAACAAAGGCACTTCTCTGAGTTTCTATAGCTAGGAAGTGGTATAACCAACCACACACTGGATCAGCTGTTCTACTTAGATTGTCATTTCCTCCTCAATCAGCTTACCCACAATCCTCTCTAGACCTCACCCTTTCCCATTATTCTGTCATTTGCTACTGTCTTCTTTTCCCCTTTCCCCAAGAGACAGGTAATTCTTCTTTTAAACCTTCCCTTACCCTCACAGAAAGAAAACTCGGTGATAGCACTCAGTGCTAACTTTTCTCAGAGTGGGCTCTACTCCATTTACTCATCTGCTCTCCCTTCCCACCACCAAGCCCGTAAGGGGAAGGGAAGGAGTATATCATTTACTTTTGCAAACCTGGCAACCAGCATGGCCCTTGACATAATAAGCAATATAGAAATGAAGCAAGTAAGACATATTTGAGGGTGGGATTGAAGAAGGAAGGAAACGAAGGGAGGAAGATTTTTAGTTCATGGTGCAGTTTAATGAGAAAGAGAAATCAGAGTAAGAGACTGCAGAGACAAATAAAGGTAGCTTCACACAATTTCTAGTCTTGTTACTAGCACTGTCTTGTCTTATCTTTGCTTCTTCCTTCTTCCTCTCTTCGAAAGCCAAATGCAGGGGTGCCTGGGTGGCTTAGTCGTTAAGCGTCTGCCTTCCGCTCAGGTCATGATCCCAGGGTCCTGGGATCGAGCCCCGCATCGAGCCCCGCATCGGGCTCCCTGCTCCGCGGGAGGCCTGCTTCTCCCTCTCCTGCTCCCCCTGCTTGTGTTCCCTCTCTTGCTGTGTCTCTCTCTGTCAAATGAATAAATAAAATCTTTAAAAAAAAAAAAAAAAAGAAAGAAAGCCAAATGCATTTTCAGTGGTCTTAAATGATTCAAGGAAGAAACTCCAGCCTGGGTCTATCAGTAGAGGGGGCAGTGGGAAAGGGAAAGGTACTGGAAGACTGTCTTGGTCCCCAAAAGGACATTACATGGATGGCACTGACTCTGGAGGTGGGGTCAATGCAAATTATTATACCTACTTCCTAGAGAGCGGTTGGCTCCAGTACAGGTGTTACTTGGGTCCTAAGTTTCAGAGGCAGCGGTGAATGCATAAATCAAGATGCTCTTGAGTCAGATTACCTGGCTTTGCATTTCTTTTCTTTTCTTTTTTTTTTTTTTTAAAGATTTTATTTATTCATTCATGAGAGACAGAGAGAGAGAGAGAGAGGCAGAGGGAGAAGCAGGCTCCCAAGGAGCAGGGAGCCCAATGCGGGACTCGACCCCAGGACCCCGGGATCATGACCTGAGCCGAAGGCAGACGCTTAACCATCTGAGCCACCCAGGCGCCCTGCATTTCTTTTCATCTGTTCAGTAGCCATGAGACTCCCTGTTCCCATTTCCACATCTTTTTTTTTATTATGTTAATCACCATACATTACATCATTAGTTTTTGATGTAGTGTTCCGTGATTCATCGTTTGCGTATAACACCCAGTGCTCCATGCAGAACGTGCCCTCTTTAATACGCATCACCAGGCTAACCCATCCCCCCCCTCCCCTCTAGAACCCCCAGTTTGTTTCTCAGAGTCCATCATCTCTCATGGTTCGTCTCCCCCTCCGATTTCCCCCCCTTCATTCTTCCCCTCCTGCTATCTTCTTCTAATTCTTTTTTTTTTTTTAAACATATAATGTATTATTTGCTTCAGAGGTACACATCTTTTTACTGGGGGTGCTCAAGTTGGTGCAACGATCTCCTAGCTCTTGTGAGGATTAAGCAAGTGAATATACATAAAGCACTTAGGCTGGTCCCTGGTGCCTGGCAAGGACCCAGGGCATGCTAGCTGCAAATTTCATACTTCCTAAATAAGTAAATAAAATGATGATGAAATAAAATGTATAGAGGTAAACATATGTAATGTGGAGAGAAAAAAGGTCATTATGTTTATTATCATCATCCATCACAATTGCTGGAGATGAAGAGACTATGATAATTTCTGGAAGTTGTAGATAGACTTGTTCATGTCCTCTGCTTCTTCAGCTGCCTTCCTACAGCTTCCAGAGGGGTTGATGCCTGGAACTTTCTGCCCTGTCCTCTAAGATATGCTAAATTATTTATTAGTCAGGGTCCATTTTTCCCTATTGTTTTCATTGGTCATAAATCGTGATGGTTACATTTATTGTGTATAAAAGAAATGTTGATCCTTGATCGCTTGATGTCTTAAAGATTGGGTCAACAATAACAACAACAAAGGCCTCTGACTCCATTTTTTCCCTTCTCTATGATAATGGACAGAGGTGGAACCTAAACAATGCATGTTTTTGGCCCCTTTATGGACCCACATCCTGAGGTTATTTGTTTGTCCCTACTAAAATTTCAAAGTTACCATGCAAGGATTGTTTTCTGGGAGCTATAACTGTTTTCAGTTATAAACATGGGTCTTGGAGGAACAGTTCAGAAAAAGGCAGTTAATTGCAAAACAAAACAAAACAAAAAATTCCCATAACTCCCTTTAATGCCTGAAGGAATGACCTGAGCATAGTTTCCATGTGTAGAGTGAATGTTTTAAAAATGCAAAGATCTCTCCTTTTCCTGCTAACCTACCGCGAAGGACCCAGGAGGGCAGCAGTAGGCTAGAAACGGGGTTTCTGTGCCAAGTTCTGAAGAAAGCCTCTTCTGTGACAAATGGCCCGGAGGCTTGCTCTCTGCTCTTCCAGCGTGCTCGAGCGACTTGCGCAGTTCCACCAGGTACAACAAATGTGCCCATGAAATTTGACATTGGGCCCCGATGAAATTTGGTCCTCCACAGACCTCCTCCGCTCTATTCTCTTGAGGGAGCCAGAGCCGGAGAGTCTCCTTGGGATTCATGGAGAGTCCGGGATTTTAACTCTCCGGGACGAGGTCTTATTTCCAAGCCCCTCTCAAACAATTTCATTTTCTCAGAGAAGAAATCACATCCTCATCCCGGAAATATTGTCGATTCCTCGAAAAAGCCACGCATCCTCTCCTTTCTCGCCTGGTCTTCTCTCCTGCCTGGCGACAATTTCGAAGAGCCTTTAATAGTTGGGAAACCTAAACCGGAGCTCCTCGTGGCGTCCCGGTTCACCCCCGCGCTCCAGCCGGCGCTGCTCTTCGCCGCCGCCTCCTCGCCTCTCGCCACACTAACTCGGTCCAACTTTGGCTCCCAGGCTCCAGCAGGGGCGCCCTCTGAGCTACCGACTGCGGCGGGCAGGAGCGACCCCGGCCCCGGGACCCCGGAGCGGCGCTCCCAGCGTCGGGCGGAGGAGACCCGCCAGCGCCGCGCCCGCCCGCTCCTCTCCGGCCGCCCGGCGCTGCGCGGCGCTCGCCCGCCCCTGGCTTCTCGCCTCTGGGACCCGCTTCCCCGGACACCAAACGCTCTCAACTCCCACGTCTACACCTCTGGGGCAGCTCAGCAAAACCCAGCCCCCTCCTCTACACACGCCTTCGACCGCCCTCCCGACCCCCAGCACAAGCCCCAGAGAGAAAGCCCAGCCCGGTCTCCCCAGTTACACCGGCCGCCAAACGTCTCCACCGCCACCAGCCGCCCTAATTCACGCTCATTCATATTCATCCTCATTCTCATTCTCCCTCCCTCGGTCTCTCTCTCCAAAGACTCCTAACAAGACAGGCCGAGCCTCCTCAGTGGCACTCCCTTTCATTCATCGCCTCCCACCAGACACACGCGCGCGCGCGCACACACACACACACACACACACACACCCCGCAACCCAGACAGCCCACTCCACTTTTCAGACGCCCACCTCCTCATACTCCCCTCCCCTAAACAGACTTCCACCCACTCACCATCTGTAGCCTCCCTTCCGCCCCCCGCCCCGCCCGCCCGGCCGGCTCCCCCTCCCCAAGAAGCAGACCTGCCCGGTGGGAGGCAGGGACCCCGCCAGACGCTCGGGTCGAGCGCGCCGCACTGACCTCTGCCCGCCCGGGAAACTAACAAAGGCGGTGCGCTAGCCCAGACCCCGAGAGCCGCGAGCGGCGGCCGCGGGGCGGGCGAGCCTGGGCCGGGCCGGGCGAGCGCCGGGCGGGGGCTGCTCCGGAGTCGGGAGCGGCGGCGCCGGAGGACGCAGACCTCTCCCCGCGCGCGCCGCTCGGACGCCGCCGGCACCATGGGCTGCTGCACCGGGCGCTGCTCGCTCATCTGTCTCTGCGCGCTGCAGCTGGTGAGTGCCCCGCGCGCCCCCGTCCCGGGACCCGCGCCTGCCCTGGGACCGGCCTCCCTGGCCCCTCACCGCGGACCCTCGGACCCGCATCTCCTGGCGCGGGGCGGGCGTGTGAGCCGGGCGCTCCCTCCGGCCCCCGCCTCCCCGCCGCCCCGACTCGCACTACCCTCCCGCCCCGGGCGCTCAGCCAGTCGCCCTTGCCTGACGCGAGGGCGCGGTCTCCCTCTTGGCCCTACGCTCTGGGGGTCACCGCGCACCCAGCGGGCGTCGCCCTGGAGGTCCAGGGGCCGCTGCCGAGGCGCGGGAGAGTGAGCGGTTTCCCCGCCCCCCCGGTTGGACCACTGGCTTTAGCACCCTCTGCTTTCCTGCTGAAGTTTCCCCGGGGCTTGTGGGCTCTTTCTTCTTGGGATGATTTCCAGTAACGTTGTTTAATTAGAAGGTGCTTGCGAGTGCTCAGGCTCTGAGACGGAAGCAGCTTTAACTCTTAGTTAAGACTAGGGTGATTCTTACCTTCAGCAGTTTGAAAGGTGGTGGTGGTTGAGGAGTCTTGGATCCCCAGGAAGGAGGTCTGGCTGTGTGGTTTTAAACAGAGTATTCCAGCCCCTGCGCTTCCAATTTCCCTTTAGATTTTGTTGAAATGTTGCATGTTCAGATAGCGACAGACTGACAGTTGTCATCGGGGAGAGAACGAGTGAAAGGCTCCGTTGGTAGGGTGGCTTGCCGAAGGAGTGCCTCTACTGGGAGGCGAGAGATCCAGAGAGAAGGCGAAAAAGGCTTTCATTTCAGTGTGGAGAGAATGATTTTATAACGTATGTCCCATAGGGACCTAGATTGGCCCTGTGGTCTGTTCCATAGTCACTTGAGGTCAAGGCTACAGACCCATCGTGTCAGACTTGTGTGTGTGAGAGGTTCATAGACATCTTCTCTTTTTACACTTAAATTCTGTAGATGCTCTGCCAAGCTTTCTTCGAAGTGTTTTTCAAAGTCACAAACGTTAACTAGCATATTTTGACTAGCAAGGGGAAAAGCTTTTCAGTGAACTTTACTGAGTAATGTCAACCCTTGCAAGACTCATTAACTGAGAGATGAAATAATGCTCTTTCTTTAATAGTTAGTCCTTGTTCCCATGAATGTATGAAAAGGTTTCACTTTTCTAGTGTCTCAGTGTTCCACTCTCCCATTAAAACCTCACTTTAGACGTGTTCTTCATTGTTTACATAATATGTGCATAATTTATGTGTTTATAGAGTTGAAATCAGTGGAAAGTTTGCTTTATGTCTATAGGCTAATCCCTTCTGTCCTGTTAAGGAGGACATATTATACAGAGGAGTTTCTTGAAAAATAATTTTAAAAATCACCTGGACATGAATGTTTTCTTTCACTAAGGAAAGAAGGTCATAGGATAATTTACACTTTGGTTATTAGAAATGAACATGGCTTATAAATTGGAAAAACTGAATAAATAGTCAACTCTTGAATATGCAAGATTGTCGTTAGGCACACTGGATTGTATAATGTATAATGGCATAATTCTTTCTGTTGTACATGGAAATAACACGTAAGGGTTTTTGATGCAGTGGGTTTATCAAGACAATTATGATTTCCTTAGTTGGTATTATAATATATGTGGTGATAATATGTTTGGTGTTTCATCTATCAGCCTGGAATGCCTCCACTTTCCACATACACTATCTCAACTGGTACAAATGCAAATTACTCTTTAAAACTTATCTCATAATTCTACCGTTTCTATGAAGTCCTCCCTGGTGCTCCAGGTAAAATCACTCACTTCTTTTCCTTGAATTGCATAGCACTTCGCTTTTTCCTCTGTTGGATCACATTTCATCTTCTTAAATTATTTTATTTACCTGTATCTCTCATCTCTAGACAGTAAGCAACCTGAGGAGAAGGATTAAACATTGTTCATCTTTGCAAAACTTGAGAATTCTTAAGAGAGCTCATATTAGGAGCTGAAATGTATTTGCTGAATGTTTGACGGTAATTAACATTTGCAATCCATACAGGGTTTTAGTATAAACTGTTTTATTTTACTCCTAAAATTATGCTCTGAGGAAGGCACTCATATCACTAGTTGGCAGATAAGGAAGGTGATACTCAGAGTTAAACAACTTTTCCTAATCAATAGTTTTCTCATGGTAGAGACAGGGATGGTGGTAAACCTTTAATAATTGGATCTCAAACAAAACAAGTGTGTATTATATTGCATACATTATTACATTATGATATTGTATAATACATTATATATAATGTGTTTAAAGAATGTAACACTCACTTGACTATATATATACACATATGTATGTATATATATGTGTGTACATATATATATATAAAATGTTCTTTATTGTAAATTTTATATAGCCAGTTTAATGCTGACAGTATTTTTTTGTTGAATTTGGTAAATGCTTCATTCTGTAGTTCTGACATGAATGCTGGATGATATTTTTATTTACTTTGAAGAGTAATAGGAAAGTGAAACAAGGAAGTCAGTATTGGAATTTCACTCCATCAGTGATGTGATGTTGGTTCACAACCTCAGAAACCTCTGGGGTGAAAATCAGAACTGGCCCCCATACACGGAAAGGAGGAGAGACTGAAGAAAGAAGCAGGCCACTCCAGACTGGTAGATGGCAGATTTCATAAGCAAGGTAACTTACATATGAAGTTGCTGCAAGTTGAGTAGATCGTTTGCGCCTGCCTACTAGAATCTTAAAAGTTTAAACAGTCCTTCACTGTGTTCACTCATGTATATCATCTCGATGGTCTGAACAGCACACTGCTTTCTCAAGGCTGTGTCCTTGAAATGACTCCCACAGTGGGCAAGATGTACATTCCAGGACAGGGGAAGAAGTAAGGAGGCTTGGATAGTCCTGGTCCAGCTCGAGGGTCAACTGGCAGTCATGTCCTCTCAATGACCTCCTCCTTCAGCAGATTCTTTGCTGAGTTGGGTAATCATTTTCACATGCTGGAAAATTTCCTCAATTTTTTTGTGTGCTATTGACAGGATCATGACATGACACATTTTGGGTTTAATATGTGTTATTAGAAAACATTCTCCATGGCTTTCTGAAGCCTAGGTCATCAACAGAACAGAGTTACACCCTGATTTTTAGCATTTGCCAATTTCTTTGGTGTAAATATTCCACCTTGACCAGTTTGAAGTACACCATTACATAGTATTTCTAGCACACAGATAAAATAGGCATAAATAACCTCAAAAGCGTGGCGAAAGTAAAACACAGTAAAATAGGAAGGGATACGTTTTACATATTTCGTACCTCTGTTTTAATATTATTTACTTGAATTTAAGTTTATATTATTTAATTGTTAATAATGGCTCTATTTAACAACTGGCTCACAAAATCATAAAAATGTAACAGACTCTCTGAGCCAGTATAAGCCTACTCCAACATGCCACCGGGTAAAAAGATCTAGTCTTCTTTCCACTGAAACCAGCTGTCATTTTTTTCCCTTTCATGTTTTTTTTTTTCCTGCTCCCACCAACTGTTGGAAGTTGGAGGTTATGAAGCAGTAAATAGGAGTGGGTGTTGAGAGAAGAATGGCATGTGGAGAATACATTTGCTGAAAAGAATCTACATGCTAATGACTAGGAGTAACTGTGCAGGTCATTAAAAGATTGCACATTAGCTCCTTCTAAAAGTTAAAGGAGCAAGGGAAAGTTTTTATTATCTCATTCACATTTCCTCTAAGCCCCGCTCCAGAGTGAAACACCAGGTTGGGAATAAGAATTGGAGAGAACTCATTTTCAGGCTAGTGTATTTGGGTGAGCTTTGCTTTGCAAAATCTCGGTCTTTCCACTTTCTTCTTTTTCTTGGTCATCTCCCATCATTACTTGTTCTCCATGCTTCTACCCCTAAGCAGATTCGTGCATTTGCCCCAGGTTTTACATTCCTGTTCTTAATTCTGCTAAATGAATTTAGAGAGAAATTGAAAAGCCCAAATGCACATCCATAGAAAAGTGTGCCGAGTCAGTCCTTTCTGAAAAAGCCATTCACCACTGTGTAACGGATTCATCAAGTGACCTAACAACTTTTAAATATATTTTTTGTGAGGATACTTTTCCTTTTGCTCGTTTTCAAATAATGTGTATTCTATGATTGTGTATGTGTAATCTAGAAATAAAAAGGAACACCTGATCATAGGCTTTTAGTAAATTATTTTTAGTCACCACATTTGAAGAAGTCTTGATTACATTTTTTAAAGTCTAAAATTGACTCCACATGCCACAGAACCATCTTCTTATAGTGGCCCCACCGAAGTGTTGAACTTACTAGGTTGGCAGAGATTGTTCCCACAGAGCTTAAGACATTTTCTTGATATCACAAGAGGTGACTTGAAGACACATTCAACAGAATTTTTGTCCCTGGCTATTGTATTACCAGAGGACACTTACTGCTCCTTGCATCACTTTATGGAAAGGTGACAGCCATATGCCTTTTAGGCCTAATAATCAGTGCAACAAAATTCAGAACTTTCACTTTACAGATCTGTAGTAACAGAAAACTTTGGAAGATTTATAGAAAACACACAGCTTTGATCACATTCATAGGCCATATGCTTTTATTTTAAAGAACATCCTCTCAAATTAAAGAAAACTAGTGTTGTTGTTATTGTTTTCCTCACAGTGAAAACCAAGTTAGCTTTCTCTCCATACCACATTCAAGCTATCTTGTCACCACCTGCGACCCAGTAATGCTGAGGTAAAATGTGTTGAGAGGTGTCTGAATGATGATGGTGTCCTTGTGGTAACATGTTTTAAACTTAGTTTTGTGAAATGTAGCACTCATCTGGTCTACGTATTTGGCAGTGGATGCAGAGAGACATTTATTTTACTATGTAGATATATTGATACTTTTGCTTTAACATGTTTTTCATTTTATCAGCTTTCTTTTCTCCTGTGAAATATAATTCTTAACCATTTAGTTTCCATTCCTTTTCTTTCTTTTTTTTTTTTTAAGATTTTATTTATTTATTTGAAAGGGAGAGAGAGAGAGAGCACAAGTAGGCAGAGTGGCAGGCAGATGGAGAGGGAGAAGCAGGCTTCCCGCCGAGCAGGGAACCCGATGCGGGGCTCGATTCCAGGACCTCAGGGTCATGACCTGAGCCGAAGGTAGCTGCTTAACGGACTGAGCCACCCAGGCGCCCCCCCTTTTCTTTTTTTTACTTTTTTTTTTTTTTTTTTTTTTTTTATTGAGAGAGACAGAGAGAGAGCATGAGAGGGGGGAGGGTCAGAGAGAGAAGCAGACCCCCCGCCGAGCAGGGAGCCCGATGCGGGACTCGATCCCGGGACTCCAGGATCATGACCCGAGCCGAAGGCAGTCGCTTAACCAACTGAGCCACCCACGCGTCCTCCATTCCTTTTCTATATTGAAAAACTCTAGTTCATCTTATGAAACTGAGGAAAGTTTAGGGAAATAAAATAATGCCTAATAATGGACTGGAGTTATAACGTGGTTGCTGCTGAAATCCTTAAGATATTCTTTCTGCATTAACAATTTTTTTTTTTTTTTTTACAAATCAAGATCCATTTATAGCTCTCTTGTTATCTTATTATTTAAGTATACATTCAGAGTATTGGATTTGCTTGGGAAATATTCTATTCTTATGGTCTTATTATAGGTTGAATTGTGTCCTCCCCCCGTCCTCATTTTTATTTTGAAGTCTTCTCCTCTGGTAATTTAGAATCTGATCTTATTTGGAAAAAGGGTAATTGCAGATGTAATTAGTTAGATGAGGTCACATTGGAGTAGGGTGGGCCCCTAATCCGTATGACTGGGTCCTTATATAAGGAGGAAACTTGGACACAGATATGCACAGGGGAAGAATGCCATATAACGAGGAGAGCAGAGGTTAAAGTGGTGGTTCTACAAGCCAAAGTTTGCCAGCCAACCACCAGATGCTAGGATAGAAGTGTGGAACAGATTCTCTCTCCTGGCCCTCAGAAGGAAATAACCCTTCCAAAACCTCGATATTAATCTAGCCTCCAGAACTGTGAGACCATGTATTTTCTGTGGTTTAAGCCACTCAGTTAGTGCTACTGTATTATGACAGCCCTAGCCAACTAATACTGATCTTTTATTTTTTTATTTTCTTAGGACACTAATTTACATATTTCTTTGTGTTTATCTCTTTGTGTATGTGCTAATTCTTTTACTGGATTTTAAGTGCACAAAGGGCAAAGACTTTGATTTACTCACAGGATTTTCCATTCTGCCCTACAAAGGGTAAGCACTCAGTAAATATTTGGAGAATAAATTAATGCATGAATGAATAAACTTCATGGAATTTTTTAAATGTGCCATACATTGTTCTAGGTACTTTATATCTATGAAATCATATAGTTCTCACCACCACTCATTTTAGAGATTGAGAAATTAAGGCAAAGAGAGTTTGAGTAACATGCCCAGAACCATACAGCTGGAACCAGGGTTCA
Organism: Mirounga leonina; assembly: GCF_011800145.1. Lineage (NCBI taxonomy): Eukaryota > Metazoa > Chordata > Mammalia > Carnivora > Phocidae > Mirounga > Mirounga leonina. Next base: position 14,222,629 of record NW_023270415.1, read on the forward strand.
GATTCGAGTCTGTACTCTCTTTACTTTGTTCTGTGCTTCCTAGACTTGAAATAATCAACAACATTCAACAAATATTCGAGTCCCTAAGCATGTGTGTGTGAATTATATCTGAGGGCTGAAGGACTGTCAATGCATATGTAAACAAAGATTAACTAATCACAGATGTTGTTAAATGTCATTAAGGAGATGAAAAGTGTACTTCTTAGATGGGGTGGTCAGGATGACTTATCAGAATTTGGAAGCTGAGTCTGAAAGAATGACCAGGAGTTAGTCATACAAAGAGAGGGGAACCATTCTCAGCAGAGGAAACCCAATGGACAGAGTCTCCAGTTTTAAAATTGCATGGTATGTTCCTAGGTGTACAGGAGTCCAGTGTGGCTAGGGTGTGGTAGGAGAGAGTGCATGCTATGACACGGCATTGGCCACATGCTTTGACACCTGACTTTGTTTAAGGAGCAATGTGCGTCCATTGGAGCATTTTATTTTATTTTTTTCAAAGATTTTTTATTTATTTATTTGTCAGAGAGAGAGAGAGAGCACAAGCAGGGGTAGTGGGAGAGGGAGAAGCAGGCTCCCCACTGAGCAAGGAGCCTGACGTGGGACTCGATCCCAGGACCCTGGGATCATGACCCGAGCCGAAGGCAGATGCATAACCAAATGAGCCACCCAGGTGTCTCCATTGAAGCATTTTAAACAGAGTCATGCCATCATCTGACTTACGTTTCAAAATACTCTCACTGCTGAGTAGAGAACAGATTAGAGGGAAACCAGAGGAGATGGGAGACAGGATGCTCTTCTGTTATTCTGAGCAAGAGATAATGCGAGTCAGGCGCATGTCATAACAGAACAGATGGGGAGAGGATGGACTTGAGACGTGATTTAGGAGGTAGGAAGCCCAGGACTTGCTGATCTACACATCTTGTATAACAGAATATAATGGGTGTTTTTTATTGAAAGTGTGAGAACTGGGTGTTGTGGAGCAGGAGTGTTGTCTGGAGGCATAAAAGTTCTGTTTGAGACACTTTGGGATTCTGATACCTAAGGCCAAGTAGCTGTAACGTTTGTGAGCTTGGAACTCAGAGGGTAAGACTGAACCGAATATTCAGAATTGAGGATCATGAGCAATATTGGTATTTAAAGCTCTGGATGAGATCACTCAAGAGAGGGAGCGTAAGGATAAATGAGAAAAGAACCAGAAAGGGGACTCAAAATTGTAAAACTGAGAAAATGGAAGTGAGCAAAGTGCACCAAAATGGAAATATTTATATATACTTGTCTTACTTTATTCTTCATAAAATATCAATTACTATTGATTTTTTTTTTGGACTTTTCCCCAATTTTAATCAAATCATTTTCATTCTGGTCACGTCCATGTCAGTTTTTGTTTGCCTAGTTTATTTGCTTGTTTGTTTTGTTTTGTTTTCCCCTAAGAGGATAATCCTTATCGTAAGATTTTGAAAAATAAATTACTTTTTCCCCCAGAACTTCATTAGTGCTTTCTACTTAAAATAAACAAAAAACTACTTTGTTCATCTTTTTCACCATTCTGTCACAAATTTTACAATGTATATTTTGGGTATCTAGGAAAAAGCTGAACAATTATCCTGATTACATAAGGAAGAATTTCAAATACTTTTTCTTTTTTTTTTTTAAGATTTTATTTATTTATTTGAGAGCGAGAGAATGAGAGAGAACACATGAGAGGGGGGAGGGTCAGAGGGAGAAGCAGACTCCCTGCCGAGCAGGGAGCCCGATGCGGGACTCGATCCCGGGACTCCAGGATCATGACCTGAGCTGAAGGCAGTCGCTTAACCAACTGAGCCACCCAGGCGCCCTCAAATACTTTCAATATAAGAAATTTTGACTTAATATTACTTGAGATTTGGGTATTAGAGACAAAATGCACATTAAGATAAACTTTGCCTAGTTTCTTTGTAACAGTTTGCATGAATGAGCAGAAAAAAGAACAGATCTATATATGTGTATTTTGACTGTTTTCTTAAGCATTTATTTTTTATCAGGTGAAGTATGTTTTGCTTAAAATAGCAGGATTCAATTGTTACTTAGTAACAATGACTTATTAAAGATAAAAACAAAAACCAGAACAGAAAACACAAAATTTGAGGGCTTTAAAAACAAGATGACAAACAAGTAGAAGAATGTCCCTTCCTTTCTCCCAAGGTCCCAGTGTCCAAATGAAACAATAATAGTGCTAGGAAGAAAAAAAAAGGAGCAAAATGACCAGCACAACTGAAGAGTCCATGAAGATAGGAAGCAGAGTATATTTGAGAGAGCAGAGCCTTAATCTAAGGTTGTGTGCTTTGTGCACTGTGTTGAGCTGTGTTTTGCTTGCTGCAAGGGGAGCCCTGACGTGGGGCTGCAGAATTGGGTGCCTTTTAGTTTGGCATTTTTAGAGTTAGCTGCCTAATGTCATTGTGGAGGTGATATGGAATAGGAGAATAAATATATTAATTGTTATGAAAGGAAAGCTGGTTAATGGGTAAGTTAGGACTTTTGGTAGTTTAGACAGCAATGAGAAGATGAAAAAGACAACACAAATGATTATTTTTTAATTGCTTATTTTGATTTTCTTGTAATACTTCTTATGTTACACTTGAAGGTAATTTTAACGTTAAAAGGCGAGATTTTCAAACATCATTTTGGAGGTGTTCTGAATGTCACTTTTAGGGAGACTATTTGGCAAATAGTTGATAACATTCGAGTAGACCTTTCTTAGGTGCATCAAAAACTCATGCTTTTAATCCCCATTAACACTAATTGGTATTAATGTGTACAGATCTTCATGCATTTGCAACAGAATATAACATTAGACTAAAAGATAACACTTTACCAATGATTAGTATTCAAAATGCCAGTTAAATGGTAGTACAAGCAAATGGCACATCGCACAAACTAATTTACATTTTTAATTTGGTACATTTTGCACGCATACTAAAATAAAATAGGACGCAGGCCCTAAATCCCTTTGATAGAACATTTTTATCTTACGGTCTAGGTAGAGAACTAGAGAACAGATATTTTAAGATGGGCATAAACAATTTTTGTGAAAGCATTGCATCTTACTCCATGCCACAGGAAAGATGAAACTTTTGAATGAGTAGATGCCTGTTGTTTTTGCTGCTGGTTAAAGAATCCCCAGTCCCTTGATTTGGAGGAAAAGCATCTATTGAGAAAGAGATTTAAGGGTGAAGGCCAGTGGGCAACAGGGGTCGGAGGTACTGACAAGGGCTCTGATGATCAGAATCAGATGGTCCCTTGTTAAGGGAAGCAGGGCAAGATCATGGCAGTGTTAATGATCTTGTTCTTTTTTTTTTTTCTAGGTTTTTTTGTTTTGTTTTGTTTTTCCTTCTCTGCATAGAGGACCATTCTTTTTTTGTTGTTATTTATTTATTTGAGAGAGAGAATGAGATAGAGAGCATGAGAGGAGGGAGGTTCAGAGAGAGAAGCAGACTCCCTGCCGAGCAGGGGGCCCGATGCGGGACTCGATCCTGGGACTCGATCCTGGGACTCCAGGATCATGACTTGAGCCGAAGGCAGTCGCTTAACCAACTGAGCCACCCAGGCACCCAGGACCATTCTTTAGAATGGTTTTCCTGATTAATTGTATTTCAGAATTATAAAGTAGAATTAAGTGTTGAGTTTCTTCTCTCCACCCCCTTCACGGGTACTTGCATTATGAATGCTTTCCTACGGATACCCAGTTTCTTTATTAACAAGGGGTATTGGAATAGGATTTTAGCTAGCAGATTCTCGTAAGAGATATGAGGTCGACGGATGTGATGATAAGTCATAAATCTATTTCTGATGGTTTCTCTCAATTCCAGTAATTAGAGACATGGCTGTACTTTGCTATTGATTAATATGTAGTATAAGAAGTGCTTGCATGTGGGAAGCCCTAGGTGATAGAAGTTGATTGGTTAAATCGGTTAATTAAGGTACAAAGAAGAATGCTCTATACTCAGGTTATGTTTCCTGTACTGGTAACTAGCTGTAACTGATCATAATTAAGATAACAGGAAATAGAAAATTCTCATTAATGGCAACTCTTTATCAATTTGTATTTAAAATATAAATTCTTGATGTGGGAGCTCTTGCAAGTGATAGTTTATGAAAGGTAATGTATCTTAGATTTGTGGGGTGCTCAAGAAATTATCTAGAACTGTCTTTAGCACCATGGCAGGACTATGCATGACTCTTCAACGCTGAAGGCTCTCCTGTTGATTCTTAAAAATCTCTGAGAATGGAAATTTTTACTGTTAGCAAAGTCATCCTTATGTTTTTTGTTTCTTAAAGATTTTATTTATTTATTTATTTTTGACAGACAGAGAGTACAAGCAGGGGAATCGGCAGGCAGAGAGGGAGAAGCAGGCTCCCCGCTGAGCAGGGAGTCCGAAATGGGACTTGATCCCAGGACCCTGAGATCATGACCCGAGCTGAAGGCAGACGCTTGACCGACTGAGCCACCCAGGCGCCCCTATGTTTAAGTTGAATTTCTTGCACTTTGATTTCTAGCTTCTCTTCTATGCACGTGCCTTTTATGTGGATGAAGAACAGTGGATGGAGGCAGTGAGGTACTGGAGTTGGCTTGTACCAGCTGGGGAGAGTTCACTGTTGCATTTCTAGAAATTCTGCAAGCAGGTTGTTAAACCCAGACTTTATTAAAAATTAATTGAGTGCATTTTAATTAAATTAAATAAAAAACTCTACCCTTCCTGATTATTTTACTGCATCGTACCATTATCTGTGCTGTCCATTTTGTCTGTATGGTAGACATTCTATAGAGCAGTGTGCTATTGAGCTTCTCTTTCTAACTCTGCATCTAGTGAGATCATGTTGGTAGCTAAAAATCTATTATGGTGGAAGTATTTACATCAAGAAAATACACAAGCACCACAACTCAGGACCTCCCACCACTCCTCAGAGGCAGATATTAAACATTTACCAGCATGCTACCGGGCAGGGGCTTTCCTTGGAAGAAAGCCAATTTTCTTGTACAAGGAGGGACTGATTTATAAGCCCTTGATGTAACTAATTAATGCATGAATAGAAAGTATATTTCCTAACCTAAATGTTTTATTTATTGCTTTGAGTGCATCTGTAAAATTGTTTAAACCTAATGGAGGAGTTTTTATTTTCAGAAGTTCCAATATTAATTCCTTTTATATAATAGCTTTCAGACTTCCCTGTACATTGTAGTTGATAACTGATTTGTGACTACATGATCCAGAATTGATAATGGTTCCTAAATTTCATTTCTAGGTGACTGACTACTCTCTGGAATCCCTCACTATGAGGGAAAGCCATTTCTGCCTAATGCCTGTTGTAATCGTCTCCCATGAGTGATGGAGGACTTACTCTAATGCCCAGCTTGGTCACCTGTCTATGTTATTGGTTCTAATTAGCTCCTTCCACAGGGACGTCAACTAATCAATGGCAAAAAGATCAAAATACCTTCTTGATCACATCTGGTTCTTCCTGGCTTGGGATGGGCTTCAGTTTTTTCTGTTCTCCCCACACTGAAATCCTCAATAGTCATTCTCGAAGGAGGCTGTTGGAAGGTGGTTTATTTGAGAACACACTAAAAGAGATTATTTATTTTTTATTTTATTTTTTTACTAAAAGATATTTTGAAAAAAGTAAGAACTGTCACAAATTGGAACAAAATCCTATTGCACCTCGGTTGCCTTATTTCATTCTTTTAACAACTCCATAGGTAGATAATTAAAAATTCCCATTTCCAGATGAGCAAACTGAAACACGGAGAAATTAAGGAGTATATGAAATTGTTAAGATGTGGCTTAAACCATCAGAAATGCAGAAATATGGGTAACAAAATTCTATGTGTGTTAACTTATGACTGGATTAAGAGAGTCGTTTTTTTCTGGGCTCAGGCCAAACCTGCTGGAAAGACTAATTACTTAAGCAATTTCTTTACATAAAATGTAATTTTTAAAATGTGATCCAGGTGATTTAAGTAATAAAAGACACTGTAACTCTTTGAACCAGCTTTTATTTTCCTTCTGCTTCTGTTAGTAGAAGGTAGCTTCCTCATGATTGATAGCTATATTTGGAGTCCCTCAGGAGGCACCCCATTTTATCCTAAAACAAAAGAATGAAATGCAAGTGTTCTGCAGACCAGATATTCCACAAGTTTTGCATGCTCTATTTTCTTCAACAGATAAACCACTTCTGAAACGCTTTCACTGTCCAGATATAACTTTCTAATACCATCGGGACATCTACTCACAAATATCCTTTCTCTCCATGAGAGTTTAAGACTTTCTCTCTGATGGGAAACTTCTTCTTGGCCTTGGAGTGTATACGGTCAAAGATCTGAATGTTACAGCCACAGCATTGACTGAGAGTCTTAAATGCAGGGCCAATTAGAGAATCATTAGATGAAGCCTCTGAACAATTAGGAAGCCTGCGAAGATCCTCTAACCGTCTTTTCATCCAAACAGAGAGCTGTGGATGGAAATATAGATGCAGTCGTCCTCAGGGATCTGCCCTTCATACGCATGGTTCTGTTGAAGCATTTCACAAGTAGGCGACGTAACGTTTTGTAACATTTCACAGACTACATCATGCAGAGGAGCACTGAGCATCTATTACTGATATGTTTGTTTGACTAGTCCTAAAGGATCTGTATACCTACTTTTAAACTCCCTTCTCCACTGATTATGTTTTTATTGGAGGGCAGAGGTTTTGGGGAGTTTAAGATATAAATAGTAGCTTGATTTTCTCTTAAGACAATACAAAGTACAGGATATCGATTTTCTTCATGTATTTTTCGATGACAAACCCACTTGATAGCTGAAAAATATATGCATGGAGTCTAATTCAAGATGCTTTATTTTTGTCCCATTATATTGAGGAAATAATATGATTCTCGTATTTTAGAGGACCATATCAAAACTGATGAGATAATTATTTTTAAACATATTTTCAGACATCTGAACTTTATTATATTTTTAGTCATTCTAAAATTCGATTTGATTTTGAAATGTTGATTAATGGCCATTCTACCAAGGAAAGGTGTAAAATGCCCTTCGGGAACGGTAGTTAAAGCTCTTTTACAAAAAGAAATACAATTCTTTGGTCACTCTGTATTTTGCATTATATTTAATTAAGAGGTAATCTGAAATTTAGATTTGGGTCAAGCAACACCTGCAATGCCCATGTGCTTTCCATGACTCAAAGCAAAAGGAAAAGCAATGGAGAACCCTTATGCCACAGGCATCAGAATTATGCTAATGGATGGTTAGCTGCTATGTAGCCATGATTTTCTCCAAGGTGCTCTGGAGCGCTGGAGGTTGACCTCATAGGGGCAATCACAATTAGTAGGATTAGCTCTGTAAGAACAACATTTAACGTGATATAACTTACCCCAAGATAGCAGCAGAGTCAGGGTGACATTAGAAACAGATTGTCCAGGGCACCTGGGTGGCTCAGTTGGTTAGGCGACTGCCTTCGGCTCAGGTCATGATCCTGGAGTCCCTGGATCGAGTCCTGTATCGGGCTCCCTGCTCGGCAGGGAGTCTGCTTCTCCCTCTGACCCTCCCAACCCTCCCCCCTCTCATGCTCTCTCTCTCTCAGTCTCTCTCTCAAATAAATAAATAAAATCAAAAAAAAAAAAAAAGAAAGAAACAGATTGTCCAGATTGAACTAAATGTGAGTTAACTGATAGTGCAGTAAGTCATGGCAAATTTTATCAGCTTTATCTATGTAAGCCTAAGGAATAAAATCATTGAACATTTCTGAGCGTTTCTGATAATCAGACTTATTTTCTTCTATTACGTTCATGTATAGGGGAAATGGTGCTTTTGGTGGGACTAAACTACATATTCGTGTATAAAGTCCATCATATGCAATGAGAACAATTTGCAAGAAAGTCCTGGAGATAAAGATCTTAACAGTAATTAACCAAAGACAAAAGATGAATGAGCATCGAATATTGGAATGCATAAATATAAACATGATACGTAGCCATCCACTCTTGTCGGCATTTATCAGATATATTTAAAGAAAAGAATGTGATAGTTTCATGTTTTCATAGTGAAGTATTTCGAGAAATGTACAGTCAATTTTAAAGGGAATTGCTAATTTGGAAACCGTTCAGAAGGAAAAATGAAGGAATTCAGATTATTTAGCTTAATGGTGGATTGTTGGTATAATAGGATGCTGTCTCAGAACTTTGAAAGGAAAATATCCAACCTCCCGCCCCCCCCCCCCCCACCGCCGTTTTCTTCATCCCTGGAATCATTGTCCTAGTGTGCATATTCTGACCCACCCTAGTTACTGAGCCAGTGTTGACAGAGTCAGAGTAGTACATATGTCATCTTCAGCTCTTCAGTGGGTTGCCAGGAAGACTTTAACTCATATACTTCAACATCTATTTTTCTTAGAAGCAGAAAGAATGAAAGACAACGATATAGCAAGGTGACTTATCAGCCAAAGGCACCTCGCGTTGCTCCTTACCCACTTGGTTCCTGAGCTTTCTTGGTGGTTCCTAAGTCGGACAACTGATCCCACACTGTATTATTGGCCTGGGCCCTATCGATGTAATAAGATGCAATAACTTAGCACGTATTTAGTTACATCCTTTGCCTGTGCTTCCTGCATCAGTCTCTGACCACCATGAAAGATGCAGATTTGGAAGTTTATGTACCAACTGTCATTACAGACCAGCCTCACTCTGCAAATCCCAGCTGCAGCTTGATCTGTTCTGCTGTCCATTGTGGTGATAAAATTACAACACAACGATGCCTGTACCCCTGCTCCTGTGACCACCATCTGCTGGTGTCACCCCATGAATTCTCTCCTCAGTTGTGTTTTTGTGGATGTGACACTCTTATGGAGATTTTCAGAGGCCACCTGGAACAGTGTTTTATGATCTGGCCTTTTCCACACATACGGCTGAGAGAGGAGCCATGTGACATTTTCCAGCACGGTCACTTCCTTGGCGAAAGGGAAAAGTGACATCAGAAACTTGTACCTTATGGCAGCACATGACAGGTAAAAACAGATGCATGAAAGGTACCATTACAGAAAACGAGTTTGATGTTACTTTAGGTGTGTAAGTGATCAATTCTTAACTGTCTACTTCTCAAATCAATGTTTGAAATAACTACCTGGACTTGGAGAGTAAATGCACGTTTCTTTCTACTACTCCATTTGCTATAGATGTTTGTGTGTGTGTGTGTGTGTATAAATCTACATCAGTGACTGTAATTACTCTCTTCTGCAAAATGGTGGGCATGATCAAATTCTATAAATGCTTTTGTCTGAACAACATGTGTTGTGAAGCTGTGGAAGGAGGTTTTGAAAAATATCTCTACGAGGATTTGAAGAATAGAGTAGATCGGGGCTACTTGTATCTAAAAAGATAGACACAGCTTATATTACTTCCCTCAGTGTGAGAACCACAAGGGCCGATATCCAAAGGCAGGAGAAGATGGATGTCCCAACACAAGAGAGCAAATTCTCCCGTCTGCCCTTTTGCTTTATTTGGCCCTTAACAGACTTGCTGATGCCCACCAGCATTCCTGAGGGTGATTTACTTTACTGATTCAAATGCTAATCTTTTCCCAAAGAAAGGCACAAGTAGAAATAATGTGGATTTTCCCCCTAGTTTTGTTGAGAAATAATTGATACACATCACTCTATAAGTTTAAGGTATACAACATGATGGTTTGAGTCATATATATTGTGAAATGGTTATCACAGTAGGTTCAGCTAACATCCATCCTATCATATAGATACAATAAAAAGAGAAAAAAGAAAAAAATTTCCTTGTGATTAGAACTCTTAGGATATACTCTCTTAACAACTTTCTTAGATCAGATAGCAGGGTTAGCTAAAGTCATCATGTTGTACCTTGCATCTCTAGTACTTACTTATAACTGGAAATTTGTACCTTTTGGCCCACTTCCTCCAATCCCTGCTCTGGCCATCCCTCCTCTCCCCCTCCCCCACCCCCCCAGTAACTGATTTCTTTTTCCAGGAGATTTTTTTTTTAAAGATTCCACATGTAAGTGAGATCATACAATATTCTATGTCTGACTTATCTTACTTAGCATAATGCCTTCAAGGTCTATCCATGTTGTTGCAAATGGTAGAATTTCCTCATTTTTTATGGAATAATATTCATATATATATATCACAACTTCTTTATCCATTCATCCACCAGTGAACATTTAGGTTGTTTCCATGCCTTAGTTATTGTGAATATGCTGCTATGAACATGGGGGTGCAGATATCTTTTCCAGTTAGTGTTTTCATTTCCTTTGGATATATTCCCAGAAGTGGAATTGCTGGATGACATGATAATCTTTTTTTAACTTTTGAGGATCCTCCATACTGTTTTCTATAGTGGCTGTACCAATTTACAATCCCTCCAACAGTGCACAAGGGTTCCCTTTTCTTCATATCTATGCCAGCATTTGTTATCTCTTATATTTTTGATGATGGCCATTCTAACAGGTGTGAGATGCTATTTCATTGTGATTTTAATTTGCATTTCCCTAATGACTAGTGATGTTGAGCATCTTTTCATGTACTTTGGCCTCTTTCCTATATCGTCTTTGGAGAAATGTGTATTCAAGTCCTTTGTCCATTTTTAGTTGGATTATTTGGGTTTTTTGTTTGTTTTTTGAGGGTTTTTTTCCATTGGGTTATATGTATACAACTTTATATATTTTGGATATTAATCCCTTATCAGCTATATGATTTACAGATTTTTTTTTCACATTCCATTGGTTGTCTTTTCACTTTGCTAATTTTCTTTTTTGGTGTTTTAGAAGCTTTTTAGTTTGATCACTCCCATTTATTTTTTATTTTGTTGCATGTGCTTTAGGTGTCCTATTTCCAAAATCATTACCAAGACTCATATCAAGGAACTTTATTTCTGTGTTTTCTTCTAGGAGTTTCATGGTTTCAGGTCTTATATTTAGGTCTTTAATCCATTTCCAGTTAATTTTTGTGAGTGGCATAAGATAGGGTCTAGTTTCATTTTTTTATATGTGAATATCCAATTATTGAAGAGGCTCTCTTTACTCCATTGAGTATTTTGGCTCTCTTGTCAAATTTAGTTGACCTTATATGCTTGGGTTTATGTCTATGCTCTTGATTCTGTCCCATTGACCTGATTGTTTTCATGCCAGTATCATACTGTTTTGATGACTGTAGCTTTATAGTATAGCATGAAATCAGAAAGTGATGCCTCTGGCTTTGTTTTTCTTTCTTAGGATTTCTTTGGGTATTCAGGGTCTTTTGTAGTTCCATATAAATTTTAGGAGTGTTTTTTTCTACTTCTGTAAAAAATGCTATTGGAATCTTCATAGGGATTACATAGAAACTATAGATGACTTTTGGTAGTAGTAACATTGTAACAATATCAATTCTTTCAATCCATGAACACAGGATACCTTTCCATCTAATTGTGTCTTTTTCATTTTCTTTCATCAATTTTTTTTTTCAGAATACAGATTTTTAACCTCCTTCATTAAATTTATTCTCAAGTATTTTCTTGTTTTTGATGCTATTGTAAATGGGATTGATTTCTTTATTTCTTTTTCCGACAGTTTATTGTTAGTGTATAAAAATACTACTGATTTTTATATGTTAATTTTTTATCTTGCAACTTTACTGAATTCATTGATTAGATCTAATAGTTTTTTCATTGAGTCTTTGGGATTTTCTCTATGTAAAATCATACCAACTGCAAATAGAGATAATTTTACTTCGCCCTTTTCAATTCTTATATCTTATTTCTTTTTCTTGCTTGTTTGCTCTAGCTAGGACTTCCAGTACTATGTTGAATAGGAGTGGTGAGAATGGGCAGCCTTTTCTTGTTCCTGATCTGAAATGGAAAGCTTTCAACTTTTTACCATTGAGTATGATGTTAGTTGTGGGCTTGTCATGTATGGGCTTTATTATATTAAGATATATTCCTTCTTTGACTAATTTTTTAAGAGTTTTTTTTAAAGATTTTATTTATTTATTTGAGAGAGAGAGTGAAAGAGAGAGAGAGCACAAGAGGGGGGAGAGGAGAGGGAGAAGCAGACTCCCCGCTGAGCAGGGAGCCCGATGCGGAACTCGATCCCAGGACTCCAGGATCACGACCTGAGCCGAAGGCAGTCGCTTAACCAACTGAGCCACCCAGGTGCCCAATTTTTTAAGAGTTTTTATCATAAATGAATGTTGAATTTTGTCAAATGCTTTTTCTGCATCTATTGAAATGATCGTTGGATTCTTTCCCTTTATTCTATTAATGTAATTTATCACATTGATTGATTTGCATGTTTTGAAACATCCTTGCATCTCAGGGATAAATCCTATTTGATCGTGGTGAATGATCCTTTTAATGTGCTGTTAAATTTGTTTGCTAGTATTTTACTGAGAACTTTTGCATCTGTATTCATCACGGGTATTAGCCTGTAGAGAAACGATGTTTCATCAATTATTCGGGCATCCCTTAGCCCCGTCAGGATGACACATAAAAATTAACATCATGCAGCCATTACTGAGGCAGAAAGATAAAACAAGAATCTTTGGGGCGCCTGGGTGGCTCAGTTGTTAAGCATCTGCCTTCTGCTCAGGTCATGATCCCAGGGTCCTGGGATCGAGCCCCACATTGGGCTCCCTGCTCGGCGGGAAGCCTGCTTCTCCCTCTCCCACTCCCCCTGCTTGTGTTCCCTCTCTCACTGTCTCTCTCTGTCAAATAAATAAATAAAATCTTAAAAAAACAAAACAAAACAAGAATCTTTCAGTAAATGTTTATAGGCATTTTATAGGTACATTCCACTTGCAAAAGCAAACATTTTTGACATTTGTTTATTTTTAAAATTGTGAATTTTAATTTGTGATTTCACTTAAATATGATATAAAGCATATTTCACATTTTAATGATGTCGTTGAATCAGTTCCCTTCTTTTTTTATTAACACTTGAATTTTACACTCTAAATTAGAGTCTCTGGGAAGCTGTACATTGGTGAAACTTCTTTGGTTGCATTTTTTTCAGTACACATTTGCAGTATGTGGCATCAAAACTATAATTAGGTGGCTTTAGATTTGGAGGCACAAGGAAATTTGAAACAATTCCAAGCTTTTAATATTGCATACTGCCTTCCCAATCAGTTTGGCTTAAGATTTTAAGTATCAGAAAGTCTGTGGATTCAGATATGCAGTGTAATTCTTGCATTATCATGTATGACCACAGTGAAAATTAACAGCACCCTGGGGACATATTTCTTAGGATATTCCGTGCCCCACAAAACTGATTTTAATTGAGTTCTCCTTTACTTCAAAAGGAGCTCATTCTTTGTTTCCCTCTCTCCTCCCTCTCTTCTTTCTTCATCTGTTCTTCTTTCTCTTTGTCCTTTCTTCTGCCTTTCCTATCTTACATTTGTTTTCTACCTTCTATTAACTTTGTGTAGAAAAAAGGGAGTTTGAAAGGTTAATAATATATTTTACAATGTTACGTGTTATTCCTGAGTGCCAATTTACTTTTAGACATTGTTATTCCCATTTGATATACTTGTAGCACTTAAAATTAACTCATTTCTACCAACAAGATTCTTTGTGAGGCTTTTTAGAGCCTCATCTATGAAATCACAACAGCAAATATGATTAGGTAGATCTGAACCAAATTTCAGAAGCCATTACATTCATTCATTCTCCCAAGCATCTATTGATTTATTCATGACTTTATTCAGGTATAATTACTGAGGGCTACCCATGTGCTCTGCACAGTGCCAGACACTGGCTGAATAGGGCACACATAGCTTTCCCCTCATGGAGTGGGGTGTATAATGATAAAACATAGTTTAGTTACAGTAATTGTCTGAAGCACAGAGGATTATAACATGAGTAATTGGTATATGTCTGTTTTTGGCTAATGTTTGTAGTAAGATTGGGGTTATTATTAACATGACCTAAGAAAATGTTTGAAATAATTTTTAGTTACTGTTTTCCATAATGTGTGACTGTCTATGAAAAGAATTAAAAATCAGGGGGGGGGCCTGGTGGCTTTTCAGAAGAGCATGCTAGTCTTGATCTTGGGGTTGTACGTTCGAGCCCCATGTTGGGTGTAGAGATTACTTAAATAAATAAAACTTTATTAAAAAAAATCATCCTTATCCTGAAGAGTTTATAGTCTTGTGACTGGAGACAAGTAAATAGATAATGTCAATGTAATGTGCTATGATACAGAACTAAACTCTGGGTCTGTGAGTAGGCATCCAACTGAGGTTAAGAGCAGGGCACTCAGGGAGGCTTTGGAAGGAAGTCATGCTGGAACAAGGTGTGGAGAATGGTGGCTCAGTGTCAACTAATTTAGATAAGATTAACTCATTGTATATGGTGATGAGGAAATAATTTATGCACAGTTATTATGGACAAAGTAGAAGGTCAAGCCACATGGAACACTAGCAATAGCTAAAAGAAAGAGAAATATCAATGAGCAATAGAGTTTTCTAGTGCAAAAACAATCTACCGTATCTCCTCCACTAGAGGGAATAATAGGTGTGAACATTAAAAAAAAATGCTGTTGCACCAATATGCTCCTTCACACCATATGCTAAAACGTCCTGAGGGGAGTCTTAGTGCCTCTTGGCTCCTTGGAGGGGAGTGATAAGGGAATCCCAATCAAGGGGCCCTGGACTCCACTCTTGATCTTATTCTGTAGGACATAAAGGCTATGAACATTTTCAGCAGAGCAGTTAAGATTCTGTGTGTGTTTTTTTAAGGATTTTATTTATTTATTTGACTGAGAGAGAGAGAGAGAGACAGCGAGAGAGGGAACACAAGCCGGGGGAGTGGGAGAGGGAGAAGCAGACTCCCTGCTGAGCAGGGAGCCCAATGCGGGACTCGATCCCATCACCTGAGCCGAAGGCAGACACTTAAACGACTAAGCCACGCAGGTGCCAAGGATTCTGTGCTTTATAAAATACTGAAATCTAACTAAGAATTAATTTGGGAAAGTGGTTCTACTACTGAAAAGACTCTTAAAGCCACTGGTTTAGAAAGTGTTAAGTGGTTGATATATTAAGTCTAGATTATTTATTTTTATTTATTAAAATTTAAAAAACTTCCTTATTAAAATTCTTACTAGGAAGTTTCAAGATTTAAAAAATTAAGATTTTTCTCTTCACGTGCATACCTTCTCATTAAATGATGGCAAGTTCATTTAGAAATATACACACATATGAAATAAAAATGATTATTTTAAATACATATTATCAAAACTTCAGACATGTTCAAAGGGGAGCATAGCATGGAAGAGTTAATCTACACAGTGTGACTTTTAGGGAACTCTTGAGAATTGTAATACATATTTCATTGAAGAAATGAAGTAGGCTGCATCCATCACTGCCATTGTACAATAATTATATTTAAAGCAAACATTTTTACTACATCGTATTATTTTCAAAAGTATAGTAACTGTGTTTTCTGAGTTATTACAGATAATAAATAGAACTTTCTTTTTGTGTTCCACAATTGAAATTTTGGCTTGTGTAGATTATTCACAATTGTAGCAATAGAGCAAATGAATCAATTTGATTTTCTTGCACAGCATTTTTCCTTACATGGAATCCATTTGTTTACTTTTTAATAGATTACTAAATCAGTGAGCTCTGGTGAAATTTCAATGGAATTTCAGTGTTTTTAGGTCAAATATTGGCAGATTCTTATATTTTCCCCTATTTGTCACATATCTATTGGCAGATAGTATGCTACCTTAACATGAGTATATTTTATATTTGAAAATGGCTGTCTCTAAATTATTGGTTTGTGCCAGTGTTCCAGATTGTTGCCACTTTTTAGTTTATTTTTTATTGTTTGTATGTATTTCCCCCTATTGTAGGGATGGAAGGTTTCTGTTCCACTTGTTTTTTCATTCCCCACAGTGCCTGTACCCTGATTTACACATAGGAGGTGCTCAATCGATGTCTGTTGAATTCTGGATAAATGAGTTACTGTTTGCTGTAACATCAGGATGCTTTTGGTTACACAAAACAAAACACGTAGGTAAAAGTTACTTAAAACAGTGCTATGCAAAGTGTGATCCATAGACTGGTATCAGGACACAAACTTCACTTCTGATCTGTAAGGAGCTAAGTGATTAAGTATTTAGAAATTTGAATTTATCGTGACGTTCAAGTGTCTGACCATTATCCTAAGAATTTGTTTTTATTTCACAACAGTTTTTGTCTGCAACTGATTGAAAAAAACAAACAAACAGTTCCTGTATTACAGAGTATTTGAGAAGCACACATTTAGACACAAGTGTTTCTTAATAGATCTCACATAACAAGAAATCAAAAGGGAAATAGTTGCTGGGGTTGGCTTCCCAGTTCAGCAAGGTTAGGGCTCAAGATTGGTGTTTCTGGGAATCCCTTTCTTCTACCCTGGTTATGATATTCCTTCAGTGGTTCCAAGTCTCATGTTTTCCTACGAAAATACTCATCTCAGATGAGAAAGGGATAGATGAAAAAAAGCCTTTCCTCTATTGTAACTCTCTTTTCATCTAGAAAGAGAATCTTTTCCAGATTTCTCCCCATGTTTACTTGACTAGATTTGGGTCACCTGCCCCTCCCTCAGTCAATCCCTGCAGAACTCTCAAGGCCCAGTCCAGCATGACCCATCCTCTAAGGAGGCCACCTCCCTGCATGAACTGAGCCGGGGTTCTATCAGCAAGAAGGACTGAGCAATGGCTGTTCTGCACATTTCTCTAAAGACCTAACATTATCAGAAATTGACACAACCAGTGAGAATGTTTTAGTAAGTGCGGAGGTATAGTAATAACTCCAGTTGATTGAATGCCTATCATGCTAGGTATTTTATGTGATTCTTCGTATTTTGTACAACTGCCCTGTACATGGCCAGTGTTACTCTATTTTACAGATAGGGAAAATGAAACAGAGAGAGGTTAACCATCTTGCCCAAGGTCACATCCCTGGGAGGTAAAGCAGAGCTGGGAATCCAGCCCTGTATCATGAAAGTCTCCACCCAGGTTCTGTGCTACAGAGCCTAGTTTCGTTTGGTGCCATTGGGTGACCAGACAGTGTACATGGTATCAGAAACCTGGGAAGGGCTGACCCAGGAGACTGACTTGAGTGATGCCCTCTTTTATTCATTCATTCATTCATTCATTCATTCATTCATTCATTTATAAATAGGATTTTATTTAGTTATTTGAGAGAGTGAAGAAGAGAGAGCACAGAAGCAGGGGCAGGGGCAGAGGGAGAGGGAGAAGCAGGCTCCCTGCTGAGCAGGGAGCCCAACGTGGAACTCGATCCCAGGACCCTGGGATCATGACCTGAGCCGGAGGTAGACGCTTAACCGACTGAGCCACCCAGGCGCCCCAAGTGATGCCGTCTTTTAAATAGCTAGTGTGAACTATCTTAACGTTTCCGAGGGCTCTCTGGCACATGGGTCTATACTTTCTTACCTTCAGAGAGGAGTCGCTCTGCTGCTGTCTGAAAAGCACCCTCCCCCATACAACATCTGTCACTGTTAATTGCTGCCCCAAGGGTCAAAGGCCCCCTCTCTTGTCACAGGGTTGGACCTAATATGTAGATAGATGTATTCTCTGTAATTCTGCCATCTAGAAGACCATTGCTCAGTAAAACTCTTGAGCATGGTGGATAAGGATAGCTTGAAACTTTACTACAGCGGCACGGTAGCTTACTTGGGCTTTCATGGGCTTTCAGGAACCATCTGGAACTCAAAAGGATGCCAGACAACCAACTTTCAAACACTTCTTTACAACAGAGCCTCTTTGGTAAGCTGAAAATTGCTCAGTTTATGGGGTTTTCTCTCAATCCTATAGTTTTTCACATATTCCAATTCCCTAGAAAATTGCATTTGAAATAAGTTAGATGATATATCTCTGGAGCAGTCCATTTTTTTTTTTTCATTCTACTGCAGATCTGCGCATCTGATCCTAATTATCTTGGACCATATTCCTTTCTGCAGGTGATACTCTGTTCTAGTTAATGCATGCCGCATAGCAAAGTTTATAGGGCTGTGAAAATAAGCTTTGGAACATTCGTGTTTAATGCCCAAATATGTGGATTTTATTACCACTGAAGATTTTAGCATTTATCAAGCTATGTGTGTCCACCTTGAGGTATGTTTTTCCTATCACAGCCATTTGTTGTCAATTATACTCAATTGTAAGTTAGTTCAGGTCAAGAACTTTGACGTGTGGCATTTGATGATGCTCATTAATGTTGCTGACACTGCCTTTGGATGGAAAACTCTAACATGTACATAATGTATAGTTAAATATTCTCATCAGCTTCACCATTTCATGAGAAGTTATAAAAAACAACACTTGGGGTAAAATAAGTCCATCTATCTTCTAAAAATTTCCATGTAGTTTAGGTTAAGTAAAATAAAAGTAATAATTTATGTTGACGTACAACTAATGAAAAATATTTAATGAATTAATTTATTTTAGCTCATCTGGAGGTCTTCATGTTTTTTCCATTGTTTGGTAACTCAAATATCAAATGTTGACCTTGGAAACATGTTGCAATATTGATATTGGTATTTGCCATAGTGAGGGTGGCTATGTTGAAATTTGGGGTGTCTTGTGAAATAATTTACTATTCTTCTGAAAAGATTGAAGTTGGTAGTAAAAACATAACTGATATTTTTTGGATGTCATAAGAACATACATATTCCTCACATATTCCTATTGTTGAACATAAAACATATTTAGAGTATCCTGTCTCCAAAAAAAATGTCAAAGTATTTACAAGGCTGCTTTAATTTTACTTAAAAACAATACAGAGAGTCATAGATTGAAATTATAAATCAGAGTGGATCTATTTCTATCTGGATTGGAATGTAGCATAAATAAGATTTACTGTGACCTAAACTTGCAACAGAATAGTTCATGACAGCAAGATAGGGCCACAGATGAATTTGTTTTTTTTTTTATTGCAATAAACTCTATGACTTGTCTGTTCTTACTATTGTCTTTATACCTGAGATTTGTGGCAGGCCCAGAAATTGGGAATTTTAGAAAGAAAGCTCTACATGGGACTGACTCAGGGAGAAAATTGAGTGTAGCTTGGTTTTATTGTCTGTGATGAAGTATCAGGGTGTGCCTAAAAGCCAAAGTATATAAATAAACTCCAGTTCTGGACTGGTAGTTTTAGAAGGTTGGCAGGGTAATATGAGCTAAGAATTTCAATTATCCTTAATCAAGCCAGTAACATACTACTTTCTTAATGCTATATTTTCCATGTAATGAAGAGTATCAAGAGCTATATTTTAATTCTTTTAGGATACTAAGGATTCCATTGGTGTGATAGCATGGGAAAGGATTTAGAATCTTTAACTTTTTTTTTTTTTAATTACGCTTTAGAGGTCATCTACCACAATCCCTTGCTTCTGAGAATAAAGAATTGATTTCTGCTGTCATGTTTCTTCAGCGGGCTGAAATCCTGTGGTTCTTCAGCTTTATTCTCCACAACACTTAGCGAAAGTCCACAAGGATCTGTGGTGAGCCAGAGGCAATTTGCCTCCCCACTGTGGTTCGAGGTAGGATTGCTGGGTGGAAGCGTAGCTCTGCTTGCATAGTTCAGCCAAGCAATTCATAAAAAGATGTGGCTAATGATAGAGGCAGTAACTGGTGGTTAAACAATGGGAAAAAGTCTGCCCTCCAGCCAGCCCCAGCTGAAGGAGTAGGATCATAGTGGCTTGTGTGTAAGAGGGGCTCAGTATTTGTTGTACAAGTAAATGAAGGAGGGAACGAATTGATAGACTTTGGGAGTGCAAGTGGATCCTAGATTCGGATCAGTCAGTATTTTTTCTTTGGAATTCCAACAACATTATCATCGCAGCTTGGTTCTTAACCCAGGCCAGCGGTGCACCCTTCTGCTTACCTAGGTAGGGCATTTGGACTTGTATGAGGACATTTTGGTTATCACGGTGTTGGGAGTGGTGGGGTGTGTGAGGGCTCCTGGCACGTAGGGCTTATCAAAGGGCAGAGATGTGAATACCCTTCAGTGAACAGGGAGCCCTGCACAATGAGAAATTCTTGCCTCAAATATTAAATAGCATCCCATTGAAGAGCACTGAGTCTCTATCTGAGTTCTCGGGCAGGAAGGTTAGAGACACAGAAGTTATCACTTTATTAAGTTTCCAAATACCTTGTTGGACAGATAACATTCAGAAAAAATCCTTCAGTCTTGGTAGGCCATTCAGTCTCCATTCCAACAACTCAACTAGCCATTGTAGCTTAAAAGCAGCCATGGACAGTACATAAAGGAATGGGTGTGGGTTTGTCTCAATTAAATTTTATTTACAAAAACAAGTGGGGGGATAGATTTGGCTCATGGGCACATTTGCCAACCCTTGTTCTGTACTTAAAGAATTATTTGGTTAAAATCCAGACATAGTACTTTCTTATTATGCCTGTATTAGTGTATTGGTTTCAGCCAGTCGTTCCAACCAGCTGAGAACCTCTTGATTTTTAATTATTCCAGTTCTGGTTATCCGATAAAAAACTAAACTCTTTTTCACTTTGTGTCACCTAATACATACATCTATACTTTTATCTAGTTATTCTCCAAACCAAAACAAAGACACTTCAAACAGAATAAAGCCTAAAAGTGGCTCTGTACCATGTAACTAGTTTTTTAGTTTAAAAGGATTAGTGGTCTGAGTAATAACTATGTTTGATTACCATAGTTTAACCATCAATTAATTCATGAAACTACATCACAGTTATATTATGCAGTACACTTGCTGCTTTTCTTCATAAGAATCAAAAGGGGATTGTCTGTATTGTATTTACTCCCTGAAATCAAGATGTGTGTCTATGACAAGTTCTTGCATGCCACTCTATTGATGCCAACAAAATTAATATTGGTCATATAAAACCAACTTGTAGTAAATCATTTGTTTACTCATATATTCTTGCAATTTGCCAGGAAGAGATGCAGATCTTATCAGTCTGGCCCTTGTACTTGCCCCTTTGTATATTTGCCCCAGGTATAGCACGATGACACAAACGTCTGACTATGGTCCTGAGCTCATAGTTATGGATCCAGTAGTGCCCTAGGGGGGAAGGAAGGCGTTAACAGTGGTCCCAGCTCCATCCTGCCCTTCTCAAGGACATTAGGGCCAAGCGCTGACCTCCACTAGACATCCTGTAAACATTTCAAGGAAATTTAGTCACAGATTATCTAAGAAGTTTATGTCTAACAATGTTTTTAACAGGGTATTCTTTTTCTATTTCTTATAGTATTTCTTATTATAAATAAGCCAGGGATCTATGTGTATCAGGTGGCTGAAGAGTGGTAGTCATAGGAGCTCTTTATCTACATGAGGAATGAAATATAAAAACTAAGAAACCCTAAACTTTTTTTTCCTGAGACAACTTGTATACACACACACACACACACACACATACACACAGCACTCATCTGTTACTCTGAGACCAAATTGTGTCCCATTTGAAAAAAGGAATTTTTTGGAAGCTGTGAGGGATCAGGGCTCTTGAGATTACAAGTGTGCCTGTAGTTACTTATACTGTCAAAAATAAACAAAGCCTGATGCTAGTTAAAGCGGTGAGAACAGATTTTAATTGGTAATAACTATTGTTTTAAGTTATTGAGTTCCAGTGTGAATGGAACCTCAAGTTCAGTTTACACAGAGGCGATGGGCAATTTATTATTTATTTTTATTATTTTTTTAAGATTTTATTTATTTACTTGAGAGAGGGAGCGAGCACAGGGAGCCCGATGCGAGGCTTGATCCCAGGACCCCGAGATCATGACCTGAGTGGAAAGCAGACGCTTAACCCACTGAACCACCCAGGTGCCCCACAATGGGGCACTTTAAAGGGAGAGTGAGGGAATAGGGAGGGGGGTGAGCAGACGCTTTGTAGAGTCAAGGAAGTGAAAAATTATGAAAAGCAGGAACTGGGGGTTTGGTCCCTGTGAATCTCTTCTGGGTTTGCCAGCTGGCAAGTATGGAAGTCCAGCTCCACTCCTCCCACAGAGACTGGGAGACGCATATCTTCAGGTGTTGCCTGGAACAAATAGTAAACTCTTTTGTCAACCTTGAGTTTTCTCAGGTGGGCACGTTGAGGAGGACTAGGGTCATCCTAGGGATGTGACCTAGAGCTTTTAGAAACTGTGTTAGTGTTTGTTTGAGTCGTTTTAGGTCACAGTTAATGGGCCTATTCAAGAATCAGGCTCAGAGGAACCTGGCTAGAGTTTTCAAAGACTCTTTGTCACTATCCTTCACTCATCCTTTGTGAGGGAGGTTGGGTGCTGTCTAGGATCTATGATTCCCTGAAGTCTGCTGTGATCATATAATTCTGGGATTCAGCACTGGTAAAATTCAGTTGGGTCTGAGACTGTCTCTGAGTTTTCTCTGCCATTTTCCCCAAGTTGCAAGCCTACTACTTCAGTTGTTACATAGTTAGTTCAATTTCTTCTTCTTTAAACCAAATAATCTTTTCATTTCCAGTTTAAAGACCAGTTTTTATGAAGAACTAATAGAGTAAATCTAAGTGCTATGAAACATGGTCAAATATTATTTATATTAAAGGAATAGAAGAAGCTTTTGTAACATATTTAAAGTATTATTTAGTATAATTTAGTGTATCACGGTATACATTTTTTGTAATATATAATTTTTCTAATACAATTCTATTAGCATAAAATGATTTCTGTGACCATTACCATAATGTGAACTTTGTAATTATTTTAATGTTGAAGTCGAGAAAATATATTGAACAATATTCACTCTTTTGAATTTGAAGCTTACCATTTATTTTGTTGGAATTTTCCATGACTTCTTAGATGCTGAAGAAAAATAACTATTCAAGGCTATAGCTTAGTTGTGTAGAAATTCAGGGTATCTTTTTCCTGGGTTTAAATAGGACACAATAGGTTGGAAATGTAGAGAAAAAAATTCAGATTGAAGAGCATGGAAGATTACTAGTGTAGGTCTATTATGTCAGTTCTGATTTTTATTTCTTAAGTTAGTAATTGAGGAGAAGTATTTTAGAATGGTAACAAAGCTCTACATTGCTAAGCAACATCACTGGACTTAAGGAGAGAAACTAGAAATAAAGCAATTATTGTACTTCAGATGACCTCAAGCTCTATCCTAATGACCATTTATAAAAATTAGAGATGATGTGCTATGCAGTACGCATATGCTTCATATTAATTTTGCATTTACCTAAATATTCAGCTTTGTCTATTAAAATTACCTTTTTTGGTGTGTGTATTATGTTAGCATATTTCCCAATTTATTAGTTCATCTATTTGTTTCAGGCACTATTCCATAGAGTGCTAAGGAAGGTTAAAATTAAAAGGCTAGGAATTTATAATTACTAGCAGTCATGCTTAATTTAATGGGAATAGCAATTTTCAATGTTTTCTTCAGTAGGAATAGTTTTGAGTTGTTTAAGTCAATCATCACAATAAACTAATTATTTTGACTGTTTTTACTTTATTTTTTTTAAGATTTTATTTATTTGAGAGAGAGAGCAAGCGCACAAGCATGAGTGGGGTAGGGAGAGACAGAGAAGAAGGGAAGCAGGCTCCCCGCTAAGCTCAGAGCCTGACATGGGGCTCAATCCCAGGATCCTGAGATCGTGACCTGAGCTGAAGTCAGACAGTTAACCAACTGAGCCACCAGGTGCCTCTGATTCTTTTTAGAATTCAACTAATATTTCTACAGTTTATTTTCAATGGTGAATAAATGCCTACTTTCTCACTATTTTTTTGAATTTTATTTTTCCTAGTACTCCAAACTTTTACCACGTAAGATACTATTCTTTTGATCTTTGACTTATATATTTTTCTTTTGATTTGCATAATTTAATTGTTAATAGTTAAATTTTATTGATCACTGAATTTCAATTTTAATAAAATGTATAGAATGCACTTTTCAAAAAAATGCCCCAAAACTAAGTACTTTTGAAAATCTACGATAAATACTATCAAATATAAGTTTGTTATTAAAGAATAAGTGTATTTCAGCTAAGTTTTTAATGAACCTGCAAAACAGTATTGGATAGACTATTCTGTACATAAGATATCTCTTCCTTAGGGTATTTTCTGAACCTGTATAATTACTAGTTTGTAATTGAATAGAAAGAGATTTGTATTTTTGAGCATATGGTTTTCTCCAAAATTAAATTTAGACCTAGGCATGTTTGTGGTGATGTATAGAAGTGTAAGTGGATGAGTGTTACTGATGATGGCTGTATCAGTCACTCAGACTTCTGACCCTTCTGGGCAGTGCAGTTTTGCAAACTCTCCCTCTGTGGGCTGTGGGTTGTGGCTGATGACTGACCTCTTTCACTGGAAAGGAAGGTGAGTCATTATCCTTTATGTGACATAGCTTATGTGGTATTAAAATTTATCATCTTCTCTGAAACCATCTAATATATGGTCATCTTTAAAGTTGAGATAAAATTTGTTTATATAAAGCTGTTTCCCCAATTAGAAATCCAAAACAAGGGGATTTAAACTTTTTTGTTTTATGGAAAGGATTAAGATAAGTTAACATGGGCTTAGGATATGTCCTTGAATAAAGTTCACTTTATTTATTTTTAAAATCCTGCTTTAATTACCTGTAGACTTCTGCTTCTGGAAGATGAAGTGACTGATACTGAATTACTCTTTTGACATAAACAGCTATAATGCTGGGCAAAATAGATGAGGCAATGGTTTTCAGGTGTTAAACACTACTCAGGGCAGGACTGTGACCTTGAGAGAAGAGAGACACCGTAGGGTGATTTCTGAAGGTGAAACAGGAGCCTGCCCAGAGAGAAGTGGTCTTGCTGATAGGAGGAGACAGGTACTGGGGATCAGGACTGAAATTTGTGAAGCAGAATATAGAGAGAGACAGTGGAACTAAGGAGTTGGTGTGGTTATGTCTCAAGACACTGGCTGTGGACTGGGCCACACATGTTCAGAGTGAGGCCCGGTAAAGCCCAGCACAGAGAGGCTGCTGCAGGACCAAGAGATGAACATAGAGGTGATACCTTGCAGTCCTGGGAGCCACTGGATTTCTGGTGGAGCAGAGTAAGGAAGCCTCCCTGACCACCCTTCAGGCAATTGGTACTACCAAAAGCCATGTTCAAGAGTTAAGAGTCATTATACTCTAAATAAAATAAAATAAAACAAATAGGGAATAAAACAAAATAGACCTACTATATAAAGCATAAAACCATTCCTGGCAGGATACAGAGATCCTGCCATTAGTCTAACAAATACCAATGTCCTTTAAAGGAGGACAATGTAATTTAGACTCCACTTGACTTGAGCCATGATGGCCAGAATAAAAAAATGTATTAGATATTCAAAGAACCAGCACAATAAATAAAAAAAGTGATCCAGAATTTAGAGGAAGCATAGACAATAGAAACAGACTTCTGGTTAATCAAAGTATTGGAATGAACAGACAAGGACTTTAAAAACTCTACTATAAATATGTCCAGGAATATTTAAAGGAAGACATGTCAATGATGCATGAAAAGAACTCAGCAGAGAAACTGAAAGTAAAAAAAGAACCAAGCAGAAATTCTGAAACTTAAAAGTAATATATCAGAAATGAAAAATTCCTGTAATGGGCTTACCAGCAGATTGCTCATTAAGAGAAAAGAGCTAGTGAACTTAAAGAAAAACTAATGAAAAGATGTAAAACCTTAAGGAAAGGGATAAAGTATTATAAAAAAAATGAACAGAACCTCAGTGACATGGAGCAATATAAAATTGATAGAAAGAAGAGGATGGAAAAAGAAATAGTACTTGAAGAAGAAATGACGGAAGTTTCCTAATGTCATAAAGAAAAATCAACTTACAGATTCGAGAAATTAGTAAACCCCAAGAAAAATAAGTACAAAGAGAACCACATGTTATAATCAAACTGTTGATTACCTAAGGTAAAGTCTTCAAAGATGCCAGAAGAAAACAAAAAGACACATTATATATAGGGAATATATGTATATCAAATGAATTATGGCTAATATTTCATCAGTAACAGTGAAGACCAGAAAAACAATGGATATCATCTTTAAAGTTTTGGAAGAAGAAAAGGTCATGTAATAACTTAGTATACTATACCAAGTTAAAAATGTCCTTCAAAAGTCATGATAAAGTAAAGACAGTTTTCAGATAAACAAAATCTAAAGTAATCTGTTGGCATCAGAACTGCACTGCAAGAAATGCTAAAGGAAACTCTTGAAGCTCGAGAGAAATGATGAGAGAAAATCAGATCCACAAATAGCAAAGAATAACATCAGAAATTATAAATATCTAGATAAATATTTTTAATTATTTCCTTAAAAGACAAAAATAAAAATAATGGAATTGCATTATGAGTATTATATCACAGAGATGTAAAATATATGATATAGAAATGGTATGAATAAATGAAATTATATTGCAATAAGATTCTTGTATTTTACATGAAGTAGAATATTAATTTTTCAGTAGACTGTGATAAATAAAGGATGCATTTATAACTCCTACAAAAAGTAGGTTCAAAGAGATGTAGCTTTGAACCAGCAGAGAAAATAAAATAAAATGACCTTAAAGAAGGCCTAAAGAGAAGAGGAACAGTTATATAAAAATCATAACTGACAAATTAGCAAATATGTTATGATGCTATAGAAAATTTCAACACACCAATAATTGCATCAAATAAATTGATTAAACACTCCAATTAAAAGCTATATATTGTCAGGGGCACCTGGCTGGCTCAGTCATTAAGGATCTGCCTTCGGCTCAGGTCATGATTCCGGGGTCCTGGGATCGAGCCCTGCATCTGGTTCCCTGCTCGGCGGGGAGCCTGCTTCTCCCTCTGACCCTCCTCCCTCTCATGCTCTCTGTCTCTCATTCTCTCTCTCAAATAAATAAATAAAGTCTTTAAAAAAAAAGAAAAAAAAAGAAAAAAAAAAGAAAACATTATAAAAAAAAATTTAAGTGGATGTATAGATACATTATACTGCTTTATGGTATATTTGAAAGCTACTAATAGAGTAAATCCTAAAAGTTCTCATCATAAGGAAAAGAAACATTTGTGTATGTGTGTTTATCTATATGAGATGATGAATGTCAACTAAACTTATTTGATAATCATTTCACAATGTATCACATCAAATATTGTGCTGTATACCTTAAACTTATACAGTGTGGTATGGCAATTATATCATAATACAATGAAAAAATTAAAAAATTAAAAATAAAAAAAATCAAAGATAAAAATAGATGTGCTATGCCAACAACAAACATCAAAAATCTATGTGCTTTATGAATATTAGACACAATGGAAATCAGAAAAAAGTATTGCCAGTTACAAAGGGGGAAAGTTTTTATAATGAGAAAAGGGTCGATTCAAAACAATCTTAATGTGCAGATTTTATTTATTTATTTATTTGACAGAGAGAGAGCACAAGTAGTCAAGGTGGTGGGCAGAGAGAGAGCACAAGTAGTCAAGGTGGTGGGCAGAGAGAGAGGGAGAAGCAGACTCCCTGCCAAGTAGAGAGCTCCATATGGGGCTCTATCCCAGGACCTTAGGATCATGACCTGAACTGAAGACAGATGCTTAACAGACTGAGCCACCCAGGCGCCCCCTTAATGTGCACTCAATTATTAACATAGTTTCAAGATATATTAGGCAAAACCGCCAGCACTAGAGGGAAAATTAGATAAATTCACAATCAGCAATTTTAACAACTCTTAGTAATCAGTAGGAAAATCGGACAAAAAGATAATCAATCAATAAGGATGTAAAAGAGTTAAACCACACTTTAAGCCAATCAACATGATTGTTATTTATAAAACAATATACTCAAAAACTGCAAAATATAGATTCAACACAATACCAATAAAAAATCTTAACTTTTTAAACAAATTGATAAGCTGATTCTAAAATATATATGGAATATAAAGGACCCATATATACAAAGCAATCATGATAAAGAAGGACAAAGTGAGAGGACTCATACTATCTGACTTTAAAATTTGCTATAAACTTACAATAATCAAGACAGTGTGGCTTGGCATAAAAATAGACACAGATTAAAAGAACATAAAAAGTACACAATAGATTCACATGTATCTGGTCTATTAATTTTTGACAAAGGCACCAAGGCAATGGAATGGAGTACAGAAGATCTTTCCCACAGATGGTGTTGGAACATCGGATTGACATATGGGAAAATATGACTTTTGACCCCTATTTCATTCCATTCAAGAAAATTAATTTGAAATGGATCATAGACATAAACATAAAAGCTGAACTTGTAATTTTCTAGAAGAAAACATGGGAGAATAGCATTGCAACCTTGGAACAGGCAAAGGCAATAGACAAAACCATTAACCTTAAAGAAAAAAAATTGA
The DNA here is from genome assembly GCF_011800145.1 of Mirounga leonina. Lineage (NCBI taxonomy): Eukaryota > Metazoa > Chordata > Mammalia > Carnivora > Phocidae > Mirounga > Mirounga leonina. The sequence goes on from NW_023270415.1 coordinate 14,251,045, forward strand.
TAAATGGTAGTTCATCAAATGAAAAAGTGTTCATCAAAAGACAAATTTTGCAAATGAAAAGACAAAGACAAGACACTGCAGAAAATATTTGCATTATTCCTTCCTGACAAGGGACTTGCATTTAGAATATTTTAAAAACTAATGAAACCAATAATTAAAAGACCAATAGCCCAATTTAAAGATGGACAAAAGGCTTGAAGAGATACTCACACAAGAACATATGCAAATGACAAGCATATGAAAAATACTCTCAAGTTATTGTTCATCAGGAGTTAAAATCGCAGTAAAATCCTATTTTGTATCCTCTAGAATAGCTAATGCTAGGGCCCCTGGGCGGTTCAGTCGGTTAAGTGTCTGCCTTCAGCTCAGGTCATGATCTTGGGGTCCTGGGATCGAGCCCCACATGGAGCCCCACATGGAGCCCCTAATCGCCCTCCCTGCTCAGTAGGGAGTCTGCTTCTCCCTCTGCCTCTTCCTCTCCCCCTCCCACTGCTTATGTTCTCTCTTGCTCTGTCTCTCAAATAAATAAATAAAATCTTAAAAAAAAAAAAAGAATAGCTAATGCTAAAAGATGGACAAACGGTGGTGAGGATGTGGAGCAACTGAAACCTTCACACATCAGGATGTAAAATGGTACAAATGCTTTGAAAAACTGGCAGTTTCTTAGAAATATAAACATATCCTTACTCCCCACCCCAGAATTCCACACCTTGGTATTTACACAAGAAAAATGAAAATATATCTCAAAACAAAAACCTGTTCACAGTTTTTGTAGTTATTTTATTCATAATATTCCCAAACTGGAGGCAACCCAAATGTCCTTCAATGGAAGAATGAATAAATAAATTGTGGTATTACACACTAAAGAGAGAGAATAAATTATGCATACACACAATAATGTGAGTTTCAGAAATATTAAGAGAAAGAAGCCAGACAGAAATTTCTAGAAGGAGGGGCGCCTGGGTGGCTCAGTTGGTTAAGCGACTGCCTTCGCTCAGGTCATGGTCCTGGAGTCCCGGGATCGAGTCCCGCATCGGGCTCCCTGCTCGGCAGGGAGTCTGCTTCTCCCTCTGACCCTCCCCCCTCTCATGTGCTCTCTCTCATTCTCTCCCAAATAAATAAATAAAATCTTTAAAAAAAAAAAAAAAAGAAATTTCTAGAAGGAAACATGGAAGTAGGAAACATGGAAGTTCTTACTTTACAATATGTTTATTTGAAGTTCAAGAACTTTTTGTGATAGAAACCAGAATGACAGTTCCTTGTGGCTGGGGGAGGAGGAAGAGAAGTTGAGTGGAAGGTGGCAACAGAGAACTTTCTGGAATGGTGAAGTTTCTGGATCTCCACTGGGTTGTTGGCTAAAGCAGGGTATACATTTGTCAAAACTCACTGAATTGTATAAATAAGATCTTTGCATTTCACTGTGTGTAACTATTTTGTCCAATCAAAAAGATGTTTATTCAGTTGTAGATTCCCTTTTAATACACTAAAGGTCTGAATGTTTTTGGTGTTTCCCATTGAAGAAAAATTGTTTTTGTGTGTTGCACAGTTACCTGCTAATTAGCTTTCCTAGTGCCTCATTTTCATGGCTACAGACATTATACTGTCAGCACCCTTCAAGTCAGTTCTGCATTTTGTTCTTTCATTAACAGCCGTGTTAGTGCAGAGACTGTTTCTTCCATCTTGTTAACCATTATGTCCATTCTCTGTAATGGCCAATTGATTGTTAATAAATTTCCCATGGACTCCTGAAAACAGGTAATTAGACTATTTTCCTTTCAAGGTCTGACTTTCCTTGTCTTTTGATCTGAGGATCCTATTCTGAGGATTTCTGGCTATAGGGCACCTAACCCTGCTAGAGTTTCAGATGCTTTGTTTACGAGGCGCAGATCTGTGTGAGGAAGATGCCTGGCTGCTGTAGCGGCTCTGCAGGTTGCAGGAATGGGAGGAGAGCCCATGATGGAGCAGTAACAAGAGCTGCTGAAACCGCACCAAACAGAAGCTGCACTCATTACATAGCTTCCTAAAACCAATCATCTGCAATGCTTTTGCTTCCTGAGTTTCCAAATGAACTGACAATATTTATGCTTAAAACTTGCAAGTATGTGTGGGCCAGGGGGGAGCTGCGTGGCTCAGTGGGTTAAGTGTCTGCCTTTGGCTCAGGTCATGATCCCAGGGTCCTGGGATCGAGCCCCCTCTCTGGCTCCCTGCTCAGCAGGGAGTCTGCTTCTCCCTCTCCCTCTGCTGCTTCCCCTGCGTGTGCTCTCTCGCTCTCTTTCCCTCTCTCTCTCCCTCTCAAATAAATAAATAAAATCCTAAAAACAAAAAACTTGCAAGTGTGGTTATAGATTGGGAAGTTCTTAATTTCAAGCCATGACTCCTAATAGTCTACATTTTAGGTGATCCGTGGGCAAACACTTTATTTGAAACATTTTCTGTTTTACATACTTTAGAAATAAATATAACAGGCCCATGAGACTCTTTGGTTCCTTTAAGGATACATTTCCGTATTTTTACAATGGATTGATTTAAAGGGAACTCATACAACAGACAGCACAAAAGGGATTATGAAGGTGATATGTGAAATGAAAGTTGGAAAATCCTGTTCTTGTCCATGGAAAAGCTGAAATGCTTTCCTGCCTGCCTTGCTAGGAACTATGAACTCTTTCCTCAGCTTTTCCTCTCTTGGACCTTGAGATGGCACAGCCCAGAATGCCACCTGCCTCTTCTACATCTGAATGTGGCCCCCATAGGAGAGGCAGCCTGAATGGGTTTGAGAAGGGGGTCTCTCTGCTGGGGGAGGGGTGGGCCACGTGGTACTGGTGCTGGCTGGCTCGGAAAACTGTGGCACTCTGGGATGCTGTCGGTTTTTTGGTCATTGTCACCCCTGTGACTAGGATTTAGGGAGGACACAGTGGTGGCCACTCCTCTTTTTTCTGCTTCCTGTAGTGCTTGCTGTCGTCCTCGCTATTCTGGTTAAAATGGTAGACTCTTGTGGTACTTAGTTTCAGAGTGCATGGCTCATTCAGGATCCAGCAGTAATGAAGCACAGTGGGGAGAGTTTCAATAGGAAGAAAGGGGTAAAACATGGTGTAAGTGAGATGCAAAAATAAACCCTGAAACTGGAAAATCTCACATGTAATTACCTAAATATAAGCGATTCAGGATTCCTAGATAAGTGTAGTATAGATGGCCTCAGTGAGATCCCAGTTCAGGGGTGTAGACATACATGCATCTGAGAGCAAGCTGGTGGGGAACGATGACCTTTTAGTTTTCAGATTCTTTTTAGTGAAAAGTGGCAAAGCAATATTTTAAAGCATAGGTCCAGGAATACACCAGAATGACTCTTTAATTTCAAGTATATGACTATTTCTGGAAGATAAAAAGGCACTCTTCTAGGATACTTCAATACTCATTATAAAACCACTTCTTTGATCTTTCCCCTGATATATCCCAGGTTTCACCAATGCAAAAGCCCCCCCCTCCCCCCCCCCGCCAATGCAGGTATTCACTGGAGAAGAAAAAGTCACTGTAAAATTGAGAATGTATGCCTTCTAAGCCATTGATCTGAAGTTGCCAGCTATAAAATCTTGGCAAAATATTGCTTCTGCTACGATATATATTTTATGACAGAGAAGAGTTGAGAGAATACACAAATAAATGTGTATTGTGCACCTTGCCTACAAAGATACTGTCAGCTCCTTTTTGGAAATTCTGGCTTTTGTAGATCTCATTATCAGGAGCTCTGATGTTCTTTTAAGGCGTCCCTGGGATGAGAATAACAGTTTAAGGGGCTGAACCTACAACCAGCTGAGGCCAGAGCTGATTATGTTGCATGGAGCAGAGTCATCAGAGGTTTCCTGAGCCTCAGGATGGGCTCTGTCCTGTGCTTGGTCTGTCCTGTCCTGTCCCTCGCTGGACTCTGCATTAGGATTTTGAGTGTGGCTCTCAGAGCATTCTGTGCCAACACAACAGTTATTGACCCCACTGCCCATTCTTGATGCCATTTCCTGAATTTTGGATGAAACTCGACACCCAAGGGCCTTTAGATTCCATCCCTGTCCAGTCCCTTGTCTGGAGTTGATAGACCAGGATAACACAAATCCCTGCAGAAATACCTGAGCCAGGAAGCCTGAAAGCAATCACAGTTTTTCTTTATTTAGAGCTTTACATGATTTATCAACTCAATTTTCTATACTTGCATATTGGAAAAAAAAAAAAAAAGAAAAAGAAAGGCTAAATTAGACACAACTTTTCTCCTAGAAAATTGAATGTGTATTATGCATGTTGGCATATTTATTTATGATGTACGTTCTTCCATTTACTGGACTTGCGGTAGCTTACATATCTTTTTAAAGTGCAAGATAAGATACTTATTTATATCTGCATCCCAAATGTCTAGCCTACTCCTAGGTATATTGTAGATACTCAGTAAATGTTTGTTAAATCAAATTGAATTTTAAAATAGAGCAGAGATGGTTCATAGGAAGGAAGAGATCATACCAGATGTCTGAATGCAACAGAATCTTATCATTGGGCCATTAATTTGTCTCTGAGCTTCCTAAATTCAGCACAGTATTCCCTTTGTAATAAATTGTTCAGGATTTAGTTTCTGACAGAACAGCCTATAAGCCTTACTTTGAAAGTAAAAGAATATAAAATTTATCTTAGCAGGCCAAATATAAAGAAGAGGTAAAACACAGTGGTCAGTATCTTTGTGTGTTTTTTTTTTTCTATTTATATAAAAGAGGATGCAGAAATATTTTTAAAGTGCATAGTCCTTATTTCCATACTCTCAAAGGTAGAAGGCACAATACTACACCGTATTTCAATGCCGGAATCCTCTGTGGAATCAGAGATAATGCTGTCTAGGAATCTCCTGTTTATATTACATTTTAATATAATAGGACTTGTATAATTTAAATGAATGGATTCCTGTTAAACTATCACTTCCAAATATTAGTATTCTTGGCAGGTTCCCAGTGCCAATCAGTTCGCAATTCCCTAGCAAGTACCAGTAGCCCAGCTAGTCTTGGCTTCTGATTTACAGAAACAATTCCAACAAGAGGAGACATCGTTGACATTCAGTGGTGAGCAGATTAGGAGCCTGATTTGTGTTCTTACCTGGAGAGAAGCCAGTTCATTTCAGTACAAGATTGAGGTGCAAGGGAGCTTTCATGGGGGAGCTAATGGGAAGCAAGTCAGTGGCCTTTGTCTGCACTTAGAATATAGATACTTAGACATATGTTTTCGTCTATTGTTTGTTTGTTTATAGAAAATTTATTATGGAATATTTCTAAATTCTTTGCAGATCTCTTTTCAGAAAACATCTTACAGGAAAGAAAGAAAGGGCGGTCTCAATGTATTTCAAGTGGGAAGAGAAATTCCTGGATTATTCCCTCACAACCTACTAAAATTTTTTTGGTGGGTCTCCATAACCTAAAGAGGAAGTACAAATTCTGGCATACTCCTTTCACAATCCAGTTCTCATCTTGCTTTCTCTGTCTCCCTTTACGCCCCCTGCCCATGCTATCTCCCTGCCCACCTCCCCTGTGAAGCACACACATCTCATCCCAGCTGTTTGTGCTCCAGCCATGCAGGCTTGCCTCAGCCTTGGCATAACCTGTACTTTCTAGTCTCCATGTGTTTTCTCACCTAATGACTTCTTTCTCTTCTTCCCATCCTCACCTGTCAGTAGACTAGCAAAGACTTCCAGTCCCGCACACTTATCTTTGTAGCAGCATTATTTACAATAGCCAAATTATGGAAGCAGCTCACGCATCCATCCATAGATGAATGGATAAAGATGTGGTAATACGATGGAATATTATTTAGCCATCAAAAAGAATGAAATCTTGCCATTTGCAATGACATGGATGGAGCTAGAATATAATGCTAATAAAATAAGTCAGTCAGAGAAAGATGAACACCATATGATTTCACTCATATGTGGAATTTAAGAAACAAAACATTGCTCATTAGCAAAGGCAAAAAAAGAGAGCCAAGAAATAGGCTCTTAACTATAAAGAACAAATAGATGGTAACTAGAGGGGAGATGGGTGGAGAGATGGGTTAAATAGGTGATGGGGATTAAGGAGTGTGCTTGTCATGGTGAGCACTGCATGATGTATGGAATTGTTGAATCAGTATGTTGTATACCTGAAACTAATATAACACTGTATGTTAACTATAATGGAATTAAAAAAATTAAATGTATTTGAAAAAAAAGACTTCCAGTCCCAGTTTATATAGTTCCTTCTTGAATCTTCTTAGTAAAATAAATCTTTTCACATGATTTGTGCTTCCATAGTGTCTTTGGTACCATCACATTATTTCTTGAAGTGTATATTCTTGTTCTACACATGAGATTGTAAATTCCCTGGGAACAATATTTTAATCAGCTTTTATTGTAATAGTCCAGTTCCTTGCTCATAATGTATACTAGAAAGTATTTATTGAATTTACTTGAAGAGCTTTGACAAAAAGTATCTTTCCTCATTCAACATTTCTTTCTTTCTTTTTTTTTTTTTTAAAGATTTTATTTATTTATTTGACAGAGAGAGACAGTGAGAGAGGGAACACAAGCAGGGGGAGTGGGAGAGGGTGAAGCAGGCTTCCCGCTGAGCAGGGAGCCTGATGTGGGGCTCGATCCCAGGACCCTGGGATCATGACCTGAGCCGAAGGCAGACGCTTAACGACTGAGCCACCCAGGTGCCCGTTATTCAACATTTCTAATTGAATTGCACAAAATATATCATAATAAAAATTATGAACATTAAGCACTTTGCTCAGTAGGGGTTCATTAACAGAAACATTAACTTTCTATTCTGAAATTTTCCTATAGAAATTGAGTCAAAATAATCTATGAATTGCATAGTTTAGATTCTTGAGAGGACCCAAAGCTTCTACCCTTCCCCAAACACACAAACATGTACCTTTTCCCCTTTTGGGTCATATTCCCATATTTGTGTCAGTTTGTTGTGAGTGAACTTTTGAATGGACCCTTGGATTACTTTTCTCTTCTGGAAATCCGTGTGGTCTCTGTTCCTCCTCAGACTTTAGGAGGTCTAGCAATACCAGGGTTGGTTTGCAGGGAAAGAATGCAAAGACTTCAATAGAATGGTTTCTTTCCTTGAATTTCTTTTTGTTCAACTCAGTATCACATCAGTAGGCCCTTGAAGACCAAATCAGGACATGTATATAGAGGAAATGTCCTCACCTAGGACATGGGGAGTATAGTAGATGCCTGGCTCATATGAGTAAGTAAACTTTTATTTATTATAATTTATTATATATAATTACATAATAAATAATAAAACTGATTTAGTAGTAAATAATTAGTAAATTAAATGAGTAAATTTTAAAAAGGATAAGATTATTAGTCTCTGACTCTTATTTTTATATCCAACAAAAATAGTTTAATATCCAACAAAAATGCATTAGTGAAGCTGATAGGTGTGTCAGGCAATCATCCTAATAATTATAGACTCAGTGTGACTCCATGACAATAATATGTGCTTTGGAGTTAGGCTGACTTGAATTTGAGTCCCAGTTCACTGACTAGGAATGTAACCCTGGACAGCATAGTTAACTTCTGAGCTTCAGTACTGTGATCTATAAAAATAAGAATATTAACACATTTCTTTGGGGATTATTCATATGCTTCTATTTCACGGCTTTTAACAAGACATTATTGAATGCTTTCATATAAAATTTAAGATCACTTTATCTAGTAAAAAATCCTGGCTGCTGGATTTTAATAAAAACTAGATTAAATTTATGTATTAGAAGGCTTGTTGTGTGTGTGAGTGTGTGCATGTGATAGTAAATCTTTCCATCCAAAAAAAAAATTGTATCTTTCCACTGGTTCTCATCAAGAAGATTTTCTTTTTTCTTCATAGAATTACTGTCTTTCTTGCTAAATGTATTCCTTAACATTTTATGGTGTTTTTCTATTTTTTTTTTACTAGTTGAGGATAAAATATATTCTGATTTATGTTTCCAGGTGCATTTTGTGAATAGAGAAAACCTATTGATTTTGGTACTGAGCACCGTCCCCGAATTGTATATTAATTCTACCAGTTACTTTATAGTAGAGTATCTTATATTTTCTGATCCTATCAGAAAAAGAGGCAGTTTTATATTTTCTTTTTTCTAAACATTTGTATAGATGATTTAATTTTCATGATTTATTGCATTCACTAGATCCTCTAAGACTATGAAATAAAAATGGAGGGGCGCCTGGGTGGCTCAGTCAGATGGGCATCTGCCTTTGGCTCAGGTCATGATCTCAGGGTCCTGGGATCAAGCCCTGCATCGAGCTCCCTGTTCAGTGGGGAGTCTGCTTCTCCCTCTGCCTCTGCTCCCCCTGCTTGTGCTCTCCCTCTCTATCAAATAAATAAATAAAATCTTTAGAGAAATGGAATAGTGGCCATTGCTTTCAGCTCTGATTTCAAATGAGATAAAGATAATATTGAGTTAAAGTTGAGGATAATATATTCTCTTGGTTTTTGTAAAATCTTCTGATTTTACAAATAGTTTCATTGGGATTAAATGCTAATTTGAGTTTTTTTCACATGCTTCCTTAGCATTTGAAAAATGTGATGTGACACCTGAATTTCCTTCCTTGAACTTTTAGATATTGTGGATTTTGGTAGCAGACTTTTTGGTTGCGTATTCCATCGCCATTCCTCCTTCTCCCTTTTTATCTTGCTAATAGAACTCCAACTTATACCTTGATCTGGAAAAGGGTGGCCTCTAAGAGCCCATTCCTAGGGATGGTTAGTGTTACCCCTATGGTATAATTGACATCCCATTTCCTTTTGTCAGAGCTCACTCTAAATCCAGGCCTGTGGCATAGTCTAATCAAGGAGACCTAAGAAGAATCCTTTTCTGATTAAAAAAAGAAGAAAAACCCCACAGATCTTCAGGAGAGAAAGCTTTTACATTTCTGCTTCATTCCTGCTTGGCCTCTAGAGTGAGGACATGATTCCATGAGCTGCAGCAACCCTATCTGCTGCGAGGTAATGGAGAATGAAGACAATGAAAAGTCAGTGTTCTAAGGGTAGAGGAAGAGGAAGGTTAGAAAACAGCTTGGCATAGATTCTGGGCAACTGAACCAATGTAGCTGCTGAGTGTGTGATTTCTTGTTCTGTAAGAAAATGCTCTATTTGTTCAAAATCCAAAATCCTGCATGACCTGGTCCCTGGCTTCTCTCTTGTCTTGTTACCTTTCCTCATTGACTGTGCTCCAGCCTCACTAGGCTTCTTGTTGTTACAAAACACAGAAAGAGGGGCACCTGGGTGGCTCAGTCGGTTAAGCGTCTGCCTTCGGCTCAGGTCACGATCCCAGGATCCTGTGATGGAGCCCTGCATGGGGCTCCCTGCCCAGTGGGGAGTCTCTCTTTCTCTGCCCCTTTCCCTCTGCCCCTCTCCTCTCTCGTGCTCTCTCTCTCAAATAAATAAATAAAATATTAAAAAAATAAAACACAGGAATAGTCAATTCAGGGACATTTACTCTCACTTTTTCTTCTGCCTTGCTAAACTACCCAAGGTATGTGTGGTGCTTCCTGACTCTATTCAGGTCTCTGCTGGATTGTTGTTTCAACAGAGTTGTTTGTTTGTTTTTTTTTAAAGATTTTATTTATTTATTTGAGAGAGAATGAGATAGAGCATGAGAGGGGGGAGGGTCAGAGGGAGAAGCAGGCTCCCTGCCGAGCAGGGAGCCCGATGTGGGACTCGATCCCGGGACTCCAGGATCATGACCTGAGCCGAAGGCAGTCGCTCAACCAACTGAGCCACCCAGGTGCCCTCAACAGAGTATTTACAAGAGCATCTCCCATCATATTCTGGTTCCTTATCCAGTTTTATTTTTCTTCAGACATCTTTACCATATGTAAACACATTATATGTATATTTTATTTGCTGTCTTTCCCTAATATAATAAAAGCTCCACGAGGGCAAAAATTGTATGGCTTCATTTATTGTTGTATCTGGGATACTTGGAAAAATAACTTGTGTACAGTAAGGCAATTAATGCATAGTTGTTGAATAAATGAAAATATGTTTGTTACAAAGTTATCCTTTCCTCTGCCTGCCCTCCTCATGAGATCATTTGCATTGCTTTTACTTTTCCAGTTTTCTCTACCCTGAGGTACACCAGTCTTCCTACCCTCAACAATTTTAGGGTTTACTGAAATAGTTTGGCACTCTTAATTCTACCCTAATAGACTTTCACTTGCAGTGTATTTCTTCAATTTCAAGGTTCTTTATATTAAGCTTTTTTTTTACAAATTCCCAGTTAGTTTAACTTTACCCATTTTTATAAAGGAGAGAGTTCCTTGCTCACTACTGTTTCCTCTTCTCTTTATCCTCAGTGTCAGTGTCATTCAGCTGAAGACCACCAGGGATATACCTGTAGTTGAGCAAGTTGAATTTATTGTTTATGACAATGAGGCAGCTGATACCATAAGAAACCATGGGGAGCCTTAGAGGATGGTAGAAAGGATTTATAGAATTCAGGTTTATGTTTAGGGATTTGGGGGATGGCTTAAGGAAGTGGGTTGGATACTGCAAGGAACAGGTGTTGTTCTATTATTGGGCATCTTAAAAACGTGAGTGAAGCTACAGATATAATTGGTAGAGTAGCAGACATCACTGGTATTAGCTGGAAAGGAAGATGTCTGCTCTTTTCTGGTTTGGACCATGTTCATATTTTGGTCTGAGTTCGGACATGATTACAGAGTGGTTTTGTTTTTGACATGACCATCAAGGACAGAAGGGCTTTGTCTGATGCTCATGTGCTGTGAGATTGTTTATGTTCAATGGGAGAATGCCGAGACCTAGCTCTGAGCTACCAGAAATTGGGCTGCTTTCCTCTGTTACCCTATCTTTGCATCTCTATTCTCATTCATTTGTTATCCCCTTATATTGATTTAAGCATTTTTCTCCTGTAAAGAACGTGGATGGTATACTACTGAATTTTGCTGTTCTCCAATATCTTCCTCTGACACATAAATGGTATAAGATTTTGAGTTTCATTCTCTCATTTCAGTAGATAGTAAAGGGTATCCCACTGACTTGAGACTATATAGTTGAAAACATAGTCAGATGACACTCTTATATTCTCTCCTTTGTAGGTGGCTTATTCTTTCTGCCTGGAACATTGTAAGATATTCCCTATTGTTGAAGTTTAAGAAATTTTCACCAGAATTTGCCTGATCTCTTTTCTCTTGTTTTCATTTTTAGATTAAGAAATTATATTTCCATTATTTATTTAATAACTATGGCTCTCCCAACTGTTTCTTTTTCTCCTTCTGAAACTCTTTATTTTTTAGGTTAAATCTTCTGTATCTATTTTGTAGTTGCTCTCTCTCTCTCTGTGTATGTATGTGATATGTATATGTATATAAATAGCATGTGTATGTGTGTATTAGTAATTTTTTTAAACTTTATGTATTTTATCAGTTGATCTAATTTGGGTCTCAAACAACCATACTCTCCTTATATTCATCTGGTAGATGTCAAATTAGAAAATGATCGTTATTAGCTGAAGAACATCTTGGTGGTGCTCCTGACTCTTTTTAGTGCTTTTAGTTTTTTTATGAAATTTTTCTATCTTTTCCAGGAACTTTATTTCACTGGGTATATATTCCTGTTTCTGCCACTGGACCCCCTTAATGGGTCTGGTTGTGTGTGTGTGTGGTTGTGCTCATTTTCTTTGCTTGTTGTTCAGATATTCCAAGTACAGGTTTTCTGTAAATGAAGGAAAGGAAATGTTGAAACACTTTGGCCATTCTCCTTCCTGGAAGGAGCTTTCCTGTTCCCCATATCCCCAGTCTCCTTGAAATCTCACTGCTTCAGGAGTTGGGGGCACTCAGCCCACTGGTTCAGCTACTTGTTGCTCTTCAGAAGATCAGGACGATGTGGTCCTCTTGTGGGGAGCTGATCTCACTCTTCCCCTAGGGGTCTATAGGTCTCTGTGGACCAAACTCATGCTTCTTAATGCTGATCTCTGACTGGGAACAGGGATGAAATTTTCTACCAGCCATTTTCATTGTTAGAATAGCCCAAGGCCTCCCTCACTGCCCACAGACCCAGAAACCATAGGCTCTGGAGAAGCTGCCATATTGGAGGAGAGGGTAAGGGAGCTGCACTTTAATTTCCATGTTCCCATAATTCTCTGTGTAAGATTTTTAGAGCACAATTCTATCTTTCTAACTACCCTCTTTGGTTGGTAAGTCTACTAGACATAAAATAAAAATTTTCACAGTTTTTTAAAGGCTTTTTCAATTAATTTTATTTACTTATGATTCCACAGTGGTTATTGAGTAGTTACTTTGGGCCATCAAACCTCTATGTACTGAGGATACAGCAGTGAACAAGACAAAGACACACAAATCTATGCTTCCATGGAGTTACACTCTTAGTAACCTCACACCCAATGTAAATGTTCTGCTTTAGCCAAGACCAACGTGCACATTGGCGAATTAAGCTAGTACATATTTTTGGTTGATCTGCAAGACTACATCAAGTCATTTCAGAAAACATCTCAGCTTTGACTAGAGCAAAATTGCCTTGTCTTAATGTTTGCTGTGATTTGTAAAATTCCATTTGGGGCTAACGGTATTTTTATGTTTGGAGAAAAGAATACTTTTTATATGAGGACTCCTTCATGGAGAAATTGACGAAATGGAGGCTGAGTTAACTTGCTGTTATTTCCTGCTGGGATACAATTAAAAGTGGAAAAAGGAGAAATAGGAAGAGTTTGAATAATTTACAGGAGGCAGCCATGTGAACACAACTGCAGGAAAAGCGTTTGACTAAATAAATTAAATGTATCAGTGTCAACCATCTACAACCCGTTTCATCATGAACCATCACTAATTTGTAAGGGGATTGAATGTGATGGGAACTTTAAAAGTGCTATCCCAAGTATGCATTTAAAAGAAATTCCATGTGGCTGTGTTTGGAAATCTTTGAGTTCATCATATTCAGGGATGGATATAGAATATTTACTGGAGTAAAAAATTAGAGATATTCTACAGTTATTGCGATTAACATCTTCAAAAAAGTCAAGAAAGGAGAAGAGTTTTTCCAAGTGATTGAAAACTTGAATTTTCACAGTTGAGTGTTAGAGAAATTATGTTAGACTTGTAAATTTGCATATCTGCATCCAGAGGAGAGAAAATAAATACCTTTAGTGTCCAATTGCTATGGAAAGGCCATCTGTCCACAGATGTTCATCAATTAGGGGAACTAGGATGTATCTAAATATTTGTGAGTTGTTACAATAGCATCATACATTGAAAAATAAAATCGCTTTTGTCTACTTTTTAAAGTCTTTCTAGATTGAATTTGTACTTCAATCACATCAAGATTCCTTTTGAAGTAAAGTGACTATAATGGACTTTCTCCTATTCAGTCACAAGACTTTTCCCCACTAGATTCCATTACAATAAAATGGTTAATCTCCCCACTCACTAATCTGTTTCTTATCTCAAACAGTATTTGATGTAACAACATTAAATACTATTTATCACTGTAAAACAGTGGAACAAAATAATTACAAAATCCTTTGGAGTTTATTAAAATAGCTTTGTAAAGATATTTTTGAATTTAAAAAACAAGCTAATAATCATCAACTTGCATTTTCAACCTGCCCATCTTTTATTTTCATGAGAGTAACCCCAACCAGAGTGTATTATAAGTTTAAATATGATTGTTAGGAAAAAATATTTTTTCAGCATTAATGAGTGTCCCTTACAAACAGTGAGAAATATTTAATTTCTTATCTCTTTCATTGAAAATTTGGAAGTGTTTAGAATATAACACAGCAAATGATATTTTTTTCCTTTTTTTGGCTCCCTAAATATTTAGAAATATTAATCTTTATAGACTTTCCTCAAAATGAAAAATAAATTCTAAGAACCATGTATGTCCTAAGAGCACTTTCTGCTAAAAGATGTCTGATGTTGTCAGCCCTCAGTACTGTTACAGAGATATTTTTTTCCTGAATCAGATACTGCGGAGGAGAGGGTATTATTTTATTAGAGCCGGGCAGTTTTATTTTTAAAAGTGCTTGGTTTGTTTTTGTTTTTTTGAGGGGGTGGGAATAAACCAAAATTGAAAGGTAAGAAAGGGTTTTAAGTTTTTAAGATTTGTTTATATAGTTATTACTTTAGTAAAAATTTCATGAATGGCTCCTCTTTATTTTATGTGGCAGTAAACTGATATTGATGAGAAAGATTTATTAGGAAAATTGAAGATAGTTTGAGGGTCATATTTCACTCAAAATACATTGAGACTATTTTAAGAAAACCTTTTTGTGAATTTCCTTTTAATTATATCTAGCTCTGTGTAAAATAGAACATTATGAAATTAACCCAGACAGCTAGTATGTTTAGGCCAAGAGAACAGAAATTGATTTAATTATTGAGCACAAGATAATCTAGCTAGCCAACCTAGATCATACATCACATATGAAGTAGATCTCAGGAGTATGTCGAGTGAGGTTTTCAAATAGTTTCTCTATGATTATTAATTTATGCATGCCTAGTGGATACAGGAAAAATATAAACTAACACGTGTTTGGTGCAATGTACTTTGCAGTCTTTCTCTCACTCAGTTTTTAAACTAGTTCCTAGAGGAAGGTACAGATACTTACCACCTCAACAACTAAGGCTTCTGGTTAATATGTAGCTTGTTCAAGACAAGGAGTAGCCGTTTGATTTCCAGAGTCTAAGCCCTTAACCCAAGCACTGTACTGGCTTCCGTGCTTTTAACCACAGCATCACATTGTTCTTTTCCTTATTGTTAAGTGGATACAGAGGGCCCAAACACTCATCTTTCAGTACAAAGCCTGGGGAGGGAAACCATGTCTGTTCAGATGTGCAGAAATCCAGATTACAAATTTCTTGAGCTCAGGACATGGAATTGTTTGTCTTTGCATTTGCAAAGCCTGCCACCTTGTGAAGCTCATCGCAAGCATTCAGAAAACCAGAATATTGCCCAACTTAAGTCATGCCTCTATCTTCTCCTTTGTCTACCTGAGCCTCATTGTTTTGGTTGTATGTTTTTAAATGAAGTATAGTTGACACACCACTGTTTATGTTGTTAACTGTTGTATAGTTGACACACCACTGTTATGTTGTTTCAGGTATATAACATAGTGATTTGACAACTCTCTATGTTATGCTGTGCTCACAAGTATAGCTACCATCTGTCACAATACAATGATATTACAATACTATTGACTATATTCCCTATACTGTACCTTTCATCCTCATGACTTAATCATTCCATAATCAGCAGTCTGTACCCCTTTTTCACTTTCACTCTTTTGCCCATCCCCTCACCCTCTTCCCCTCCAGCAACTGTCAGTTTGTTCTCTGTATTTATGGATTTGTTTCTGCTTTATGTTTGTTTATTCATTTTTTTTTATTCCACCTATAAGTGAAATCATACCGTGTTTGTCTTTCTCTGACTTGTTTCCTCTAGCCTAATACCCTCTAGGTCCATCCGTGTTGTTGCAAATGGCAAGATCTCATTCTTTTTTTATGGTGGATAATATTCCATTGTATATTATACCACATCTTCTTTATCCATTCACCCAGCAATGGACACTTAGGCTGCTTCCGTATCTTGGCTATTGTAAGTAATGCTGCAATAAACAAAAAGGTGCATATATCTTTAAGAATTAGTATTTTTGTTTTCTTAGGGAAAATACTCAGTAGTGGAATTACGAGATCATATGGTAGTTCTATTTTTAATTTTTTGAAGAACCTCCATAGTGTTTTTCACAGTGTCCGCACAAATTTGCATTCCCACCAACAGGGCAAGAGGGTTCCTTTTTCTCCATATCCTCACCAACCCTTGTTATTTCTTGTCTTTTTTGACTCTAGTCATTCTGACAGGTGTAAAGTGATATGTCGTTGTTTTTTAAAAATTTATTATTATTATTTTTTCAACCTTTTGATTTATATTTCCGTGATGATCAGTAATGTTGGGTATGTTTTCATGTATCTATTGGCCATCTGTATTCTTATTTGAAAAATTTCTATTCAGGTCCTCTTCCCATTTTTTTTTTATTGAAATGGTTTTTATTTATAGTTTTGAAGGCAGTGCTCCAACATCTTCTGGCTTCTTCTTCTTCTTTTTTTAATTTAATTTTATTATGTTATGTTAATCACCCTACATTACATTGTTAGTTTTTGATGTAGTGTTCCATGATTCATTATTTGCATATAACACCCAGTGCTCCATTCAATACGTGCCCTCTTTAATACCCATCACCAGGCTAACTCATCCCCCCCACCCCCCTCCCCTCTAGAACCCTCAGTTTGTTTCTCAGAATCCATAGTCTCTCATGGTTCGTCTCCCCCTCCGATTTTCTCCCTTCATTTTTCCCTTCCTACTATCTTCTTTTTTTTTTTTTAAGATTTTATTTATTTATTTGAGAGAGAGAGAATGAGAGACAGAGAGCATGAGAGGGGGAGGGTCAGAGGGAGAAGCAGACTCCCTGCCGAGCAGGGAGCCCGATGAGGGACTCGATCCCGGGACTCCAGGATCATGACCTGAGCCGAAGGCAGTCGCTTAACCAACCGAGCCACCCAGGCGCCCTATCTTCTTTTTTTTTTTAACATATAATGTATTATTTGTTTCAGAGGTACAGGTCAGTGATTCAACAGTCTTACACAATTCACAGCGCTCACCATAGCACATACCCTCCTCAAAGTCTATCACCCAGCCACCCCATTCCTCCCACCCCCCACCACTCCAGCAACACTCAGTTTGTTTCCTGAGATTAAGAATTCCTCATATCAGTGAGGTCATATGATACATGTCTTTCTCTGATTGACTTATTTTGATTAGCATAATACCCTCTAGTTCCATCCACGTCCTTGCAAATGGCAAGATTTCGTTTTTTTCTGATGGCTGAATATTCCATTGTGTGTGTGTATGTATATATATATATATATATATATATATATATACACCACATCTTCTTTATCCATTCATCTGTTGATGGACATCTAGGCTCTTTCCATAGTTTGGCTATTGTGGACATTGCTACTATAAACACTGGGGTGCATGTACCCCTTCAGATCACTACCTTTGTATCTTTGGGGTAAATACCCAGTAGTGCAATTGCTGGGTTGTAGGGTAGCTCTATTTCCAACTTTTTGAGGAACCTCCATACTTTTCCAGAGTGGCTGCACCAGCTTGCATTCCCACCAACAGTGTAGGAGGGTTCCCCTTTCTCTGCATCCTCATCAACATCTGTCATTTCCTGACTTGTTAATTTTAGCCATTCTGACTTGTGTGAGGTGGTATCTCCCTGAGGTTTTGATTTGGATTTCCCTGATGCTGAGTGATGTTGAACACTTTTTCATGTGTCTGTTGGCCATTTGGATGTCTTCCTTGCAGAAATGTCTGTTCATGTCTTCTGTGCATTTATTGATTGGATTGTTTGTTCTTTGGGTGTTGAGTTTGCTAAATTCTTTATAGATTTTAGATACTAGCCCTTTATTTGCATCTTCTCCTATTTTGTCAGTTGTCTTTTGGTTTTGTTGACTGTTTCCTTTGCTGTGCAAAAGCTTTTTATCTTGATGAAGTCCCAATAGTTCATTTTGCCCTTGCTTCCCTTGCCTTTGGCGATGTTTCTAGGAAGAAGTTGCTGTAGCTGAGGTTGAGGAGGTTGCTGCCTGTGTTCTTCTCTAGGATTTTGATGGACTCCTGTCTCACATTGAGGTCCTTCATCCATTTTGAGTCTATTTTTGTGTGTGGTGTAAGGAAATGGTCCAGTTTCATTCTTCTGCATGTGGCTGTCCAGTTTTCCCAACACCATTTGTTGAAGAGACTCTTTTTTCCATTGAACATTCTTTCCTGCTTTGTTGAAGATTAATTGACCATGGAGTTGAGGGTCCATTTCTGGGCTCTCTATTCTGTTCCACTGATCTATGTGTCTGTTTTTGTCCCAGTACCATACTGTCTTGATGATGACAGCTTTGTAATAGAGCTTGAAATCCGGAATTGTGATGCCACCAGCTTTGCTTTTCTTTTTCAACATTCCTCTGGCTATTCGGGGCCTTTTCTGGTTCCATACAAATTTTAGGATTATTTGTTCCATTTCTTTGAAAAAAGCTGATGGTATTTTGATAGGGATTGCACTGAATGTGTAGATTGCTCTAGGTAGCATTGACATCTTCACAATAACAGACCCATAACCACTAAGGAAGTTGAAGCGGTCATCAAAAATCTCCCAACAAAAAAGAGCCCAGGGCCAGATGGCTTCCCAAGGGAATTCTGCCAAACATTTAAAGAAGAATTAATACCTATTCTTCTGAAACTGTTCCAAAAAAATAGAAATGGAAGGAACACTTCCAAACTCATTTTATGAGGCCAGCATTACCTTGATCTCAAAATCAGACAAAGACCCCATCAAAAAGGAGAATTACAGACCAATATCCCTGATGAACATGGATGCAAAAATTCTCACTAAAATACTAGCCAATAGGATCCAACAGTACATGAAAAGGATTATTCACCACGACCAAGCGGGATTTATTCCTGGGCTGCAAGGTTGGTTCAACATCCGCAAATCGATCAATGTGACATAATACATTAATAAAAGAAAGAACAAGAACCATATGATCCTCTCAATAGATGCAGAAAAAGCATTTGACAAAGTACAGCATCCTTTCTTGATTAAAACTCTTCAGAGTGTAGGGATAGAGGGTACATACCTCAATATCATGAAAGCCATCTATGAAAAACCCACAGTGAATATCATTCCCAATGGGGAAGAACTGAGAGCTTTCCCCCTAAGGTCAGGAACACTGCAGGGATGTCCACTATCACCACTGCTATTCAACATAGTACTAGAAGTCCTAGCCACAGCAATCAGACAACAGAAAGAAATAACAGGCATACGAATTGGCAAAGAAGAAATCAAACTGTCACTGTTTGCAGATGATATGATACTTTATGTGGAAAACCCCAAAGACTCCACCCCAAAACTGCTAGAACTCATACAGGAATTCAGTAAAGTGGCAGGATATAAAATCAATGCACAGAAATCAGTTGCATTTCTATACACCAACAACAAGACAGAAGAAAGAGAAATTAAGGAGTCGATCCCATTTACAATCGCACCCAAAACCATAAGATACCTAGGAGTAAATCTAACCAAAGAGGCAAAGAATCTGTACTCAGAAAACTATAAACTACTTATGAAAGAAATTGAGGAAGACACAAAGAAAGGGATTGGAAGAACAAATATTGTGAAGACCTCTGCCCATTTTCAATCACATTATTTATTTTTTTGGTGTTAAGTTGTGTAAGTCCTTTATATATTTTGGATTTAACCCCTTATCAGGTATATCATTTAAAATATCTTCTCCCATTGAGTACGTTGCCTTTTGTTTTGTTGATGGTTTCCTTCACTGTGAAAGAGCTTTTTATTTTGGTGTGGCCCCAATAGTTTATTTTTGCTTTTGTTTCCCCTGCCTGAGGAGACATATCTAGAAAAGACTGATGTCAAAGTGATCACTGTGTATATTTTCTTATAGGGATTTTATGGTTTCAGGTCTCACATTTAAGTTTAATCTATTTTGAGTTTATTTTTGTGTATGGTAGAAGATAGAGATCCAGTTTCATTCTTTTGCATGCAGCTGTCCAGTTTTCCCAGCATCATTTACTGAAGAGCCTGTCTTTCCTCTATTGGGTATTCTTACCTCCCTTGTCATACATTAATTGACCACATAAGTGTGGGTTTAGTTCTGGTTGAGCCTTAATTTTTGAACCTTCTTATTTAATTACAAGTTCATAACTTAATATTCATTTAAAATTCTCATTGTTGTTGTTTGAATGGGACCCTTAAAGCTCCTAACAGATACTGAGTTTATAAATAAATAAGATCACCTGGGTATTCTGAAATTCACTCGTATCTTTGTTTTCTTCTTGTTTTTCTTCTCTTTCTCCTCTTCTTCCTCTTCCTCCTCCTTCTTCTTTTCTTTGCTAGCAGGAGAGCTTGTCAAATGAGCTGAGACTTGAGCACATTTATGGATTCTAGAATTTTGAAAGTATGGGTGAGAAGCTGTCTAATGCGATCTTCTCATTTTAGAGATTGGGAAAGTCAAGATCAAAAAAGTTATCCAAGATCAGACAGCTAGTTTGTATCACAGATCAAATCTAGGGCTTTATGTACCATAATACTGCCTTACTCAATGAAGGATTATATCTAAATGCATTTAGTTCTCATTAAGTTCTCTACGCATCAGTGATTCCTTGAACACGCTATGCCTCAGGCCCTTGGATTGTAGGGCTGGCTTCGTGTCTCTGTGACCTGCATGGCTGCCCAGCCGCTGCGCTTACTTTAATGATCTGCAGTTGCAATTTTGAGATTCTTAATAATTTTTAACAAGGGGCCTGCATTTTCATTTTGCACTGGGTGCTACAAATTTTGTAGCTGGTCCTGTCTGCTGGACATTGGTGACACAGAAGTGAACATTTGATCTTTTTTTTTTTTGAGGAACGCACAGTCTGATGAGGAGCTGGACACATAGAAGCACTAGGACTGGAAATGAGGGAGTAAATTAACTTTGCCCAGAAGGAGAAAGGGAATTCCAGGAGAAAGAGGTAACAAAGAGGTATAGAAATAAGCCAGTGTTGCAGTGAACAGTTCCAGTGGCTGTGGTGTATAAAGTAGTGGGGTTGGGGAAAGATGTCAAGGGAGAGGAGAGCCTGGAGGATGGGAAGCTGAACGTTACTGCCCTTGTTGGTGTGGGCAATATTGAAGGCCTGAACAAGTTCAACGGCCATGGGACTGGGCAGTTTGGAGTTTGAATGCGTAGGGTTGATGAGAAGTTCATGCAGAGGGACGGTCAGGATGACCCCAAGCATTCATGTCCAGTGCCTGGGTGGATGATAAATGCTATTAATTTAGAGAGGAAATAGAGGGGGCTGCAGCAAAATGAGCATATTGGTGCCGGTATAAATTTCCTCTCACCTATTTCACCACAGTATTCAATCTTTCTGTGAATTCCCAAACTGCGGTGACTTCCATGCATTGTCCACCTTTTGCAAACCTTCTTGTCTTTCCTGTCTCATCCTTCTTCCCCACCCTCCACCTTCACACATTCCATACATTTACCAAGTGAGAAAATGGAAGCCACCAAATTCCCCATCTCCCCACCATCTATTGCTATATTTTCCCCCTTTTTACCTCTGAGCCCACCTTTCCAAGGGTGGCATCTCTACTCTTGATCCCGTAGCTTCTGGTTTCTCAGGTGGGTGTGTTTTCTCTCCAGTTCTCTACCTTTCTACTTTTTAAATTCTTCTTGATGTATAAATATGCCTTTTATCTCCCATTTAAAAAACCACAATGTCCTGTGCTCTACATTATAAGAATATTTCCAGGGTATTCTTCTAAAAATCTGTCTCTACGTATTTTGACATTCACATATCTAAATACATTTAGTTCTCATTAAGTTCCTTCACTCTCTTCCAGTTTGCTCTTCAACCCACATAATATGGTTTCCACTCCTGATATTCTATTGAAGTGGCTCTTGTGTATGGCTTTCTTATTGCAAAGTCTAATATTCACCTTTCATTCTTCATTTTGCTGCACTCGACCATTTTCCTTGAACTCCCTGTTTGATTAACTTCCGTAGTGCTATTTTTCACTTTCTGTCCTTGCAGGATCGCTGCATACAATGTCTGCATGTGATCACATGACAAGGATCAGTCCCGGAGGCAGCCTTCTCTCTTACTTCATCTCTTGTCACCTGCTGTCCTCTCTTCATGTGCCCTCTACCTCCAAAATTCACTTCCCTGGTCCAGCCCTTCCTTCCTGATCCCTAAAGCCCGTTCATTAGCTGTCCACTTCCTCTCTGGCCTCT
Source organism: Mirounga leonina (assembly GCF_011800145.1). Classification (NCBI taxonomy): domain Eukaryota; kingdom Metazoa; phylum Chordata; class Mammalia; order Carnivora; family Phocidae; genus Mirounga; species Mirounga leonina. The sequence goes on from NW_023270415.1 coordinate 14,272,943, forward strand.
CGAATGTAAGAATTCCAAAGCATAGCCCTTGATCCCCTCCCTGTCACCCATGTCAGTATCTTCGGCCAATTCTTCCATCTCTGGCACCTGTTCCCACCCTGTTGCTCATGACAGAAATCCGAGAGCCTCACACTCCCCCTCATCTCTCATACCTGCTCCATCAGCAAATCTTTTAGGTTCCATCTCCCAATGGCTCTTGAATGTATTTGCTCTACTCCATTGCCATAATCATTAGCCTGTGATGAGCCACCACCCCTTGCTGGACCACTTCTAGCATCTGCTAAACAGACTGCTCTATCTCCTCTTATTCTCCATTTGGCAGCCAGGGTGCCCTTTCCAAGAATAGCTCAGGTCGGATTCTGCCAACAACTTCCTACCCCAGTTAAGAGGCTAAGCCCCAGTCTATAACCGAGATTGTCTGCTCCCTGCCTTCCCCTATAGCCTGACCTCCCTCTGTCTGCTTGGCTGCAGCCACATTGGCCTTTTTTTCCTGTCCTGAAAAGTCCCATGCTCTTTCTACCCAGAGCCTTCCCACATACTCCTCCAAAGAGTCGGTTCCCCTACTCTTTGTTTTTAGGGGTCAGTGTAATGTCACTTTTCCTAGAGAAGCCTTCTTTTACTTTCTAACCTTATTTTTGTCCTCCATGGCATTTTCCTAACTTTAGCTACATATTTATTCAGTGGACTGCATGGACCTCCAAGACCATGAGCAATCCATGTGCATAGGGGACTGTCTGCTCTCTCACCACAAGATCCCTGTCACTCACAGAATCCCAGCGACAGAGTGGGTACTCAGTAAATACTTGACATATAGATGAATGAATGAGGAGAAGTTTAGGGACGAGAAGAGAATGTTTTCCCTGTGCTCCTAAGACATAGCTTCTCCGAGTTGAGGAACCCATGCCCATCTCATACAGCTAAGCCGTCAGTGTTTTGTGTACTAACATTAAATTGCTACCAAAGTCGAATACGTGTTTGATTTGGTCGTTTCTCTCCCTTGTTGGTAAAATGTTTTGGGATTTGTGGAAAGTATTTTATGATTCTATCATTTTTCACCTTTATGCATTCGTTTTTTTCCTTCTGTTTTGATTTGGTTTGGTATGGTTTGGTTTATGGAATTAGCGCTGGACACACTTGGCGAAGAGAAGAACCGCCCATCTTGTCCGTAGTCACTTGCATTGCCTTTGCGTTCTGTGGGGCAGGGTGTCAGGGTGGCTGGTGCCCAGATGAAGCCCTGTCATGGGCCTGTTTTATAGGAAATGGAGCCCCACGCAGTGGTTCCGTGGCCTGGCCACAAGGACAACCCCTGGCCACAGGCTTCGAAGTCCTCGTCCCCTGTTTACACAGGTCTGTCTCCCAGGGAGACTGAGTGTCTGGTAACCTTGCTGGAGTCAAGGCTCCTCAGATCGAGAACTTGGGGTAACAAGTGCAGAAGGGCTTTTTCTGCCTTCACAGAAAGGTTTAGCTTAAATCAATTTTATTTTATCACTACAGTTTTTCATGTATAGATAGGATCTATATTCAAGATCACTTTAGAGACACATTTTGTGAATTTAGGAGTTAATGGTAATTCCAAACAAAATCTATGCAATACGCTAGGTCATGTTGTGTCCTTTATGCCTTTATGTAAGAGACCTTTATGAAAATGTCCATAGATGGTATGTTAAAAGAAGGGTTTTTTAGTTCCTCTTAGAAATATGACACTAATTGAACAATATGTGGATGTGGAGAGGCTTTATTTTATTGCTTTTGCCACATTTTTCTCCATTTAAAATGAAACACTACTTTGTTATCAATTTTGGGTTTATTCTAAACTAAAAAATATGCTACTTTGAACACAAGTGTGGATCAGGAAATTGTAAAATAGAGATTTGAGGAATGGTGGTGCTATCTGTGTTGAAACCATAATCAGAAAAAGAGTCACTTCCCTTTCACTGGCAGGATCTGTGTGGCTAAATGATGTTCACCTCCTGTAGTAGCTGTAACAGTTCGCTGCTGTTGACCGGAAGCAACATTGGTATCATCCATTTGGACCCTAGTTCGTATGTGTGGTGGTGGCTATGGTGTCTGTGTATGTGGGTTGGCAGGGGTGGGGGAAGCCCTCCTGAGAAGTGGCTATGCAATAAAAATGAAAGTTATAATAACCTGGAACATAATTATATTATTTTAATTCAAAATAGATGAGAAGAACTGTTTTGGAACAGATGTATAAACAAAAATTAAATTAAAGGAGAAGCAACAAATGAAATTGTAATCCTACTGATATATCACTTATCTGTATCTGGGGAACAATAATTAAATAAAGTTAGGTATGGATCGTAATGAGATTATCCACTCAAATGGAAAAGCAAAGACAGACTTCAGTAAAAAGTTTTATTTCTAATTATAAAAAAAAAATAAAAATCATGGTCAACTTTAACCTATTATTACCAGATTCAAAATATATAGTTCTAGTAATTAAAAATGAAGTCATGAAATAAAAATATTATAGTTGGGATAAATAAAAGTTAAAAAATCCTATTTAGTTAAAGTAAGTCTTTTTATTATAATTTCTAGAATTTATCCTAATTTTAGTGCTTGACAGCAGATGGGGAAAATGGCAAAATATTTTTTCATATAAATAATTTAAAATGTTTAGAGAAGACAGCTAGCAAGGAACATTTCTGGTGGGGCGGAGAGTGTGAGATAGGGTCAGAAAGTGCTCTGAGCATTTTTGATCCATTGAATCATTAATATGATCCTTAAATGTGTGCTTTCTTTTCTCCTCAGCCAGATTTTTAAGTTCCTTTAATAAAGAAATCATTATGAAATATAAATTAGAGTGGATAAGAGAGTGTACTATAAGAAAATAAAGTATATATTATAATAGTAGTAAATGTCACAGAAATGGTGAAGGTCTACAGATAGAAGACTACCAAACCTTATAAAGAATAAAGATTTTAGTACACAAGGAGGCTGGTCATTGCTCTATTTTTGCAAATATTAAATATATAAAAAGTATGAATTCTCTGTAATCTACTCCATATGTTTAAGGAAATTAAATCACAGTCTCAAGGAGGAAATTCTGTAAATTCAAAGAAATTATTCTTTTTTTTAAAGATTTATTTATTTATTTGACAGAGAGAGAGAGAGAGAGAGAGAAAGCACAAGCAGAGGGAGTGGCAGAGGGAGAGGGAGAGGGAGAAGGCTCCCCACTGAGCAGAGAGCCCAATGTGGGGCTTGATCCCAGGACCCTGGGATCACGACCTGAGCGATTGAGCCACCCAGGAGCCCCACAAAGAAATTATTCTGAGGTTCGCTTGAAGTAAACAGTAGTAAGATATAAATGAAAAAAATGTGAAATGTTATTTAGGCTAGTATAGATATATTAAAAAACAAATTAATTTAAACACAGACTTTTCTGGTTTGGGCACAAAAAGAGAGCTCTAAAACAGGACAGCTTTCCTAGCAATATTTCTTTATATTTTGGAATTTAGTAAATACTGAAAGAAGCATTACAAAAAAATGAAGTTGGAGGAGGATTACTTAATAAGTGGTATTGTGGAACTGATTAGAAATTTAGGGAAAGATGTACATAAAACCTTACCTTAAGCTCAGTTTCTACAGGAAGATGATTCTCTATTTTTTCCAGATTGGGAAATCACAAAAGAAAGGATCTATGATTATACGAAGAGTAAAAATTGTGTGGTGAAAATTAAAAAGTCAAGCAAAAGATTAATATTTGCAACAATATAATGAAGATATTTTTATACTGAGTTCAAAAAATAATGAGAATTATTAAAACTTAATAAATGAATGCCAAAAGCTGTTCATTTTGACATTTCTTAAAAAATGAAATTAGACAAGTATCCAACAATAAAAGGGATACTCAGATAAACTATAGAATATCTTCTACAGGGAAAAATAGGCAGCATTTTAAAATAATGGTAAAAAATGTAAGTAGCCACAAACAAAAATGCTTGATGCACAGCAATAAATGAGAATGCAAGACACAAATTTGGTGCAATCTTATTATGAGGTAAAAAGATGTCTTAAAACACAGGAAAGGAATACACACACATTATGAAATCTGCATAAAAATGTTGCATAAAGACTACAGGGCGTTTTATTTTTCCTCTATTAGAAAAGCTTTCATTGTCATCATTTTATAGTTTCTAAATTAAGAATAAGCTTAGAAAGTTTACTAATAAGAATCTGAGCAAGTTCATGTACTTGAAAAATAAAAAGCAAAGGAAACAATCATAAAATTTTTATAATTATTTTTATTCTCAAAAGTTTTACTGTACACATCAATATAATATTTTCCATTTGATTATCATGTTAAATATCAATTTGAGATAGATATTACACAGGAAAATACAAGTGATATCTTTAGGAGTGGATGATGTAAATTGTTAAGTATATTTTTAGCACTAAGAGGATAATTATTTTGTTTTTCATTTGAACTAATGTTTCTTGTAGAGTGCCATTGTGGTGGTGGAAAATCTGGTAATTGTTGGTGTCCTTATTTGTCTTTCTTTTTACACATCTAGGATGCTCCTCTCAGAGCCAGCTTCCAGTGTAGATTCACTTAATCTCCTGTGTGAGAACTATCCCCACAATCTGCTTTTTGCTTTATTGTCCACTGTCCTATATCCTCAGTATCATTTAGCTCATCTGAACAGAATAGAATTGTAGAAATGAAATCTGGCTCCACCTATTCTATACCTCTTTCCTCTTCATGTCTCTTTCATGTTATGGGATCCCTCTGGGTGCTTGGCAGATAGGCAATGGGTGTTTTCTGTAGGGCCAAGGAGTTGGGTTGAACTTTATGGGAATACAAAGAAATCTGGAAACTACATAAGGGAGCCTAGGTCTACATTCCAGAATGTCGAATCAGGGAGAGGCTAGGTCAGGAGGGAGTTTGGGAGATAGAGAGGAAGAATGAATTCAGAGTAGGAAGCTAGGGGATAAGATTTTACAAAAACCAAGTTCTAATTAAATGGAAGGAGGACAGGGCTAGAAGGCTCCAGAAGCAAAATAAAGAATAAAGAAACTGCACATATTTTCATTCATGTCACAAGTATTTACTGATTGCCTGCTCTGGGCACACCCTGGGCAGGACTGTGGCATTGTGGTCATGCTAGAGTGATGGAATGTGAGAGCCTGAAAAGGATTTGTGTAGTGAGTGGACAAGTAGTTAAATTATCTACTTTAGATATGACATGCACATGTGTTCAGTGGTCCTGGTCTGGTCTTACATGTTGTGATTGGCTTTCCCTTTCAGGGAAAGTTAAGACAGCACTAAAAATATATATCATGGCTTCAGGAACAGGGAGAATTTTTCTTTGCATAAACAACTATCTGGATCTTGTACTGCTTCAAGCAATACATATTGGGAATCTATATATGTTAATGATATAGTTGCCCTTATTTTCTGATAATGTTCAATGTACTGGAGTGGGCACATTGATATATGTAAGTATATATACATTCCTTCAAATAGACCTTTCCAACTGCTAACCTTCAAGGAATTGTGTTTCCTTCTTTGTTAATAGCCATTTCTTAGCAAAGAAGTGGTGTGTATCAAAAGTACACTCCTTTAGCATATTTTGAGATGAAACAGGCCAGTCAAATAGGGAGAAGAGTGGTGATTCATGATTCTTGGCCCCGATTACTTCTATGTCCAGTGACAGATTATCCAAAACCATGCAGGTTGAAAGGGAAAACTTGAAATCACAAGCTCACACTGAAATATTAGTTTAAAGAGATGAACTAGATATTGAGAGGGATGAAAGCTTTGATGTCCCATTAGTTAGGCTTTTGAGTCCTAAGGAATATGAAATTAGGCTACTACTCTTCATTTTTGTTGACTCAGCCATTTAAAATACTCATTGGTGCACTTGGGGAATCATAAAGAATTATAGCTTCTTAAAGTGCTGTCCACTGGGGTCCTGTTCCCCTTGTCCCACTTCAGGTCCAAGGGAGTTAGTCTGAGCACTTTTTCTGTCTGACCATGGTCAAGATTTATGGTTTGCCTTTTAAATGCATTAGCTATAACTCTAGGCTCTGACTAACAATGATGACAATGATGATGGTGACCATAGCTACAGCCACATTTCTGGAGGACTTATTTCTCCAGTAGGAGCATTTCAGTTTGAGCCCTCCTGTCTCTTTCCCACTGGGAGTTGGGGAGGATGGATGGCCTGAGGCTTGCAGTTTGGGAATGGTGTGTAAATTTCAGGAAAAATGAGTTTTTATCACTTGGTATGTGCTAGGTAAAATTAGAGCTTAAACTACCATGTCTTCCAGGAAGTAAAAGTCAAGATCACAATTTAAAGTAAAGATTATACTTTGTGAAAATATTTTAATGAGATGTAATATCAAATAGTAGTAACATAGCACATATGTAACAATAAAAACTTCTATGCGTTTGAACTCATGAAGTTGATTCTTGCAAGTCCTGTGAAGTAGATATGAAAGGTTCAATTCAGTCGTCATATTTTAAGGGGAGGGATCCAAGGTGTAGAGAGCCTAACTGACTTGCTTGGAGCAGGGAACTAGACAGGAAGATCTTCAAGTAGGGAACCCCAAGCTGCATGCATAAATTATATTCAAAAACAAAACAAAACAGAACAATGAAAGAAAAAAAGAATATCTGGTTTTCATGTTACTCTATCAATTTCCCTTTGTCTCACTGAGTCTTTAATAAAGTCTTAATATTTTAGAATGGGTCCCAGCAGAGTCAGATATAATTAAATTAAGCATCCTCACTTGGCCCAGAGTTGTGAAGGGGAGAAGCTGTCAAGGACTGTGGCAGCAGGAGTCATTGAGAAATCCTTTAGGGGAACAAGTGTCACAGCCATGGGGCTGGCTGCCCCAGTCCTCACCACACTTCTCCCTGGAATCCCTGGGAGGTTCAAATTCTTGTTTTATGAAGGAAGCCAAAGACACCCTTTTCCAGGGAGTGACTCCACTCTTGATGGTCATCCTGGCTCTCAACCACATCTTGAGTGTCACCGGGAACTGCTCGACCTCTACAGTCTTATACTCTGTTCCCTGGATCCCAACTCCCACCACGCCCACTTCCCAACCTCACTGAGATATCCATGTCACATCCCTTGTCAATTCTTCCCTTCCACTTTTCTTGCTCATCTTGGGATCTTTACTTCTTCTACCTTGACTGTGAATCTCCAGTTCAGCTGTTCTTCCATCTGTCATTTCAATGCCCTTTATCAATCTGCTGTAGCTACCCTACAGATTATTAAGTCTGTGTCAGTCTAGTCATCCACCAGCACCTGGGTTTTTGAATGATGTGAAGAAAATGACACTGATTTTCTGATACATGTTTAGAGTCTACACTTTAGCTAGACCCACAGGACTTTTATGGGAATTATATTCTTATTCCAAAGATCATGTATTCACATTCCTCAGAATGATTATTCCATATCTTAATGGATCACTTAAGTACTTATATCACCAACAGCCTTTCTCATACTGAATAAAAGACAGGCCTGAGCTACCTTAAATGCTCATTTTCAGACCTCTAGATACATCTATATTCATAGTCCTTTTCCCCTCCTTTCTGGTAGGGTCGTAGTGGTGTCTCATTGTTTTAAAGTGCCTTCCCCTAATGTCAGCATGGTTAAGCACCTTTTTCATATACCTGTTGACCATTTGAATTCCCTCTTGTTTGGTGCCTGTTCAAGCCCTTTGCCAATTTAAAAAAAAAATTTTTAATTAATTGATATTAGGGTTGTTTTTATGGATTCTGGATATAAATCTATTAGTATTTACCTATGTTACAAATATTTCTTCCCATGTGTGGCTTGCAGTTTTACTTCTTAATGATTTCTCTCTTGTAAGTTTTCAGCCTCTTCCTTTTTCTGCTGCCTGCTTTACCGGATTCCTTCTAGTTGTTAATGTATGTGTTCTTAAAATCTGTCTCCACTTGCCCTCTCTTCTTCCTCCACTTTTATTAACTTCTCAAATAAATGCAGTCTTCTTTTACCTGTCATTCTTCAAAAGCTGGCTGTAACAAATGCTTCCTTACCAACAAAGGCCATAGATACTTCCAGTTTTCTTTTTCCTTCTGGTCTGATTTGAACTCCCTGGAGCATTTTACAGTGCTGACATCTTGGTCCTACTTGACACTCCTCTGCATCCACTGATTTGCCTCTCTTGACTGTCATCCCATATTTACTCAATATTTATTGAGCAGCTGTTGTATTCCAGGCGCATGGAACTTAGCCTCACGGAATCTCCAGTCAAGTGGCAAAGACTGAGCCTGGAGAAGCAGAATCTGGTTCAGGATGCAAAGGAGAAACATCAAGGCTTTGTGGGAATAAGAAGGACCCAGACTGGTTTGGCAGGTTGTAGGGAATGAGGAAGGCTTCCCAGAGGCAGTTATGTTTCTGCTGAGACCTGAAGGAAAAACGGCATGGCCACCATCAATCCACCACATTTCATAAGACTACAGGGTTATAAATTGTAAACCTGTTTTTCTTCTAGTAGTGGGGGCTCACTGAAGATAGCTGTGGCTTATTCTTTCTTGTATTGCTCACACGGAGTCCTATGACCCACCAATAGTGTAGGGGTAATAACTCATTGAATAGTCAAATCAGTGCATATGTGGTGGTGATTTTGAATCATACCAAATATATATATAAGGCTTGGCTCTTTAATCCTGAGTTTTATGAAATTTGGGATGACCTTAGTATTGGCAAAACACATTTGACAGAGCACAGGCCGAGAAGGCTGCAAAGATTCATAGACGCTGCCCTTTAATTCTTTTAGTGAGGCCCACTGCAGTTTTTCTACATGGCACTTGGCTTTAATCTTCCCCGTATAAAAGTGATTTAGTGGGTTACTGTCCTTTGGCTCTAGAGCCTGGCCATTTGGTTTAGGTCAGTAATGGTCCCAAAGGAATAACCTTATGCCACTGGACCATGGAGACTCAGACACAAAACACGCTGCCCCTGATATATTTCCCCTCCATCGTCCTCAAGCATCTTGTAAATAATAGCCTTTACACATTAAGTGCCTTCTGTGGGCCAAATATTGTACAAGGTGTTTTTGTTAATATTATCTAAGACCTCAACTAATTCTGTAAGATAGGTATTTTATAGATTAGTAAAATGAGACACAGAGAAGTTATGTACATAGTACCAGATCACATCGCTAGTGGTGGTGGAAGATTTGAGCTCGTGTGTCTCTGACTCCACACCCTTATCACTACACATCTCCTTTCAAACTCTGCTCCGATCTTTTCCTCTGCTTCTCTAAGGTTTCATTTACTCTTTGGAGACTGAAGTGTTCAAGAGGAGGGAGATCTGATTTAATCTTCAGTCATTCATTCATTCCACAAGATGTTTTGTGCATCATGTATTGAGGTTATACAAAGAGGAATATCACACAGTCCCTATCTTGGTGGGGTGAAAGGGCAGAGAAGCCGATAAACAAGTTGTTCCATTCGGGGAGATAAGGGCAACCAGAGAGTATGCATACGGGGAATGCAGTACAGCACATGCAGCGAGCAGGGCATCTTTCTTGGGGTGGCCGGCACTTGGAGGTTCCGTGTAGTATCCCTGCTCCAGGGGCCTCTAATTTATATATGTATAAATATGTATAAATATATATAAGCATATATATATATTTAAAGATTTTATTTATTTATTTGACAGAGAGAGGCACAGCAAGAGAGGGAACACAAGCAGGGGGAGCGGGAGAGGGAGAAGCAGGCTTCCCGCAGAGCAGGGAGCCCGATGCGGGGCTCGATCCCAGGACCCTGGGATCATGACCTGAGCCGAAGGCAGACGCTTAACGACTGAGCCACCCAGGTGCCCCGGGACCTCTAATTATAGCCCCAACATGCTGAAGTATATGGTTAGACTTGTTTGACAAGAAGACAACTGGCTTACGTGCCAAGGTGATACAGCGTGGCCTGCAGGGCTTGTAACTCTTAGAGCTTCTCTGTACAGGTCTGCGATTCCAGCTTCCCACACTGGTGGGATGAGCAGAGAGGCCAGCCTTTGGCTGGAAAGGACTCTTCTGGCATGCTGTGAAGGGCACTTTGTTGTACTGTCTGTCACTGTGGCACTCCCTATCACTGTCCTGTTCTAGTGTTTGTGCACATGCCACCGACCAGCACCAAGCTGCAAGTGGCATAGATGTTGTCCTCATGAGGAGTACACACCCCCATCACCAGACAGCTCTGATCACCTCTCCCAGGACATCTAGGGCTTCTTGCAACTTATAGCCTCTCAGTAAGTTCTGGGGAAAGAGCAGAATCCGGATTTAGTCAGCTTGGGGCGTCTGGGTGGCTCAGTCGGTTAAGCGTCTGCCTTCAGCTCAGGTCATGATCCCAGGGTGCTGGGATCGAGCCCCACGTCAGACTCCCTGCTCAGTGGGGAGCCTGCTTCTCCCTCTCCCTCTGTCTGCCGGCTCGTGCTCTCTCTCTCACTCTCTCTCTATCTCAAATAAATAAATAAAATCTTAAGAAAAAAAGGATTTAGCCACCTCATTGGATCTTCCCATGCCTCAAGCTACACATGACATGGACTAAAGCTATTCAACTTGGGGAGGTAAAAGGGAACATCCTCAGAGTTTTCTGTTTCTGACTCTGCCTTTCTGTCTGTCCCCTCCCTCTCTCTCTGTCTCATCAGTACACACACACACACACACACACACACTGTGATTGCTGTTGGCATTAATATGACAAAAACAAAACTCCAAAATCAGTCCTTCCAATTTGAGTCAGTCATTTGAAAGAACAACGGAATATAAAGGAATGGCATATAATGGAAGTAAATATGAGGGTTACCTGGTGCAAAACCAAAGTTGAAATTAAACCAGGGATGTCAATAGGGCCTTAAACTTTGGATTTCATCTACAAAAGCCCTACTGAGTGTTATCCTGTCCCCTGTACCCTTTAGAAAATTCTTGGTTTTCAGCAGCTGCCACCACAGGCTGTCCCAAAAATAGTCTGAATGCCACTCCTTACTCAATCTGAGTGTTCCCACTTCCCTAATTACCCTACAAGGCTTCCAAGATGAATAAAAACATGCCCATCTAGCACTGCCCCCTTGACATGTTCAGAATTCTCAAATGAAGCTATTCATTGAGGCATGACTTGGCAGTGTTTTCTATTTCAGGTTCGCCAAATGGGTAAACCAAGGGCATTCATGTGGGTTACCTATTCATTAGAAAGAAAGCACTTCTCTATTCTTGCTCATTAGGCTCTTGTACTTCCCTAAACCACATGAATAAAAGGCACCCTTTCTTCGTACCTCAGCTGGGTTCCCAACTTCTTTTGCAGTCCTTTTTATCAAAGGGAAATTTACAGGTCAGGATTTCAAAGAGCGGGCATTATTTCTTGGTGCTATACAGAAAAATAATTAAAGTTTATTACACAAAAGCTGTTTCTCTTTAGCTTTTTTTAAAAGAAGTTGTAGCGATAACAAGGAAACTGCAAACATTAATTTTAAAATATCATTTTAACTAATCTTATGCTTTGTTATAGTTACAGACTAGCCCAGGTTAGTTGACCAAAAGACATGTGAATATGTCCATTGGAGGTTTGATAGTGATTTCTGGCTTTTGTCATAGTGCCAGGCACATAGAAGGTACTCCATGAATATTTGCTGCATCATGATGTAACTCTTATCCTCTCTTTTGCCCCAGAGGTGAGAAAAACTAACAGGAGATCACCAAAGAACATGCTGCAGGGGCTTATTTCCTTCTTAGTAACCAAAGCATATTCTTCTTAGTAAACAAATGCATAAGGGAAAAACAATGATGGTAGGACTTAATGTGATGATAATAAACTATTATTTAGGGCATCTTTGTCAAAAGATTCATGTCCTGGGGTTTCTCTTAACAACAGTGATTTACAAAGGTTTGGGCTGTTAACTCCTCCCACTCGTGCCTCTTAAGAACACAGTGGCATCTTGACAAGTTCATGTAGCAAATCACTTGAGCTGTATACCTGAACTCTAATGGGTGGAGGGAGGGTACAGTGTCACAGTTTTGTTCCCTGGTCATGATTCGGGACTCCTTGAGACTTTTAAAAACAAGGCCTAGAATTCAAATAGAGCAGGGTCGATTGGGAAAATATGTTCTTCAGTGGTCGATTTACTGTTTCTTTTGAAAAGAGCTGTGCTCTTTGGTCACTAATTCTATAACAATTAAAATGAAATATGTGAAACCGTTGAACGACACCTGCATGAGCCTAATAACCCTGGGAGTGCTCCAGTGTGCGAGCTAAGCTCCCTGTTCTCATTTGCTGAAGTCATCGCAGGGCTCTTGAAATACAGCCAATGACTGAGGATCTAATTTTTAGCCCACTCATTTCCTACCTCATGCATTTTTGATAAAATTTTCCCCAAAAAAGCTGTTTGCTAACACCTAACTGTTCTTCAGGGTGCCCAGGTGAGCTTTATCCAGACCAGATAATGCTAATTTTGCAGAAAAGATTGCCTTAAAATGAGGACCCTTTTGGAAATTGTAGCTTAATGTGGTGAAGGGATTTACATGCATAATTTGGAAGCTATGAGAAAATATAGTTGACTTACCAAAGAATAGTATTGACAGGCCCTCTGTTACTTTTTCTCAAATTGGAGATAATACATCTGAGGTAGGAATCAACTTATTTTTCAAAAATTTCAATGTGAAAAATAAGATAACTTCAAATTCAAGTTGCGAGGATTGTAGAATCTTTCAAAATAGGTATTGAAAATATTGTCTGATTAATAAAAAAAATACAGCACCCAAAACTCAAGGCCTAATATCTTAATTTTAATGCTATAGGATTCTAGGTGCATAGAATAAAAATAACCAATGTAGATTGCAAAAGTTGTTACAATTTCGGTACACATAGACACTTAACACATATTTGATGAAATGCAAGGATGCAAATAGAATGAAGAAAGAATAAAAAAAAAAATTGAGAGCCAACAGGTATGAGAGAGTAGTCTCACTCTGTTGCTGTGTCCTGGGTTAATTACTTAAACACTCCAGGGACTAATATTCTATGATTTAATTGTTTCATGTATCAGGAGTTTAAGCACCATTGGATGCCATAGAGAAGTATCTTCCTCTGTTCAACTTGACTAGAGTGACAGACAGCATTCCCTGCTGTGATCTGTGATCGCGTCCTTGATATTTGGATGTTCGGGGTAAAGTTCACAGGTTGACAGAAGCTACTCCAAAGTCACAGGAAAATTGATTTTTGGGTGGACCAAACCTTACTTTGGAAAGTCTCAGGTGTGGTGGAAAGGGCAAAAGATAGGGAAACAGCACATTGCTGGCACGGAATAGCTTCTCCATGAACGGTGACTATTCTTAGCATTATATTTACTGTAACATGTCTTACCCTTGATTATACAAATCATAAAGAAGTATTTTCTTCCCTTTTAACCCTCAGAGTTGCACATCCATTTTATTGCTGTTTTAATTACTGGTAACTATTTTGAGAATAGATACTTCTATTAAATATGACTTGAAAGCTTTGATGTTTATAGATCATTCAGCAGAAATTGGGTTTTAGGAGAAAATAGAATTTGAGCTAAGAAATTTCATAATTTATACAGATGGTAACGTTGACAAGAGGATATTGCAAAAACTGCAACAGCCTTAAAAACTCACCTTAATGCAGAATATGGTTGGGTATTAATTAGGATAGACATGTACCAGTAAATTTCACAAAGTGCCCACTGACTTTGTTGTTTCTCATTGACAAATGTACTCCTAGAGGCCACTATTTTTATTTATCTTTTAATTTTAATTTTAATTTTATTTGCTTTTTTAAATTTAAATTTTGTTAGTTAATGTACTGTGAGGCCACTTTCTTTTTTTTTAAAGATAAATAACTTTGACTTGGTGGACACCATTCCTTTTTCTCTGCTTGTTCCTTTAAAATGCCTGTCCAGTGTATTGTAAATCTCCCCAAGGTCTAAGCATGATGGTGTCCCCAGGCCCTCCTTCTTTGGCCTTGGCCACTAATGTGTAGTAATGGATGAAAAAGAATGAAAGGCTGTTCCTACTTAGAACCCCTTCTGGGTTCTAAGAACGTGGGGTCCTTGCATATATTATTAGGTTTGAGGACCTTGATTCATTGTCATGTGTCACATACTCTGCTTTTTTAAAAAATATTTTATTTAGTTATTTATTTGAGAGAGAGAATGAGCGAGAGAGCACGAGAGAGGGGAGGGTCAGAGGGAGAAGCAGACTCCCTGCTGAGTAGGGAGTCCGATGCAGGACTCGATCCTGGGACTCCAGGATCATGACCTGAGCCAAAGGCAGTCGCTTAACCAACTGAGCCACCCAGGCGCCCCAGTACTCTGCTGTCTAATGACCCAGCCATTGCCCTGAGTTCTGGTGATCAGTTTGGCCACAACTGAGAGTAATGTAAGAACTAGGGGATGGTGACCCTTCCTAGCCTAGCACTTCAATCTATTCAGCTTTCTTGATCTATTCATATCGATCTTGGAATTTTGGTCTGTAATCAAATACTGTGATTGGGCTTCCTTTCCATTTATAAGTTTTAAACTGTTTCAGTGTTGAAAGATTCAGTGTATACCTGTCATTAATTTGGCTCTGCTAGTACTTTTTCTTACTGTTTTAAGTGCTTGATAAGTTTTTCTTACTCTTTGTATTACTGAATTTTAGTATAGAGAGAATTGAATATTATAATTTTTTGCCAAGGAGTTATTTTTATTGAGCTAGACTCGACACATGATGTTATTTTCAGGTGTCTGACATAATAATTCGATATTTGTTATGTGCTGCGAAATGATCGCCACAGTAAGTCTAGTTACCATCCATCGCCACACATAGTGATACGCTTTTTCCCTCATGATGAGAACTTGTAAGATCTCCTCTCTTAGCGACTTTCCAGTATACAAGACAGTATTATTAACTGTAGTCATCATTCTGTGCATGATATGCTCATGGCTTATTTACGGTATAACTGGAAGTTTGTACTTTCTGACCACCTTGAAAGTTCTTGAAGGGGCTCTTGAAAGGACTTGTTTGCCTTGCACTATAAATGGCAAGTGGGTAATGATTAGCTATCTCCCATGAATTTAGAATTAAGAACAATAAAACAGCTCAGAAAGGTAAACTAAGCAGAATACAAGAAGTAAGAGCTGAGCTGTGAAAACCTTAATGAGAGTTTTTCCGAGCCAGGGAAACATCTGCCTGAATATATTCACTAGCTAAAGAAAGGATGTGTCAATCACGAGAAGGCGGTGGGGGTGGGGGGGGGGGAGGGGCAGAGACAGGTATGGATTGGCTATAGAACATAGAAAAGGGAGTCAGGGTGTCAAATTTTGACACTGATCATTCAATAACTCATAGTTTTAGTGAAGTGATAGGTTTGGCCAAAGAGCCAGGTGATAGAAGTTCATGTTCAGGATGAATGACCGACCACTGAGCAGATAGACACCTCAAACTGTCCTAGCCCCGAGGCTATTACCCTTTCAAATCCTAGAACTTGCCTGGTTCTGATCCCAGTACTCACCAAGAAATATGAACAAGGAGAGTGTATGTGGGTCATGATCTCATCAGTTCTGCTACAGTTTTATTCCTCCCTCTACTTTAAAATAGAGTCAAGTTACATTCTAATCTACCACTTTGGTTTTTGTGAGCTTGGTAATTTGAATACCCTCCTGAGAAATGATTCACCGCTGTAGTGTGCTCACATTTCTGAGCCTCTGGAGCCGAGGGGCCTGCCCTTGTCATTCTGCTGCCACTCTAGAGACCTTGGGTAGCTAAGCAGCTGGCTTCTGGTGACAAACTTACCACCCCGCAGGTGATTCCATTTTTAATGCCTTCTTACTTGATCACTTTAAAAGAAACAAACAGCCCCCCTTTTCCTTCGGTCTAACTCACTCTTTTCTATTAAAAATGCTGCACAATGGTTTTATCGTTCTGAAATCAGTGGAGACTAACAAGTCAAAATTCTGTGTATGGGGGCGCCTGGGTGGCTCAGTCGTTAAGCGTCTGCCTTCGGCTCAGGTCATGATCCCAGGGTCGTGGGATCAAGCCCCACATAGGGCTCCCTGCTCAGCGGGAAGCCTGCTTCTCCCCCTCACACCCCCCCTGCTTGTGTTCCCTCTCTCGCTGTGTCTCTCTCTGTCAGATAAATAAATAAAATCTTAAAAAAAAAAAACTCTATGTATGAATATGTTCTCCTTTTTCTCTCCATTTTTTTCTCTTTTCTTTTTTACTCCCCCGCTTTTTTCTTTCTCTCTTTTTCTTTCCTTCCTTATTTATTTTTCTTCTTTACTTTCTTTCAATGCATTTTTTGAGCACCACGTGTACCAAACACTAAGTTTTATATTCTGGAAATAAAAAAACCGTATAATCTTGTAGGAAGAAAGAGACACATAATCAAATATGCAGTAAAAGGTTAAACATATTTTTCATTTGTGGCATGAATTCAATTTAACTCCACAAGTATGGATTACACTTCTTTTGTGTGCAAGCACTATTTTGGGTTTTGTGGAAGATGCAAAAAGCAGAAGGCTTGGCTTTAGGTTGTTGCGATATTAAACATCTAGGAAATATAAGAAAAACAACTCTAGGCAGAATGTGAGAAATCTTATGTCAATTGTACAAAATGTTGTTGTAAGCAAAAAGAGATAGCACTTCTAGCTGAGGTATTCTGGGAGAAGGTGACTGGTGTTAGGTTGTGCAGTAAGACTATTAATACTGAATTTAAATGGAATGGAGTGAAATCAGGGCAGTGTGATTAAGGTAGGGGTGTGGACGAGATAGGGTAGGGCCGATAGAGCTGGCTGCAACTGACTGAGGTGGTAAGGCTTAGAGATGACCTTCCCTCAGTGTAGCTGGTCAGGAGAGCATAGCACTGAGTTAGGAGCTGTGGTCTAGGGTGAACAGATGGGGCAGGTTTGGCTGGATTGCTAGGTTGAAGCCAGAGCCAAAAGCAGTTTCCTGAAATAGTTACGGGAGAAGCCAGTTATTCTGAGAATTATTTAAAGAAAATTATACATTTTTAATTTTTCACTTTTTTTTTTTCTGGGTATAGCCTGGAATGGTCTAGTCAGCTATACCTCTAAGGCTTGTTTACCTGATAGACTCCTCAGACAGCCAGCTTTCCTCATGCTTCCTGTCTGAGGATGATATGGTCGCTTGAGAACTTGGTGTTTGTGTGCAAGTGGGATGTTGAGACAGCTGAGCCAGGGACTCGTCAGAGCCATAATTCAAGGTAAGGAATTGGAAATTAATTTGTATGGTGATGTGAAGACTTTGAAGGTTTGTCAGAGAAGGCAATGATGAAGAGCTGTAGTTGAGGAAGATTCTTCTGCCAAAAATAAGTCTGGATACAGGAGGACATTTATGGGTATATTGCCACATCTTTGGAAGAGGTCTGAGAATGGTCAACTAGAATAATTGTATTCTATATGAAAGGTCATCCTCACAGGACATGATCGAACTTGGCTATCAATTGACTATGGGCAACAAATGAGAAGCAAGAGTCATGTAATGCAGACAACTTGAGTCCAGGTGATAAGCCAACTTCTGTACCATTAGCAGAAGTGGGGAAATAAGCAAGTGCATAAAGAGATTTGGAAACAGAACTTTCAGATCTGCTGAGAAATCTTGTATTTCACAGCTGAAAGTCTACCTGTCTGACACATGGGAGGAGGTACTTTGTTTACCATCATAATAAAATACATATTCTTGTGCTTCACTCTTGGAAAAGTGAAACATCTGTGTAAGTATATATGGAAATTTGAAAAGGCATTATTATTAGCCTCAAGTTATCTTGAAAATTAGATTCAGACTGGTTAGAAAACATCCTGTTTTATCCAAAGAAAAAAGATTGCATAATTCTGTAACTCAAAATATCCATCCATTATGAAACTGTGCTCAAGTTATATACCAAAAGTTGCTTTGTTTTTTAAAGTGTTATTTATTTTACTTCGGATTTTGAATTTAAAAAATAATAGTATTTGCACCTACCTTGTATGTCCAAACTGAACAAATTTGTTTAATCATGATTCAAGAAGTTGTAAGCGTAACATTAAAAAATGTTATAAATTACTGAAAAAAATTCATTTGAATTGCTAAGTCATATGTGCTTATAGGAAGCATCTTATGCTTAGTGATAGAAAGCTACTCTGTCTGAATATTTCCTATTTTGAAAATGTGTATACAAGTCACATTTAGGAGGGCTTGCAAAGCAATTCTAAATTACTACCTGTAACCTCCCAAAGCCTTGAGTTTGTTACCTCCAGAGAACCAAACATGAGACTTCAGACCTTTCTAGTTATGTATTTGTATGATTTTTGGTTGAATGTAGATAAGTATTGATCATTGAGATTTTTTGTACTGTTGAAAATAGAGATATGTTCTTGTATCATGATTTAGCAGGAGGCAAGAAGGACTCTTAGTTTTTTTTAAAGCCGTCTTGGTTGTTTATATGAAATTTTTGACATATCAGAAGATCTCCAAAAATATCAAGCAAAGTTTAAGCTATGTACCTTAAATTAGACAAAATGGAATATTCCTGAAATTTTTCTGTTTGCATTATACCTCAATTATAAATTACTTTATACCTCAATTATACCTCAATAATAAATTAATTTCATAAACCCTGATACATAAAGAAAAAATTCTTTTTTAAAAAAGATTTATTTATTTATTTTAGAGGTAGGGGAGGAGCAGAGGGAGAGAGAATTTCAAGCAGACTCTGTGCTTAGTGTGGAGCCCAGCGCAGGGCTCAGTCTCAGGACTCTGAGATCTTGACCTGAGCTGAAACCAAGAGTCAAATGCTTTATCAACTGAGCCACCCAGGAGCTCCATGAAGAAAAAATTCTAAAGGTAATCTTTAGAAAACGGAAAATTATTATTGATACAATGTCAGGCTGGTAATCTAGTATTATAACTTGTTTGTTGTATTCATAAAATAAAATAGGTTATACTTTTTTTCAGATTATCTTCTTTATACTGAGTCTTATAAAATACCTTAGTGTGAGAGAGAATTATAGGCTAAAAGGCAAGGGAAACTTTAAGTGAAACTAAAAAAAAATGTACTTGGGGCGCCTGGGTGGCTCAGTCGTTAAGCGTCTGCCTTCAGCTCAGGTAATGATCTCAGGGTCCTGGGATCGAACCCCGCATCGGGCTCCCTGCTCAGCGAGAATCCTGCTTCTCCCTCTCCAGCTCCTCCGCTTGTGTTCCCTCTCTCAGCTGTCTCTCTCTCTCTCTCTGTCAAATAAATAAATAAAATCTTTAAAAAAAATGTACTTAAAGACTTAAAGAAGAGAGTAGATGGAGTTGGTGAAAGCAAACATTTGGCTACTTTTTTAAGTATTGAAACTTGATCTTTTAAAACCATTTGATGAGGAAAAGAGCTAAAGGACAGGGAAAACCCCTATGTTTAAAACATTACAAAGCAAATTGTAGATATGAATTCTTAAATTGTGGAAAAGAACAATTTTATATGAGGTTTTAGTATGTTTAGAAAGTATTTAGAAAATATTCCCATTATATAAATATTACTACACTATGGTAGATGCTAGAGTACATGGGACTTCCT
This sequence comes from Mirounga leonina, assembly GCF_011800145.1. Classification (NCBI taxonomy): domain Eukaryota; kingdom Metazoa; phylum Chordata; class Mammalia; order Carnivora; family Phocidae; genus Mirounga; species Mirounga leonina. The sequence goes on from NW_023270415.1 coordinate 14,292,486, forward strand.
CTTTTTATTTATTTTTTTAAAGATTTATTTATTTATTTTAGAGAGGAGTGCGTGGGGAGGGGCAGAAGGAGAGGGAGAGAAAGAATCCCAAGCAGAATCCCCACTGGGCCCGATTCCAGGCTCAGTTGCAGGATCCTGAGATCATGACCTGAGCAGAAATCGAATCAGACGCTTAACTGACTGAGCCACCCAGGTGCTTCGGGTCTTCCTCCTTTAAAAAAAAAAAATTATTAGCTTGTAAGCTGGTTAGTCTATAAGATACTCAAGGGTCAAATAAAGTAAAAGTGGGTATTGCCTTTACTTGGAGTATCTGATAAACCACTGAATAAGCAGAGGAGCTGGTTCTCTTGGCTCTCCCTTAGGGGTTATGGAATAAGATCTGCATAGACCCAGAGTCTGCTGTCGTCTGAAATGCAACTAAGCTGTATGCATGAGACCCAGCATCAACCAGGGAGTGACCCCCCTGCTACAGACCTTGCCATGAAGCTGGGAGTGGGTGGGGCAATGCTGGTGACTCCAGGATCACTCTGAAGGTGGGACTGTTTTTCTCCAGGCCCAGAGGATTTCAACAGCCAATCTAGAGTCATAATCAAGACCACCCAATACCCACAGTCAGAAAAAAACAACACAGCACAATTTCTGATCAAAAGGGAGGCTCCTTTGTCCCTCAGATTCATCTCACAACTGAGTTATACCTGAAATCTCAGCCCTTGAAGAATCATTGTTTAGATGCAGGCTTTGATAACTTATTTGGAGCCTGAAGATGTGAGTTGTTTGAAGTTCATTCTGATAATAGGTGGCAGATCTATGCTTCCAACTCATGTCTATCGGACTCCCAACTCCATGATCATTTCAGTGCCTGAGACTGCATTCCCATGGGAAGCCAAGAACTAGGAGAGGAGCCCACAACTCTGAGGCTATCTTGATGACTTATAGGCTGATGGGACAAGGAAGGATAAATGTGGGGGCTGCACCTAACAAGTTGTACTTGTCTGGGTCACTCTTTATCTAAGGCATTTTTCCAGACTGCCTCAAGTCCATTTGAGATTCTTGGTGCCAGGGAGCATTTATCGTGGTGGTTTTCACGTGGGGATGTTCATGCCACCCAGGGCACATGAAGACTACTTGAGGCGTACCTTCTCATGGAGACTTTAGGGAGCAATTTCCAAATTCTCACCTTCCCTATAGTCTTTCATAAAATTGTTCTACCTGAAATGTGCCTGTGGCTTATTCTCCCATTCTGCAAAATAAAGGCTTAACTCTTTCCCATCCCTATTTTTTTATTTTGTTATTTTTTTAAAGATTTTATTTATTTGAGAGAGAGAGAGAGCACACAGAGGGAGAGTGAGAGGGAGAAGCAGACTCCTCACTGAGCAGAAAGCCCAATGCGGGGCTGGATCCCACCCAGTGTGGACACTGGGATCATTACCTGAGCTGAAGGCAGATGCTTAACCCACTTAGCCACCCAGGCACCCCTACTCATCCCTAATTTTATTGTAGTGTGTGGTTCCAAGGGGTAAAATCATTGGAGGACCAAAGAAAGGGACATTCAAAATAGTGATGTTAGTATTGAGAGAAAGGATAATATATAGTGACAGAAAATGAAAATCTTAATTATAGACAGATTTTTGCAGAGAAGTAGAATAGATTGAACAAATGTTTTCAGAAAAAAATATGCATGAAAATCAAATTTTTAGGGACATGTGAAATGTCACTATGAGTTCAAATAGAGAAAGAAGCTATATAAAATTTCTGATCCTTAAAGATAAGGTTGTTCATGTCTTTTGAAATAGATGATGTTGGCTTCACTATAATATTTAGATCCAATGGATATATTTAGAAGAGTAATATAGCAATTTTATTTTATTTCACTTTTAATTACATTTCATTTAAATTCAATTAATTAGCATATAATGCATTATTAGTTTCAGAGGTAGAGGTCAGTGATTCATCAGTTGCATATAACACCCAGTCCTCTTTACATCAAGTGCCCTCCTTAATGCCCATCACCCATTACCCCATCCCCCCACCCACCTCCCTTCCAGCAACCCTCAGTTTGTTTCCTATAGTTAAGAGTCTCAGCAATTTTATTTTATTTATTTTATTATTTTTTTAAGATTTTATTTATTTATTTGATGAAGAGAGAGAGCACAAGCAGGGCAGGGGGAGCTGCAGGCAGAGAGAGAAGCAGGCTCCCTGCTGAGCAGGGAGCCCGATGTGGGGCTCCATCCCAGGACCCTGGGATCATGACCTGAGCCGAAGGCAGACACTTAACCGACCGAGCCACCCAGGTGCCCCAGTAATTTTGTTTTAAAGTGTTATTTTAAAGTACTTTAAAGTATTTAATTACAGTACAATAACAGTTACATCTTTTGCAACTTCTTAATCTTTTAAGATGTCAGATCCATAGAAATAGGTGAGAGTTTGGAGGAAAAACCGTTGGGGTTATATAAACAAATAATGTTGGGGGCGCCGGGGTGTCTCTGTTGGTTGAATGTCCAACTCTTGATATCGGTTCAGGTCATGATACCAGGATCATGAGATCAAGCCCTGTGTTGGGCTCCATACTCAGCACGGAGTCTGCTTGAGATTTTCTCTCCCTCTCCTTCTGCCCCTCCCTCCCAAATAAATAAATAAAATCTTGAAAAAAATGTTGATGATCGCTATAGATTCTGGGTGTCCATGGATTGAATGACCTCTCTCCCATTTGAATCTTCTTTATCACTAATCTAGATAGGGTCAACTCTGGGAAAGAAAGAGGAGGTAAATGTACAAGGATCCTTCCCACCACTTCCCCAATATTACCTTTGCATGTGCACTTTAAAAGGCCTGCTAGGTTGTGGGAGATGTTCTGGGTTTATAATCACAAAGGCTGCCATCCCCAAGAAACTACTGGAAGAAATCTGAAGATTTGAAGCTGAGTATTCAAGTCTTCTTCCTAATGACTTGTCATATGTGTTTCTGTCTCAATTTTCAGGAGAGAATAGTTGATAGAATAAGGAGGGCTGTATGGAAATAAATGTCAGGTGAGCAATGAGCTGACATGGGACCATATCAAGTTTATATTAGCTACTTCTACCCCCCTTCCCATCCTGTTACCAACTACTGTGTCCAGCAAAGAAACAGACACTTTTTCTCTGTGTCTTTTACAAGCTAATTATGGATGTGTGGCTTAGAGCCTTGAAATTGTTGCAAAACACAAATTTGTATAAACTCTCTCAAGTCCTCCCTATTATTCATTAAACAGATGATTGAGACTTTTTCTTCAGGAAATCAGTTCTACAGATTGAATGAAGTTTTCTCATTGCTCTAAGTCATTTAAACAATGGAAGTTGTGTCTTTGAAAAAGAAATTTTTTTTTGCAGAATTTTATTTAGCATTCTGATTTTTGTTCCCTTTATTTTGAAAGCTGGGAAAAATGATAGCACAGGTATTGAGACACACCTGGCATATAAACTTCCCCAGGATGTAAGTCAGACTACTTCTTTGGAAGAGCAAGTGCTCAAGGCATAAATGTCAGCAATTTTTTAAAAAGCTAGTATTAATTATAAGGAGCTCAAGGGGAAAGAGTAAATATTACTGATGAGAATAATAGACACAAAGGGCTGAATGCATAAAGAGGGTTTTCTATTTTGGGGAATTTCTTTCTTTCTTTTTTTTTTTTAAAGATTTTTATTTATTTATTTGAGAGAGAGAGAATGAGAGACAGAGAGCACGAGAAGGAAGAGGGCAGAGGGAGAAGCAGACCCCCTGCTGAGCAGGGAGCCTGATGCGGGACTCGATCCCGGGACTCCAGGATCATGACCTGAGCCAAAGGCAGTCGCTCAACCAACTGAGCCACCCAGGCGCCCTATTTTGGGGAATTTCTACGTATTTCACTCACAGGTTCTGAAAAGCATGAAAGGCTGTCCTTTCATTTCAGAACTGTATGTATAAGAATTCCAGCACCTTTTGTAAAAGGAGATAGACATTAGCACACCTGTTCACAGTGCATGAAAGCCCACATTCAGACCAACTATCAAGCTGCTTATGGTTCTGAATTTCTGTGCTCTGGCACTTATTTATTTATTCATTCACAAAATATTTCGGGGGGCTACTGTGTATAAAGCACTGGAGATATTGCTGTCAATAAGATAAACCCTATCTGTGGCACAAGAGAGGGACACAGCAATGTTTTCAGTTAAAGAGAACTGCAATAAAATGTGTGCATGCACTGTTATCAGAATTGTTTATGTTACTTGTCTCTCTCTGTTAGACTCAGTATAAGCATCCTTTAGTGGGTGAATCCATCTGAGAAATTATCTCTCTCTCTCAAGTTTCCATGCAGTCACTTAGAATAAGTTTATAAATTAAGGGAAGATTTAAAATATTCTGCATTTAATACAATTTTGAATAAAGTGTAGAAAGCATAACTGGATAAGAAAATAATTTCCTAAATTACTAGGCACATTTTAGCTCTTTCAATATTTCATAGCACCCCAGAAAATTCTCCTGCTGTGTATTAAACTGTCATTCTGCTGACATGTTCCAGAGTCACAGTCTGGATGTAATGGTGGCCAATGTCACTTGGGTGTGCCACTGTCCAAGCCTTCAGTCAGGTCTTACAGTTCCCATTGCAGTGAGCAAGTGAAAAGGCCTCTGTCTTGCTATAATGACAGCCCCAAGATATGTGAAGAAACCAGACTCCTGCCCTTGACTTTAGATTACTGGTTGCCTGTTAGGCAGCATTAACTCTATTGATAGGAAGCTGATCTTTTCTTGTGAAAGGGATTCTCCTTTCTGTAATCATTATCTGGCTTCGGTTGTGATGCTAGTCTGTATGACATACATCTTCCTCCTCAGCAGAAGCAGAATCTAATGATTAGCTCCCACCCCCATTCCTCAACTGTGTTACATTAGTATTTGGAATTTTCTTTGATAGGCGGTTTTTAGTTGAAGAGAATTCTGTCCGTTTGAGGTACCCCTATGATGCCTATGTCTTGCCAAATAATATATTTGCCAATAACCAAAACACTGTGTCCTTTACAGCGATATTTTTAATATGCAATTTACACTGTATTTCATACTAGCAAATGCTTTTGTGACAAGGCTCTGTAATCATGAACACTAAACCCAAAATTCTCTTGTGAAGGAAAATTCTTTGTTATAGGAGATTAAATTTTGAGAGCCCTCACTCGTGATATTTGCAGGTGAGATGATTTGCCCAGCTTGCTTGCCTTCACTAGCTGTGCTCAGCTTGGAGGACTTTACTGGGGATAGAATGGCCTGGTGTTTCGTGTCAATAGATCATAGAAGAAGACTTAATAGATTTTTTAAGACACAGTCATCATATAAGACACATTTCCTTTTTCTGACAAGGATAGCAAATCTGTTTTGGCACCTGTTATTGAAGTAACAGACATTGCTTAGCTGCCTATTACAGTTGTTTAAAAAAGAAACTAGAAAGGGAAATATTGTTGAAAATGGAATTCATAGAAAGCTCTTGCATGGTCCATTTCCAGAGTTCTGCTACAAATACAAATTGTAATGTGAACATAATATCACTCATATTATTATTTTATAGATTTTTGTTACACATATCCAGAGCACTTTCAGCCCAGGACCCATCTATTGAATGTCTTGACCTTAATTTCCAGGGTGGCCTTAAGGATCCTTTAGGATTTTTTGCAAATGCTAAGGATGGATGATCTTTAATGCTCTTGGAGTCACCCAATTGTCCATAATACTTCATTGGGTTTGATTTAGCAAGGGAACTATTTTTTAAAGCTTGTTTATCTTGGGCAGTTAGAATGAGAGGGTATCCCTGCTTCCAATATCTAAAATATAAATTGTATCTGAAAGTAGAATATAAATATATCTGGAAGAAACATATTACCTTGGGGAAGGGCAGAGGTCAAAGGTGTGGCCATCTTGGTCTAGTGCAGCAATGTAATAGTGTAAATCTTTTTGCACTGGCAGTGATGACCAAATAGAAAAAGATGAGTTTTCTCAACTGAAGTGTCAGTAACACTGTGAAATGAGTGGCAATCTCAAGAGCAGATTGATGCATTTTCATCAAGCTTCCCTCTGTTACAAGCCAACTCAAATTTTGTTTTTGGAGAATGTATGGAAATATATTAGTATTTATTCTCAATGATTACTATGGAATAGTACACGCCAAAGAATGAAACTGGACCACTTTCTTACACCATACACAAAAATAAACTCAAAATGGATTAAAGACCTAAATGTGAGACCGGAAACCATAAAACTGGGGCACCTGGGTGGCTCAGTCAGGTAAGCGTCTGCCTTCGGCTCAGGGCACGATCTCAGGGTCCTGGGATCGAGCCCTGTGTCAGGCTCCCTGCTCAGTGGGGAGTCTGCTTCTCCCCTCTGTCTCTGCTCCTCCCCACTGCTGTGCTCTCTCTTTCTCTCGCTCTCCCTCTCTCAAATAAATAGATAAATAAAATCTTTTTTAAAAAAAATGAAGCCATAAAACTCCTAAATGAAACATAAGCAGTAATCTCTTGGGCATTGCTCTTAGCAACATATTATGGGTATGTCTCCTTGGGCAAGGAAAAACAAAAGCATTGGGACTATATCAAAATAAAAAAGCTTTTGCACAGAAAAGGAAACTGCCAACAAAACAAAACAAAAAAGCAACCTAGTGAATGGGAGAAAATATTTGCAAATGGTATATTTGATAGAGGTTAATATCCAAAATATATAAAGAATGTGTACAAGTCAACACCAAAAAAACCCAAAAAATCCAATGAAAAAATGGGAAGAGGACTTGAAAAGACATGTTTGCAAAGAAGACATACAGATGGCCAACAGACACATGAAACGATATTCAACGTCATTAATCAAGAGGGAAATGCAAATCAAAACCACAGTGAGATATCACCTCACACTAGTCAGAATACCTTGTATTAAAAAGACAAGAAATTACAAGTGTTGGTGAGGATGTGAAGAAAAGGGAACCCATGTGCACATTGGTGGAAATGTAATTGGTGCAGCCACTGTGGAAAACAGTATAGAGGTTCCTCAGAAAATTAAAAATAGAAATACCTTATGTTTCAGTAATTTCATTGCTGGGTATTTACTGAAAGAAAATAACACTAATTCAAAAGGATATATGCTCCCCTATGTTTATTACAGCATTATTTATAATAGTCAAGATATGGAAGCAACCCAAGTGTCCATCAATAGATGAAATGAATAAAGGGAAGGTGGTATATTCATACAATGGGATATTAGTCAACCATAAAAACAAATGAGATCTTGTCATTTACGATAACATGTATGGATATATGTATACGAGGTTAAACAAGTCAGACAGAGAAAGACGAATACCATATGATTTCACTTACATGTGGAATATAAAAAACAAAATGAATAAACAAACACTCTTGAATACAGAGAACAAACTGGTAGTTGGTAAAGGGGAGAATAGTGAAAGGATGGGCAAAATAGATAAAGGGGATCAAGAGGTACAAACTTCCAATTTTAAAATGAATAAGTCGAGATGAAAAGTACAGCACAGGGAATATAGTCAATAATATTGTAATGATGTATGGTAACAGGGGGTGATTATACTTATGATGATCATTGAGTAATGAATAAAGTTGTGGAATCAGTACGTTGTATGCCTAAAATTAATATACATTGTATGTCAATTATACTTCAATTAAAAAAAAAAAAGGAAAGGAAAACTACATGTCTGTTAGAATGGTTAAATCCAAAAGAGTGATAACATGAAATGCTGACAAGGATATGGAACACAAACTCCATTCATTAGTGATGGGAATGCAAAATGGCACAGCCACTTTAGAAGACAGTTGGGTGGTTTCTTAAAAAACTAAACATATTCTTATCATATGACTCAGCAATCACGGTCCTTGGTATTTAACCAAATGAATTAAAAACTTACGGGGTAGCCGGATGATGGGTATTAAGGAGGGCACGTGTTGTGATGAGCACTGGGTGTTATACATAACTAATGAATCGTTGAACACTACATCGAAAACTAATGATGTACTATATGTTTGCTAACTCAACATAATAAAAAAAAAAGAAAGAAAAAAAAAACTTAGGTGTACACAAAACCCTATACATACACAAATGTTTATAGCAGCCTTATTCTTAATTTCCAAAACTTGGAAGTAATCAAGGTATCCTTCCGTAGGCAAACTGATAAACAAATTGTGTCACATCTATACGATGGAATATTATTTAACAATAAAACAAATGAAATATTAAAACCACTAAAAGACATGGAGGAACCTTAAATACACATTGAGTGAAAAAAGCCAATCTGTAAAGGCTACAAATTGTGTGATTCCAACTATATGACATTTTGGATAAGACAACCTATGGATATAGTTAAAAAACATCAGTGGTTGCTAGACTTTGGGGGTTGGGAGGGTGGGATGGATAGGTGGAGCATGGGATTTTTAGGGCAATGAAACAAGTCTGTATGATATTATAATGTCATTACACATGTGTCAAAAGTCATGGATTGTACATCAAAAGTGATCCTAATATAAACCATGGACTTTGGTTAACAGTAAAGCATCAACACAGATTCATCCATTGTAATAAGCATACCACACTAATGCAAGATTTTAGTAATAGGGCAAACTGAGTGGGGAAAGTGAAGGTATATATAAGAACTCTGTAATTTATGCTCGTATTTCTATAAAACCAAAACTGCTCCAAAAAATAAAGGCTATAAACCTTTATTAAACAGATTCAGCTGGGTCTCTAAATGAAAACTTTTATGTTCTAATCTTTTATAATCTAAAAAATATACTTGTGTGTAATAAAATTACATTAAAAATCTGATTGCCTACTCTCCCTCTCTCCCAAATTCCAACTGACCTTTCTACCAGTAATTAAAAACTGAGATTGATTTGATAACAATGTATTGAATTAATAACATGCATGTTGGAGATGGGCTATTTTATTAATTGTTATATAATGCATTAATTTTTTTTTTTTAGTATAAGTTGACACACAGTGTTGCATTCAAATGCTTTTTTTTGCGGGGGGGGGAACATTCATTACACAAGAGAACTAAAACTTTAAGTGCCAGTCTCTTTTAAATGGCCTTATGCTAACTGAAAAAAAAAAAAAAAAGCCAGAAAAAGCAGAAAGAAAGCACTAAATTCCCAGCCAGTCAACAGAACAACAAGGCACATTTAAACCATTTTAACTGCTCCCTAGTAAAGGAATGGGATCTTTGAAGATTAACAGTTTGATAAGTCACAGCATCCCACCCGTGAAAATGAAATGTAGCTTTTCATTTTGCTGATAGTCCAAAGTAGCAAATTGGTTATTCTCTCTCTTGGCTGCGAGCTTGGGCATCTTGGACCTTTATGTTCTTCACTGGTCTAGAAAAAAAGATAGTATATAAAAAGAAATGTCATCTTGCAGTGTTTTTCTCTCCCCTAACCCCCTAGTTATTAAAGTATACAGATATAATGGATATTTTAACTTCCCATGAAAATGAATTCAGATGGAATTAGTTCAAAAAAACTAAATGTATGTACTTTTAATCTTGGAAAAGATTGCTGACACATTACTCATTCTATATAATACAGCCTTTTAATAATTTATCCTCTATTACACAATCTATTTTCTGAACACAAAATATCGTTTATTAAATATAGCATTACTGTGTTATCTGTGCCCTTACTTGTAGGGAAGTCATGGGAATTTTAGTTTTCACATTATGATAACTATAATTGGTTTAAATAATAACATAAGGTCCATAAGAATCAGCACATTATAGGTGCTGAATAAATACTTGTTGAATGAAAGAATGAAAATTAAATCAGATATGTGTATATCAACACCCAATAACATTAACTACTAATTTTAAGGATTCTCTTTGTATGTTAACTAAAATTTTTATTTTGAGATCATTGTAGATTCACATACAATTGTAAGGAATACATAGAGTCCCATCCATAGTTTACCCAGTTTCCTCCAATGGTAACATCCTGCAAAACTATAGTACAATATCACAATCAGGTTATTGACATTGACAGAGTCAAGATACAGAGATTTCCATCACTACAAAGATCCCACCTGTTGCCTTTTCTTCTTTCTTTCTGGATATTTTTTTCAGTTCTTTTTAATGTGGCAAAATACACGTAACATAAAATTTACCATCTTAATCATTTTTCAGTGTGTAGTTCGGTAGTGTTAAATACATTTATATTGTTGTGCAACCATAACCACCATCCGTCTTCAGAACTCATTCCATCTTGCAAAACTGAAACTCTACTTATTAAACAATAACTCTCCACCCCTCCATTCCCTTGGCAACCACCATTTCACTTTTTGTCCCTATGATTTTGACTACTCTATGTATCTCTTATAAGTGGAATGATACATTATTTGTCTTTTTGTGCCTGGCTTATTTCATTTAGAATAATGTCTTCAAGATGTGCCCATGTAGTAGCATATGCTACAACTTCCTTTCTTTTTTAAGGAATGTATTCATTCAGTTCATTCACTTATTCATTCATCTGTCAATTGACACTTGGGTTGCTTCTATGTTTTACCTGTTATGAATAATGCTGCAATGAACAGGTGTACAAATACTTCTTTTGAGACCTGGCTTTCAGTTGTTTTGGGTATATACCTAAAAGTGGAATTGCTGGGTCATATGGCAAATTTACTTTTAATTTTTTGAGGAATTGTGAGCTTGTTTTCCAAGCAGCCACACCATTTTACATTCCTACCAACAGCCCACAATGGTTCCAGTTTCTCGACATTTTGGCCAATACTTGTTTTCTCTTTTCTTTTCTTCCCCTCCCTTCCCTTCCTTTCTCTCTTTCTCTCTTTTTCTTTTCTTTCTTTTATAGCAGCCATCCTAATAGATACGAGGTGATATTGTGGTTTTGATTTGCATTTCCCTGATGTTGAGCATTCAACAAAGTGCTCATTGGCCTTTGTATACCTTCTTTGGAGAAATGTCTATTCAATTTCTTTGCTCATTTTTGTATTGTGTTGTTTCTTTTTTCATTGTTGAGTTTTAGGAGTTCTCTATATATTCTGGGTATCAATCCATTATTGGATATTTGGTTTGCAGATATTATCTCCCATTCTGTAGGTCGCCTTTCACTCTGTTGATGCTGTTCTTTGATGCACAGAAGTTTTAAGTTTTCATTAAGCCAGTTTGTCTATTTTTTTTCAGTTGCCTCTGCCTTTTTGTCATATCTAAGAAATCATTGCTAAATCCAATATCATAAAGCCTTTTTACCCCCTGTTTTCTTCTAAGAGTTTTGTATTTTTAGCTCTTACATTTAGGTCTTTGATACATTTGTTTTTTAAGGTTTTTTTTTTTTTAAGTAATCTCTGTACCCACCACAGGGCTCTAACTTACAACCCCGAGATCAAGAGTCACATGCTCTACTGACTGAGCCAGCCAGGAGCCCCAGTCTTTGATCTATTTGAGTTAATTTTTGTATATGGTGTTTTGTGAGGGTTCAACATCATTCTTTTGTATGTGGATATCCAGTTTACCCAGCACCATTGTTAAAAAGGCTGTCTTTTCCCCCATTATATGCCCTTGGCACTTTATTAAATCATTTGGCCATAAATATGAGAGTTTATTTCTGGACTCTTTTTTTTAAAATTTTTTATTGTTATGTTAATCACCACACACTACATCATTAGTTTTTGATATAGTGTTCCATGGTTCATTGTTTGTGCATAACACCCAGTGCTCCATGCAGAGCGTGCCCTCTTTAATACCCATCACCAGGCTAACCCATCCTCCCACCCCCCTCCCCTCTAGAATCCTCAGTTTGTTTCTCAGAGTCCATCATCTCTCATGGTTCGTCTCCCCCTCCGATTTCCCCCACTTCATTCTTCCCCTTCTGCTATCTTCTTTTTTTTTTTTCCTTAACATATATTGCATTATTTGTTTCAGAGGTACAGATCTGTGATTCAACAGTCTTGCACAATTCACAGTGCTCACCATAGCACATACCCTCCCCAGTGTCTATCACCCAGCCACCCCATCCCTTTCACCGCCCCCCACCCCACCCAGCAACCCTCAGTTTGTTTCCTGAGATTAAGAATTCTGGACTCTGTTTTATTCTGTTGGTCTGTATATCTGTCTTTATGCCAGTACCACGCTATTTTGATTACTGTAGGTTTGTAGTAAGGTTTAAAATCAGGAAGTATGAATCTTCCAACTTTGTTCTTTTTTAAGATTGTTTTGGCTATTCAAGGTCTCTTCAGAATCCAAATGAATTTTAGTATGGATTTTTCTATTTTTGCAAAAAAAAAAATCGTTGGGATTTTGATAAAGATTATGTTGAGTATGTAGGTCACTTTGGGAAATAGTGACATTTTAACAATATTAAGTCTTCCAATTCATGGACATGGGCTGTCTTTCCATTTATTTATGTCTTCTTTTGTGTCAGCAATTTTTTACAGTTTTCCTTGCATAATTTTCTTTTTTGAATGATTGTTATTTTAAAACAATTACTTTAATAATGATTTTTTTTCCTTATTGGCTCAGTTCTTAGTACATTACCATCATATTATAATGTTGCATTGTATATTGATCCATCTATTACTGGCCACCCAGCTTATTTTATTTATAGGCAGATAGAGAAGTGCTCATCAATTGTTCCTCTGGGCTAAAAATTTATTAGAATGGTTAAATGACATTTAATGCAGAATAGATAGAAAACAGTGTCAGTAGACAAACCTATTATTATAATAATTCAGCGTTTGAATTACATCTTGCTAAGCTCAGCATTACCTTCTATAGAATTCACAAGTCCAATGAAAGGTAAAATAGTTTAATATCCTTTGCATTGTTTATGGTTCTCATTTTCTTGTTTAATGGACCTGCTATTTCAGACATTGTTTTCCTTTGCTGTTTAGTCAGCTTAAATGTTACAAGTAAAGCATGAGAATCTATGGGTAGCAGTATATATTTTTTTCTTTTCAAGATGTAAAGAGATGATGTAGATATTATCTCACAGGGCTTTCCTGTCTGCTCAGCTTTCTGGGAATAAATCACCATATGCCATTAAACCAGTCCTCATTGCTCCAGATAGTTTATGCAAAAGAAGACCTTAGCGATCCAGAGATTATGGTATACTTTTTTTTTAGCGGAAAAATATATATCCAAAAGATAATAAATCCATTTTTACATCTTTAAATTCTCCAGAGTAATTAACCCAAAACTTTGCATAAACGTGTTTACTTTTTATTCATTTGCTGATTTGTTAATTAATCTCAGATATCCATTAGGACTTCTAGGGCTAATTGCACTGCTATGCACTGGAGACTGTGAGCTCCCCAGTGGTTCCTGCCTCCTGCTACTTATGCCCTTGAGTAGGTCCCCTCCCACACTGCACCAGAATTGGCCTGTGTGATTAATAGAGTATCATAGAAATCATGACATGGCACTTCCGAGATTAGATAGTGAAAACTGTAGCTTTGGTCTTGGGCTTTTTTATCTCTTGGGTCACTCTGTCCAGGAAACCATGTCGTCCGCAGCTCTGTGGAGTGGCCCATGCGGTGAGAGACCTTAGTCTCCACCAACAGTCATGTGAGTGACCTGCCCGGTAAGTCCTCAAACCCAGTCAAATTGCACTTTGGCTGCAGCCTCACGAGGGACCATGTCCCAGCACCACCTGGAAAAACTGCTCTAGAATTCCTGGCTTGCAGAGACTGTGAGATAAATAAATGTTTGTTCTTTTACCCTGATACATAGGGGATAGTTTTTTACACAGAAATAAGTAAACTAATACAGAGGCACATAGATGAACAAGACAGTGTCCCTGCCTTCAGGAAGCTTCTACTGCAGCAAAACTAGGGATGTGCTGATTTCCTGCTAAACTAAAGGTAGGTACAATGAGGGCACACAGAAGCAGCACCTCTCAGTCTTGGAGGCCAGGAACAGCTGAAGAAATGATGCCAAATCTGAGGCTGGAAGGATGAGGACAAGGAGGAAACCAGAGGGAAGCTTGGAGAAGAGGCACAGTGTTTCAGACAGAAGGGAGATGATGAGCAAAGGCCCAGGGCAGAGAGAAGCAAGCGGAGTAGTCCCCAGGGATGGAGTTCACGG
>NW_023270415.1:14306671-14363440 GCF_011800145.1 Mirounga leonina
GGGGGGGGGGGGGGGGGGGGGGGGGGGGGGGGGGGGGGGGCAATGGGGAGTGATGAGAAATGAGGATGTAACCATCGAGAAGAACGGAAGCTACAGGAAGGAGTTTGACTTCTGTCCTAAAGTTCTAGGGCAGCCACTGAAGCTCTTTAGGCAGGAACTTGGCCGTAGCTGAGAGTACAAGGCAGGCTAAGTCCAGAGACAAGAAGGTGCGGGCACAGTAACAGGAAGTAGTGGTGGGAGGCTTTACTTGATGGAGGCTAGTGCAAGGGGACAAGAGAAGGTTGGTTTTGAGGCATATTAAGAGGTTGCAACTGGCAGAATTTGACGCTGACATATAGAATTAGGCATTTGTCTTTCCCTTTCTATACTAAGAAGCCAGGAAACCTAACTCACACCTGCTCGCCCTTTAGAACGGCTCTCTCAATGACACACACCCTGAAGACCCTGTTGCCCAGACGGAAACCTGGAAATCCTGGGAAACAGCTCCCTTTTCCTTGCAGCTGTATCCAGTTAGCAACCAGACTGGATTTGTTTCTAATGCCTGAAATACTCCTTTCTCCTCCTCTCCCTACTAAGTAGTGTTAAGTAAACCCTTATACCCCTTCCCTCAGTTATTGTGATAACCTCTTCACAGTTCTGCCCCTAGCTATAACTTCTTTAATTCTCTTGCTAGGGACATTAAAACACACACGTGCATGTGTGTAAAATCACACACACACACACACACGCATGCACGCTAATGTGAGCACTGTCCTACCTGCTCAGACGTGTTTCACTGCTTCCCTATATCACTGCAGTCACAGTCCAGGCTCTGGTCGGTCATTCACTTCTCTAGCCTCCTCTTGTCCCGCTCTTTCGCCCCCTTCCAAAGCCCTATGCACAGCCTCGTAAACTACTGGGGTCTTGTATGCCCCTTCCAACCTGTGCTCACCTCCGACTGGATCCCCTTCTCTTCTTTCCCCAGCTAACTGCTACATGTCGATGAAGACTCAGCTCACATGTTATCTCCTCTTGGATTCCTAAGCTGACATCTCTGGTTCCCATCCAGGCTGGCTCGCATCCCACTATATAATAATTTGTGGTTCACGGCAATCTCCCCTACTGGTTGGTGAACTCCTTGAAGGCAGGAGCCATCCCTCATGTGCCTGGTACTGTCAGCATAGCTTCTGGCATAAAATAGACAATAAATGTTTATGAAATGGCTGAGCGCCCAGAAGGAACATTGCGTGCAAACATTCCACTTGTTTTTCTGAAGGATAGAATCCAAAGAAGCCAGTCCTAAAGCATAAGGAGTCTTTGTTCTTCTTTAAGAGTTGGGAAAGCTTGAGTAAGTCTTTCTTATCAGCTGTAGGAACGCGTTTGATTTTTATCCTGAATAAACTGGAAAGTGAATTAATGAGCCGTAGGGGCAAACATCTCCCACTTCAACGTTCAGCAACTAATTTATTCAGTTCCTGGAGTGATAGGTTATTGTGTATCTTTGTCTTTGTTAGTGAAAGACCAATTAAGCGGTGCTTTATAGGAGTACTTTTAGAATGATTTAAAAAAATCCTTTTTTTTTTTTTTTATGTGTGACTTTATTTCAGGTATGATTCAGCTGTGGTCTTCCCCAAGCATTCTTCGAAGTCAGGGGGATCTCCCCAGCTAGATGACCTGGGCAGAAACATGCTCTGACTGATCATGATATGAATTTGAAGGGAACAGTTAAGGAGTTATTTCCATTTTGGTTCTAATAGCAACCCTTTTTACTTCTACGCCCTTCAACCTGTCTGCATTCCAGCTGAAACTTCAGTGGAGCCTTCTGTAAGGGCTGTTAAAAAGACTTTGAAAAGGGAACGTGTGAAATCATAAATGTGAAAACATAAATGTGAAATCATAAATTATTCAAAAATAAGAAAATATCTTTCAGTCCATTACATTCTTAACCCCTTGTTTCTGCTTTTAACAGACTTTGTTAAAGGTCAGTAAGAATGTTTTAACAGAGTATGCTTTAGAATTCCAGGAGAGCGTATTTTTCCTATTCTAAATATCCATTGTTCGTAAGTAACTTGGTTTGGTATATTCTGAGTTTATATTGTGAGTACAAACAAAAACTCAGCATCACGAAGGATTAAGCATAAACCAGATTGAAACCTAAAATTCAAAGCCTCAAGCTAGAGAGAATGTACATGAACATTTGTAATTTGGAGTTACTTTCCTAATTAGACTAATGAATAACATAACATCTGCATAATGCTTTGAAGTTTACAAGGAAAATTTCCATACACTTTAAAAAATTTTCATCGTAACGATTCAGTGATATCGGTAATAATATTATTTCATTCTACATATAAGGAGCCTGAAGTCTGAGAAGGTTACATGGCAAGCAGCCCTACTAACCTATCAATGAGCTGCCATGTGAACCTAGGTCTCTTACCACTCCTTCTATGTGGCATGACATCCTGTTTCTGTTTTTGTTTTTATTTATTAGTTTCTTTATAAAAATTTCTTCTAGCACAATTTACAAGATGGTGTATGAAAATGCATAAACTAATACTGAAAAATATTTTCAGGTTTCCCATTACACTAGCATAGAAATACATCATTTTACCATCAACTTTTCCCATAAGAAATAATTTTTTTTTATTGCATCGAAAAGCTAGAGCTACTTGTCTCTGAAGGATATTTCCTTCAAATACTCATTGGCATTTTTTAACTTGTGGTTCATTTCACCTTTTTATGACTCCAGAAATTAAATGATTCTTGGCTGTACATCAAAAGATTATCATGTAGTTATTATTTATTTTTATAGCTCAGGTGAATCTGGTACTAGCTTATTATAGTGCATGTCCCACTGGCCAAATGAATGCAATCTGGAAATATGACATGCATTTTTAATAATAAAAAGGCAATAATTTTTCCATTCTGCAGAGGTGTACCAGAAGCTACTTAAGTGAGGTTTAATGTCAAATAAGAAATACTGCGATGCCCTTACTGAAATCTTGTGATAGTCACATTTATCTTATCTTTTCCTGAAGTCAGATGTAAATAACCATTTTGGAAGAGGATTTACTAAGCATCAACTTGATGTATCATTTTTCTTAACATGTATACATGTTATCATACACTAAAAATAAGCAGTGAAAACTTCCCTTCTGTTTTTAGAGTGATAAGTATTCTGAAACATTGATAGAGACACAAATGTATATCATTAAATGCTTTACCTATGGCTTTGGGCCCAAGTATCATTATCCGAAAGTATTAAGAAAGAGTAACTAAAAGCCATAGAAAACTTCTAAGTCCCATTTTAGTGAATAATTACAGTTATCCATCACCAAATTTCTGGCAAATAATGGCATTGCCTCACTGGATTTTTTTATCCTTTTTTATGGCTCTGGCCATAGACTTAGGTGTAAAGTCTATAAGCCATTAAGTGGATTTGAAGGGCCAGGAAGACTAGAGGCCTGGAACACTCCAGTCCTGTGACTTTAAGAATCTGCATAAAAAAAGACCATTGGCACAATATGGAGAATCATCCTAAATATTTGGAATTTAGAAGTGCAGGGCCATGTGAAGATTATTACCCAGTATTGGTAATATTCCAAAAGATGTGTTGTATGTTTTCAGCAGTGTTTATAACAGACATATTAGTTCTACTCTTAGGCTACGTCCTGTAGGAGACTGTGTTTGTGATGCAATAACAAAGTAACACCAACGAAGTGTCTTAAAATAACAGAAATTTATTCTCTCACAGTTCTGGAGGCTAGAAGTCCCAAATCAAGATGTTGGCAGGGCTTATTCACTCTGAAGGCTCTAGGGGAGGATTCATTCTTTGCTTCCGTTGGCTTACAGATGCATTCCAGTCACTGCCTCTGTCTTCTTCTTATAAGGAGGCCAATCGTTAGATTATGGTACACCCTCATCTAGTGGGACTTAACTACAATCTGATCGCATCTGGAAAGACCTTGTTTCTAAATAAGGTCACATTCACAAGTTCTGGGAGTTTGGGTTTCAAGATATCTTTTTGGGAGACCTTAATTCCATCCATAAACAGAGATCATACTTTTCCCAACCCAATGATTTAGGAGGTTAGGTATATTGAAAATGTGTGTATTTTTAGTACCTGTATGAAATGTGTGTTTATTATCTATTGCTGTATAACAAATTACCCCAAAACTTTAGTGCCTTAAAACTACAGCCATTTTATTATATCTCAAGATTTTGTGGGTCAAACTTGGGCAGGATTTGGCTGGGCAATTCTTCTCCAGGTGGTATCCAGCTAGTGGCTCTGCCAGAGGGTCCGAGATGGCTTTTATTCACAGCTAGGAGGCTGTGGATTCAGGGCCTTTCCACATACTCTCTGAGAAGGTTTTATGTGGCTCTAAGAGTAAGTAACCCAAGAGACAGGAACTAGAAACTTTTAGTCTTTTAAGGACCAGGCCCAAAAATTGGGTCAGTAAAGCTTCCACCCTATTCTTTTGGTCAGTATAGTCTCAGAGCACCCCCAAGTTTAAGGGGGAGAGGGATGACTCTCTATGGAAGGACTGTTGTATACCTTCTGGCCACAGATTGCTTATATTCCTTACACATTAAAAAATTTCACCTCATTTCAACATTGCCTTGAATTTAAAAAGCTGATGATTAAATCAAAGCCATGTGTGGATGAAGATCTCTTGAGTTCCTCTCAGCCTGAAGACATGCGAACTATTGGGAGAATTGGTCTGCCCTCCTTCCAATATATAATGGTCAGATAGGGATAAGATAACCCTAGGTTCTCCTCTTCAGAAAGGAGAACGTGGGAGGTACATAGCAGTTACTGTTCTACACTGATTTAGAAATCCAGCCAGATGCAGGTCACTGGTTCCTTGGTTAGGGTCTAGCCTTCTTCCCCTAGAAGTGATTGCGGTGGCTCTTGGTTCTGCCCTTTGAGTCATCCCTCCTTTTCCGTAAAAAGTTTATAGGGCTCCTGTGTATCAGATAATCCAACTCACCAATCAGAAGCCTCACACACATTGTTTTTAATATAGTCTTTGAAATGTAGCAAATTAAACAAAGAAGCCATTTTGTCTAGTTGAAAGGGTTTACCAAGCATATGTTAAGATTCACAAAGGCCCTCTTTTCTGGCAGAGAGGGTGTAAGATGTACAACTCTTAAAGTTTTTAGAAGCCCTCTAGATTATTTACCCCACGGCCAGGTAGTAGTCTGGGTTTAGCCTTTGTCTTGAGGCCATTTCTGACTTTTCACGTCCATTGCTGGTGGAAACTGGGATGAGAGACGGTTTCCTTTTTCACACCCAGCCTGTCCTGGCTCCTTTATATTTCCTCTCAATCTGCTCACAGATCAGTCGTTCCTCTGTTAGCTCATTGCTCTTCTCGTATTTCACGTTTGGCAGTTAGAAGCCAGTTGGCGCTTCCTCCATTCTGCCCATTAGTCTTCTCTGTCGGGTCCACAAATTCATTAGGTCCGTTTTCCATTTTCTTCATTATCACATGCAACACTCATGCCAATTTTTCAGCCAATACAGAGAACGTATCCCACATTCTCCAGCTTCCAGTGACATATTTTCACTGACCCTTAAGGCATCACCAACAGTCTTTTCAAGGCCCTTGCAGCTTTTACTAACAATTTCTTTAAAGTCCTTTTTTCCACTAACAGTCTCCTTGAGGCCCTTCCAGCTTCTGTTTGCTGCCTGATTCCAAAACCATTGATACATGTCACAGGGTTTATACAACACAACACTACCAGGTAATGAGTTTTGTTCCAGTTTTCTACTGTTGCATAAAAATCTACCCTAAAACAAGTGGGTTAAAACAATTTTTATTAGACTTCGTGATTTTCGTGGATTAGAACTACAGGCAGAGCTTGGCTGAGAGGTTATTCTGCTCTGGCTGGCATCATTTGTAGTCCTTTGGAGGGGCCTAGAACCCAGATCAGCAGATTTTGCGTGAAGGGCCAGGTAGAAAACTGTGGGACATACTGTGTATGACAGCTAGTCAGCCCTGTGGTTGTAATGTGCAAGTTGCTACAGACAATATGTAAACAAATGACTGTTGTAGCCATGTTCTAATAAAGTTTTATTTACAAAATTAAGCAGCTGCCCTATGGGCCACAGTTTGCCAGTGCTTAATCTATAAGACCCAAGAAGGCTTCATACATGTGCCTGTTACTTTCATGAAGACGGCTAGAAGGATAGCCTTCTTTCCCTCTCTAGGTAGACACAGGGCCTCTCTCCATGATTTCTCTAGGGTGGTAGTCTAAATGCTCACGTGGAAGCTCAGGCTCCAAGAGTGAGTACTCCAAGAGACAGCAAGTAGAAGCTGCCAGCCTTGTGAGGTTTAAGCTTAGAAATGTGCTCTGTATCATCATTTCTGCCATTTTCATTGGTCAGTGCAATCACAGACTACCCCTCCCAGATTGAAAAGGAAAAGACATGACCCTTAATGGACTCTCTTAATGGAAATAGTGTCAGATAACTTGTGACCATATTTAATCCAACATAATGGGTGACCTTAATGGGTGACTCAGTGATATATGAGACATCTTCCTACCCTCAAAAGGCTTATGTTATAATTGGACGCAGATATGAAAACAATAATCTAAAATGCAAAGCAGAATGAAATGTATCAAGCCCAGGAACAAAGTCTGTGAGTAAGGAAAAAATTTTCCTCGACTGTCTCAGAATCCCTGTCTGGGTCTGAAAATTAAACTGCCAAAGGAAGATAAGAGGAAAAATACATACAGATTTATTTAATATAAGTTGTATGTGACATGGGAGCCTTCATAAGGAAATGAAGACCTAAAGAAACAGTTAGACCTGAGTGTTTTATTTTATGTTTAATGAAGGGTGAGCAGTCATGTAGAAATGAGGTTAGTGTAGTAAACTGGGGGAAATTCAGCAAGGCTTCTTTTTTAGGATAAGGATGTTCCTTTCCTGGAAGAGAAGGAGGGCATCTCTAATATAAGAGTTTCAGGATCTAATTCAGGGGACAAAGGTTAGGGGAGGGTCACACTGACCTGCTTCTGCTGGCTTTGCAAACTCCTTCAGCTTAATGTGCTAAGATGCCATATTTTAGGGTAGAATGTCCCAAACCCCATTAGTTCTCTTATAGGAGTATAATAAATCTGGATATATGCATGTGTTTTACAAGTAGTCACTAACTCTTGTTTTATTTCTCTTACTGACCAGTATAGTGGTTTTCAACTGGAAACTATGATTTACATTGTGACCCAGAATAAAGATGTACAACACACACAGACACACTTAAATACAAAAGCTTCTTCAAATGACAGTTATTCTAATTCTGTGCAGTGTACTTTGATATTTTCCATTTTCTATTTTTCTATTGTATTTAATTTTTAGAACTTCTCTCCATCGTCCCCTGAATTGATTTCACAACTGCAGATTTAAAAAAAATTTTTTTTTAAGATTTTATTTATTTACTTGACGGAGAGAGAGAGCATGCCCGGGGTTGGGGTGCAGAGGGAGAGGGACAAGCAGACTCCCCGCCGAGTGAGGAGCCCAATGCGGGGCTCAATTCCAGGATCGAGAGATCACAACCTGAGCCAAAGTCAGACTCTTAACTAACTGAGCCACCCAGGTGCCCCCTCAACTGCAGTTTGATTTCATAATCTGTAGTTTGAAAAATAATTGTCTAGAAGAGGCAGAAGACAAAGAGTCTTGTGGGTCACAGTTGCACAATAACTTATTGTTAAAATTTATTCTGACAGGAAGATCTGGGAATTGATTTAATAGGGGAATATGAAAGAACTTTTCACACCAATTCTTTGCCCAATGGCTTCTCTGACAAAGCATATGCTGAGTATCTTTTGATATATGTTATTTGATTCTCTGCCAATGATGTGTCTGCTAATTCTGAGCTGCTCTGATAAGACAATAGTTCAAAGGAGCCGTAAAACCTTGTTAACTTTGGTAAGTTGTGAAAATAACACTATGTCCTTGCAGAAGTCATCACATTTTATGATAAGAAAAGTTTGTAATTTTTCTAGTTTGTGTAGAAACTGTATATTTACGTTAAGGATTTGAACTAGGAAAAATAGGGGGAAAATGACCATGAAAAGAATTTGATAATAGGATTACTTATGACAATTATACAATGTAGCCATTCTTTCATTATGCCCTAAATGAGAGTAGTGCTTGAAATACAACAGTGAAGAGGACCTCACAAATCTGCTATCATGAAACTTCCATTCTGCGAGGACGGATAGAAGAAAACAAGTGAACAGACAAAGTAACTGTGATTTGGTATGGATTCTATGAAAGGAACAAACATGAGCAGAAATTGAGAATGTTGGAATCAGCTCTTGACAAGGAGTGGTCAGAGAGGGCCTCTCTGAGCAGGTGACAATTAAGAAGGGACAAAAGCATGAGAAAGAGCTGCCTGTGATTAGATCATTGGGAAGAGCATTCCAGGGAGTAGGTAGGGGTTCCAGGGTCAGGATGTGGCTGTTGTGTGTGGGAACTGAAACCCCAGAGTGAGTGAAGCCTAGTGAGTCAGGCTAGGGAGTTGTAGGAGATGGGAGTGTGAGGGAGGTGGCCAGGAACCCATCCAGCAGGGCCTCATAGGCCACAGTAAGGACTATGGATTTTTTTTTTTTTTTCCCTTTAGCCCAAGAGTCAGGTGCTTCTGCAGGAGAGGGTGAGTTCCAATTTATGTTTTAAGAAGCGCAGTTTGACTGCTTTGTGGAGATTGAACCAGAGAGAACTGTAACCTTACTTCTCTTAAACTGTAGGGGAGGAAAAATACTTTTTACTCTACCCTTCTTGGTTCTTGGCTGAAACACCCCTGTAATAAAAGACAGACTAACAGGAGAAAAGCAAACAGAAGTTTAAAACCAGTATACCTCCTGTGTACGGGGGAGGTACCTAGGAGAACTGAGTAACTCTCCAAAATGGCCCAGTCACTTCTCCACCTAAAGACAAAACAAGATGTGGAGGGTGGGGAGTCAGTCATATCAGAAAAACACTGTGAACGAGAATAAGGTTGTTATGCAGATTTAAGTCCATACCTTT
This sequence comes from Mirounga leonina, assembly GCF_011800145.1. NCBI lineage: Eukaryota > Metazoa > Chordata > Mammalia > Carnivora > Phocidae > Mirounga > Mirounga leonina. The sequence goes on from NW_023270415.1 coordinate 14,315,682, forward strand.
TCCATTGGTAAGAGTTTCAAGAGGTTTAGAATCATTCTTCCCTTCCTGGTACAGAGCAGACAAATGAAGATTTCCCATATAAACATAAATGCCTCTTACAAAAGGATAACTTGTATTCGATTTTAAGTGCTTTTCCTGTTTTTAAAAGATAATCAGCTCAAAATAATCAATGTGTCAAAGAGATGTATTTTGGGGGTGGCATAGTCTGCTCCCTTTCGCTACCCATTAAAATAATGACATAATTATCTAGAAATTGCTGCATGTACTTTGGTGCTATTAGATTACTCTTTGAATTATTGGCTACAGCAAGATTTCTGTGTTGCTTATTTTAGAATTCACAGAACATACAGACAACTCACTTGTTAGCCATTAATCAATCTGAGACCTTTAAAGAAGAGGTAAAAAAAGTGACAGTGGGAACTTATATTTGCTTCACTTTTTGTATTCACTTATAATTTCAACAGGGGTTGTTTTTCAGGTAACTATAGTATCCTTGTCTCTTGCTTTAAAGCACATAATTTGGTTCCGAATGTATTTATAATGTTACTTTTATGACAAAAAGAAGGGGATGGAAATCCTTACGTTTTGGGAATCTGGGCTTGAATAGCATGTTAACAATAATAGAAAGTCTAAATGAAATTAATCCTAGAAATTACTGAACTTGTGAGTTAGAAGGAACCTTAGAGTTCATCTAATCAAAATCCCTATTTTACTAAGAGGCAGAAGAGGTTACAGAGCTACTTGGTGACTCTCCTTCAGTCAAGGTAGAGCATCAAAAGCAATTCACTTAAACTACGTGGATTAACTCTCCAAAGAAATTACTTTCACTTGAGTACAATTCAATAAAATACCTTTAATCTTTCTCTAGAGTTTTTGCATTTTCCAAAGAGTCTAAATTGATGCCTTTGTATAATGATCCAACAGAAAAAATTCTTTCTAAAATTTAGAATCAGGAAGCAAAGCAAAAGCAGAAATTACTTCTTTTGTCAATAATGATACCTGTGAGGTTCATCATGTTTCCCTTTTTCACTTTGTGTCCAGGAACCTCAGAGTTAGATGAACCAGATTATAGAAATTTTCTCCCTTTTCATTCTATTGTTTCTGATTTCCTGTTCAATTCTCTTTTTTTGTATGCATATTTTTATTGCAAGTCATTCCACAAATGCCTTTTGAAAGCTATTGAACTATAAATTATTCAGAAAAAATTGCTTAGGGACAAAGTCAAGACTATAATTCAGGTCCTCCAACTCTCAATCCAAATTTCAATCCATTATATCATTATTGGGAAACATTCATATCTCTATTTTTTCCCAATAGAGAAAAATAAAAAATAGCTGTTTCCAGTATTTGTGTAAAAGAAGGATATGAAGCAAAAGAGATGTCTGTCAACCTCTCTCTATAGCTTTGGCCCAAATTTCAAAAACTTCATCACACCTCTTAACTCTCAAGCAAAAAAAAAAAAAATTTTGTTTCATTGTATTTGTTTAGAAATGTGGAAGTATATTATTTTATTGGCACTCAGAACTGTTCAGTCTTGTATGAATGCCTGTATATTTACAATCAAATAAAATCTGGGACAGATTTGTGTTTTCTTTTGCATACAGACTGAATCCACAAAGACCAATGCAGTAGACACCTTTTACATGAAGCTTTCCCTCTGTCACAAAAGTGTTTGGGTTCTTGCTTTCTGAATCCATTATTGCATTTGAATATCACCTAGTCACAAACTGCAGGGCATCAGGTTGCACCCCCCCACCCCCCCCCCACCCCCGCCCAGTGGAGAAGCCTGAGACTTTGGCACAAAGCCACACTCAGAGCTCTTGGTGTTTCTCATCTGGTGACACCACGTTACAGGGCTACTCTCTCACTGGGGCGCTGAATGGACGAAGGGTCATCACCTCCACCGCAGTCTCAGCCAGTATGGCACAGCTGTCTGCACTCTTTGTAATGTTCTCTGAAAAGAATATATTAATAATGTCAAAAGTTGGGTGAAGCCATCGGTCACAGCGAGAGCTGCCCTTGAGAGGTTAAGATTTGCTTTCTTAGAATCCAGTGGGAGTCATGATAGATGTTAGAAAAATGGAGCAAGGCATACTTTCATATAACTGCCAATATTCCAATCATAGCCATTGGGAGGAGAAACTGAGAATATACTTACAGAAAGGACGTCTGATGAGAAGAACTGAGTGGAAAATACAAGCAGAGAACGTTATTTCTAGTTGGTATATATCATATTTCCTTTATTGTCTCTATTATTGCAGAGGACAAACAAATAACATTTGTTGTTATTATTAATCCTTTAGAAAATCACTTTGCAGCCTGCGTCAGGGTACATAGTCCATAGTCCCAACTGATTGCATTGCATTCAAATCCTGGTTTTGTGACATAACACCTGGACTACTCTGGGCAACAGACTTAACTTCACTTGACCTCCCGTTTTCATCTGCAAAAGGGGGATAATAATAGTGCCTACTGTATAGGATTGTTGTAAGGACTAATGAAGCTAATATTTGTAAATTGCATTGAACACTGCCGGACATAAAGTCAGCATTATTTGAATAGTTATTATTTTCATATAAATTTTCCTATTTACTCAGGTGAAAAGTTATTTTCCTAATAAAACATGATTCCCTCATTTATATATATAAAACTACCACCATAAAACCTCCTTACTTTTTCTCCTGGGACTCAAGTCCATTTTCCAGGCAGGCCTGAGGACCACTCAGGAATTGACTGCAACAGTAATGGGTGGTCTTAAGTCCAACTCTTGGGTCATAGCACCTCCAAGAGCATCCTCTCACTTTTCTCCTTGACCAAAACCTCTTCCCCTAGGCTCAGAGGGGAAGAGTCACTCTTATTCATCTGTCTGTCCCTCCCACACCATGTAACCCAGAGTTTGTTACCTTTTTTGTCCAAGGGCTATTTTGGCAATCTTTTAAAGCCAATGAATTGCTTCTCAGAATAGTATTTTTATTTCATTTTATTTTTTAAAAGATTTTATTTTTATTTATTTGACAGAGAGATAGAGCCAGGGAGCACAAGTGGAGGGAATGGCAGAGGGAGAGGGAGAAACAGACTCTCGCTGAGCAGGGAGCCCGATGTGGCGCTCAATCCCAGGACCCTGGGATCATGACCTGAGCTGAAGGCAGACACTTAACCATCTGAGCCACCCAGGCGCCCCTCAGAATAGTATTTTTAAATGTATAAAATAAAACACAATGGATGACAAAGGAAATCAAAGATATTGAAATAATAATTATCAAAGTGTTTTTAAAATGTGGCAGGAATATATGTTTTTCTTTATTACTACATTAAACAACATTTGGTCCCCTTTATCAGAGGGCCTAATAACTTCCATAATTCCAGAGTGGTGAGGAGCATGACCAATGTTTGAAATACCTGCAATAAGTATACTGTGAAATAAAATTAATTTTTACTGGCAACAAAATCACAGGTAGTGCTAATACTACTATAGTCTGTTGCCTACATTCAGTAATTGAAGATAATGATAAATTTCAATTTGATATTAGTGAAAATAAAAATATATTATTTTCTCACTTAAGTTGACAGAATCCCAGAATTCTAGCCAAGATCCCTTAGTGGACACCACATTAAGGATCCCTGTTCTAATCCCAGACTGAACCAATACTCATTCCCTTCTGGTCTTGGAGAAGGAAGGAAAGAAGAGCCTTCCAAGTCAGTATCCTTGACCCAGACTGCTGTGTACCTATATCAACATAGCATCCTTGAGCCTCATCATCCCAGTAACCTACCCCCACTGTCACTCTAGGCTATTTTCTAGACCCTTGGCTTCCTACCTACCATTAGTTAGTTAGTTTCTTTCTTTTGATATAACTGAGATATAATTTTTGTGCAATGTGTTGTTTTGATATACTTATATATTGCAATATCATTACCACCATAGCATTACCTAACACCTCCATCAGGTCACATAATTTCCATTTCTTTTTAAGATCTAGTCTTTTGGGAACTTTCAAGTCTATAATACAGTATAGTTAACTATAGTCACATTGCTGTGCATTAGATCCCCAGAACTTACTCATCTTCCTACAAGTTTGTACCCTTTGACCAACATCTCCCCAGTTCCCCCATTCCCCACCCTCCAGCCCCTGGTAACCACCACTCTACTCTGTTTTTGAAATTTCAGGGTTTTGTTTTTTTTTTTGATCCCACATATAGATGATATTGTAGAGTATTGGTTTCTTTGTCTCATTTATCTGACTTAGCATAATGCCCTTAAGGTCCATCCATGTTGTTGTAAATGACAGGATTTTCTTTTTTCTCGTGATTGAATAATATTTATGTGTGTGTGTGTGTGTGACATCTTTATTCATCTGTTGATGGACACTTAGCTTGAATAATTCAGCAGCAAACATGGGAGGGCAGATATCTTTTCATTATCCTATTTTCATTTCCTTTGGATATATATACCCAGAAGCTGGGTTGTTGGATAATATGGTGGTTTTATTTTTATGTTTAATATTATATATATTTATATTTAATATTTTTGAGCACCGCCATACTGTTTTTTTTTTATAGTAACTGCACCAATTTGCATTCCCACCAACAATGCCATTTCTCCACATCCTCACCAATACTTATCTTTTGTGTTCTTTTTTTTAAGACTTTATTTATTTATTTGAGAGAGAGTGAGTGAGAGAGAGAGAGAGCACAAGAAAGGGGAGCTGCAGACAGAGGCAGAGGGAGAAGCAGACTCCCCGCTGAGCAGGGAGCCTGACGCAGGGCTCAATCCCAGACTCCTGGGATCATGACCAGAGCCAAAGGCAGGCTCTTAACCTACTAAGCCACCCAGGCACCCCTATCTTTTATATTCTTGATGATAGCCATTCTAACAGATGTGAAGTGCTATCTCATTGTGGTTTTGGTTTGTATTTCCCTGGTGATTAGTGATGTTGAACATCTTTTCATGTACTTATTGTCATTTGGATGTCTTCTTTGGAAAAGAAGGCCCATTTTTAATTGGATTGCTTTTTTTGTTACTGAGTTGTGTGAGTTCTTTATATATTTTGGATATTTACTTTCTATTAGATATATGGTTTGCAAAATTTTTGCAAAAAATTTACAAAAATTTTCTTTCATTCTGTAGTTTGTTTTTTCATTTTGTTATTTGTTTCTTTTGCTGTGAAAAAACTTTTTTAGTTTGTCATAGTCCCACTTGTTGATACTGGATTTGGTTGCTTGTGCTTTTGGTGTCATATCCAAAAAAATACTGCCAAGATCAATGTCAAGGGGATTTTTCCCTCCTTATCTTTACTTCTAGGAGTTATATGGTTTCAAGTGTCATGTTTAAGTCTTTATTTTGTGTTGATTTTTGTAATTGTTGTAAGATCAGGGTCTAATTGCATTCCTTTGCATATAATTATCCAGTTTTCCCACCACCATTTATTGAAGAGACTAGCCTTCCCACATTGAGTATTTTTGGCTTCCCTGTTAAATATTAGTTGACTGTATATGTGAGAATTTATTTCTGAGCTCTTTATTCTGTTCCATTGGTCTCTGCCTAATTTTATGCCAGTACCACACTGTTTCTGATTACTATAGCTTTGTAATACAGTTTGCAGTCCGGAAGTGTAGTGCTTGCTTTGGCAGCACATATGCTAAAATTGGAACAATACAGAAATTAGCATGACCCCTGCGCAAAGATGACACGCAAATTCGTGAAGCATTCCATATTTTTTGAAAACAGGATATCAGATAGTACAATGACTCCAGCTTTGTCCAATGTTGTTTTTTTGCTTTTCTGTCTGAGTGATTATGTCTAATGCTGAAAAATTAATGCAAATGCAAAAAAATAATGCAAATGCAAAAAAATGCAAAAACAATATTGAAATTCCCTACTATTATCGTGTTGTTGTCTGTTTCTCCCATTTCTTTTTCTTTTTTTAAGATTTACTTATTTATTTTAGAGAGAGAGTGCAAATGTGTGCACATGAGTTGGGGGAGGGGAAGAGGAAGAGAATCTTCAAGCAAACTCCCGCTGAGTGCGGAGCGTGACTCAGGGCTCAATCTGATGACCCATGAGATCACAACCTGAGCTGAAATCAAGAGTGGGACCATCAACCAATTGAGCCACCCAAACACCCGTCTCCTGTTTGTATTAGTACTTGTGTAACATATTTAGGTGCTCCAACATTGGTTGTGTATATATGTACAATTATTATATCTTACTGATGACTTGACCCCTTTATCATTATATAATGACCTTCTTTTTTGTGTTACCATTGTTGGTTTAGTTTATTTTGTCTGGTACAGGTACAGCTACCCCTATTTTCTTTTGGTTTCCCCTTGCATGGAATATCTTTTTCCATTCTGTCAGTTTGGGCCTAGATGTGTCCTTAAAGCTGAAGTCAGTCTCTTTTAGGCAACATATAGTTGGGTCTTGTTGTTGTTGTTGTTGTTGTTGTTTGCTTGTTTTTCAAATCTATCCAGCCACTCTGTGACTTTTGATTGGGTAATTCATTCCATTTACATTTAAAGTAATTATAGATATGTAAGGACTTACTAATGCCATTTTCCTAATTGCTTTCTGGCTGTTCGATAGTTTTACTGTTACTTTTTCCCTCTCTTACTGTATACCTTTGTGGATTGGTGATTTTCCATGGATTCTCCTTTTTAAAATCTTTTCATGAAACTTCTGTTATTATTCTGTTGGCACATTGAACATTCCCTTGTTTAGCAAAAGTTTAAAAACCGTACTTAATGTGCTGCTTATAGGAACTAGCCTTTTGAAATGAATGCAAAGTTGCTGCGGTGTAGAGACCACGTTTTGATTTGTCATAGATGAAACGGTGGTCATTATGGTCAATGTATAATGACTACTCAAGTGTTGCTTATTATTTTTGAAGTTAATGCTACTAATATTAGGGGCTATATCAACAAGTTTAGGATAAGAAAAAAAAGAAACTTGAAAAGGCCTTTCATTTTGACACGGAAGTATGGATTGATTGTTGAGATTCAGAAATACGTTTGACAGCCAAGCTGGTGGGTAGAGGGTGTTGTAATGGCTTCTGGGGCATCATAATCCTTGAGTGGGATCTTGATGGACTGCTCTGAAAACCAAATAAATAAAGCGCTTTTTGAGGTGAGTTTGAGGTGAGGAACAGTAAATATCAAATAGTCCAATCTCTGACTCCCATTTAGAACCGTTGATGTAAATGGCAAATATACTGTATATAAGCACATTATGTACTAATGTTCATCATGTGTATGTAATATACATAAGCACGTAAATATGCACCATGTTTCTAGATATCTATATTTTGAATTACTGTCATCACAACAATATTCATGTTTGTGGTATTTCAAAGTTCTATACACTAGGGGGAAGAACCATTATTAAATGGCATTTTAAAATGAGAACATTAGATTGCCCTCTGTTTGAATTTTTTTTTCAGCTAGAGAGTTTAATATTTATACATAGGCTTTTAGTAGAGAATGGTGCATTGTATTTTCTCTACTCTGTATTTTGCTTTTCTTTATGAATTGGCAATGGGGAAGGGTGAACTGCATGATCTAATAGGTACTTTATAGTTTCTAATTGCTATATTTTTATCCTGCAACTCAGTTGCCTATATGTGTTGACTGGAGTCAGTTTTCCAGCATGCTAAATAGGCAGTGAGCCACTGTTAAAACTACGAAATTTGGAATTGTGTCATGTACCGTGTAGGCTATAAAATATGAAATTTCAATAATTTTTAAAACTTATTTACCTATTAATGAGTTTTATTTTCTTGCATTAAAATGATCTTGGAAATAATCACATGTACATTTCAAAGGCTTTAAAAAATCATCCACATACAGAATAAGTGAATGAGTCTTGTGTGAAGGGGATGATTAGTTCTCCAATTTTGCTTCAGAAGGTAAGGAATTGGTAAGATTTGGCTATTGGTGGGTCTGCCAGAGGTTTCTGCTTTGATGTTATGGGGCTGGGCTCCACATGCCACCAGAAAGTTGGATTTGCGTCATGTTATGCTACATTAGCAGTTCACTCAGGAATCAAGGCCACTGCAGACCATATGACTTGAGCTGGGCTCTCCATGATTCAGAGAAACCACAGGGTACAATAATTCAGTGACTATCACACGATTCAGATTGTGATTTGAAATGGGCACAGTAACTTCTCAGCAGTTTTATTCTACAAGCAAATGAATGCTAGAACATCCCAGTTTATCTTTCATTTATTATGGTCAAACTAAAAATTCTAGTAATGAATGATAGTATACAACAGGGGAACTGGGGACATTTAGAGAAGTGACAATGGCATACATTCTTGAAGAACCAGTTCAAACACCTGCTTTAGATAGATACAGTTACAAGTGATGTTTTCCATTACAAACTGTAAATTGGTTCTGGAGGATAGAATAGTAATTGAAGGCTTTAATGTGAAGACATCTACTGTAAGTTCAGTTCACTAAAAGCAGAGTACTTGGATTGTCTATGTCCTATATACCTTAAAATGACATTTCTATGAAGGAATATAGGAGCTTCTGTTTAATTAATTTTATCCAAAGAGGAAAATATATTGGTGCTTTAGATCTGTGGGAACCCCAGGAGCCCATGATTCTATTAACTTAGAAGACACAGTGGAGAGAAAAGAAAATGTTGGGTACCTCCAGATATGAATCTTGCCTTTTCTAAAGAAGATATCAGAAAAGTTTAGAAGAAAGAAAGATTCATTTCCATGTTCAAAGATTCTGAAAAGAGAGATTATCTAAGAATGGATAAGAGACTTTCAAAAAGCAAATCCTGACCATACAATTACAGATGATCCTAATGCAGGTGAAAAGTAAACATTTCTGTGGGAATATAAGTAGATACATAATAAATCAACCTTTTGAAAGGAGATGCACATAAAAAGAGCACAGAAAAGGTGCATAACTGAGTAAGGATTCTGAAAAAAAGAAGAATAAACATTTAAAAATAATGCCAGAAAGTCTAAGACCTTAAATGGGTTGTTGTTTTGAAAAATGTTAAAAATTTTAAGAAATATTTTTGCAAAGATAATTGGAGCAAGGATAACAAAAAAGATGTGATAGGCTCATTTCCAGGATAGATAAGCATAAGATACAAAATTACAATGAGAAAGCAAGAACTACCTATTCTTCATTGCTTCCATTTTGTCTGAATAAGAGAATGAACTTTAGGAAGGAAGAGACTCTTCATCATTCACATAAAAGATCAGACAGTGGGAAAGTACTTAGTTCTTTAAATAAGTCAAATTTCAAATGGAAGAATTGTTGGATCTTAAAGAGAGTTTGAAGATATGATCTTAGATTCACTGTCGGTGTGTGTGTGTATATATATATATATATATATATATATATATATATTTCACAGTCATTTTGCCTAGGAACATACTAGGTTGTCAGAGATAAGCAATCTTGATCCTTATTTCTAAAATTGAGGAGAAGATAAACTCAAGCAACTATAGATTATTATACTATTAATCTCCAGTGAAGGCTAATAAACAGAGAGCATAAGGTGAGTATTTTGAAAAGAATGTAGTGATCACTAGGACACCTCATGGGTTCACTAAAAACAAGTCATCCGACTTAAATGATGTTCTCTCTTTTTCTAGGGTTACTAATCCCAGAAAGCCTGCTTATCAGGTTTGTAGATGACACGGTCTTTTAGGCATTATAGATAAATTTAGTGACATTACCAAAATTGAAAATGTTTCTGTTGGATTACCTGATAGAAACAGACGAGATGATTTCTATCATCTATCTATCTATCTGTCACTGGAGGGGGCAATATATATTTAACAACATTAATGTACAAATGGTCAGTGGTTTCAGTTTCTCATCGTTGCTTACAGTTTTTATGGGAGCCACTTGTGTCTCTGGCTCCTAAAAATAGCCAACACAATCTTAGCTTGCTCTACAGCCATGCAATGCTGAGATTAACAAAACTTCACTGAGCAGTGTCCTCATCTGGAGCATCCAGCTTGCTTTTGAGCTGTGAGCTTTAAGACAGACCCTAATAAATGCCATTTTCCTCATCTGAGGAGACTGAAAACCATGTCATATGAGAAACTGTTGAAACAGTTGGAGGATATTAGTCTGGAAATGATTAAGCATGATGATTATATTCCAGTACAAGAAAAATAATTTGATCTACTCATTGCTCACCCAAGAAGTAGAACTGACTAAAGAATATGAGCCAAAGACTATCTGTCCCATTCAACAGGGACAAGAAGTGTCCCTTTTATACCAGGGTTCAGATAAAATCTCTATTTTCAAATTTTCAGTTTTAGTTTAGCTGAAGTGATGTTCTCTTCTACTTAACTGGCTGCATAATCCTTGAACAGGTTATTATTCAAACACACTGACCTAGAGTACCTAATTCTAGTAGTAATCATTTGATAAGTAACTGCATATGGACAAAGAGTGAGTCTAAGTATTTCCTGAGCCTTAAACTATTTCTCATTGTATCTCATTTTTATATCTCAAAATACATTATTGTATTTCTTCTGTCATACTTAATTGTGGAACTCAAGCTATGTGTACAAGGTGGTAGTGTACAAGGTAGTCAGTCTCCCCAGATAACCTGTAGGACCATGTGTCTTCATGTGGAAGTATAGCAATGGGATTTTTTTTAAAGATTTTATTTATTTATTTGACAGAGAGAGACACAGCAAGAGAGGGAACACAAGCAGGGGGAGTGGGAGAGGGAGGAGCAGACTCCCCGCTGAGCAGGGAGCCTGATGCGGGGCTCGATCCCAGGACCCTGGGATCATGACCAGAGCTGAAGCCAGACGCTTAACGACTGAGCCACCCAGGTGCCCCTAGCAATGGGATTTTTAAAAAGATTCATTTATTTACTTGAGAGAGAGAGAGAGAGAGCCGGAGGAGGGGCAGAGGGAGAGAGAATCCCCAAGCAGACTCCTCACTGAGCGTAGAGCCTGACATGGGGCTCAATCCCAGGACCCCGAGATCATGACCTGAGCCAAAACCAAAAGTCAACACTTAACCAACTAAGCCACTCAAGCGTCCTGCAATGGGACTTTTAAAAATACTTTATCCCAGTATGGACTGTTGGGGCAAGCTTCTCTCCTTTAGAGAGGCAGGGAGTTGAGATAGCTGAAATTAGAGTGGGAGATGGATTCAGCAAAGTTAAAGCCTAGGTTTGGGTAAAAACCTAACCAGACAGATAAAGATTAGAATTGCACATGGGTGGTAGAGAAGACAGACTGCAATTCATTCAACTGGTAGATGTCTGGATACATTTAGTGGATAAAGGTGGTTCTTTTTTTTTTTTTTTTTTAAAGATTTTATTTATTTATTCATGAGAGACAGAGAGAGAGAGGCAGAGGGAGAAGCAGGCTCCCAAGGAGCAGGGAGCCCGATGCGGGACTCGATCCCAGGACCCTGAGATCATGACCTGAGCCGAAGGCAGACGCTTAACCATCTGAGCCACCCAGGCGCCCGAGGTGGTTCTAAATATAAAATCTAGGTACAGTTGAGGAAAAGAGAAAACTTTAAGAAAGGTGTGATTGGGAAGCAGAGGTTGAAATTTGGTGTCTGCACGAACACTAAAGCTAAATATGTGATTGGCATAGCCCTGGGTTCCACCAGGATCAAACACACACAAAAAAACTAGTTGAGGTCTATCTTGGAAGAGGAAGCAGGTCAGGCCTAGTTACCAGGCTGTTGAAGTCCTTGCAATTCATGGGAGCCTGAAAAGAATGTGGTCTCTAAGGCCACATCTTTTCCATCTAGAAGATAACTAACTGTTCAACCTGTCTCTGAATCAAAGAGTGAACCTAGGTGTATCAGGACCCTCTCCAGGTGAATCCCTGTTCCACGCCTACCTCCCATTTCTCCCAGGGTCTAAAGACACACTTGCTCTCAACCTCCTTGCAACTTTGAGAGTTGAAGTTGTGTTCTGGCAAGGGCTGCACTTCTCTTGACAAATTAATATTTACATTTCATTCAATGTGGTCCAAAACATGTTGGAACTCTCTCTGGAGTTTGGAACTCTCGTGGGGATGTAAAATGGGACAGCTGCTTTGGAAAACAATATGACAGCTCCTCAAAAAAAACATAAACTTGGAATTGGCATAGAGCAGTTGCACTTCTGGGAGTACACCAAAAGAAATGAAAAGTGAGATCTTGAGGTTCGTATGTTCATAGCAGCGTTCTTCACAATAGCCCAAAGGGAGGAAAAACCCAAATGTCCACTGGCAGATGAACGGATAAACAAAATGTGGCGTATCTGTACAGTGGAATACTGTGAAATAGTCCTTTGAAAAATGAAGTCCCGACACATGCTACAAGGATGAACCTTGAAAACACTGTGTTAGATGAAACAACCCAGACACAAAAGGACAAATACTGTATGACTTGACTGACATGAGGTACTTAGAGTAGTCACATTCATAGAGATAAAAGTGGAATGGGGGTAACCACAGGCTGGGAGGAGAGAAGAGAATGTGAAATTATTATTTAATGGATCCAGAGTTTCAGTTTGGGAAGATGAAAAAGTTCTGGAGATAGACAGTGATGATATTTGCCCAGCAGTGTGAAATACTTAATGCCATTGAACTGTATGCTTAAAAATGGTTCAAGTGGTACATTTTATGTATTTGATTTTTAAAAATATTTTATTTATTTTTTTAGTGTTTGGAGCAGTTTTTAGATTTACAACAAAATTGAGAAGGAAGAATAAAGATTTTCAATATACCCCCTACCCTCACACGTTATCGTATTATCATGGTGCATTTTTTTTTACTAAGGATAAATCTACATTGACACATCATCATCACCCGAGGTCAGTAGTTTACCTTAGGGTTCACTCCTGATCTAGTACATTCTATGGGTTTGGACAAATGTACAATGACATACATTCATTATTATAATGTCATATAGAGTATTTATACCCTAAAAGTTCACTGTGCTCTGCCTATTCATCTCTTCCTCCCTACCACAGGAACCACTGATCTTTTTGTTGTCTCATAGTTTTGCCTTTTGCAGACAGTCATAGAGTTGGAATCATACAGCATGTAGACTTATCATATTGCATTTTTTCACTTAGTAATATGCACTTTTCATGGCTTGGTAGCTCATTTCTTTTTAGCGCTGAATATGGAATATGTCATGTATATTTTAATCATCATAAAAATATCAAAATATGTTGCCTTGGAGAATAATGAGCTCTTCATCACTGACAGTGATCAAGCAGAGGCAGGATATATAGAGATAGAGACAGATTTAGATACAGAGATAAAGATTTTTTTTTTTTTTTTTGAGAAATATCTTACAGCTACAGAGACCGGAGGTACAGTCCTGGCCCAGTTACTTACTAGCTGTATGACTTTGAACAAGTTATAATTTCTCCCTCCTCAGGCATCTGATTTATAAAATATATAGTTCCTAAATTGAAGAGATAGATGTTAGATCAACCAAGTAATATGGTAAATATGAAATTGCCCAGAACAATCCATTATGTGGTTTACCAAATGCCCATTAAATGTTAGTTTCTGATGGGCTAATGTACTGAAAAGTTCCTTACAACTCTTCAGAATTTATGATTCTTCGAGGAAGTAGCTTTAACAAAAAGTGATGATGATTTTATTTTGAGATACTGTGTGGGTATCCTGGACAACCATGGAAGAAACAGGGTTGCAGAAGTCATGTTCCAAGATGGAGACAGAGATTTTCCTCCTGGGCTGTGTCAGTAAAAGTTATGGTTGAAAAATAGGGATGAAGCTGGTGGGTTGCTCAAAGACCAGGGAGATGGATTGAGACCAAAGAGTCAGCTAAGAATTGGAGAGAGGACATATTAGAAGAGAGAATTATGCTACTGGAACAATTCAGACTTCTTCTTAGAGCAGGGATGTTTAGGGAAGTCAGATAAGGGTGGGGCTGGATGCTGAGATGCTTCTATGGTGAGCCTCCTTGCTGCTGAGCTTTGGCCTGTGTTTCATATCTCCTTTCCTGTGCAGTGAGCACCCACTCCTCTCAGTGCTCTGATCAAAATCTCTAAAGCCTTTCCAACAACGCCTGATAGAAATGGCAGTTCCCTTCTGCATCCCACACACATTTCTCTCATAACACATATATCATTTTACTCACTTATGCTTTGTAGGGAGAGGCAATGTCTTCTCTGTCTCCCCAGAAGTTATGGAGTAAGTGAATTAAATAACAAAGATGTGCAGACAAGGAGGCTAAAAAATGGACAAGCCAGGCAGATGCTCTGGAGGATTCTTTGAGGGAAAAGAATTAAGCTGAACATCATCTTCTTAAATGGCCTTACCCCTCCCAGCATTGAAGATAACTGACGTTCGATCTAGATCTTGAAGAATCAGATAGAAAACAGTTGCTTTTCTCACTTGACGTGACTTTATCTCACATAATCTGAACATTATCTGAACTCCCAGCCACCACGAGGACATTGCATGTCACCATTCCAGTTTCTGGTGGGCACATGTTCTCGCCCCTGCTCTGTAGACGCCACAGGACCACCAAGACACCTTGGGGTGCTACCACCTCTTTCCTTCCTAGCCAGCAGCTCCCATAGTACAGGCAATGATTGTGGAGTGAATGAGTTAATGATAAAAATCTCAAGAATTAACCCCTTACCTGGGCTCACGGCATCATAATTATTCTAGCTTCAGGGACCCAGATTTCTCATTCTCGGTCCGGGCAGATAGATGGATGGCTTGGGAGTCTGTACCAGTCGGCAGAACAAGAGTCTACCTGCTTTCTTATTAATTGATCAACAGTTAAATCAGATCATCAGCCCAATCCCTGAATGTAGTACAGTTTGTGACTTTAAGATCGAAACCTACAAAGCCTTAGGTTGCAGCCCAGGACCAGGTCGGCCTGTGGCATCATTATAAATAAGACATGTGACAGGGTTAGTTGTGTCTTGGTATAGATCCTTAGGTGAACCTTGGCCTCCTTCACACAAGGAAAAAAAATAGTCAACCGTGGGACAGGGTTAGTTTAATAGTTTCTATGTGCATTCTTACTAAGAAGTATTAGCCCAGGGATTTTAATGCAATTAGAATTTAAATTCCAGTTTCTTGCAAGAAATGGCTTTTCATTAATACTGTGATCTGAAATGGTTTCAGAAATACCCTGGCCACCAAAGCATATATTTGATGCACAGCCTGGATTCCCCTCAGTTAGCATACTTGTATTCATTCATTCAATATTCATGTATTCATTCATTCAGTGATTATTCAAAAAAAATTTTAAAGTATGAATGGTATATTGTCTGTTTTCTAAGGAAATTAAGGCTATAAGATATATCACTAGATAACAGACTCCTCTATTTTATTGGACACTTTATGAAGGCAGTAATTTTGTTTTATTAATTTTTATATCATAATATCTTTTATAGTTCCTGGCACATAGTAGGAATTCAGTAAATACATTTTAATGACTGAATAAATTTCCTACTTTTATAGAGACATTTTATCAAGCATGAGTGAATACTTTTTCTTACCAAAAGTGAAGAGTGACAATTTCTCATGGTTAATATCACTGGAATTGAAATAGCCACAAAGACAAAATTTAAATATAAAATAGATCAATGATTTAAGATTTCAAAGGTATGATGTTAATAGACTATAATGTTAAAGCTATAATTGAATGGCTTCTTGAGGAAGTGAGTGTGTATGAGGGATTTGAGAGGGGATTGATTACAGCTCAGTCAGATGTTTAAGAGCTGAGGTTTTAACTGAATAGAGCAGATTTTGTTTTGAAAAGTAAATGCAAAGCACTCGGCATTTTTTTGTTTGTTTTTTTGTTTGTGTTTTTGTTTTTTAGGAAAGAGGAAACATGTATAACTGAAAGCGTTAGACACATGGAATTCTTTTGGAAAGCACTTCTAAGAATTATTAAACAATAAAAACACAAAACCTAAGAACCCTTTTTGCCAAGAATATTTATATTCCTAATATCAATTATATGAATTCATCGATCTGCAAAGAGAACTAAAGATCATCTAGCCCAGGCTGGTTTCTTTTGAGACAAGTAAAGGAGGGAATGTAGAGAATTTCATGAAATGCAAAGGATCTGAGATTTCAGGGTATTTGCAAATTAGCAAATTAACTTGTCACAGTTCCATGGATGCCAGTGGAAGACCCAAGACTCCTGGGTCAGAGGTGAAAGACAATTTAGGACACACAGGAATGACAGTAGCCAATCTGTCTTTATCTGTGTTCCCAATCCCTCAGCCCCAGGACCCACAGGGGAGCATAAAGAAGGCCATCTGACACGTTCACACGTAGTGGGTTGCATTACAGAAGAGCCCTAAGCCTAAGGGATCTGAATCTTTTCAAGAGGGTAGAAAGCATGTCTTCCCTTCCCTCCACAAGAAGATTTATCTTTATCATCCTGGGGAGTAAATATGCCTGCCCTTTTCTCTGGAAGGAGACACTGTCTTTATCTTCCAAGGCTATTTGCTATCCAAACATCTTTGAAAACACAGCCCAGAATAAAGAGCAGTCGATGCCTCACTGCCAAGATATGCACAAATGTGAGAGATCCTGAAGAATTGTCTCCAGAGGTGAGCCCCTTGCAGAAGGCCACACAGCTGTCTTCAAGCCTTTTTTCACACCACCCTACTATTTCCCCATAAACACCCAAGTCACTTCAGCATTTTTAGAACATATAGCTTTTTATTTTCTGGAAGCCTTGCTGCTCCCAATTTCAGAAGCAAACTTTGAAATCTTCGTGACGAGATTTAGAGAGTCCGTACTGGATATGTCAATTCCTGATTACACATTGCTTTACTGCGTCCTGCACTTTAAGGTCAATATTGGTTTCCCAGTTTCAGGTTTGTTTTGTTTTGTTTTGTTTTGAGATTTTATTTATTTATTTGACAGAGAGACAGAGCCAGAGAGGGAACACAAGCAGGGGGAGTGGGAGAGGAAGAAGCAGGCTTCCCACGGAGCAGGGAGCCTGATGTGGGGCTTGATCCCAGGACCCTGGGGACCATGACCTGAGCCGAAGGCAGAAGCTTAACGACTGAGCCACCCAGGCGCCCCTCCCAATTTCAGTTTTGATAGGATTTGATCAGGTATCTCTTGAGTCAATGGAAACACTAATATTTTTGGCCAGTCTAAATGTATAACTCTTGGAGATGTAGGTGAAAGTCTACGGCTTATATATAATACTTGAATTAAAATTTTAATTACTTGTACATACTTCAAATCACATATGCAATTACGTGGTATATTAGTTAAAGGCTTTTTCTCACATATCCTGAAACAACGTCATTCACATTCTTTGCATGCATCTTCAACATTTAGAGCTGTTTGGGATTACCTAATGTAATTTTTTAGTCCTGTCATTTCCACATTCATGTAAGTCCTTTAAAATTCACTAGTTTTTGTTTTTTTTTTTATGATGCTGTCACTATAAGATTTATCTTAAATCATAAATATATTAGGTAAGTTTTTTTTTTTTCCATCTGTGTTGTAGGTATGTCATGATCTCTAGAATGTAAGAAAGTAATCTACCCCTTTTCAAAGCAATATTTTGAAACTTTTAAGTACAGTAACTTCCAACATTGGCAGGTATGAGGACATAACCCTGAGCATTAATCCTACATCCAGGTTATATTTCTTGCCTCCCCCCACATCTATCAATTCATTCACCTGAGCTCCAGAAACAACTCAGATAGAATTGGTTGAGAACATTTCAGACTAATGCAGTTTCTTCAAAAGACAGTTTGTTATGAAGTGCCCTGAGCCATGAGAGATTTTCTAAGAACTTGAATGTAGGAAAAATTCCACTTTACTGAGAGTTGATTTGAGGGATGGGAGGGAAATCCTCACCTTATTATACATGTGGTATTAGTTTATTTTAGTTGAGTAATTTACAATTCTTTTTTTTTTTAAAGATTTTATTTATTTATTTATTTGAGAGAGAGAGAGAGAAACAGCATGAGAGGGGAGAGGGTCAGAGGGAGAAGCAGGGTCCCCGCTGAGCCGGGAGCCCGATGTGGGACTCGATCCCAGGACTCCGGAACCATGACCTGAGCCGAAGGCAGTCGCTTAACCAACTGAGCCACCCAGGCGCCCGAGTAATTTACAGTTCTGATCCTATTTTTCTTACCATTAAAATAAGAAAAACTGTGTATACTGCTTATGTCTTAGCATTGTTAGGAGTGTTGGTAAAATAACGTGAAAGAACTTTACAAACCATAATTTCGATGTGTTTGTGTATTGGCTTATGATGTCATTCTCTGTGATTCTTGTCTTGATTATTGCCATCCATGTTCACCTAGCCACTTAACTTCAAATTTGGGAGTCACTTTGGATCTACTCCCTTATCAAACTAATCACCAACTCCTGCTAAAATTTTTCTCTTGGATATATGCTAGTCTTTCTACTTCTTTTTTCATAACTACTACTGGCCTTGTTCTGACCTTGTTCATTTTGTTTAGACAGGTTCCATGATCACCTGGCATTCTTTTTCTCCCAGTGATCAGAGTCACCTGTCTTAAATGCAAATCAAACCATGTCAGTCTTAAGATTAAAATCTCTAAATGTCTCCCATTTGCTGAAACATACCTAAAGTGCATTTTTTGATACCAAGTTCTATAAAGAAATGTTCTCTCAAAAAAAACATTTTAGGGGCACCTGGGTGGCTCAGTCGGTTAAGCGTTTGCCTTCGGCTCAGGTCATGATCCCAGGGTCCTGGGATCGAGCCCCGCATCAGGCTCCCTGCTCTGCGGGGACCCTGCTTCTCCCTCTGCCTGCCGTTCCTCCCTGCTTGTGCTCTCTCTCAAATAAATTAATAAAATCTTAAAAAAAATAAACATTTTATAGTGAAAAAGAAAATTAGAAATTCTGTAGAGTATATTCAAAACTTATTGTTGACAAATGCTCATTTACATATTAAAGGCTCTTCAAAGTCCTGGAATAAAGAGATTTCTTTCTTTTCCCAAATAGTATTGAATAATCCCAAATTATTGAATAATCAAATTCTTTTGTTTGGCAAAACATCTGTTATTGCTCTAAGAAAGGCGCATAGGACAATGCAAGCCTATAAATAAAGCCCACACTCCTACTAAACTGGTCCAGGGCCTGCACTGCTCTCTCTATCCTCCCTTCTCAACTCACCTGTCCTGTTTCCCTTGACCCCCAAACTCTAGTCACTGTCAGCAGAGTTTACAAGAAAAAGAGGGTTTGATTTCCTCGGAAATTGAGGTATATTCTACTTTCTTAAAGTCAAATAAGTTGTATTATTTTAGTTCTACCATATTTTATAATTGTTCTTAGATGATAATATATCACCTGGTCTTTTTCTTTGAAATAGATGTCATCAGGCTATTCGTTCTTTGTAGGTAGCATGTCTATTTCAAAGGACTCATTGAACACTAGGTGTCTTATTTGTGTTGATATTTTAAGAGCAAACCTATTGGAATACATTACTGATTCACACTATGGAAATAATGGACAGGGGCGCTTGGGTGGCTTAGTTGCTTAAGCGTCTGCCTTCGGCTCAGGTAGTGATCCCAGGTGGGATCGAGCCCCACATTGGGCTCCCTGCTCAGCCGGGAGCCTGCTTCTCTCTCTCCCTCTCCTTGCCACTCCGCCTACTTGTGATTCCTCTCTCTCTGTATGTCAAATACATAAATAAAATCTTAAAAAAAAAATAATGGACAGAAAACAAGCATACAGAGTATCAACTTCTCAAGCCTAAGTGTTGTTAATATCTCAGGTACACATATGGAGAAAAGGCTGGGATTGTGTAACTGATGGTTTCACCAAGAAGTACATAAGTTTTTAAGATTGAGATTTGAAGCTAATTAATGCTCTTTGACTTTTTTCTTTTTTAATACTCAAAGGACCTGAAGTTAGTCGTTTGATAATTACGCTGTTCTTCATTTTCAGACAGAAATTAGACGTGATTAGGAATGCTGAAGTAGTGGGCAGGTCAAGTGCGCCTCATTATTAGAGCCATTTAATGCATTTTAATGGTGGTTGATAAGGTACAAAATGCTACATAAGCCAAAAGAAGAAGTTTTATTCCATTATATGTTAAGTGTAGATATAAATGAGCTCACATTTGCATTTTTTATGCATTAGTTCAAAAAATTAAACATTTCCTCTCAGATATGAGTTGTGGAATATGTGATTTGTGAGAGAGGAAGCCAGCACCTCTCCATGCAGATGCACCTCAAGATCTGCGCATACAAATTGTCCTTCACGGGAATTAAGGAAAAGATGTCTTCAGCACTTGGGTTGCTGAAGAGTCATGCTTTAAGTTATAAGGTCTATTGGTTGAGTAAATAGTTCATTCCATTTATCGTCTCATATTGTTAATAAACATAAAATAGTAACTTACATGTTATTTTCTTATTTACATCAGGCTTACAGATTTATGTAGGTAAGAAAACAAAAACAAGCAAAAACTATAGTACAAATACGTCTTGCACTAAGAAAGATTCCACTTTCGGGGCACCTGGGTGGCTCAGTTGGTTAAGCGTCTGCCTTCGGCTCAGGTCATGATCCTGGGGTCCTGGGATTGAGCCCTGTGCCGGGCATGTGGCTCAGCGAGGAGTCTGCTTCTCCCTCTCTGCCCCTCCCCCTCCCACTCATACTCTCACTCTCTTGCTCTCTCTCAAACAAATAAATAAAAAATCTTAAAAAAAAAGAAAGATTCCACTTTCTTAGCCATGCTTTTAAAGCTTTTTACTAATTCCCATGTATGTTAGATAATAGTCTTACATTTAAAAATTAATTTTCTTAAAGAACTAAGTGTTGGAATCTGAAATGATCAATAAATATCATCCTTTCTGTTGGTCTTGTTTGGAAATGAGACATAAGCACAAACAGATGGAGATAAAAATATCACTTTTTGTTTTTAACTGATAAGGTGGAGCTTATAGCTTAAGTCTGTTGGTAGGTTAAGTGGATGTACTAACATTTCATGATCTCCAAGCTAGACCACGGACCACTGCATCAGAGGAGCGATTTGAGTCTGCAGAGTAGACACTGATCCAGGATTTCTGCCTCTCTTTGGCCCAAGGGAGGAGGACAGAGACCAAATTCCCCATGCTCCACCAGCTGAGAGGACCAGTTGCTGTCATGTACCAACTGGCTGTTCCACAACTTCAGAACTGAGGGGAATAACAAAGATGAGACAAGAGCCAGAACAAGGCTTCTCTCAGAAACCAGAACAGTGGCAGCCAGCATCTTCCCCACTTATAAACTCTCACTAATACTCCTGATATGGGTAACACGTTGTGATTTTTGGTAGGTGCACACATACTTCATTCTCTTCTCTAAAGATGCCCTTTTGTCTTGCGGGAAGCCATGCGGAGCCCAAGTATGCCTCCATTCTGTCTCCTGTGTGAATGGTAAATGGAGCTTGTTTGAGAAGACTGAGCTTGAGTCCAGAGCTATTGCAATATAAACGGCAAAGGAGGAACAGTCCTGGTGTCAAGCTCTTTAATGCCCAGGAGCATCAGCTGCAACATCTCTCTGTGACCCATGTCGCTACTCCACCTGCCACATCAGAAAACTCACCTGAGCATAATGCAGCCTCACTGTGCCTGTCCTGGAGCTCTTTCCAGATTCCACACCCTGCAGTGACCCCAGGGGAGGGCTTCCAGGGAGAGGCAGAGGTGTCTGTCTGGATTATGGAGTGGCAGGGTAACTATCACACTGAGTAGCTGTGGTTCATCGTGGGAATGTCTGCATGTCTACATATGGGATCTCCACGCGGATGGACCACTTACTGATGGAGCTTCCCAAGCAGCTTGTGCTTAAGCCCCTGATTATTTAAGATTAAAGAACATATCAATCAGGACATTGTCGGGTGGGGTTGCTTGAAAGAAAATGAGCTTTTTATCATTTGGAACAGTGAATAGCTCTTTCACGATAGCTATTGAGGGCACAGGAAGGCAGAAATACGTAGTTCATAAACCTGATGGTGGTTCTGAACAGCAAGAGTCTTTAATTTTCTCTTAGTGGATTATAATGCAGGTAGCTAACGTGTTTAGAATGGGCTAGGCACTGTTCTAAGAGCTTAACATTAATTAACTCATTTAATGGGAATTAACTCGTATGAAGCCTCAAAACAACCCAAGAAGTTTATATTAACTTTATTATAATTTATACTTTCATATCATAAAAAAAAAGAATGAGGTTCTTAGAAGGTTAGATAACCTGTTGAAATTCATCAGTTAGAAAATTGCGGAAAAAGGGCTGGAGCAGGTCTCTGTAGCCAGAGCACATAACCCTTATAAGAATTCCCTTTTCAGTAGTGTAATGTAATTGTTTGTTATCCCTAATAAACTAAATGCAATTCTAGAAAGTGAAATCTGTGACTTGTGGTTATTTAGTAAGTTGTAAAGGAAATTATAACTAATGCCATTTATTAGAAAGGATTTTTAGTGTTTAGTTTGATTTCAATGGCATTTCTTTTTATGTGACTTGGTCTTAAGTTTGTGGACCATTTGCTCTTCTCTGCCTTTTGTGTTCATATCTGAAGTACTACATGATTTATTTGGCTGTTTACTTTTTTTACTATTGGTCTTTTCTTCCCTCCACTAGCACAGTAAGCATTGTGAAAGAAGTGCTTGGCAATAGTAGGAACTCCTTAAATATTTGTGCAATGACTAAATGAATGAGTGAAGTTAAACAGTTATTTATCTAGCCTCCAGTGGCCCATTTTTTTTCTCACTGTAGCTTTAAACAGAGAATAACTGTTAATAACTCAAATTTTTTAAGGAGTTGAGACAAGTGAATTAGTGAAAATCCTTGCAGGTCCATGATTTTGTTAAATATTGTACTTAATTACTCATATTCTTAATACAAGTATGTGCCTAATGATTCATATGCTTAATATAAGTATGTACTTATTTATTTTTAATTGATGTAAAGTGAAGTGAGCAGTGAAGAGTTACGTGTTTAAAAATAAAATTTCCTCTGCCATTCACAGCAGTTACAATAATGAACAATCTTGTGCCTGTTTCTGCGTCTAGACTTGGTATGCGTGGTTTCTTCTTCCCATAGTGCTCACTTCCTCCCCTTTCCCCTTGTGAAATCCCATTCTTTCTTTAGGTCTCAGCTTCCATGTCTCTTCCTCTAAGAGGCATTTCTAGACCCTCCAAGATGAACTGTACTGCCTGCTTTGGTCACCATCATAAGGCCCTGTAACTTATTCTGGTCTGTTTCCCCCAACTAGACTCTATACAGTTGACCCTTGAGCAGCACAAGGGTTAGGGGTACCAACCCCTCCCCACCCCCCAGTCTAAAATCCACATATAACTCTTGATTCCCCCAAAACTTAACTACTAATAGACTACTGTTCACAGGAAGCCTTACCAAAAACAGAATCAGATGGCTAACACATATTTTGTGTTATATGTATTATGTACTGTATTCTTACAATAAAGTAAGCTAGAGAAAAGAAAATGTTATTAAGAAAATCATAAGAGAAATACATTTACGGTATTGTACAGTAAAAAATTCACATGTAAGTGGACCCATGTGGCTCAAACCTGTGTTGTTCAAGGATTACCTGGAGTTCTTGATGGTTGAGATTCTCCCTAGCACCTAGGGTAGCATCTGATATAGCGAAGAATTTCGATAAATATTGAGTGAGTGAGTGAGTGAATGAATGAGCACCAACAACTAAGCAAGTAGGTGTGCTATTAGAATTACTCTCAAATAGGGGCGCCTGGGTGGCTCTGTCGGTTAAGCGTCTGCCTTTGGCTCAGGTCATGGTCCCAGGGTCCTAGGATTGAGCCCCGAGCCAGGCTCCCTGTTCAGTGGGGGAGTCTACTTCTCCCTCACCCTCTCCCTCTGCCCCTCCTACTCATTATCTCTCTCTCTCAAATAAATAAATAAAATCTTTTAAAAAAAGAATTACTCTCAAGTAATAGGAGATGAATTTGGAAAACAGAATAGAAGCGAGGGGCAGGAATCAGAGGGACAAGCTCAGACTGTTCATCAGAACTCAAATGATCACAATAGTTTCTGGCTTTTAGAGAATTGGACATGGATCTATCAGCTCATGCCAGGTAATTTCCAGTGTTCTATGTCAATTCAATTTGAATAATATATTTTATCTATGCCAGAAGCAAGGGAGAACGGACGATAGCACCAGGAAGAATGAGCCCAGTTAACACTTGGTGAGGAAACAGCAGCTGCTGTCTCTGTGTGTCACAGGCAGGGGTAGTTGCCCATTGGGTACAGCAACCCATAAAGCAGGAGAAACTGCAGAACAGAAATCATACAGTATAAAAAAAACCCCAAAAACTGAGGACATCATAAGGTCGAATGAGATGAAGGAATAGTGTGGGAGAACAGGAAAGAAAGAGTGTGAGTGAAAATATGTAGAGAGGGCAGTAAATCTCTGAAAGAAACAGTAATAACTGAGCTCTGTTCTACAGACAGAAGTGCCCTGTAGCTCATGCTTAGTGGTACTGTTCCCATTCTTCTCTTGTGCCTCCCTCTGTGCACACTTAGGGCATCTTCCGGGACTTTTGATTCTCTTGGCAATGAATCAGCATGATGATGGCCAGGGTCTTATCATTGGAGATCCTTTTCTGGAATATCTTCTAGCTTTGTCATCCACAGTTCAGATTTCATCTTGCCTGAGTCCTTCCACTGGGAACAGTGGGTGCCTACCTAACTGTCTGGAGCCGGGCACTTTCAGTCTTTCTGGACTTTGACGTTGTCCTTGTAGCTGTTCTTCTTGAAGAGCTGGGTGAAGCCGTAGTACAGCCCCATTGAATGAACATGGCATCAGCCATGTGACAGTATATTCTAAAACACTACCCAAATGTTAATGATTATTTTTGGCATAGATAAAATATATTATTCAAAAAATTACAATACGAAGCTGTATGTTTCAAGTGTCTTAAATTATCAGAGGAAAGAGATATCATTTCTACCTGGAATGATCACACCAAAATGCCAGGGATTAGAGGAAAATAATTTTGTCTGTCCCACAAGCTAACCCCTGAGCAAGCCAACATTTATCATAAATTCTGTTGGTGAATCTACTATCTCAATAACTAGTTCTATTTGAAAGAGATAGTTTCTTTTTCCAGCAGAAGAAATGAATTGCTAGTCTGAAATGAGAAAGGCGTTTAATCAGTTCTTAATGTCTTTCTATTTTTCAATACAGATTAGAAATAGTAAAAAAAACCTATGTAGAATGATGCAGTGTAACATAATAATGGGGAATGGTTACCCAGAAGATATTTCTCATTTGATTTTCCTTCTCTGTCTAGAGGTTTATGTGACTTTAAAATTTTTCACGTAGCCTTTTCCTTAAAACCCATTGGAGTATAAGGAAAAGTGAATGTTTATTAGGCATGTTAATGAGTGAATGAATAGTTTTCTATACGTGCTCTGTTGTAGTTCCATTAAATGAAAACACTAAAACAAATTAGGCATTACTTAACGTGTATATTAATAGATTCAAACCTATTAACATACCAAAAGTCAATTAGCAAATTGAGACTTATAGCAATGCCTTAAAGGTGATTGTAAAACTTTTTAAAGTTTTTTCCCCCCAAATCATTCAACTTCTCTAACTTGGAAAGTTCATGAAACTATAGAATGTGATCATGAAGAATTTAGCACAGTGCTCTTTTCTACTAAAATTGTTGGCCTACATCTAGCTCCTTGTAATTTTAGACTTTGAATTGAATCCGGAGTTTAGATTTTATTTATTTTTCAGGGTAGCAGATTACATGATAGACCTCAACATTTTCATAGAGTCGTTTCTCTCCTCCATGAAATTTCAACATCATTACAGGTTATTTTTCTCTTCTATTCTTCCCATTCTAATCGATTTTGTTACCTATAGGATATTTCAATTCCATAGTTCACTTAAGCTTTTCTTGCTTTGATCAGTTAAAATATACATGTGTTAAACATCTTTATTTGCAGAGGCGTTATCCAAGCTGTTCCTCAAGACGAATCAGTAGAGCTTAAAGGTGGTTTGTTAAAAGATCAGCTCCAACAGGGACTGATTTATAACTCTTTAAAGATATCAGAGGATGAAGAATCGAAAGAGACAGCATCTAAAAATTGGAATCTAGATACCTTGGTTTTCAAACCACTTTGCTTCTTTTTATAATAGAGAGAGTTGTTTAAAAAAGATTTGGTCTTTTATAGGGCATTATTATTTTGATATATTTCAAGCATGCAGAAAAATATAGAGAAAAAAAAACCCCGAACACCTGTGTATCTCTTGCCAATCCCATTCTCTCCTGTCCTCCGTATTGCAACATTTAGTATTTATTTTTCCCCATAATCTTTTTATACTTTATATTTATGGGCCTATAAACAGTATGGTATTGTTTTGCATATTTAAACTTTATTTAAATATTAGTACATAAAATTTAAATATGTGCAGTATCACACTATTATTGCTTTATCTGCTGAACCTAATGTTTTTGAGATTTATCCATATTGACACATGCAGCTCTAGTTCACTTATTTTAATTTCTTTACAGTGTATTATACAGAAGAGTGGGCATTTATGTTGTTTCCAGTTTTTATTATTACAAACTCTGGTAGAATGAACATATATACATATACATTTATATTTATATACATATATATATAGAGAGAGAGAGTCTGTGTGTATATATATGTGTGTGTGTATATACACACACAATGAGCCTGTATATGTATATACATATACATCTGTGTATGTATCGCCTATCCACATGCTACAAGAGTTTCTCAAAGCTTATAGGAGTGAAATGGATAAAGCATAGCCTAAGCACAAATCTTCAGCTTTACCAAGTCCTGATGTTGCAATCTGCATTCCTCCCTGCAGGATACCAGAGTGCATAATGCTCTGCTATCTCAGGGCTTTCTGACCATGAGTTTTTGCTTATCTTTTGAGTATGAAGTGATATCTCATTGATCTGATTGGCATTTATCTCAGTAGTGTGAGCTTGAGCATTTGCAAATTTGCTTTATATGTTTTTCAAAAATATTCAATGAAAGTGAACTCATTAAAAAATTGGAAAAAGAAAATTCAGGAAGAAAAAGATTGCTTATAGTTCCATTATTTATGGATAACTACTACTTACATTTTCTATTTTAATACATTTCCTTACTATCTCATTTCTTTTTGAATATTGTTATTTATAGTTACGACTATACATCATATATTGATTTTAAACAGAACTAATTCATGTTCCAGAGGGAAGATAAGTTAGAAAATATTTGTTTCTGGGTGAATTATTAGTCTGCACCATAAAAAAAATGACATATGCCATTTAATAGGTTTCAGATATGCCAAAAAAATGTTCCTCAAGTACTGTGACAGTGTTGATTACTGTAACAACTTGGCTTTTATGAAAGGAAGAAAAGAATGTTTTGATTAGTAATTCTAGCTCCATGTTCAGTATTGTTACTTAAGGAATATTACCAAGAATGGAATAATGAACACCATCTATTGTATGAAATAATCATTAAAATTGCAAAACATTCTGTTTGAACTATGGGCATGAATGCAGTTTAAGAAACTAATTTCCTGTGACTGGGAGTGGAACAGATCCAGAAGAAAAGCTGCAGGAATGTTGCAAAGTCCAATGGCCCCCTGCACAAAACACTATGGAATTTTTTCCTTTGAGATTTAAACCCGGTAAAGATGGGTTCACCAGTCCAGTCTTATCTGAACCCTGAGTTGTGAATGTGTTTCTGTTCAAGACCGTAGTAAATCTTTTTTATTTGTTTTGTTTTATACTTTGTATTTAAGACAGTACAACTTTTCTATTTTATTTTATTTTATTTTATTTTTGTTTTTTTTCTCTTTAATAACAGCTTTGTTAAGATGTAATTCACATATCAAAGATATGATTTGGTATATATAACTCAGTGGTTTTTAGTATATTCACAAGGCTGAGCTATCGTCATCTATATATAGTTTCAAAATGTTTTTATCCCCCCAAAAGAAACCCTATACC
The DNA here is from genome assembly GCF_011800145.1 of Mirounga leonina. NCBI lineage: Eukaryota > Metazoa > Chordata > Mammalia > Carnivora > Phocidae > Mirounga > Mirounga leonina. The sequence goes on from NW_023270415.1 coordinate 14,343,636, forward strand.
CATTAGCAGTCACTCTCTATTCCTCCTTCCCCAACACCTTGCAACCACTAATCCACTTTCTTCTTCTTCTTCTTTTTTTATTAACATATAATGTATTATTTGTTTCAGGGGTCCAGGTCTGTGATTCATCAGTCTTACACAATACACAGCGCTCACCACAACACATACCCTCCCCAATGTCCATCACCCAGCCCCCCCACCCCTCCCACCCCCCTCCACTCCAGCAATCCTCAGTTTGTTTCCTGAGATTAAGAGTCTCTTACGGTTTGTCTCCCTCTCTGGTTTTGTCTTGTTTCATTTTTTCCTCTCTTCCCTATGATTCTCTGCCTTGTTTCTCAAATTCCACGTATCAGTGAGATCATATGATAATTGTCTTTCTCTGATTGACTTGTTTCACTTAGCATAATACCCTCTAGTAGAGATGTGGTGTATACACACACACACACACACACACAGGAATATTATGCAGCCATCAAAAAATGAAATCTTGCCATTTGCAACTACGTGGATGGAACTAGAAGACTGTAGTAAATCTTAAAGAACATTTATAAACATGAATACATAAATGTGATATGTCCTGAGCCTTAGCATAACTTGGTTTTAACCTTTCTGTTGCTTTCATACACCAATAACAGTGGGTTATCTCTGTCTCACTCTCACTCTCTAAGCCATCTTATTCACAAAGTTCTGTCATCTCACTAAGCCATCTTATTCACAAAGTTCTGTCAATATTATGCTTCTATCCTTTTGAATTTAATGTCCCAGGAAAGCCAAACCAAGGCAACATATTTCATGTTGTTGTGATTTTGAGGATAGCCTGTTTTCTTATTTCTCTCTCTCTTTCCTTGTCTGTCTCTCTCCTATTCTCCCATCCCTCCTCTTCCCTTTGTCTTTCTTCTTCTTCTTCTTCTTCTTCTTCTTCTTCTTCTTCTTCATCTTCTTCTTCTTCTTCTTCTTCTTCCTTTCTTTGTCCTTTCAAGATACATGTATGTCACTACATATATGTCACTTCCTGGTTTTTTTGGCTGGAATGAAATTTGTGATTATATGCAGAGTAAGAACTTTAAGGAAATTTCTTGAATCAAAGACTTGGTTCCATTTTCTTTTAGTATGACTTCTTTTTTTAAAATTGGATTTGTCTTTTTATTATAAAAGTCCTTTATATATTCTGATTACAAGATCTTCAATGGACATTCTATTTCAGTTATTGCTTCTTCCTCAGGGAAAACTACAATCTGTAGGTTAGAGAACTGTTTTCTGCTCTCCATACTTCTGGTGGTTTTCTTGTTTTAATATCTTTACTTTTTCTTCTGAATTCTGGGAGAACTTTCCATGTGCTCCAGTTTTTTTAGTGTATTTTCTGAAATGTAAATTTCTGCCCTCCAATGTGGATTTTAATTCTGGTTTTACATTTTGTAGTAATTTTAATACACTTGAATTCATTCCTTATTTCGTATGTCTCCATTTTATCGCATGCTGTCGTTTTTAATTTCAGCCTATTTTGCTTTCTGTGCACTAGTGAGAATGGTAAAGAAGTTTCTAAAATTTACTCCTGATAACTATGGTAAATTATTTTCAGTGATTTACTTCTCCTTCATTTCTTGTAGACTAGGCTGTCTTTCCCTTCTTTGACAAGGGCTTATCAAAATGTCATTGCTTTTTTATTTTGCTTTTTTTCCTATTTTCTAGTATTTAATGATAGAAACATGTGTCAGAATATAACTTAGTCCTGGTTTATTCAATCAACATAAAATGCCTTTTATTCTGATTAGATTTTCTGGGATTGAGAAAAACAATATTGATTAGCTGGAGATTATAACAAGGAACTTAAGAATGCTGTAGATATGCATGTGAGTCTTTGCCTCTATGTGTATGAGTGTTTGCTTAAAAAAGGGGAAAAAAGTGTATTTTAGGTTATACGCAGATATATACTTCAAATAATATTTAGTCACATACAGAAGATGTTAATTTTTACTATCATTTCTCTAAAAAGACACAAAATGCCATAAATAGATCCATCTTGATTTCTCTTAGTGATGTTCTTTTTTTAAGAGGGTTAGTTCATTATTTTCTCTGAACTTTGTACTAATATATTTCCCGTTTATGTTGCTAACAAATACATGATTTTCTGCTTGAAGGAGAAAGCTGTCAGCTGAATGAATACCTTTACACATTTTTTGTGCTTGTGGATATTCACATCACACGTTTGTGTTAAAATTAAGTAGCTGGAGCAATAGATGTTATTTAACTAGGGGTGTACTTTCTTATAGTTTTGATATAATTTGAGTTTTATATGCTTGTTTATATTCTGGCTTCATCCTGAAATAGTGTTTTTGATTCTTTTTTTAAATGTTTCCAGGTTGTTTTGCAAAGATGGCAACCAATTACAATCTAATAAAATCACAACTCTGAAGTATTTACAAAAAAAGTAGAACACACATAAAGGCAGAGATGGATCACCTTGGGGTAACACTGTCAAGTAGGAGCTATAGTTAATATTTTATTAAACCCAATTTGCATGAAGACATTTATTTTTAAAACAATAGCTAACATTTACTTTCATTATGGCACAATGGAAAATTTTCAATAATAAGGGAAGACTGGGGGAATTCTTGTCCTATCTCCTTTCTGTGAAAGAAATAAGTTGCAGGTGTTTGCCTAGATATAAAGGTAAAATCAAACATGTTCCCATTTACCAATGCCTGATTTTTAAAGGATGCAGTAATAGGTTCAAACAGGCTCTATTATTGGAAACTCAAACACACTCTGTTATGAGTATGCATTTATTTGAAGAAAAATAGGCTTTAAATGTGGAAGTGAGGTAAGCTTTGAAAGAAGTGATGCTACCTTCACGTTCACAGTAAGAGAGTGAAATCTGAGCTATATCAGAAGATTTTTAAAAATTCAGAGATAAGTATAATCTCAAGGCCAGAGCCTCTAAAAGGGAGCATAGATTGAGAGGGATTCAAAAACCTAAAAATGGAAAACTTGACCATATAACCTTAAATCTTCTTAATGAAAAAGAAAGGAGACCTATAAAATTATAAAATACCCTTCAATTTTGGAATGGATAAATAAATGGTGGTATGTCCACAAAATGAAATACTGTTCAGCTTTATATATAAAGGAATGAACTACAGATATGCACAAAATGGGCAAATCCCAAATACACTATGCTAAGTAAAAGAAACTGGACTACATATTATATCATTCTATTTATAAAATATTCTGGAAGAAGGAAAGCTATAGGAAAAGTGATTGCCAGGGGCTAGAGAGATTTTATTACAAAGGAGCAAAAAGGAATTTTGTGGGGGTAATGGAAATATTCTATATCTAGATTATGGCAGAAATTAGCTCATTCTCTGCATTTAACACTATTAGCAGAACTGTCCACCAAAATGGTTACATTTTACTATTATGGTAATTATGCCTTACATTTAAAAATGGAAAATATGTGGCTTCAAAGGGTATTCAAATTAATGAAAAGGCCAATAAAAATGAAAGACTGTATCAGTTTGTATTTGTAGTCTAGGTATAAAAATAAATATTGAGTTAAGAGCATGTGTATGTGTTTGTGTGTGTGTGTGTGTAATCATTTCAAAAGTCATTCCTAATAACATTGAGTATGTTCTAAGAATTAAATTTCCTTTAACTTTTAGTCTGTCTATAAACCCTGGAAGGACAGATCTACAGAATCTAATCAGTGATTGTAAGAAAGAGATGATCTAGTATTAGAAACTAAAGTAGACTTTACTGGCATGAGGCTTCTGAGAAGGACAATTGACTGGGCACTGATAAGATTTAGTTTTGACATGACCCAGTTGGGAAATTCTGGTGGAAGGTGAAAGGCTCTAAATCTCAGAATGCGTGAATGCTGCATTCCCAGCTGTGCTGTGTTGCCTGTGATATGTGTCTCCAAATCCTCTTGCCTTTCCATGGTGGTTTAGTTGTAGTTTGATCTGAGTATAAATAAGAAATAAGGCTTTTTGGATGATCCAAACAATTTTTACTAATGTGGTTAAAATATAAAAAAGTCATGATTCCATACTATATGATGTTGCTGTTTCTTTACTTCTAGTGGACTGTTGGTAACTATTAGACCTAAGAAATCACGGCTGCTATCCTAAGCATTTGAAAACACAGTGCTGCTTCTAAACATGCTGAAAGTAAGCAAAAATTTAATAAAATATATATTATATTTTCTCCTCCCCCCACCATATTTGTGCACATAATATTTTTTTCTCACAAATCTTTCAATAAGCAGGCTACTCATCTATTGCTTGAAAATGTGTCTTTCATGTAAATTTCAACTGATTTTTGAGTTTCTGAGTAAGTACTTAATTATTTTTGTTAGTGATGTGTGACCTGAAAGTCCTCTTGGACTTTCTAATGAGACCATTGAGTAATCCTGAAGACTAGCTAAAATGGGGTAGAGTGTTTCATTGCATTTTTGTCTTTACTTTGATGACTTCCCTCCACTTTCTTCACAATTAAAAGTCAAAATAGCCAAAATTCGGATGCAGGATAAAATGATAACTATGACCTCTTCTATCTCTGCCTTTCATTGTCCTTCACCTTTTGATCTTAAAGTATACCTTTTAGCAATTCTCTTTCCCACTTGTTGAAGGAATTTTTAAAAATTATAGTTTCTATTATTGATTTTGTTTAGGAAAATGAACATACTTGCTGTTAGGGCAAGCAAAAAAATTTAGCAAAATATTTTTTAAAAATTGTAGAATTCATACATTTCCTTGACTCAAAAATTCTGCTTCTAGAAAATTAGCTTAAGAAAATAACCCTGGGTTTATTCTAAAATATCACTAGAAAGAAAGTCAGTATGGAGCTATTTGTGATGATTACATGCCAGTCATGTGAGGTGGTGTGCTTTATTTCAAATATTATCCCTTTTTGGTCCAGATAAATAGAGGTTACTTTAAAAGGCTGTAGAATTGTAGATGAATTTTGAAAAATAAAAAAGTCTTATGTTGAATGTTCTATCATTAAGTAGATAAAATATGGATTAGAAAATTCTTCTGGCCAGATTTAAGATTTCTACATTGAAATTCTCCTATCGTTATTTTAAAAATCAATATGATTTCATAAGAGTTACTAGAGTAACTATCAGAAATCTCACCTACTTAGCAATATTTTTGGACCCTCTATTTTCGTTGAGAGGGCAAAGATTATACTAATCTATTTTGCTTCCATGTCTTTTTTTTTAAAAAGATATTATTTATTTATTTCACAGAGAGAGATAGCGAGAGCTGGAACACAAGCAGGGGGAGTGGGAGAGGGAGAAGCAGGCTTCCCGCCGAGCAGGGAGCCCGATGAGGGACTCGATCCCGGGACTCCAGGATCATGACCTGAGCCGAAGGCAGTTGCTTAACCAACTGAGCCACCCAGGCGCCCGACAAAGGCACTTTCTTATCACAAAGGTGTTCATTGTCACTTCAATAAGTTGTAGACTTGACTTCCAATGCCCTGTGTAGAAATTATACTTCTTGACCTCACAAAGCCACCCAGCTTATAATACAATACCTATTCACAATGAGAATGGTATCAGTGGCTTCTTTGGAAGAAAACCACTTTGGCTAGTGCTATTCACTAAAAATTCCATAGAATATTTCATGACTAGACCACAGATTTCTACAGAGTCGGGAGTCTTAATTCATTAGTATTGACAATCACAGTCTAACTCTGGTAAGCCTAAATTGTTAAAATGATGCCTTGGTTTCCCCAGGAGCGATGCAATCCCTCAGGTGCCTGAGAATTCAGGAGTCCAGGCCAAGAAGGATTGTTTGGCAGCTTTAGCAAATTGAGTGTTTTCCCCCTAGGCGGGTTGCTGCTAGTTTTCAGGTATGAGTTTGAACCATGAAATGAGGGTTTCTTAGTGGCAAACTGCGCATTGATGCAATGGTTTGACTTCAGAGCTTCACAGTTTCTGCTAGCAAAGGAAGTCCTGGCAAATGACCCAGTCCTAGAGGTGGGGCTGGGCAGTGGGTTTGGAGGGTAGAAAGGCATTTGGCAAAGCCCCAGTCCGTGGAACCTCAAGCAAATGCGTTGTTAAAATTAGAAGTTTTAACCTAACTCTAGTTGGCAATGTTAGAGCATATTACATATGACAGACAGTGTGTAATGGCATGAAAGACAATGCTACAGCATCTCCCTGTTCCATTTATTTGGGTGAAGCAGACCATTTGAACATGAACTTCAGGAAAAACCAATCACAGCTAAACCCACGTGTGCATAAAGAGAGCTACCCAGTCTTGCGACAACATTTACACAATGTTGTTGGTTTTTTTTTTTTTTTAGATTTTATTTATTTATTTGTCAGAGACAGGGCAGAGAAAAAGGAAAAAGGAAAAAGATTTTATTTATTTATTTGTCAGAAAGCACAAGCAAGGGGGAGGAGCAGAGGAAGAAGCAGACTCCCCGCTGAGCAAGGAGCCTGATGCAGGACTCGATTCCAGGACCCTGGGATCATAACCTGAGCCAAAGGCAGATGCTTTTTTTTTTTTTTTTAAGATTTTATTTATTTATTTATTTGTCAGAGAGAGAGAGAGAATGTACAAGTAGGAAGAGCGGAAGGCAGAGGGAGAAGCAGGCTCCCCGCTGAGTAGGGAGCCCGATGCAGGACTTGATCCCAGGACCCTGGGATCATGACCTGAGCCGACGGCAGACACTTAACGACTGAGCCACCCAGGCACCCCAAAAGCAGATGCTTAACCGACTGAGCCACCCAGGCGCCCCTACACAGTGTTTGTTTCCTTTATTTGCGGGTTTGTTAATCCTTTGAGTATTCTATTTTCAGTATTTCCTATGTGTGAATGCTCTGTTCTCCCCTACCCCAGATTAAATAATCCCTGCTCCTTTAATTGAGATACATTATTTGAAACAAATTGATGATTCTCAACGTTGAAATCAAAGTCAATCTTGTACATTTTGAATTAACCAGACAGGCTTTTTCACCCACCAGCTGCTTGATCTTTAGCCAGTATATTTCATCTCAGACATTTGAATTTGTCACCTATAAAATGGGAGCAATATGATCAGGCCTTTGTTCCTCATGCAATGTGAACATCAGTCATGTCAGGTCTATGAACTCTGTGAAGTAGTGCGCAAAGGCTATGTGTTAACGTTGACAAGCACGTCCTTTGAAAACACGTTTGAAACCCATAGCTGGCATGCCCTGGAAATGAGCGAATGTGAACCCCACGCCGTGACAGTGGTTCCAGGTGGCGTGCCATGGCGAGAACTCAGATTGGAGAGTTGGAGCCGGTTGTCCAGGCTCCTCAGTCGATGTGAGCCCACGAGTCATTTATGCAGGTAATGAGCTTCAGGCGGTTATTGATTCATAAGAGCACAATCTTGCTATATTTAGGACTGTCAAGTGTCAATCCTACCTCCCTAATTTACTGATTAGAGAGACTGGGATTTCATAAGCAAAGTGTATTCAGAACATATCCTACTGCCTGGAGAGGCTACTTGGGATAAAGGCCAAGCAGTTCCAGCAAGAGTCTTAGTGTTCAAATGGGTAACTCACATGCACTCTTTTTTTTTTTAAGATTTTATTTATTTATTTGACAGAAAGAGAGAGAGCACAAGTAGGCAGAGTGGCAGGCAGAGGGAGAGGGAGAAGCAGGCTCTCTGCTGAGCAGGGAGCCGGACGTGGGGCTCGATCCCAGGACCCCAGGATCATGACCTGAGCTGAAGGCAGCCGCTTAACCGGCTGAGCCACCCAGGCGCCCCTCACATGCACTCTTAAAGCTCCAGTTGGGGAAAAAAAGATCTATTTGACAACAATAATTTCTCAGGATTTTTTTGGACAAAACTTCAGTGCATGTTTGTGGTTGCTGCTTTTTGTGTCATTTTTGTCTGTAGCAGCTTTGGCCCATTCTTTCTGTGACATCGTGTTTGCTGAGAGAGAGAGAGCACAGAAGCAGGGGGAGCAGTAGAGGGAGAGGGAGAAACAGGCTCTCCGCTGAGCAGGGAGCCCGATGCGGGGCTCGATCCCAGGACCCTGGGATCATGACCCAAGCTGAAGGCAGATGCTTAACCAACTGAGCCACCCAGATGCCCCTCTTTAGCCCCTTTTATTACCTTCACCCTGAATGTATCCTCTTCATGGTGTCTCCCGAAGGGTCTAGGCCCAAATTGCATCTCCACCTGCTCTGCCCCTGGCTTGTCACACCTTGTTGCCATCTCTAGTCCACTAGCATCCCCGGGGGAACTGAAATCCCCTCCCTTTGAAAATCAGTTTTCTAAATAGAGACTCCCAAGTGATACATTCTTCTCTTCAGGGGCCTGCCATTGTCTGAGACACCCTGCATCTCGGCCCATCTGTGACGCTCCCATGACATTTTCCCTGTGGACGATCTAGATGCAGACTCATGTTTTCACATGTAAAGCTGTGATAACTGCCTCTAAGTCTTGCTCCTGGTCTCAGATGTCCAGCCTATGGAATTGTTGGAAGGGTCCTGACATCCCCTACACTGTCGTGTGGCGCTATGAATCCAGACCTGGTTGTGACAGTTACTTCCTGAAGGAAGGACGAGTGCAGCCAGTCAGTGCATAGTCAGGAGCGGTTCGGATGGCTGCCTTTAGGAGGGAGGTGACACTTGTGTTCATCCTTAACAACAGACTGAATTGAAATGGGCAGAGAAAAAGGAAAAAGGATGAAGGCCTTTTCTGGTTGAAAAAATCATGGGAGCATAAATGTCAAGAGGAAAATGCCCAAGTTGTACTGGAAAACAGTGAATAAACTTGTGGGACCTGTTTGGTTCTCAACACATTTACTGCATGCCAACCCTATGCTAAAAGCTCCTGCGAGATGTTGGGAATTAGAAGGTGACTAAGATTCTCTGTTCTTGGGGCCCCTGGGTGGCACAGTGGTTAAGCGTCTGCCTTCGGCTCAAGTCATGATCCCAGGGTCCTGGGATCGAACCCTGCATCGGGCTCCCTGCTCAGCGGGAAGCCTGCTTCTCCCTCTCCCACTCCCCCTGCATGTATTCCCTCTCTCGCTGTTTTCTCTCTCTGTCAAATAAGTAAATAAAATCTTTAAAAAAAAAAAAATTCTTTGTTCTTCAGAAGCTGACAGGGAAGTCAGGCGTTCTATCTGAAAGGAGAAACGGGATCCTACTATGGTGCTTTCAAAGGCTGAAATATGTTCAGACCCCATCCTTTTTGTAAAAATACATTTCGAATGTGGCTCTGGATAATTTAAATAAATAATATAAAACATTTTTTCTCTAGATGTTGGTGAATTTATATCTAATTTAACTGTCTTATCTACAGTGGGGTCTGTGGAAGATACTTGCTTGAGTCACAATAGCTACTTTTATGCTTAATTACTTCATGTATATATATTTTTTCTCTATAGAGCATGAAATAACCCAGTAGGAAGACCTACATTTTATGCAGATGAAGCATTCTAAACTTTTTTCATGAAGTTCTGTCATTAGAAAACTTTAATATATAAGCATAAGTTTTGATGAGGAGGTTAATGTAATGGAAAATTAACAATAGAATAAAAACACATTTTACTACCTAATTAGCATGTAATTAGGACTGAGTTTTCATTTCTACTATTAAAAAATGTTGATTGCCAAGAACATGTATGCTCTTCTTTTTAAAAAATCCTTTTCTTTGTCTCTCTGTCTCTCATATCCCCCATATACAAATACATAATTTCACACATGTGAACACATTTTTCTCTTTATTCTTCCTTCAAAATAAACCCCCCAAGTTCCCTTATTTAGGCATTTAACAATTATTACAGGCTTATTTTTCTTTTAAATGCTTCGTTTCTCAGAACCATTTTCGGTATAACAGCAATTTCTTTTAAAAATTTTGTTTGAGGGGCGCCTGGGTGGCTCAGTCGTTAAGTGTCTGCCTTCGGCTCAGGTCATGATCCCAGGGTCCTGGGATCGAGCCCCGCATCGGGCTCTCTGCTCCGCGGGAAGCCTGCTTCTCCCTCTCCCACTCCCACTGCTTGTGTTCCCTCTCTTGCTGTGTCTCTCTTTGTCAAATAAATAAATAAAATCTTTAAAAAAAATTTTGTTTGATTGTTAAACACATTGTAGTTCTAATTTTTAATAGACTGTACATTTACGAGATCAGAAAAGAGAAGGCTGAAAATGGTGCTTATTTTCAAGTCATGAAGGGTGTTAATGTGCTACTCTTTATTACTGCCTTTAAAGATTAGAAAATATCAAGAGGTAGACTCTGTAACATGGGTAGAGACTACCTGAATTTCTTTTGGCACAGATTCTCCCCTAGGAACTCTTAACATAGGTATCTCCTCAAGCTGGCGTTTTCATTGTGTATAAGAGGATAATGAGCCTTAGGCAGGGCTCATCAGTGTAGAGCTGGGACTTGAATCTGCATAGACCTCCCTGCCATTCTATCTTACTGTCTGAGGGAATTGACTGTATTTAGGAAAAATTTTCCTGGCAGCTAAGGTGTTAAGTAGTAAAATGAATCGGTAAAGGAGTTTGGCCACTAGTGTATTAACATGATTTAAAAACATGATAAAATGTTTTTGTTTGAAATGGCTTACATAACTTCTGCCTGAAGAATGAGAAATAGACAACATAGCCTTTAATATGAGCAAGGATGTCATGAGACGATTTTTAAATGAATACATACTTTGTACTTTCAAAAGGTAAATGCACTCACTCTCATGCCTCAGGAGGATAACCAGGACTACCACTTGTCTCTAGACTTTCTCTTTTGCAGTAAGTCTAGTTGTTTCTTTTCTTTTTTTTTTTTTAAGATTTTATTTATTTATTTGAGAGAGAGAGAGAATGAGAGACAGAGAGCATGAGAGGGAGGAGGGTCAGAGGGAGAAGCAGACTCCCCGCCAAGCAGGGAGCCCGATGCGGGACTCGATCCAGGGACTCCAGGATCATGACCTGAGCCGAAGGCAGTCGCTTAACCAACTGAGCCACCCAGGCGCCCCAGTCTAGTTGTTTCTATTCCTCCTGGCTACCACTTTCATATAATGAGCTTTTCATCTCTTTCTCCTGTAAGATAACAGTGGGAGTTATGGGCCACAGCATTCCAGGGATATCAACATCTTCTGGCTTATCAAGACAATCCAGCTGGTGGATTGTTGCCAGCACCCAAGGCCCTAACGCCCCCATTGCTGAGCATGTGCCTGTGTCAAGGCTTTGAGGGAAGGGACAGTGAGCAGGGCTGAGTAGCCCCGTGCTGGTCTCAGGGAAGCCTTGTCACAAGAAACAGGTAGGAAAGGCAGTCTGAAATCTGTGAGATAAGCAAGCTTCCATTTTCAACCCGAGTTTCCAAACTTGAGTAATTTCTGTTTAACATTCAAGTGATATAAAGTGAGAGCAAAACAAAGGAAAAGCTCCCTCAATTATTTTAAAATATTGTAAAAGCCTAGGTTTTCACAATCTATGGCTGCTACTAAAAATGTGGGCACTTAAAGCAGATCACAATAGGTGAGCTCAATCAAACATTCATGTGTGAAACATAAGCTCAGTTGTAAGCCATTTCGAAGAACTATAATGCCAATAAAGAGCAAATGGTAATGGATTTTTTTTTTCCTGTGAGGCACAGATGGGGACTTTATAATTTACTTCTTATGGGGCCTATTGAAAAAATCCCATTGTGATCTACTCTTGAGTATCCCTGTTTTTAAAAATATCAATTACTTGGTTTTGCAATTAAAAACATAAATTAACTATGCTTTATTCCATATTATTTTTTCTAGAATCGTAAAGGTGAATAAAGCACTATTTCCATACTTATCCAAGACCCTTTATTACTTCTGAATGTTTGGAACTTTAGTTTGTTTTTTCTTCCCCTTGACATTGATAATTTTTCCTGTAGTCAAAATTTTTTACCTACTCCCTTATATGAGGACCAAGAATCAGTTTTCCTCCCCATTCACCAAGAACTTTTTATGTTGCCAATAAAATTCAAGCTAAAATTTTACTCTTTGCCTAAAGCTTCAAGCATGCATGAAACCACTTGATATGAGGATGCCCTTTAACTATTTCCTTCACTACCCACGGGAGTCAAACATCTAATCCTTTGGGTTAAAAGGTGCTCTTTCATTAGGATGGTGCTTTCTTTAAATTAAGGGGGGGAAATTTTATAAATTTTATAAATTATAAATTATATAAATTATATAAACCATGGAAATGAGGTTATGTTTAGCAAGGTGAAGGTATGTCATTTCCCTTTACTTGCGGAGGTAAAATGGCCAGTTATGTAAATAGATGGATAAAACGGATTTACTCTAGTCGAAGACTCTGATAGATGGGATGGGGAGACTTTGGTCTGCAGCCAGGACTAGTGCCCAGTTCTTCTGACTCCTAGCTTAGTGCTCTTTCCAGTGTATGATAGCTGGTTTAATATTAATATCTATATATACATATTCATGAGTTCTCATCTACACGTGAACATAGAATTTTTACCCATCTGCATTTGCAGGTTGGCCTTTCTCTCTTCTTCCTTCTGGTTAAACTCCATCAATCCTAAGCTAAGAAGTTGTTTGTTAGGGAGGACAAGGGAGCCTGTGACCACTCTTTGCCCCCAACAGTGAAGGATTGCTATCTATCTCTTGGGACTGCACTCCATTCAGATGTGAGCTAGCACCTTGTCTAGTATTTTGAGCATGAATCATCCAAAGATTCAGTGATTTTAGGTGATTTTTTTGATTCTAAGGATTTGATGTAGACAAGGAAACCAAAATAATATAAATAGCTTTCACTAAGAAAAGTCATAGTCATAGATACAGAGACTCCAGAATACCACGAGGCTCTAGGGCTTAGAGCCTACAGATTCCGAAGGATGACCGAGTGAGAGGTAACAAGTAGGGTTACAGTGGAACTTCCTAAGTCGAGGATAAATCAAAGATCTATAACATATCTTTGTAGTTTGTTGTAAGAGATCTTTTAGATAATATAATTGCAATTACTACATAGAACATCTGTTTAACAGTGTTTTGTATAAAGGAGGTACCTAAAATATAGATGCTGAATTCATTCATCTTGGAAGCCTCCATTTGTTCAAAGTCTCATTACCCATGGGATGCAAGGATCTTTTAGGACGTATATATGACACAACATAAATTAAGAATCAGAACTTTGAGAACCTTATCAGTTTCCTAGAGTAGAGGCATAAATTTTCTCCAAATAGTGTCCCCCGCCAATGTAGATTATCATTTTCATCATCATCATCATTATCATGAGCATCTATACCATCATCCTTTTCTTTTATTGAGCACTTTGTACCAAGCTTTCTACAGACATTATCTCATTTAAATCTCAACCATAATTCTGGAGCGTATTACTTGTCTCATTTCACAGATGAGGATATCGAAGCATAAGATGGGTATTATTATTTCCATTTTACATATTATAAGCTGAGGCTCAGAGACATGGTATTTACTTAAGTCACTCAGATAGTAAAGAACAAAGCCAGAATCCAAATACCCAGGTCCTTCTTAAGTTCAACTCCCATCAATTCTGTACAATTTCACAGTTAACATGGAGAAAGAGAATTGTTAAATTTTTGTTTTAGTTTGCATGCATAAAATCCACTTGTTTTTGTTATAATTCTATGAATTTTGACAAATGCATAGTGTCATAAAACTACAACCACAATCAATATACAGAATAGTTCCATTATCCCTCCAGATTCCCTGTGCTATTCCTTTGTAGTCAAACCCTCTCCTCCTAACCTCTGGAAACTACTGATATGTTCTCTGTCTTTATACCTTTACCTTATTCAGAATGATATATAAATGGAATCTCCAATATACAGCCTTTTTGGTCTGGCTTCTTTCACTTAGCATAATGCATTTGAGATTCACACAGTTTGCTGTGTGTATCAACATGGATAAAATGGATTTGTACATCTACCATAGTTTATTTATCCATTCAGTAGTTCAGGATGGCCTCATCCTAGGACTAGTGGTCACCAGCCTATCGGCTAGTGAGCCTCAGTTCTCATCAACATGATCTCTTCTACATTAGCTTGGGTTCATTCACATGGAGGCCTCCGTGTTCCAAATCTGTGGCTGGAATAATGCCTGTGCACTGGCCCTTCCTTTCTCTTGCCTGCATAAGCATTTTCCCATCCTCTGCTGACATCTAATTTGCTACTCTTCTGTGGACCAAAGAAAAGCCACTTGGCCAAGCCCCAGGGTTACAGTGTGGAGAAAGAGACTCCACTTTTTGAAAGAATATGTGACAGTCACATTTCAAGTTGCATGAAATCAGGTAACTTGCTTATTACTCACTGCAAATTTCAGTTGACTCATCTTTAAAGTAGTTAGTATAATACCCACTTCATAGGATTGTTTGAAAAATTAAAGTTAATTTTTTTTATTTTAAATGGAAACTCCTAATAAAGCCCCACCACTGATAATCAGTAGGTGTGATTATCCCCGGGTTATCTGGCAAGGTTATTGTTAGGCAAAAACCACTGGGATATAAAGGACATGATCTCTTCCAACAAGGAATGCTAGTTTCTGATTGTTCCAGCACCTCAGTGTGTTATTTTACATTAGTTATTTGATTTATGTCTAATTTTTAAAATAAGTGGTAAATATGAATAATAAAAATAATAAATGAATGAATTTATAATATGTTAACTCTTGCTTTCTGACTTAATGTGACTATTGGGGAGCAAGTTAAAAGCAAAGCTTATTTTGTATATTAAGATATACAGTATAATTCCAATGGCTGATATGGTAAGGCAACACAATATGGCTGAAAGCCTGTGGGATGGTCTTAGAAGACCAGAGTTTGAACACCAGCTCTGCCATTTACTGAGTTGCCTCATGAGAGTTACTTAAACTTGGTGAGTCTCAGTTCTTTCATCTGTAAAATGTGACTTTTAAAACTCATGTCATTCACTTTGCATGTTATTGTGAGGATCAAGTGAAATAGTACACTTGGAAACTCCAACAAATCAATACATGAGAGAGAGGAATAGAGGTAGTAAACCCTGCATCCCATGTATATGAGAACAGGTTCACTTCTGAAGATTTGGGATACACACGAAAGGGCATACTGCTTATAGTAAAGTTTTCTATTAATTGATATGATCATCTCTACAGATGGTCACAAGTCCCCACCTAGGCCAGGCCAGGCCAGGCAGGTAGCATAATTGAACTAAGTGGAAACCAACAGAAATGGTAGATTCTGTAGTAAATGGAGGAGCTCTTGTCCCATCGAACAGGCAATCATCGACCACTATTTATTTACTTCTAGATGAATGTTGCCACATGGTCCCCTGGGTGGCATGGTATAAGGGCCCATGTGATTTTTCAATAAAGTTGGTATACTGCATTTATTCAGTTTTTTACTGAGGTAAATATCCCAAACATGGAGCCGATCAAATAAAAATATGCTTATGGTGGATTCACCATGCAGGCTGCCATTTACGACCCCTGATTGAGTACATCACTGTCAGCTTAGTTCTGCAGTCTTCATTCTACTGTGTGAAACGATTCATTCTTACCTTCAACAATTTGGTGCTTACATTCAGAAAGAGCCCTTTATTTTATGGAGGACACACATGAATAAATGGATCATATTTGCTCATTCTCACCTTTGTTCCTCTTAAGGATGATCTTACTCCACTTGGGAGGAGGAAAGTGCAAAAGCCTGGCTGTTGTGGTAATACTCCTCCCGTTTGGCACATGTCTTGGTACTGTGATAGCACTTTGGGAAAGTCACTTAACCACCATCTTTATTTATATAATGACGGCATTGAACTAGATTAAATCTGCAGTAATTCTCACCTCTAATATCCTATGTGTCTATAGTGAGACTGATAGTAATTATAATATTAAACATACTGTTCAACGTGCTTTTCTGTCTTATCTTGAGAAAAGAGAAATAGAAACTCTACTAATAGCATCTTGTTGCATACAAAAAGATTTCTCTTTTATATAAATAAAGCAAATATTTTCCAAAAGTCATCCCACAGGCCATGGTGTTTTTAGCCTGGGCAAATTTAACTCATATGCCTTGTTAGTAAATGATATTGTGGGATATCAGAGTAAATTATTACCTGTTACCAGGGAATACTGACTTTTTTTTTTAAAGATTTTATTTATTTATTTGAGACAGAGAGAATGAGAGAGAGAGAGCACATGAGAGGGGGGAGGATCAGAGGGAGAAGCAGGCTCCCTGCTCGGCAGGGAGCCCGATGCGGGACTCGATCCAGGGACTCCAGGATCATGACCTGAGCTGAAGGCAGTCGCTTAACCAACTGAGCCACCCAGTCGCCCGGAATACTGACTTTTAAAAATATTTAATGCTTTCTCCAAATGTTTGTTTGCCAATAGTTATATAGACTTTAATTTACTAATTTGGCACCGTAACAATATATGATACTAGATTTCTGTGAATCGACATTTATATTACAAATGTTCTTGTGAAGGATGAAGTGCCTTGGTTTTTATAAATGTATATTTTAGGACCCCAGAAAAGTGTCTTCTTTTTCAGATTAATAATTTATATTGATTATCTCTTACATATAAAGCCTGTTAGATTGCCTTGTCTTTATTAATTTATAAATATAGCCACTTTCAATTTAATAGTTGATCATTATATGCGGGGCATAAATTTATTTCATAATTTTGGGGAAAAAATCTAAGCAAAAATTTTGTTTTGTCATAATTGGTCGTTACTTATTCAGGCCCAACAAAATAATATATGGTCACAAACAAACTTAAGTAGTTGGAGAAAATCTTCAAGCGTTAAGTGGACTAAATGCAGTTCATACCCAATTAGCTACTTTTATCAAAGCTTGGCCACTAGATTGCACACCGAGTTCTACCTTAGGCACTTTACAGCCATTACCTGAATTACTTTTTAAAATAATCGTCAAGGTTGCATTATCTTAATTAAAAAAAAAAGACACCAGAGCTTAGTGAGATTGTCCAACTTTCCCAATTACCTTGTCTCCAAATTGGGGTTTATTATTTTTTTAATAATTTTTTTTACTATGTTATGTTAGTCACCACACAGTACATCATTAGTTCTTGACGTAGTGTTCCACGATTCATTATTTGCGTATAATACCCAGTGCTCCATGCAATATGTGCCCTCCTTAATACTCAACCAGGCTAACCCATCCCCCCACCCCCTCCCCTCTGAAACCCTCAGTTTGATTCCCGGAGTCCATAGTCTCTCTTGGTTCCTCTCCCCCTCTGATTTTCCCCCCTTCATTTTTCCTTTCCTTCTCTTAATGTTCTCCTTGCTATTCCTTATGTTCCACAAATAAGTGAAACCATATGATAATTGTCTTTCTCTGTTTGACTTATTTCACTTAGGATAATCTCCAGTTCCATCCATGTTGATATAAATGTTAGGTATTCATCCTTTCTGATGGCTGAGTAATATTCCATTGTATATATGCACCACATCTTCTTTATCCATTCATCTGTTGAAGGGCATCTCGTCTCCTTCCACAGTTTGGCTACTGTGGACATTGCTGCTATGAACATTGGGGTGCATATGGCCCTTCTTTTCACTACGTCTGTATCTTTGGGGTAAATACCCAGTAGTGCAATTGCTGGGCCATAGGGTAGCTCTTTTAAGCCAGCTCTGACTGCTGGTAGGTCTCTAGGCTGTCAGAGACAGCTGCTGAGTGCTGTTGGGCATAAGGTGTGCTGTCCCTTTCCAGACAGTAGTCCTTGCTGTTGCAACAAAATGTCTAGCTGACCAAACACTGTGGTCAACAGGAAACTGGGTTATCAACTTTCTTAATGGGCCAGACTCATAACCCCCAAAATACAGACCTCTCTGGTGAAACTGCACAGAAAACTAGAGCAGGCCCTCCAGGTATCAGCTCATCTTGGCCTCATCTGCTTACCCACAGGTAGAGAAACTGGGAAGGACTGACACCCTGCCTGAAAGTATTTCAGGAGAGGGAGAGGGATGGGGGGTAACAGAGGGCAGGGAGAATTGTTCTGTGGAAACTGGAAACAGCCCCCCTGCCCCCCACTGGCACACATTTCATCCACAGAAGAATGAGATCCAGAATATTACCACATACAAGAATCCTGCACTTTAACACCTTGATTCCACCGGATAGAGAAACATGGCCCAGAGATTACAACATGGCCCAGAGATTACAGGCTCTCAACCCACATGGATTCCTTTTCCTGTGGACAAGAGAAAGGGAGGGAAATTAAGGTAGAAATGGCCTCCCCCAGCACTTCCATATTAAGGCCAAGGTGGAAATGAGGAGACCCGGCAATAGTATTCCTCTCCAGCCATTCCAGGGCAGGTCTCAGGCATGTGTGCTTGGGAATTCTCTCGGCTGCCCTCTCTTTAGAGTACAGAAAGGGTTTGATGTTACTGAATAATTATCTCATTCCTCTTCCCAATATCTTATATTACACAAATTTGCAGAAAATGGAAACTCTGAGTATATTTGCATAGCATATCTGGATGTAGAAATAGGTACAGGTGGGTATCCAGGAGAGCTGATGCAAAGCAGGGTAACTCTTTATTAGGTGGCTTCCTGATGCAGTTTCATAGTTGAGGGTAATGCAATTAAGTTTCTGCACCATTTTAGTATCATTTATTGTGCAGTAATAGTAATGATTTATCTTAGATAATGTTATTTTTTTAAAGATTTTATTTACTTATTTGACACAGAGAGAGCTAGTGAGAGAGAGAGCCCACACTGGGGGAGCAGAAAACAGAGGCAGAGGGAGAAGCAGACTCCGTGCTGAGCAGGGAGCCTGATGCAGGGCTCGATTTCAGGACCCTGGGATCATGACCTGAACCAAAGGCAGACACTCAACCATCTGAGCCACCCAGGCGCCCCTAGATAATGTTGTTTTGCCTAATTTTTTGTTACTGTTGTTGTTTGTGTGAGGATAATGAAATTCAGTTCGGTCTAAAGAGAGCCTGATTTGCCTTTCCAGCCTCTGTGGGGATCAACTTCCAGTCAGTACTGGAAGCAACGGTTGCCTGTGCAGATGTGTATACCTTTTTCGCTTGGCACCCTGGGAACTTTCCTGGGTGGCTGTGACATCTGTGTCACAATCTTACTGGTCAAAGGGGTGACTTTATTTAACACGTCCTTTAGAATGGTCTTAAATGAAATGGCAGTAATTTGGTTGATGGAAATAAAGACCAAATTCAGGGTGTAAAATAAGGGATAACATTACATAAAAAGAAAACATTACATAAAAAGGGTATGTGTTAAGATTATCCCTGGTGTTAGGTAAGAGATGGGAGAATGAAGACAAGGACAAACAGCCTTTAATATGCAGAAAAGTAATTTGGACACAGTTGAAATGGAATAAAACAAGAACGTTAGGAAATCCTGTGGATAAGAAGTGAAATGCATATAAGTATGACTTCAAAATAGATTTTAGTGAAAATAAAGCAACAGGAAAAATTAGAGCAAATGCCAATCTTTGAAATATACTTTGCAGATTACAATAGGAAATATGAAATACTAGGTTAGATTTTTAAAACATATTATTTAATGCAATATGAAGATGAGTGTGTGTGTTTGTGAAAAATATTAGATTCATTAGGGAAGAATATATAGTATCAAAAACATCACAAACATTTTCTCATGTTTTATAGAGTGAAATTGTTATATGGCTCATTCTGTCCCAATTGAGAGAATTTTTGTTTGGCACATTAATCTCTGACCCTTTCCTAGTAACAACAACCACAACAAAACATCCACTAGACAACTTGGTAAAGTTCTACTTAAAGCCCTACAAATGTATTTAGTAGAAAAAAAAAATTAAGATTGATAAAATACCAGAGCTGCCAAGTGTTTCAACA
>NW_023270415.1:14363450-14507783 GCF_011800145.1 Mirounga leonina
AAATTGTTATTACCGAATACTTCCACTCTGTGCAGTAGATAAGCTTAGTGACAATTACATGATTCCAGAGCAATTCAGAACTCAATAAACATGTAACATGGAGAAATAAGTTTATTGCAAATTTGTAAAGAGCATTTTGCTAAGTATAACTTTTTAAAAATATGTATAATTGGATGGATATTTTTGAGCTTTTTAGAGCTTTTAGAGCTAGTTTGCAAGTTTAAGGAATAGAATTTAGATAAGTTTTACTATTAATTATAATGGGAAGTTGAAACATTTAAATTGTTTGGGGAAACTCTAGCTACATAAACTTCAAAAGTTATCTTGCTTTCTTGGCCACTTCATTATGCAAAGAAAAGCACAAATGTATTATATTCGTTGAACCATTAAATGGGAGTCCAGCAAGCCATTAAAATTAATAAGTCATCCAGGAACAGGATAGATATAGCAGTAGGGGAAAAAAAGCAAAAACCAACAACCATGGTGATTAGCTGTCAAAGTATTGCATCTATTTGGTAAGCTGAACAGAGAAGCGACTATTTTTGGTAATTGTCTTTCCATTTCCATCATCATATTTCATAGGTGTTGTCATCTTTAAAAGCAGCAGATTAGATTTAAATAAAAAATTCTAACTACTCTTTTCAGAAATACTGAAAATAAAATGTATGACTTGGAGATAAGAAAACTCGATTTCGTATTCTGCAGTCTCCTGAACTAAATAACAGCACAAATCTTCACATTGACAATGTGCAGAAGTGTTGGTTTATTGGCATAAAAGGTTAAGTAAAAGGTTAAGAAAGGTAATTGCAGTGCAGGATCCTATATTCTGTTTCGGTAGAATCTATGTTCATAGTTCATAGAAAATGTAAATTAAGCATCATTAGCTGGGAAGTGACACCAGGTTAATACACACTCACGATTTTCTTGAAGGAACCAACATGTTTTTATTTATAATATCATTTGATATTCCATCATTGGTGTTTGAGGAAATTCTTTGCTTCATTGGAAATTCTTTCTTTGTGACATCATT
This sequence comes from Mirounga leonina, assembly GCF_011800145.1. Classification (NCBI taxonomy): domain Eukaryota; kingdom Metazoa; phylum Chordata; class Mammalia; order Carnivora; family Phocidae; genus Mirounga; species Mirounga leonina. Next base: position 14,364,481 of record NW_023270415.1, read on the forward strand.
TGGTCCTATGAGTACTTTTTGGATAGGAAAAGCATCTTTGTAAGTTAGATGTTACTATTTTTGGTAATTGTCTTTCCATTTTAAAATAATGATTAGGAATTCAAGGATTCAGACTTTACTAGTATCATAGAGGCCTGTAAAAAAGTTATAAAACTTACCAGTTACAGAAGGTCATAGAAACATTAACACTTATCTAAATGATGCATATATGCCACCATCACAAACTAGACAGGCAACATCAAAATAAGACCTTAGTGTTTGTGGGAAAGCATAAACATGCAAACACATACACATGCACACAGTAACACATTCTAACAACAGAATAGTCTTTAATTTCGTATATTTTTATAATACAGTGTAAAACCACTAAAGTATATAGGAGTTAAGGAATATTACTCCAGAAGGCTGAAAATTACCAATAAAATACATTGGTAATATTCTTTTTTTTTTTTTTAAGATTTTATTTATTTATTTGACAGAGAGAGCACAAGCAGGGAGAGCAGCAAGCAGAGGGAGAGGGAGAAGCAGGCTGCCTGCCGAGCAGGGAGCCTGATGTGGGGCTCGATCCCAGGACTCTGGGATTATGACCTGAGCCAAAGGCAGACGCTTAACCAACTGAGCCACCCAGGCGCCCTATTGGTACTATTCTACTGCCAAAATTTACTCCTTATTTGCTATGGATGAAAGGATGCTATGTTTCAGATCTTATAAAAATTATAGACTAATCTGTAATCTAGAAGCAGTGATAAAGAATTCATAAACTAGTGATAAAGACAATATATATGTTGTAGTCACAGATTCAAGTGGCCAGGAATGCAACAGTACTTTCTGCAAATGTTAAACTTCAGAATCCAGGTCCCCATTCCCTCTGATGTAGACAATTTGATCTAATTGGATAAAACTGGCAAATTCAGCATTTTTTGATTAATTCAAAGTTTAAACTCAACCAGTTCTGAGTTCTCAACCCACCCCCACTCCTCTGTCTGTTGGCATCTAAATTCCAGCATGGAGGCTTGGGACTGTGGCTCATGGCCTTTGGGGAGAAGGACATCTGGTCTGTGGTCATCCACCATCCTTTGTTGACATTCAGCATAGTATCTTGGAGCTGCTAGTCTTTGCTAACCGACCCTGTCTTTACTGCATCCACTGCTGGAGACAGCTCACATTGTTTCTATTAGAATGATGCTTTACTACTCCATTTCTGGAGTCTTTCCTAGGACACTTACTGTTTTAGTCTTCACCCAGAAACCAAACAGAGGTCTCATCACCAATCAGACACCTCTTCTCCAAAAGGAGAATCTACACAGGACTTCTTTAATTCTCCTTCCCACCCCACACTTGGACTTTTCCTAGAGGACTGGTAAGATACGAGATCCCTTCTCAGAAACCTCTGTGATTAACTAAACCTCTTGCCTGCCTATGCTCACTGCCTGCTTGTATCAGTTACCTACTGCTGTGTAACAAACCACTCCAAATTAGTGGCTTAAAACAACCCATTTTTTCGTCCATGAATAAGCAAGCTGAGCCTGTTTTCTTTTGGTCTTATTCAGGTCATTTAAGTGACTGTGGTCATCTGGAGCCTCAAGTCAGGCTGGTGGACCCAAGGTAAATTTACCCACACATCTGGTGCCTCAGTTAGGATGGCTGGAACAGCTGAGAGTCCCAGCTGGATCTCTCTTTATATAGATTCCCTAGCCAGTAGCTCAACTGCTTTCAATGGCCACTCAGGGTCCAAATGAGTAAAAGCTGAAGCTGCCAGGCTATCTACATGCAACTTGTAGCCATCTTGGTCAAAGCAAACATAAAACTAGGTCAGATTCAGAGGAAGAGAAACAACATCCACTTCTTCATGTGAGGATAGGAAAAATTAATATAGACTATCCACGCCACTGCTGGCAGAATTTTATCTCTGTCTGAGCAGGAAAGGAGGTTCTTTGGTCAACATGAATTCTCTCACCTACTCTTAAGTCCTTCATGTTCTTAATATTTTGGAGAGTCAGAAGAGCCTGAATATTTATTTGCTATGGGTCTTGAGGCTTAGGACAAGAGTTAAAGTACAGTTGCATTTGCATCCTCTCTTTCTCTGAGGAACTATGTCTCAGCTCCTGGGTCTCACTTGAATAGTGGGCAGGCCATGGGAATGGGAGGGGACATTTTTTATAAACAAATGTAAATAACTTATCAGTTAATATTTTACATACCCCTACACATACATATTTTTGTTTCATTTCTTTAAGATGTGGCACATCTTTTGTTTTCCTGGTCTTAGTAAAATGCTTACTTTTAAAAAAGATACATTATTGAAACATTGCTAAAATTTCACTTGTCACTGTGAGATTCATATTTGAAACTTCAGATTATAAGAGAAGTTGAAATGTATCAAGATGTCCCCTTTGGAGAAGATTATTCTGTTATTCCAGGGGTAGATCTCTGATTCCCAGAAGGCCCACTCAGATTTGCTCAGCCCCACCTTCATGGTAGTGCTCACTGGGAGCTTCATTTGGAGGGAAGAGTCTGAAGAAGCCTGAGGCAGGGGGTGATATATCTGAATAAAATCACAGGGACCCCTAATTTCATTTCTCTCCATATTTAGAGTACAAGCATTTTGAATTGGGCAGCTAACACATACACTTAGACACATAATCTGAAAGATCACAACAGACTGAGCTAATTTATCTGCTGCTGTCTCCTTTCTGTCCAATGGGAGAGAATGATTGGAACTAACCGTGTATGTAGTAGTATGTATGTAGTAGAGACCTAACAGTGTGCGGTGTGATAAGGAGAGAAAATACACTTCTATTGAAAAAGGTAAGACTCTATGGAGTAGAGTCTTACTCTATGGAGTAAGTCTGTACTGCCCAAAATAGCAGCCACTGGCCTTGTGTGGCTATTCAATACTTGAAATTTGACTAGTGAGACTGAAGGACTGAATTTTTAATTTTAGTGGATCTTAATTATCTTAAATTTCAATTTAAAAACAATCAGATAAAATATTTTTCCATCGGGGCGCCTGGGTGGCTCAGTTGGTTAAGCGACTGCCTTCGGCTCAGGTCATGATCCTGGAGTCCCTGGATCGAGTCCCGCATCGGGCTCCCTGCTCGGCAGGGAGTCTGCTTCTCCCTCTGACCCTCCCCCCTCTCATGTGCTCTCTCTCATTCTCTCTCTCTCAAATAAATAAATAAAATCTTTAAAAAAAAATATTTTTCCATCAATCATAACTTTACTGTTTTTAATAGAGCTATATTCTCTAAAGAGTGAAAATTTACTATCCAAGTTGAGATAAAACACATGAGATTTCAGAGACTTAATATGAAAAAAGAATGGAAACAATCTCATTAACAATTTCTATATCGATTACATGTTGAAACGATAATATATTGAGTTAGGTAAAATATGTTATTAAAATTAATTTTACTTATTTCTTTTTACCTTTTTAATGTCTTATGAGGAAATTTAAAATTACTATGTGGCTCGCATTGTATTTCTGTTGAACTGCACTGGAGCAGACTCTTCAAGTTAAAACTCCAACATGATTTATGTGTCCTGGATATAAACTATTATTTAAAAATAGAAATCTCACTTTTTGTTTTATTGTCCTAAGGGTATAAATTATATTTTGATTTATGGTATGAACAACAATTTGTTGACAACCTACTTTGTATTAAGTCCTTTATGAAGTGTCTGGAATGCGTTGTCCTTATGAGGTAGATTTTATGATCCCAATTTTACATATGAGGAAACTGAAGGTCATAGACTTCAAGAAAGATTTCATTTCAATCAGAGGTAGAATACAGATTCAAACTCGGGTCTGTCTGAGTCCAGAATTTGCCAGATTTGCTTTCCTTGGTTAAAATTCTTCTATTAACCCATCGTTTGTGCACTTAATGCAGTATTCATTAGCTACTCCAGAGGGGACAGATAATGCAAAGGTGCTGAGGCTACAATGGGTGTGCTGAGTTGGAAAAAGAGAAAGAATGCCAGTGGCTGAAGAGTTTTGTGCAAAGAGAAATGAGGTCGGCAGGGACTCAATTGCATAAGGTCAAGGTTGCGTTTGATTCTAAATGACCCAAGTCCTTGAGAGTCATTGACCAGAGGAGTGACATAATCTGATACTCATTTTAAAGGACCACTCTGGCCTGTTTGTAAAGAATCCATGTAAAGGGTCAATATAGGAGTCAGAAAGGCCACTGAAGAGGTGCTTTTGTCATTGTCAGGAGTGAAATGAGGACTTGAGGGCTACTACAGAATAGTTGAGGAATATGTTCTCGAAGTAAAATTAACGGAATCTGCTAATGAGAGTTATTAAACGGATTTTTTTTTTAAAGATTTTATTTATTTATTTGACAGAGACAGAGACAGCGAGAGCAGGAACACAAGCAGGGGGAGTGGGAGAGGAGGAAGCAGGCTTCCTGCTGAGCCGGGAGCCCGATGTGGGACTCGATCCCAGGACCCTGGGATCATGACCTGAGCCGAAGGCAGTCGCTTAACCAACTGAGCCACCCAGGCGCCCTATTAAATGGATTTATATTGTTTTTTTCCTAAGTGCCTTGCTGAAAATTTAACTCCTGGATTTATTGCATTGAGCATTTCAACATCTATTTTTAAAGACTAAATGCTATATAGCACATGGAATTACGGAGAGTACATGAGAAATACAGGAATGTGTCAGATGCTTTGTCACGAAATCTCAACAAAATGAAAAAAACTGCTAGGAATGTGGGCTGGATCTGGGATAAAGACATGGAGTCCAAAGATGTACCATCAGTCATTCACTATTATTATTGTTGTTGTTGTTGTTATTTAGCACTGTGCTAAGAATGGAAATGCAACAAACAAGGAAATGGAAAGAGTTCCTTACTCTTGTGGCACGTTTCGTATGCATTTTGGAGTTAGTGAATTCCATATGTGGTGCACATAAGGCTGTGATGAGGCCCTGTTGGATTTTGTATTTTCTTATCTACTTGTTGAGATGAGGCCGCGGCTGATGGTGGGTGAGAATCCTCTCGTGTCATCCTGCAGGCCAGTATTCTCTTCTGCTTTAAGAGTTCTTCAGTTCATCCTCTGCTTGCTGAGAGCAATGAAAATGACTCTGGGCCAGTGTTAACATCATCACCAGTAAGTTCTTTCACTTACTCAGTCAATAAATGAATTAGTATTGTTTATTTAAGAGTGTTATTCCATTGTATGGATATACCATTTTGTTTCTCTGCTCACCACTTGGTGGACATTTGGGTTGTTTCCTGTTTGAAGCTACTTGAGATATTCTTTGGCATGTTCTAGAAGAATCATCTTAAAACTCCCAGTTCATGAATAGTATTTCTATTACGAGTGGCGTCCTTTACCATCTTCAAGATTTTAGGATTTCACAGGGATGCCACTGGCCTTGTTGCTCTGAAGATACTGATCCTTACTACCATCTTGACATGTAATTAGAGTAGAAGATAAATTTTATCATCCCATCTGTGCCTTTAATTACCTATGTCCTTTAAAAAAACAACCCAGAGCTTCTAAAATTCACACTTTGTTGTTTTGCAGAGCGAGGATATGATAGTATCAGAGTTATTTGGTTTAAATTAAAGCATTTCTATCATGAAGTGTGTAGTTCTTTTTCCTCAGGAGCACAAACTACTCTATGGGCAATAACTCATTTAGATCTTCAAATTCTGCGGAGGGTTGTAGGTGATAAGTAGTATATCCAATTTACAGGGAGGACAATTGATATAGAGTGATGTGGAAAATTGCTCTGAGTCACTGAGCACAGCTCTAGTGGAACTCAGAATGGAATCGGGGTCTCTTGACTCCCAATTAGTTCTCTATACACTAGATCACACTACCTGCACCCTCAGTCCTTGGCAAATAGATGATAAATTTTACATAAAGGTAACTGAGTTACCTACAGTTATCTACAGATCCTGGTTTACAGCAATATCGTTGATCTCTAGCCGGTTATGGGTTGTCTGCCAGCATCCTTCAGGTCGGCTGTCTCATTGCAACTGTGCAGAGGCAGGAAGAAAGGCAAATAGGAAGGCAGTGATGGAAGCAGAAGGATCTCGCATGTGGGAAACACATAACCTAGAAAGTTTGGGGATGCAGAATAATGGTTGCCGAGTTGGATGGTGAGGATTATACTGTCCTTGATTTGTGCAGATGGATGCAAATTGAAATGACATTCCATCCTTATATATCATTTCCCACATAACCATGGAAATTAGGTAAACATAAGGGCAGATCTAGACCACCGCATAAGCGAGGAGCCTTTGAAACTAGAGATTTTAGGGTTCTTCACAGTTCCTGCCCTTTCGATGCACAGGCAGATTTCATGTGAGCTGTCGAATCTCTGATACCAAGGAAATGACAGACCTGTAGGTATATGATAGTCATGTAAAGATTTCCAGACAGGAATGGTGGACAATTAAAACAAATATGTCACAAAATTCAAAAGGAAGATTATTTCAAATTCTTAAATTGCACCTAAGTAGTAATTTGGTCATGGTGCCTTGGAGAAATAAACTGAAGTATGGTCACGATCAGCTGAACGAACTATTACTATGTTGTTTTATTTATGATTATGTTTATTTTGATTTCTCAGTGATTTTTTTTGAAGATTTTATTTATTTATTTGAGACAGAGAGAATGAGAGACAGAGAGCATGAGAGGGAGGAGGGTCAGAGGGAGAAGCAGACTCCCTGCCGAGCAGGGAGCCCGATGCGGGACTCGATCCCAGGACTCCAGGATCATGACCTGAGCCGAAGGCAGTCGCTTAACCAACTGAGCCACCCAGGCGCCCTCTCAGTGATTTCTAATGCATCTTCTTGAAGATCAGAGTTGGTTGTGCAGTTTAATATTAGAAATCATAGCCATAGTTTATATGGAATAAAGCTACTCTTCCTATTGCCTGGAGATGTTTAAACTCCTTTTTTCAGAAGATGAGCTTATGAAGCATATATTCATTTTTGAAATTTATTTAGACAAGTGATGATTGTATAAAAAGGGGGAATGGAAAATATGGTAAGTCTTTAAGAAAATATAAATGATGTATGTGATCTCTGAAAGGGGCTTCCTGTAAGATTCTGCTTGACTGGGAAGGTGTGTGTCTCATGAATCGCTGTATTCCAGCACCTAGTACAGTGCTTTGTCCATAGGCAGCTCTCAGTCAGTATCTGTTGATGGTCTAAATGAACGATGTAGAAAATCCAATTTCAGTGACTTGCAGAATGCAAAGGACGTGAAGAACTGGAGAAAGTAAGCATAGGCGTATCATTTCAGGTGTTTCAAATACAGAGGAATAAGAACTGTCTTATAAGAGCTTTTTTAGCATTGTCAGAAGCTGAGAAAAAGGTTCTAATATAGCAGAGCCAGTGGATGGTATAGGAGAGAGGGGAATAATATATAGGATAAGATTCCTGGACACATAGGAGGGGATGGGACCCCAAAAATTAGTCTCAGATGAGACTACCTCACCTGAGGTTAGTTTCAGATGAGAGGAACAAGATTCCTTCTGTTCATTCAGAAGTGAGGGGGAAAGGGTGCTCATAATTAAGGCTGGGCAGTTGGGAGAGGTCCTCTATGGTGGATGCTATCTTTTCTACAGATTAGCTCTTCTGTGGAGAGTGACTGAAAGTATTAACTGTGGAGAGGTGGAGAAAGCATGGATAAAAAGAGCATGAGTTCCTGGTGGCACAGTCACCGAGCTATGGGTGCTCTGGCGGCCATCGAAACAGGAGGGCCCAGGGATGGAAAAGGAGATCATGGTCCGCCTCGTCAAGTGGGTCATTCCACAGTCCCTGAAATCACCTAGATGGTGGCAGGGCTTGGGTGGAGACAAAGTCTAAGGACCAGTAGTAGAGTCTTCAGTAAATGAGGGAAATGACAGGGAAGTAGACAACAAAGACAAGGAGAGTGGCATTAGCCATGTGGCCTAAACTGAATGCAGACTCAAACAAGTTAAATAGTCAGATAAGATCAGATCATGAGCCAACAAAAACTCTAACAACTGTGATAAATCTGGCTTTATATTTTCTTGATTATAAATACTTATCTTTTTAGTCAGTTTCTCCTTGTATAAGGGCAAGTACATGAGAAAAAAATTCCACAGGAATATTTCTAATTGTGCAATAGTTTGCTTTCAAATTAGAAAGGGAATCGAAGCTAGAGTTATTTGCACAAATCTAAAATAAGGATTTTTCAAAAGTGTAGATTGATTAATGTAAGCACCAACTGCATTCCTGTTTATGTGCCTTTTATAGTAAAATAAATTATTGTACACACACACCCTGAATGTTGTACCAGAATCTAAAGCTTTTTGGGAAGTGCAATTGTAAATATTAATATTAAAAGTTATTTTGCTTACTCTCTCTTTAATAACCCCATGATATTATCTTTATAAATACAGCTTTAGGTTGGCTGTTTCTTTTTCAATTATTAGGGAAGTAAACGAAGAAAAAAATTTATAGATATTTTCTGTATTTTAAAGTGTGATTTAATTAATCTTCACAGTTGCTAAACCAGAAATAGATCGATCACTTCAAAGTTTACAAATGTGCTAGGTCAGCATATTCAACTAAAGTTTTATAGGAGTCCCAGAAATACCTGCATTCCAGTGAACTCAAGTTCTTCAATCCTTGGAGAACCATATTTGCATTTTTGCATTGCGAATTTTGGTAATGTGAAAATATTTTGCATTGATAAGGACTTCTACTAATGCAAAACAGACTTCTGCCCTAGTTTTACAGGGCTTTAATATTAATAACAATATGCCTGAGATTATGCCACATTTCAGTGTCAGTAAAATTGGTGGGTGGAACAAAATGTGAATAAATTATTCACAGACAAACGCAAGCGATCTTGTTTTTCAAAAGCTGGTCATTGGGGAATCACAGTATATAGGTGAGAGAAAAACATACTGAATAGGATGCAGCCGCAAACGGAAAAGGGCACACAAGTTCATTTTGCAAGTAGTGCACATTGCTAAATTGTATGTGGGCATCGTTAATACGGAGTCAGTTTCAATATTAAATCTCACAGATGTTTAAATGAATAAATTACAGGGGCACCTGGCTGGCTCAGTTGGTTAAGTGTCTGCCTTTGGCTCAGGTCATAACTCCAGGGTCCTGTGCTCGAACCCCACATTGAGCCCTGTGCTCAGTGGGGAGCCTGCTTCTCCCACTCACTCTGCCTGCCGCTCTGCCTACTTGTGCTCTCTCTGTCTCTATGTGAAATAAATAAATAAAATCTTTAAAAAATAAGTAAATAAGTAAATTACAGAGAGTAAAGTCTAACAGCTAAAGATCCATTTTATCCCACTCTATTCTATTCAGTAAATATTCAGTGCACATCAGCACTGTGCAAAGTGCTGATGGCACAATCAAGGGCCAGCCCCAGCTGCCAGCTACAGCTGGAACAGCTTACAGGTGACTTCTACTCCCTAACATGGGGACACATTGTAGTTCGGTCAATTGGGCTCACAAAACTGAATGTGAAAAAAAGAATCAAATTATTTAGTTAATATGCTTGTAAAGATGAGCAACATGATTATAAACACTTTCCAAAAAATGTGAGTTATCTGGATCTATTTTACAGATTCTCAAATCTTAGTTTTGATTTTATTTTGAAATAATCATGATCTCTGTACTTGATATGCCTATGCCCACAGCACCTTGTATGTAGCAGGAGTTCCTTAAGTACTTTTTAATTGTTATGTTAATCACCATACATTACATCACTAGTTTTTGATGTAGTGTTCCATGATTCATTGTTTGCATATAACACCCAGTGCTCCATTCAGTACGTCCTCTTTAATACCCATCACCAGGCTAACCCATCCTCCCACCCCCCTCCCCTCTAGAACCCCCAGTTTGTTTCTCAGAGTCCATCGTCTCTCATGGTTCATCTCCCCCTCCGATTTCACCCCCTTCATTCTTCCCCTCCTGCTATCTTCTTCTTTAAGTACTTTTAAAAGAAGCAGGGGAAAACAAAGTGAAGAATGGACAAACATTATATATTTATATTCTAAAATATTCATTTCAGAGAAATATGTGTTTTATGCAAAAAGAAGACAAAGTAAAAATATCTAAGAGTAAAAATTCTCAAGAATAAAGTGTAACTCCTGAAAATTCTGAAGGAATGAATCATCTGACAGAATCATGCCGATGTTCTTTCCTGAAATATGGATTAGCATGTCTGAATTACATTCCCCCTGAACAAAAGAGGAAAAATAATCCTGAGCCTTTTCTATAAAGGCAAAATATAAAAATTGGGACTAATTTATAACTGAAATAGTCCAACCAGCAAAAAAAAAAAAAATGTGCTTCTGGGATTTGTGAAAAGACTTTAAAGAAAAAAATATATGTAAGGAAAGATTACATTTGACTCCCCACTTACCTCTCCAACTAGCCTTGCGTGACTATATCATTCATGCAGGGAGTGACATACTGTGAGTTTGACCATACAATTCTGCACATTCATAGGGACTCCCATTCAGCACTAAGCCTCCCTACCCTTAACCCACAGCATCACTCCATGAGGTTACGTTTTTTATTTCTATTAAAATGTAGTTAAAAATGTAGTTTAGGTGCAAATGCCTGAATTCAGGTTCCAAGTTTTTGTCTCTAATATGATAATATCACTTCTCAAATTAAAACACATCTAGAGTTCTACGTTCCCTCATGAGAAAGTCCACACTCTTCACAAGACTTATGCAGCCCTGGGGAATCTACCCTCTAGCCTCAAATCTGGTTTCTCTGTCCTCAAGACGGCCATATTGCTGCTCCTCTTACAGTGTTCCAACAGGCTCAGGTTCCTCTTAACTCTGGGCCTTGGTGTTTTATAGTCCATGTTCCTGGAAATCTTTTTCCTACACTCTCCACATGGCTGACTCCTCCCTGCTCCTCACATTTCACTTTACACTTTACTTCTTTAGGGAGAAAAAAAAAGTAGATCCTGAGATTTGAGGCAAGATAGCGTGTCTTTTTACTTACTTCTGAATTCCCATCTGCTAACACTATTACTGTCCTGAATTACTTATTCGTTCATTCATTTACTTACCCATTCAACAGTTATATATTGAGCATCTCCTAAAAGCTACTCATTGCTGTAGGCATGGGGAATACAATAATAAATTAAAGTTCCTTCCTCCTGTATGTAGTAAGGAACAGTCAAGACAAGATAATTTCTGAGAGTGGTAAATGCTATCAAGAAATAAATCAAGAAGAGGGTAAGATACTCACAGGCTTTAATTCGAGCTGCTACTTAACTAATGTAAAGGAGATAGCCATGTGATACTCTGAAGATAGGGCATTCTAGTAAGCAGTAATAGCATGTACAAAGGCCCTGAGATACATGAGCTAAGCATAGTCAAGGGACAAAAGCCAGCCAGAGTCACTGGAGCAGAGTGACAAAACTGTGGAATAACAGGTCATGAGGTCAGAGAATGGGCATGAGATAGTTCAAGTGGGATGTTACAGATCATGGTACAGTGTTTTGATTTCATGTGCATTGCTTTTGGAAATCCTGGGAGAATTTTGAGCATGATCTGATTTTTGCTTTAATAAAATCACTCTTGTTGTTACTTAGAGAATGAAAAATAGGGATATGAAAGCAGAAACAGAGAAGTTGGGAAGAGGGCTATTATAGCAGTCCAGGCAAGATAGATGATGTGGCTTTGACTAGGGTTTGCAATGAGAAATGATTGGATTCAGGATCTCTGGGGAGATAGAGTTGGCAAGACTTTCAAATAGATTGAACGTGAAAGTGATAGAAAAAGGGACTTTACTAACACTTTGATTGAATTTCGTTGTTTAAAGAATCATGCATAAAGAAAAGCTTAGCTTTTAGAAGCCTGCAAAGATGTTTCACTCGTAGTAATTATGTTCACAGTAATTATAAGGGAAATGTTAATACCTGAAACTTCCAAATTCACATTATGTAAGTTTCTCCTAAAACTTACTAGTGTAAGGCTCTGCCTGTGAGACTGTCTCCACAATTGTCATTGGCCAAACAGTGTTTATCAGTGTTTATTAAGGTCAAAGACTCAAATTTACTGCCTAAGTTTTAACCTGTCTGTTACTAGTTTTGTAAGCTGATGCTTAGAAGAACATCTCTTTGCCTCTTTCCTGATCTATAAAATGGAGGTAATAGTAGAAACTTTCTTCATATATTAACATGGGAAACACAGGAGTTCATATATGTAAATCACTTAGAAACCTGGCATATAAATAGTACTCAATAGTGTTTGTTATTTTATTATTATCAACCTTGGACAGAACTCTGGTGACCTGTAGTGATAACACTATTTTTTTTATACTTGAAGATTAATATCTGTGCTTCTTATAAAATGTTGGTACCATAAGAGCTAGTTGCATTACCATTCTTTTTTATCAAGTCCTGTCTCCTATTTCATTGGGAACTTTCCTGCATAGCTTCATTCCCTCTCCTCCTTAACATGGAAACATGTTAAAGAACGGAGGATGGAGTGGGTTGCATGGAGTCCTTGAATGGAGTGGATTGAAAGAGCAGCTTCAGAGTGACTCACATACATGCCTTTGGGAAGACAGAAGCTCTGTGGAACCCCTCGAAGATTAGGGTCATGAAGGAACCAAACAGCAACATGGACGGGCCTTCACTTTGCTTGCAGCAAATACCACAGTGAAAAGTAGAGGATGGATTCTTTTACCCCGTTGATATCACAAGCCATGCGGTCCAGTTTCAGAGAAGTGGCCCATGATGAAAATTACACAGCCCGCCGCCAAAAGAGAATGACAAATAACCAGTATTTCTTTTATGTTTTCCTTTTTTTTCTCATCTGAGTTCCTCTTACCTGATATCTCACGTCTCTCCTCTTAACCCCTTACTCCCCCAAAATACCCTCTTCCCTTATTCAGTTCTCCATTTTTTTCTTGTTCTTTATTCCCTCACTCTTTCTTCTTGCTTCTGAAAACAACTTCAAAAGAATAATTCCAGCAGGGGTTGGGACTTTTCTCAGAAGTTGGAAAAGGAGAAGAAACTAAAGCCATGTTTGTCTTTAGTGGACAAGAAGAGGGAACGGCAAGGAAAAAAATACATGCATTTATTCATTATTTACTGTTTCCATAACCTGTATCACTCTACAACTCAGTGGCTTAAAACCACACACACTTATTATCTCAGCACGTGGGTCAGGAATCTTTCCCAAGATGCCACCCTGGGCTAAGATCCCATCTGAAGGCTTACGGAGGATCTGCTTCCATGCTCGTGAGGTTGTTGGCAGAGTATCAGTTCCTCAGAGGCTGTTGGGAGCAGGGACTCGGTCCCCAGTTGGCTGTTGCCTTGAGGCCTACCGCAGATTCTCGTCGCGTGAGCCTCCCAAACATGGCACTTGCTTCATCAAGGCAAGCAAGGAAGAGAGATGCTAAGAAGAGAGAAGTCGAAACCTCGCGTATGGGAATCACCAAAGTGATTTCCCATCCCTTTTGCCTTATCCTGTTGGTTAGGAGCAAGTCACCAGGCTAGACTGTAGTCAAGGGTAGGGGATTGCACAAAGGTGTGACTATAGGAGGCTGGGATTTGGGGAGCCATTTGAGAGTCTGCCTGCCACAATTAGTAAGTTTTATTTGGTCACAGAAGTATAAGAATTTTACAGCCTTTTTTTTTTTTTTTTCTTTCCGAAAGTTACTCTCTAACCTTAGTTTTGGCTCTTTTTGTTTAGTGTATGTGGTGTATGTGTCGTTGGGACCTCAGTTTCCTTTCTCTGGCCCGATTGTCTACTGATTCCCCCCTCCTTAGGTTAATTATAATTAGCTCCTGGCAGCTTCCAGCCTTCATCTGAATAGTCCCTACTGGTTGAAGTAATCATATAGATCAGATTACGTATGTGTGTGTGTGTACATATTTATTTAGACATATATATATATATATATTTGTCAAAAACATGCGAATAAAATAATATATTTTCACTCTTTTTACAACTCTTTTACTCTTCCATCTGTTCTTCTAAATTATGGAACACCCAACTTTACCTTCCATGTATTCTGGTCACCCCATTTCTATGCCATTTCTCCTGTTTTTTTCCAGCTATAACCTCCTCCCTTTTCTCTCTGCCTTAATCTTGCTCATGTTTTAAGTCTAAATGCACATGTTCTTGATGAGTCTTTGTCTCTTTATAAGCTCACTAATTTCTCCCTTATCTTAACTAACAAAGTATTAATAATTTATACCATACAAAGTTATCACTTGACTGTAAATTATTTTGAGCCAGTATCCAGTTGTTTGAAATTTATCAGTCTCCTTTCTCTAATAAGTTCTTTGATCAATATTGCTCACTGCAGTATAACCAAGGATGATTTATATTAGTCAGCACTAAAGTTTAATGCAATATTGTTCCAGAGTCTTTCTTAGGGAAGTCATGCCTTATACTTAGTCTCTCTCCTCAATGCCTAACATTTGGCCGAATACATACAAGGTATTCAGTAAGTGCTTATTAACCTGATAGGGTCAACTATTAAATATTTAAGGCATGTAAATATTTTCATTGAATATATTTTCAACATCTTAAAATGTAGAAGGCTATACCATACTAGAATTAGTGTCTACTGTAATGTATAAACTATATGCAAACCCTTAAGAGGGACCCTGCATAAATTTAAGAAACACATAAAATTTATATGATGCCCAAGGTTTTTTCCAAACACAGGAAAATAAAATTGTAAATTGTTCATGATAAAAGCTAAATATTTCCTTAAAACAAAAGGGAAAATAAGATGCTTTAGTCACTCTCACTTTAAAATAATAGTAATTTATATTTTAAGACTGTTGTTCCCTAGTTTCTGGGCTCTAAACTTTGCTCAAACACTGGCCCTGTGATAGAACTTGTAATTATAATGTTAAAGTATTATGTTTAAAAATATATTTGTACACATTTTTTAAGATTTAAAAACATTTTTAATGAATTTCCACTGATTTAGACAAAGATCTTTAAGCACAATAAATATTTGAGAATTTTATTCTTCCTACTATGTGTTTTTTAACTCTACATCTGAAAAGGGGAATTGTATTTTTCCTAAATTTGCATGTGATCATGCAAATAAAAGAGACCACTTTATTGTTCCATGTGTATTTTTCTGGGAAAAGGTCAATGAAAAATTTCATTTAGAGTAAGTCTCAAGTGGTGTTGCAAATATTTTTAGTTGTCAGTAAGATACAGTTTCCTTTATCATAATTTAGTTAACCACATTGCTGATGTTGTAATCACTATCTTAGTACATTCAGGCTATTATAACAAAAATATCACAAACTAAGTAGCTTATAAAAAACAAATTTATTTCTCACAGTTCTGGAGATCGGAAGTCCAAGATCAAGGTGCTGAAAGATTTGGTGTCTGGTGAGAGCCCATTTCCTATTTCATAGATGGCACCTTTTCTTTGTGTCTTCAGAAGCTGGAAAGGGTTAGGGAGCTCTGTGGGGTCTCTTTTATAAGAGCACTAATCCCAGTCGTGAGGACTCCACCCTCAATACTTAAGCACCTCCCATAAGCTCCACCTTCTAACACTATCATTTTGGGGGTTGGATTTCAACATATGAATTTTGGGAGACATAAATACTCAGACCATACCATTGACTAAGTTCAAATGTTTGTAATAAACTAGATATATGAAGATGAAACATTTACAATAGTTTTTCTATGTAGGATTCAGTTGGAAAGGTTTTTAAATATTGCTTTTTATTGATTTTCAAAATAGTACATGGTTATTATAGAAAAAAAGGAAATAATAGGAGATATTAATATAGAAGAAATAAAAGGCACAGGTAATATCACCACTCAGGCATAATTAATTGATATTTTCATATAGTCATCCCTTTTTCTATGTGTATAAATATATATGTTGTGTGCCTTTTTCTTACTTCCAAAAAACATGGGATCATAGAGATAGGGTTGTTTTTTTTATTAACTTAACACTGCATTGGATTTATTATCTGACAACAGTTTTCAAAAATATAATGTGTAGTGGCTATATTATAGTCTATCATATATTTATCTACCATAAATTTTTATGTATTGTAGTTTATGTACCATGTTTTATGGTTCATAATTTATGTACCATATTTATCATTACTATTTATGATGCCATATATGTATCATATGTACCATAGTTTATTATCTTTTTTAGATATTTTGATTGTTTCCCATTTTTTTTAAGATAATGAAACTTTGAACATAGCTCTAGGTATTCATTACATTATTTAGCACAATAGATTTCCCCAGCGGAACCACAGTCTCCTAAGACTCTTGATAAACATTTTGAAAAAATCTTTTTAAAGACTGTACAAGTGTATATGTGTGTCTAGGGCCAATAAGTATATTTGTGCATTTATGTTAGTAGCAACTTCTGGAGTTGTAAAGTGCAGAACTCACACAATTAAACTTTGACTACTCCTGCCAGCAAAGTATGAGTATATAAATCTCACTATCACTAATATAAATGTAATCACTTTTAAAAACAGTGACACTACAAAGATGCGGAAACACTGAGCATAAGTTAAGATTCATTTGCATTTAGCAGAGACGTCAAAAAAAAAATGTGGTGTAAAGAAGGTAGAAGTTGGTTTTTAGTCTTACTCAAAGGTCTAGGGGTAGGCAGAGGGGGCCCATATCTGGTAGTTGAGTTCTTCATCACAATGTTTTCCAAAGACTTGCTGTTGTAATTATGTTTCTCCACCACAGCATTTTGCTGCCATCCATTTGGTCTAATACAGTACATCAGCACACCCACCATGTTCCAAAAAGCATGATGGAGGAAAGTGAAAAAAAGAAAGAGGAGCGAGAACTTTCCTTCCCTTCAAGGTTACACTGCAGAGATTGCTTATAAAACTTCTGTACATAGCCTATTAATCAGCACTGAGCCACCTGGCCAAAGCTGCTAGAGAAATTGGAAAATACACTGTGTACTTTGGCCTGTTCTAGACCCAGCTAGAAACAAGGACTAATTGAGAGAAAAGAGAAGAACACTTTTGAAGGATGGTCTTACCGTGCCATACAAGGCATCTTAAATTTACAATGTGTTTGATTGCACTGGAGGTTGACATCTTTTTGTACATTTACACCCTTTTGTGAATTACACATTAGTGCCCTCTGCTAATTTTTCCATTGGATTCGTTTTTTGGTAAGATTTTTGTTATTATTGGGGCGCCTGGGTGGCTCAGTTGGTTAGGCGACTGCCTTCGGCTCAGGTCATGATCCTGGAGTCCCTGGATCGAGTCCCGCATCGGGCTCCCTGCTCGGCAGGGAGCCTGCTTCTCCCTCTGACCCTCCCCCCTCTCATGTGCTCTCTCTCAAATAAATAAATAAAATCTTTAAAAAAAAAAAAGATTTTTGTTATTATTTATCACTTTAATTTTTCTTCAAGTATTTTTGTAATGTTTTTGATTTATCGGAGTCTTACGGATTATATGGTCAAAACCCACAATGACAGTTTTATTGCTCTTGTAGTTAGGAAGTTTTCCCACACCTCAGGATTATATTCATCAGTATTTTACTCTAGAATTTCAAAAGTTAACGTTCACTTGTAATTCTCTTTTTATCTGCAGAGGTTTTTGTTTGTTGACGTTTTGTTTTTGGTTTTTGAAAATTCTAAGAGAAATATTCATCTTGAGGCTTGTTTTTTATGAATAATTAGTGGATTTTCTTTACTAATTTTAAAAATAATTTATTTGACATTATATTGATGATATTATAAAATGTGTTATGTTCTTCTGCAGTCTAGCATCTCTTTAAGGATTGTCAGTTCTATTTTGTTGTCCTCTCCTGGACTGATTTTCAGCCAGAATATGTGTCACTATCAAATGTTTTGCCTATCACTCTTTTTCTTTAGTTTTTACTTGAGTCTCACACTCTAGTTTTTCTATCTTAATGGAATAATAAATATTTATTTGGTAATTGACACTTCAAACATTTTCTTAGCTTTTCTTACTTATTTGTTCTCTTAGATTTGTGTGTTCAAATTTTAAACAGCCAATTTGCTTTTGTTTGGGATTGTATTAAAATGTTAAGCAAACTGGAGGGGTTGGTTGATTTTGTAATATTCTACCCTTTTATTTATAAGCATGAGTCTATATTCTATTCAAATATTTTCGAGTGTCTTATTGAAATCTTGTAGTTTTTAAAATGTACATCAAGCAATTTCTTTTACAGTAATTTTTAATATTTTACATTTTTTATTACTATGGGGAATCAAATATTTTTCTAATATAACTCTAGCAAGAAATGCTACCGGGTATTAGACATCCATCTTTTACATGACACTTTACTGAATCATCATATTAATTGAAATAGTTTCTCAATCATTTTGATTACACAGTCTATCTTTTCCTTTAATAAAATGTCATCTGTTATTTCTGTTATATGCCTTCAAACATTGGCCAGAACTTCCAAAAATGTGACTACTATCTATCTTCCAAATATCTATCTTCCAAATTTTGTTCCTAATTTGAATAGGAATCCCTCTAAAATTTCACAGATTTCTGGGTATGGAGGGGAATATATCCTCAAAGTTATGATTTGGTAGATCTGCTATGTATACAAAGGTGGTGAAAAGGAACTAGATTATGTAGATATTAAAAAAAAAATCCATTGGATGGATCACAACCAAAGTTAATAAACCTTGAAAGTTTTCAAGAGAATGACATTTTGACAATACAAAGGCAAGAAAAATGAGAAGTTCTGGTAAGCTGAATTATGGATTAATGCTGTATTTAACATTTGGAATTAGAGTTTACTAGGTGCCTATGTTGCAGTGATATATATATATATATATCAGTTATATATATGTATATATACATATACACACATATATACATATATATACTTCAAAACTAGGAAAAATGGTATGGGAAAAGTTTTTTATGTTTACATTAGTATATGTTATGATAAAGTTGATTTGAATAATCATTTTGTTATTACTTCTAAAAATTATTCATACAAAGATTTAAAATACAAAATTAAAATAAAAATGCCTAGGACTCTCTTTCCTGGTTATACTGAGAGTTAAACAAGCTCTGAAATATTTCCATCATTTGCCATTTAAACTGAGGAGTGGGGAGGGTGGGAGAAAATGGGGAGAAAAATTATTCAGTGATACTGTTCTTATGATACTTTATTCCAAAGTGTAATCACTTCTTTTTTTTTTTTTTAAGATTTTATTTATTTATTTGACAGAGAGAGACACAGCGAGAGAGGGAACACAAGCAGGGGGAGTGGGAGAGGGAGAAGCAGGCTTCCTGCCGAGCAGGGAGCCCAATGCGGGGCTTGATCCCAGGACCCTGGGATCATGACCTGAGCCGAAGGCAGACGCTTAACGACTGAGCCACCCAGGCGCCCTGGTGTAATCACTTCTTAACAAAATGTGTGGTACGGCTATTAGCAACGATTCCACTGCTCATGGCAGGAACTCTGAAGATTTGATAAGGGCAGTCAAGGAAACATGAACAATGATTCTATTCTTCTAGTGATTTTCAGCAAACTGGATTCAATTAAGCACATCAATACCTCTTCCACTGGTCTTACATAGCTTTCAGAGGATGTGAACATGCCTAAAAAGAACTGTATTTCATGAAAGCCTCGATTGTTCCTTTTGGCTGAGGACCTTAGCCAGCAGTCAATATTTAGCTTCAATGTATGAAATGTTACCTGCTTTCAGTTAAGGATAACATGAAATATCAGGGAATGTTAGGAAACAAGTTATGTGCAGGTATTACTTTAGCATTAAGGGCTCGTGTTAAATACTGTCAGAGTGGAAATTTGGACACTAAGAAGGGCATTTACCCACAAGACTCTCAGGTCACTGATGCAGAGTATCATTGTCTATATGTAGTGTCATTAGGACCAAGTGTTTGGAACCTCACAGATTTGGGGTTGAATCTTAGGCAAATATCTCACCTGTCTAAATCCCAGTTTACTTGTCTGTGAATTAGGAATTATTTAGAAATATTATCTATTTCTGCCTCTTTAGCTTGTGAAACTTGAGATGATAGGTTGCGTGCGTGTGTGTGTGTGTGTGTGTGTATGTGACAGAGACAGAGACAGATATCAGAAAAGTCTGGATCATAGTAACACTAAATACATGATGTTTCCTCATCATTATCAGCAACATCATCATGATCAACTTTGTACAGAGTCATGAAGTTGCTGAACATCTTGGCCAGGCAGTTTTTATTTTGTAATGTAGTAATTAATGATACATAAAAAGCTAATACAATATTCTAATATTAACTCTACCTAGAATCTACTCTTCCAAAGCCTTTCAATTTTTATTGTAGGCTATATCACAGATGATTTCAACCCTCAGTTTTGCTGTGAGGCATTTGTGGGTGTTTATGTATATTCCTCAAGGACATTTTGATTATAGTCTATAAATTATGGAAACTCCCTTCTTCCTTTTGCTGCTACAAATGGTTCAGTATAGTAATGTCATTAAGAATTCATACCCAAGAGGAGAGGAGACTCCTTCCCCCCATCCCACTGCTGCCACATCTCAGGCCTTGACCTTAGGGCAGGGCTTTAGCTTTTCTAGGAGCATTCTGGGACCCACAAGGCCTCCCACTTGCTCCTCACCCTCCAGAAAACTGCAGTTCTTGCCCACCAAGAATCCACTAGTAATATTAAGCCGCTGCTGTCTTCTCTCTTCTTCGAAAAAGTCAAGGATTGCTTCCCTCTGGTTTTCTGAGTGTGAGGGGTCCTTCAGTGCTTTCTCATGTGTCACCATCTGCTTCCACTGCCTTGTCTTTCCCTTTCTTTTCTCCTCAAAGGGTATTTTACTCATTATCTCTAGATGGTCCTCCAGTAGGCCTCCCTTTGGACATATTCCTTTTATAAGAATTGTCAACTTTGTCTTTCCATAAAGCAGAGCTTGACAAAGAAGGCTAATGGCTGGTATTGTATGAGGGAATACGATCCAGAAAGAATGAATAAAGAAGAGGGAGAATGAAGGAGGGAAGGAGGGAAAGGAGTAAGGGATCTGTCTTTATTTAAAATTCTTATATTTTGCTCATCGTTGATTTTTTAAATTAATTTTGAATTTTTTAAAAATTTACTTAAAGATATTCTGTGTGTTCAGTACTGGGATTTTGAGGTCCTCTTAAATTTTTCATCCAAAGCAAGTGCTTCACCCACCTCGCCCAGTTCTAGCTCTGTCTGTGACATGAGTTATCAAGCTGGCTGCCAACAAGTGAAACTGACTGTCTGATCCAGGAACTTTGTTCCTCAAGGTGTACTGACAGAATTTGGGGCCATTGGCAGTGGGGAGGAAGTGGGAAGAATGCCAGTTATCTTTTATTTCTGTTGCTTTAGATTTTATCCCATGGGTTTTATCTCCTTTGCACTCCCAGGGTATGCATGTGTGAACATGAGAGGTGAGAGGCACATACATGGGCAGAAGAGGAGGCACTGTGTGGTTATGCCTGCATGAAGCTGGTCAGAGGTCATACAAGTTGGAACAGGGAGCAGATGAGGTAGAGAAGTTGTGAAAAGGTGACTAAGAGGAGGAGTCTGATATGAGCTACCCCCTGGCACTATTCAGCTACTTCAGTGCCCTCCATTGGATGTGGCTGCCATAATAAAATGAGAAAAAATAAATGGCCCTCCTCACTTCTTCCCAGAGAGAGAAAGAATCAGTTCAATCAGGTCACAGGATATGCTTTAAGATGGTAGCCAGCTGCACTCTCTGAAAAGCTTAATGCAAGTGGGCTAGTGAAATCAGCCAGAGTCTCTGTTTCTGTAGCTGGTCTTGAAGTTGGGATTGGTATTTATTGCCTCCTTTCTCCACCACACATTCTAGATTTCCCTCACTTTTGCACAACTCTTTGGCTGGTCCAGGTGACTTGCCTGGTAGGGTGACCTAAATCTTTATTTCAGAGCTGTCTGAATCTCCTTTCTTTTGCTGCTACTTTTTCTTTGGTATTTTGGGGTAGTGGTCACTACATTTTCTAATTTACTCTCAAAACTGGTCATAGAAGTACCAAGAGATGTCCTGTGGGATCCCTTGGGTATCAGACTTACTCCTCCCTCACCCCACTGTGTAGCCACAACCCTGACTTTTCATGGTAATCATGAATCTTAACCTCTACCATACAGCAGCTCCTTTATTTGCTTGTGGATCCACTGGGATGAGGAGCACCATGTGAATCAGGGAGGTTGTGACTCCAAGTTCAGTGGTACCTTAATATGTTCCTTAGCAGAAGCATTTCCCTACTGGGATTTAGGATCTCTAACCCTGCATAGCCTAAAGCTGCAGGGATGGGAAGCATATATTCTACAAGCGGGTCACGGGGAGTGATAGTAGAAAAGGGCCAATTCTACTCTATCCCATGGCTTCAGGACCCAAGTAGTCTAACTCATGGGGACACGGGAGTATATATCAGCAATCAATTCAGTGAATGGCCCGTGTCCTGGAGGTCAGCACTTCGACCCCACAAGGTATTGTTTATAAGCTTGTACTTTGAGACTTCATCAGGCCATCTCAGGAGTCATGTTTATAAGCTGCCTGCTTCTGGGTGACTATGTACATGAATCCAATGTATGTGTCATGACTGGTACACTTCCTTTTTTCTTAAAATAGGTTCCTTTAAGTGAGGCAATGCTATGTGCAGCACCATGTGGACAGTTCAGGTACCTATTTGGAAAGTCATGCTTCCAGAGGCTCTACGGCCAGGGAGGAAATATGGAAGAGTTATTACTCTGGGGAAGGACAAGTCCTCATTCTCCAGGGTGGAAGACGTCCGATGTAACTGACTTGCTGATAAAGGCCAGATGGTATTCCCAAGTAATGATGTCATAGAGAGGGCTCAGGGTAAGTGTTTGCTGCTATTAAGTTTGGGCGTTCGGCAGTGGTAGTCTAGATCAGTCTTTGAGAGAGAGAGAGAGAGAGAGAGAGAGAGAAGGAGTCTGTGCTAATACATTTATTCATGCCCTTTATCTCTGTCATCAGGGCCATTCTGCTCATGGTACCATTGTACCTGGTATAACCCTGAGATAATCAAGAAGAAATTCTGGGTGGCATTTATAGGATGAGTCCTCCTGCTTGTTTAGAGCTTCCACATTGGTAGACACTTTCCAAAGGGCATTGATATGTGATGCAAAATTTGAAGTGAGGTGTACTCATTCCCATGGATCCAACTGCAGATTACCTCCTCAGATATCCATCCCTGGTCTTCTAGTCTTGCTCCTTTGAGGCTCATGACCAACCAGGCAGGACATTTGCTACCTTCCCAAGGAGTACATGCATATCTATAATTAAAGACACTTCTAGTTGCATATAAAGTAGATGGCTAGTTCTGTAATCCACAAACATGTCACCTGAAAGCATTTCCCTTCCTTACTACATTTTTAGGGCAAAACTTGAGTGGAGCTGTAATGTATCAACAGTCAGCTTTTAGCTAGCACCAGTATATCAAATACGAGCCAGGCCAGAGTTCTTTCCTCCTCTATCATTTGGTGGTAGGGAATCTCACATGAGACCAGAAGTTTGAGTGGAGGGAGAGATCTTGGTAGTTAAAGTCGGTAACATGAAGTTCGGGTTACCTTGTTCGTATTTACTCATGCTCTCTGGACCTGCGGAGTTCCAGTCCCAGATATATATGCCTTCCATCAAGCGATGGGCTACTGCGATGTCCACCTGAACTCATGCCTCAGCAGATACGATTACACCCAACTTCTCAAGGTAGTTCCATTTGCATAGGTAATTTGTATTCTAAAGCCAGACATTCATTTAAAAAATATAATTGGTATTTCCATGTTACACATTTTAATGTTTAAGTATTAGAGTAATAAAGCCTAGGTTTGAAAAATAACTTTTTTGTAAAAATTTCTTATTTCCTTTTGAAGCTATTGGCCTTAAGCATATCAATAATAAAGGAGATAGAGAAGTGGTATAAAATTTGGAGTTTATTTAGCCTTTAAAAAATAAGTGTGTCGAGTTTTACAAATTTAGGCTTCATGAAACTGTCAGAAACTACCCAAAGCACCATTCAGATGGGTATCTTTGGATTAGTAAGTTTGAAGATTTACATTAATAAAGATTACCCCACTGTTTATATTAACAGTAAACCAAATTTTAAGAGGAAAAATGTTGTCTGCACAGTTTAAAACCAGGCTAAAATAGGAATTAGGTCACCTTCCGGATGTCTTTAAATACATAACTATAAATTAGTTTTTAAAAATATTTCAGTGGATTTTATTACAGTATGATCCTTAAAATTTTACTAAGATAGGATTTTGTTAATGTCTGCTTTTTATTCAACTGAGTTCTGAGATTAGACAGCCATGCTACTTAGGAATGACATGAACATCAAAAGGCAGACTTTCTTTATCACTTCATCAGACGACTATGTCGGGTCTTAAACATGGCCAACAATCCTTTCAACACGGTCAGGCATCCATCTTAGCCTCTGTGGCTGAAAAAGCACAGCACACAGGGTTAGGGATTGCAAACCAGAACAGACAGGTGCCTAGAAGGACAGTCCCCACCAGGAGATGGATCTTTCTCCTGTCCTGAGTCCCACTCCTCCAGCGGCCTGGTCCTAAGCAGAGAGTGTCAAATTTCTTGTGCCTTTTGATACTAAACTCTGACTGCAGCCCCGCCAGGCAGGTGTTGCAAGTGGGAGAGAGATACAACAATGCTGTGAGATCAACTCCCCACAATCCCCTCAGCTCCACTTCAGTTGGGTGGTTAGGGAGCAAAATGTCTTTTAGAGAGTTTATCCCAAGTTTACTCCTATTGATAGTTCCTGAGAATACCTGTTTCCCCATGCCCTCAGTGACTTAGCATTCTTGAATTGAAGTCTAATTGTGTATGTTCTGGGTGGTGCAGGAGACTCTAATCCCCACGGCTTTGCTCTTTGGGGAAGTAGCCGCTTTGGAGAACACCACACATCATTTACCTGGGGTGGAGTTGATTTTTCTCTATCCGCTGAAAAGGCTGCAGGAGAATCTGGCTCTCAGTGGGAGTCCATCTCTCTCTCCTTGCACCTGCCTAGCAATGAGAATCTGCTCTCCACAGCAAACCAGGCTACAGTTCCTCACCATTTGGGAGCAAATGTGTATTGAATGCTTACAGAATGCCTTGTATTTATATAATGTAATCCTTATAAGAACTCCCGGACAGAGGTCCTATTGTCGCACGTTTATATATGGAAAAACCGAGATACAGATTAACTGAATAAAGTGTAGCTATGAAGTCTTCTAGTTGGGATATGGGGAAGCTGGGAGACAAACTGAAAGCTAACTCGTCACTACTACACGGGGTAGTGCAAACAGGGCCTAAATTTAGGTCTGTTGTTACAGCCGAGGTTTTAGAGGTATTGCTATTTAGGTAGGCCGGAAGTATGATGAGCTCTTTATCCCAGTCTTACAGATAACACTCAGATAACAAACACAACAAAGAACTAGAGAAAACTAAGATACGTTGTGTTATTTTGTTTGGGGGTAAAATGTCATGCAATAAATTGCATATTTTGTTCACATTGATTGTTGAATGAAATACATCATTGAAAATCTAAAGGAGCAAGATTTTTAAAATGTTCTGTTTTTGTAAGAATTATTTCTCGTCTGTGCTGTCTTTCCTCGCAAAACAATGTGGCTTGAATGAGCAATACTTTAATTGATTTTCAAGATTATGAGTCTTTCCCTTTGTAACGACCACTGCAGACTGTGGCAAAATTGGAATGCGAAAAGCATTCTGAATGCCAGGTCAAGCAAATGAGGTCCCTAGTGACTGTGAGAAGAATTTAAGAACAAAATTTCAGCTTTCCAGGTTTGCTTGACACTTTGCTGAAGGCTCACGTTTTTAACTTGGTTTTGAGGATCCTACTGGGGTGACTTAGAAAGTAACACATGGCAGACACATGCACATGCCCCATCACTCCCATCTTGCGTTCACGTACGGCATTACTAATCAATCACATACTCTTTCTCATTGAAACTGAATGTTATCTCAGACATTTTTCAACATAGGGCTTGAGGCAGCACTGAACAGTTGACTGGAGTTAGTACAGATGGTAACTTTATTTTCTATTTCTGACATAGACATCTCTACCACGGCTACACGTAAGACTAAAAAGGAAATACGGATTTCTTACTCGTTATGTTTTTTATGTATTGTGTCAGACAATGGCAATAGAACAGTTAAAAAATTAAGATAATTTTTTCTTCAGAGTAGACAAACTTGTCATAAGAGACCAATCACTATCCATTCATCTGTTGATGGATAAATAAGATGTGGCATAAATATATATATATATTTATATATAAATGAAATCTTGCCATTTGCAATGATGTGGATGGAAGTAGAGGGTATTATGCTAAGTGAAATAAGTCAGTGAGAGAAGGACAATTATTGTATGATCTCACTGATATGTGGAATTTAAAAAACAAAACAGAGGCTCATGGGGGAAGAGAGGAAAAAATAAAACAAGAAAACCAGAGAGGGAGACAAACCATAAGAGACTCTTACTCATAGGAAACAAACTGAGGGTTGCTGGAGGTTGGGGGGAGGTGGGGGGGGAGGGATGGTGTAACCGGGTGATGGACATTAAGGAGGGCACATGATGTAATGAGCGCTGTGTATTATATAAGACTGATGAATCACAGGCCTGTACCTGTGAAACCAGTAATACATTATCTGTTAATTAATTGAATTTAAATTAAAAAATGTTAAAAAAAAAAAAAGAAACCAATTACTAAATCTCAATGACTTCATCAAATAAAAATTTGTCACTTGTGCAAAGCCCGTTGCAGGTATTACTGATTGGGTGGCTCCCTGGGGGGCTGTCGCCCAAGGAGTGTTGCAAGACACCCTGCTCCTTCTAACCCGTGGCTCTACCATCTCCAAGCGTGCTGAGATGAGAATATGAGAGCATGTAAGCTATTGAACCATGGCAGCCTGGAAGTGACACCAATCATGTATATTCACATCCATTAGCCAGAAAAAGTCACATGGCCTCAACTAAACGCAGAAACTAGAAAATTTATTACTGACTGGACTTCTTCCTAAGAGAAAGTGTGGAAGGACTGCCTGAATGTTTTAGTGGTCAGCTAGTTAACTCAGGAAAAGTAGGCATGGTACTTTACTCATGGAATTTTCTGGTTAATGAAGGGGTTATTCCCCATCTGTGCTGTCTCAAGTTCTTCATTTCCACCAGCATATGTGTCCTTTTAAAAATCTGAGATCATTTATATATTTATATAACATAACATTCATATTTAAATATAGATATAGATGTACTACATGTATGTGTGTATATATATACACACACACATGCACATACACGCATATATATATATAGTGTCTAAATGTAAAGCTACCCATCTTTCTTAACATGAACCTGTATTCCTCTCTATCATTGGTATTCTTATTCTTCACAGCTTTACCATCACAGAGCTGTCTTTGGCACTTTAAGATTTTTTTTTTTTTTTTTTTTTTTTAATTAACAGAGATAGAGAGAGAGCACAAGTAGGCAGAGCGGCAGACAGAGGGAGAGGGAGAAGCAGGCTCTCTGCCGAGCAGAGAGCCCGATGCGGGGCTCTATCCCAGGACCCTGGGATCAAGGCCTGAGCTGAAGGCAGATGCTTAACCATCTGAGCCACCCAGGCGCCACTGTCTTTGGCCCTTTATACTCTCCGTTACTTAACCAGGTCTATCCAACTTAGAAATAATGTTAAGATTATTTTTCGGCAATGATTTTTTTAATACTTTTTCTCAATTCCCCCAATCCTGTATCAGTTTGAAATTATCATTGCCTTTCTCAAGAGGTAGTTCTATTTCCATCCAAATCACATACTTTTCACTGCTGGCAAATTTAGCTCCCCATGACTTTTTCTAACATACGATTTTTATACTGAAATTTCCATATTTATACTAAAGTTTCCTTTTTCAGTAAATACTGACACCTTCTCATCTTGTCAGAACATGCAGGGGCATGAAGCATTCCTTCTCACTCTCTCTAGGTGAACACTGGCTTTGTGGGAGTAGTTTTCTGGCTGTTGTTTCTTATCTTCTCTGCTTTTGAATAGAAGCCCCACTGTCTGCTTCCTCCATGTGAATTTTGAGGGCTAAAGCAGAGGGTTCCCTACATATTCTTTAACTCGTTCTCCCAGGAAGGGAGGAATTACTCTAGGCTGCACTGTATAATATAAATATGAGTCACATGTGGCTATTGAACAGTTTAAATGTGGCTGGTCTGAATTAAGATGAGATCCGAGTTTCAAATTCAGATGAGATTTCAAAGACTGAGAACAAAAAGATAACAAAATATTTCTTTTAAAATTTGTGTTTATTTTTGGTGTTGAATTAATATTTTGGATATACTGGATTAAGTAAAGTATATGATTAAAATTAATTCCATATATTTTAAAAATATTTTTAGTGTATCTCAAAGGAAAATTTAAATTTTACATGCAACTTACACAATATGTCCTTTGGACAGCACTGCTCTAGACAGCCTCTTTTGAAAATATGAGTGAATGAATTTGGTTACATAGACTTTGTGGTTAAATAATGGTCATGCTGGGGCACCTGGGTGGCTCAGTTGGTTGAACGACTGCCTTCTGCTCAGGTCATAATCCTGGAGTCTGCTTCTCCCTCTGACCCTCCCCCCCCCTTGCTCTCTCTATCTCTGTCTCATTCTCTCTCTCTCAAAAAAAATAAATAAAATCTTTAAAAAAAATAATGGTCATGCTATATGCAGTTTAAAAAGACTGATGCTGTAAGTCTGCTATTGATTTGGTTTGGAGTCAATGGATAAGATACATTCTATGTTTTCCACTTTTTGTTGTTTTTCCTGATAAGTTTAATAATGAAAACAAACCTTTAAATATTCTGAGAATGTAATTTGGCTTGAAAAGTCATTTGAAAAAGAATGATGAATGAATGTACCAATTGGTCTTACAGACAAAGGTATTCTGGCTTTCTTCAAAATACAAGTCTTGGCATTCAGTGTGACCTTGAGTGTCAAAGACATGCTTCCTTGAGTAGATTGTTTTGTTCTAGTGTTGCAACCTCAACAATACATATCAACAATACATATCTGTTTTACCTACACCACATTATTTGAAAATCTACTGTTATACTATATGGTGACATAGACTTTAGGTCCTCAGATGTTTTACTTTTGTGAAAAATTAGGATACTTGTCAGAATAGAAAATAGCAATTAACATCTCATCTGCTTTGATTGATTGATTGATTGATTGAATGATTCTAACAGTCACAAGTCTTTCACATTCACCCCAAATTTTCTTACATTATTATGAGAGATCATCAAGACCATTTAATCACTAGGTTGTGAATGTTGGGTCAATATCGGCTCAAGTCTCTGGGGTCTAAAATGAAAGTCTGATCCATGTTGAGAAGATAATGATGAGAACAGTGAAACTGCAGTGACTTCATTACCCCAGTTTCCATTTTCATGAGGATAAAAGGCATTTATGAAAAATTTGATTTGATCATGGATATTTGTTAAGAAGTCCTTGTTAACTTCTTGAAGTGAACCTTCTTGAACTCCACCAATCAGTGAGCTGAGCTGTAATTTTTTAAAAAGATAATTATTTCAGAATATGAATTTAGAGTGAGAATCCACTTCTTGGATGGTCAGACAATGTAATCTTAAAGTGAAAGGGTGTGTATGAAAAATCAGTAGTGGCTAGTAGTCATTGCCATGGTGACAGACACCTCTAACTGTAAGGTGGCCTTTTGCATATGGCAATATTACCTTTTAAAAACACATTTCCTTTGCAATACAGCACTTCTGATTGGCTAGTTCCTCTTAAGAGAGTTTGTGTACTCTGGTACTTTTCCCAAACTTGCTCTATCTTCTTGATTCTTTGTTTATGGTTGATTAATTAAGAGCTTTAGTAGAACAGCCTCGAGTGAATATTTCATAGAGACGTTCCGTAGAAGAAATACTGAAGAAGTTTCTGACTTCAGTTTTCCATGGTTTGCTTTCCAGTTTGTTTGTTTGTTGTTTTGCTCTGTTCCTTATTAAATGTGTCCTTGTTAAGATGTTATTTCAGAAGCTGGTGACTTTGGTAAGAAAAAATTGTAATCTGCCTATGACAGTTAGCTTGACCCCCATGTAGATAAGGTGGGAGCATGGGTAATAAAAATCATCCAGGAATCTCAGAAAGCACCTGTACATGATAAAGATGCTCTCGAGCTTGAGACCTTTGTATAAGGTAGTGTGTGTAGAGGTGATTTGCACCCTTGTGCTTGATGGGAGCCACTGGTAGTGTTGCTATCAGTCAACAAAGGGAGGTCACAATGGCCATTTAGCCCGGCTCTTTATTAATCCAGGGAAGCTGTAAATACACACTTTTGATATTATCTGCAAATGAGCTTATTTTTATGTCAAAATTATTAAAATAATAAATGTAAGTTCAAACACTACTATATTTGT
Organism: Mirounga leonina; assembly: GCF_011800145.1. Taxonomy (NCBI): domain Eukaryota; kingdom Metazoa; phylum Chordata; class Mammalia; order Carnivora; family Phocidae; genus Mirounga; species Mirounga leonina. The sequence goes on from NW_023270415.1 coordinate 14,394,891, forward strand.
TGGAAATCTAGTGGGTTGGGTTTTTTGGGTTTTTTTTGGCCTTGAAACAAAATGTTCCAAAATCCTCAAAAACTGGAAATATCCTAGATCTCTCCAGATTTCTACAAGGTTCTGCTATCATCTAGTGGAAAGACACCGTGACTAGTGGGAAAAAGCCTCTGAGGCTGTAATGTGGTCTCACATCCTTGCTGTAGTAGTTGCTGGCTGGGACAGCTTCAGTTTCCTCACCTAAGGTATAGATAATACTTTAAAGAATTTTTTGAAGAAGAATTGAGGTAATGTGTATTGTGATACTGATAATTACCAGGTACAAAATAATCATTAGCTAAGAATGTCATTAATAACAGAGATGACTTATCAGTATTTTTTTTTAAGATTTTATTTATTTATTTGACAGAGAGAGACATAGCAAGAGCAGGAACACAAGCAGGGGGAGTGGCAGAGGGAGAAGCAGGCCTCCCGCAGAGCGGGGAGCCCGACGCGGGGCTCGATCCCAGGACCCTGGGATCATGACCTGAGCCGAAGGCAGACGCTTAACGACTGAGCCACCCAGGCGCCCCAGTATTTTTTTCTATGCACAGAGAATGTCTCTGTGTGCAGAGCTTGTTGCCTTTGGTTCTGACTCCTAGAATCATGTTTTCCGTGTCTTTTCTCAGAAGAACCCATTTATTGCTACCATTGGACCCACTGATAGGTACATTGAAAATGTATCTTCTGCCATCTTTGTTTACGAATACACTGCTGGGGAGTGGAAGACATTGATGTTCCATATGAGCATAACTTTCACATCCAGTACACTCCAGTCTGTATGCTACGGCTGCGCTGGTAACTGCATCTGTTCTTTTTTTTTTTTTTAAAGATTTAAAAAAAATATTTATTTATTTGAGAAAGAGAAAGAGAGCAGGGGACGGGGCAGAGGGGGAGGGAGAGGGACAAGCAGACTCTGCGCAGAGCACAGAGCCTGACGTGGATCTTGATCTCAAGACCCTGAGCTCGTGACCTGAGCCAAAACCCAGAATCTGAAGCTTCACCAAATGATCCACCCAAGGGCCGTGCATCCATTCTTAGTATGTCCTTAAAAGAAGCCAAAATAGAAACTTTGCATTTAAGAGTAGGTATTTTTCCGAAGTAAGAAGGTAGATTAAAGAAACTGTCTTAAATTAGAAATATGATAGGGCTGTAAATGTATTATGAAAATCAACCCCTAGCGGTGAAACACATACAATAGAGTTATGAGTTAGTTCCTTCCTCTGTGGTACAACCAGCAAGAATGTATGACGATGGAGGCCTCTGCATAGTGGGGGACTTCTATTAGGAAAGGAGCAGCCAGGAAAGAATCACGGAAGGAATGGAAGTCCACGTGGCTACTGAATAATTGGTAGGGTCTCTGTAGACCCTGAAGAGGGAAGCAAGCGCCACGGACATATGGCACAAAATGAGTACCAGTGGAAAGAATCTGGCTTCCTGAGGAATGACATAGCAATATGATTTAGGATAAAATTTATATTAGAAAAATAGGGAGATAGTGCATTCTTAACATTTTACAAATATGTATGACTTTGTATTTTATATTAATGTTACTTGGAAATCATTCTTCCTTTCATTAGGTGAGTTTTCTTATGTCTCGTCCAAAGACAGTCTGAATCAGAGATTCCTGTGGTTCCTGGTTGGGTTACTTTAATTCTAACCACTAATCAGGCTGTATTCTTTGAAAGTGGGTGTTCTGAAAACATGAAAACTAATTCTCTAAATGTATTTAACAAAGAGCATAAAGAACTAACATGCACCTGATGGGTTTTTCACTTGTATGTCCACTTTTTAAGTTAACTATAGCTTGCACTCAAAATAAACATATTAATAGCATTTTCTTTGTCAACCTTATTCTTTTATTTGCCCAGAGCTCTGGTTGAGCTGATTTATGTTAAATTGACTAAGATAAATGACCCACAATAAGCCAATATTGTATTTGTGATTGTGAATTCAGAGAGGTGAATGTGGGAAACAATAATAATTTCAGCTATCTTTTAACAATTAGATTAAACTATTACAAAATGAAACAAATAGTATCTTTGTGTTTGTTCTCACCCAAGGCTTGTATCTGAAAAGCGTTATTGCTGTAGTAATTGATTTTCTTGTATTCTAAAATAACAAAGGATTTTTTAAATGTTTTCAGGTAACCTTTAAAAAAAAGGTGATTTATTTTCTGCTAAGTCTTGTTAGGAATCGATGGTAACAAGGACTGTAAAAGTGCCATGAGAATGCTTAATTATCTGCTTGAGATGCTCTAAGAACAACCAAAAGAAAGGCATATAAAAAGTTAATTAACTTGCTCTAAGAACTATATCCACCCAATTAAACTGTAACTGACATATAGTTATTCCATGTCATAACCTTTTAGATATTTAAGTATGTGAGAGAAAACCATTTGTAGCAAAAGAAATAAAATAAGTAATAGGAATCGAGAACCAAACAGTTGACTACAGGGGTTTAACCTCCAAGAGCTTCTAATTTGATCATTTCACTTTTATAGTCTCCTCAATTTGCTCGTCCTTAAAAGATAGCCAAAACACTCAAAATAATCCATAGACATGCACAAAGAAAGTCTCTGATGTTGTAAAAATACTAAGGGAAAATGGGCTCATTATGATGGCTCTTCATAAGTCTGAAATCATCAGAGATGAAAAATCCATGCAGAAGTGGTTTTATTTAATTTCCTAACTGAGTATTGCCTTTCCAGTCAAGGAAAAACTTAGCCTAAGTGCTCTTTTATCACTTGGAGGAACTTCAAGAGATAGGGAAATTATTTCCTTACAAACAGACAATCATTTTAATGAACTACTTCTATGTTAGAAGAGAAGACTGTAAAATGGTCTAGATTTGTGACCCAGAAAAACCCTCTGTGATATTGATGTGACTTAAGGGCTCGTGCATAAAATTAATCTGTAACAGAATTAGCACGATATTTGATGTCTGTCATAATATTGCATATTATATTTTTCCATGCTGTCTTTGATCTTTCTTAAGGGCCCTGTCAAGGGAAATCCCCTATCTGAAGCATAATGCATTATCTAACAGAGAATGCATCCCGGTTTAAGCCCTTTAGCCTGTACCATGTGAAATGAATTTTGAATATAGGTTTAATATTTGCTCCAAACATTTGCTTATCTCTCAACCTGAGCATGCAGTAATGAGTTGAAGAACTAGAGGTTGTTTTGTCCCTTGGAATCTGACTTGTCATTTAGAAGATGGCCAAGAATTTTATACTACCCCAGTCCTCTTGATCCCAAAACAACTCTTAATATTTGATCAGCACTCAGCATTGTCCATTACACCTGAGCACTGGTGTCTCTTCCAGCGACTTGGTCCATTCAGAACCAGGGAAATGAATCTGTCTTATTCCAAGCATATGACAGCTCACTAACCACTCAGAGTAGTTTGTTGCCCTCTCAAAGCCAAATGGAGTCATCCTTCATTAATTACTTTGACAAAGCTTTTTATATTTGTGAAAGTTTAATAAATGTCATGGCCCTTTAAAAGTAATTTAACTATCTTGGCATTTCTTTCTTTTTTTAATTCCCCCGGTCCCTCCCTCCCTCCCTTCCTCCTTTCCTCCCTTCTTCCTTTCCTCCCTCCCTTCCTTCCTTCCTTCCTTCCTTCCTTCCTTCCTTCCTTCCTTCCTTCCTTCCTTCCTTCCTTCCTTCCTTCTTAAAGTAAGCTGTCGTCCCAATGTGGGGCTTGAACTAACAACCCTAAGATCAAGAGTTGCGTGCTCTACCAACTAGGCCAGCCAGGTGCCCCTGACATTTCTTTATTCAAATAAAATTTTAATGATTTCAGTTCAGTACAGCTGAAAATGTAGTGTCATTATAGGGCATTTCCTGCTAAATTTCAAATGACAAATTTGTGGCCATCTCTGAGCAGAAGCATCAGTTTCTTCTAAAATATTCAGTTTACTAATTCAGGTTATTGACAGTCTCTTGGTAGGAGGTGAGGAACCAGAATGATCAACTCATAGAATTTGGTTAAGAAAGAGGGAAAAAACAAAACAAAACAGGGGGCCTGGGTGACTCAGTCAGTTAAGCGGCTGACTTTGGCTCAGGTCATGATCTCCAGGTCCTCCGATCAAGCCCCATATCAGGCTTCCTGCTCAGCAGGGAGTCTGCTTCTCTCTCTCTCTCCCTCTGTCCCTCCCCACTGCTCATTCTCTCTCTCAAATAAATAAATGAAATCTTTTTTTAAAAAAGACAGAGGAAAAAAACAATATGTTCACCAGTCTGGTAGAGTATATTGCTAATGGGGGAGGCTATGCATGTGTGGGGACAGCCCCTCTGTACCTTCCTCTCAACTTTGCTGCCTTAAAAAATAAAGGCTTAAAATGCAAATGACAGAGTATTTACAGATATTAGTAAAATAAAAATACAGTCTTGCATATTCATCTCTTATGAATTACAATTTGCAAAATTACAGCAAATACTGTCTTCACAGATTTGGTAACTTTATTTGCATTTTATAGTGATTTCTTAAGCCCTATGTCCAGTGAATCCATTCTTAAAAGCTCCCAGAAATGGGAATTTAGATATCTATTATACTTTTTCTTTATAAGATGATGGAGATCTTTTCTTTAACCAAGTCCCAAATTTGGGGGTTATTTAGATTTCATTGACATCCAGTTTAATTAATTGAATTAAGTGGACTAAAAGGAGTTGGAAATTTCCTTGGCTGAAATATCTATATCTTCTCCCTTCTGTGGTTTTTGAAACTAAGTCTTTAATGAATATGAAAGTCAAGCAAAGGCAGGGAATCTGACCTTTCAGATCCTGTCAGCCTTTTGTGCATTTGATTTCCAGCCTACAGTCCATTCGTCCAGCATATTTTTATTGAGCACTCACCAAGTGGGAGAGTCTTTGCTGAGTCCTGATGATAACATGTACAAGCAAGACAGGTGCACTCTCCATCCTCATGGAGCTTATAGTCTGTGTGAGCTTCCTGTTGAGCACACCGAGGCGAATAGGACAAGAGCTAGTGAAGGAAATAAACAGAAAATACACAATCACAGCCTGGGATAAGTGCTCTGATTGAGATTTGTATTGACATTATAGAAGAAGAGCTCTACTCTTGGGGGGGGGGGCGGGAGGAAGAGAGAGAGAGAGCAAGCACAATGAAACAAGGAAGAGTGATGGGCAAAATGTGGGATGAGAGTTCAAAAGATGGGGGCTTTACTCCTATTGGGAGCAATCAGGGGACAGTTCCTGGGTGCAGTGACACAGGAGGTAACCAGGAGTATGGCTACATGCTTTTCAGCCCTGCATAGGTCCTGCTGGGCAGCAGGGGTGTTCTGCTTTATCAGAACCAGGGCTATGTTAAGATAAAGACACAGGGATGTCTAATTTGAGGCTAAGGAAGGGCCACTTCTTTTCCCCCAACTCTCTGCTCCTACACCTGATATAGGTAATGAAAGAAATTACATCATAATCAAGCCATTTCTTTCTATAAAGGCTTCAAACTCTACCTAAAAGGAAATACCATTGGATTTGGGCAAAGATTTTTTTAAATGTCTTTTGAAAAGCATGAGTTCTGGATATGTTTTGTGATGAAAAGGGTTTCATGATGATTAAACTTGGAAAGCATTCAGTCTGTAGACCTCTCTTGAAAATCGACTATACCCGTGTGTATTAAGGAGCTTAGAAATCCTGTGGTTAAAAAATAAACAAGCTGACCTCGAACACCTCTCTCTTCCCTGATTTTTCACAGAACCTCTGTTAACACTGAAGGAGCTTTGAGATACATCAATCATTCTTTCATATCATGATATGCTCCCTTTCCCAATAGCAGACATTAGCCAGGAGAGGGCTGGAAGACACTGAGCTCTGAGCAAGGGAGTGGAAAGATGAAGTATGGGGACAGGGAGGAAGAGGGGAGGAGAGGAAAAGAGGATGAAAATAAAGTGGGGATTTTTGATAAATTGACAAATTTCCAGTCATCACTAACCCTTCTAGCTGCTGAGGTAAGACAGTTCAGGCCCTGAAATTCTACCCTAGGGTTTGCTTGGGTTTTTTGTGGCCTACCTTTGGCTACTGGAAGTGTGAAGACTTTATTGGACCTCAGGGCTAGCATTATAGGTGGTTAAAGGCAATTCCTCTTGGGGGCCTAATAACCAGTTCGTGATTCACAGCAACATCAGATTCTGACAACTGAAGGTTGTAGACACAATAAAATCTCTCCCAACACAGCTTCCTTTATGTGTACCCTCACCAAATCCACATGCTGACAGAGTTACCGTGTGAGGGGCATGGGGATTGGATTGCTGGGCAAATGGATCACATATAAAATAAAAATAGCCAACTTAAGTAGGAGTACAAAGTAAAAGAAATAATTTTAATCCTTACAAACTCCCACTGAAAAGGAGTTGTTGCTAAGAATAATTATGCTAATTTTTAATTAGTTGTGTCCATGTATATAAGTATGTATAAGTGGCCCAAATATAAAGTTCACCTCTTTTCACCACCTTAAACTTATTAGAAATTAATAGGTATTGTTATTAAAGATTACAAAATAATATATGTTCATTAGAAATGTAGAAAATATTAAAAAATGTTTAAAATATAAAAACCACCTCTTTCATGATAAATAATGATATTTTGATGTTCATCATTTTAGGAATTTTTTTCTAAGATGTACATCTAAACAAGTATAAAGTTTTAAACTTCATGTCATATTACAAAAACTGTTTTGTAATCCTTTTTCATTCAAAATGTAATGACAGGGGGTGCCTGGGTGGCTCAGGCTCAGTTAAGTGTCCAACTCTTGATTTCCTCTCAGGTCATGATCTCAGGGTCATGAGTCAAGCCCCAGCCTGGCTCTGCACTGAGTGGGAGCCTGCTTGAGATTCTCTTTCTCCCTTTCCCTCTACCCCTCCCCACTCGCACTCACTTTCTCTCTCTATAAATAAATAAATAAATAAATAAATAAATAAATAAATAAATAAATAAATAAATAAAATGTTTTTTTAAAAATGCAATGACAGTACTTTCCCTAGTCATTAAATATTGTACACAGTATGCCTTTATATGAACATACTGTAATTCTTTAACATATAATCCTCTCTTTTGTTCCCAGTGTTTTAATCTCATAAAGACACGCTGAAATAAATATTCTTAGATGTAAATCTTTTCACTTGCCTTCGATTTTTTTGTTTTTTGTCAAAATAAATTCCCAAAGGGGAATTGTTGAGTCAATGTATATGAACATGTAAAAACTATAATGTAACAGATTGTTAAATTGCCCTTCGGATATTATGTATCTCACAGTCCACCAGAGGGTTTATGAAAGAGTCAGTATCTCCCCATCCTCACTAATAAATGAAGATTGTAAAGTGTCAAAGAGAGTTCTGTTAAAGTCTCTTTTCACTCATATTTTACCTTGGGTCTTACTAGCCGTATTCTAATTAAGGCAGTCAGGTGAAGTTTCTCCTGTTCCTGAGTGGAGTTGAATTCAGAGCTAAGAATTGTACATTAAAGGTATTTCCTGAGAAGAGTCTAAACTGTGCAGACATCTTTTATTTATTAAGTAGTATTTAATATGGATATTTTGAATGAGGCAGAATAAAGCCATTACATTCTTTCTTGTCAGATTAAGTGGTTATAAAACAGCTGTGAGCACCAGCTTAATGAATGTAGAAATTCTACTTAACTATTGATAGATTCCAATCCTCATTGTTTTTGTTATTAGCTGTTAAATGCACAATCATAGAAATTGGAGACACTTCTTCAGATATCCTGGTTTGGTTCACTTAATTAGAAGTTATCACATGTTGATCAATTTCCTAAATAACAATGATACAAATGTCAAAAAGCTTTCCATAGAAATAACACAGAATCAGAAATCTACCTTGTAAATGGTGATGGCACAGTCTACTGAAGAGATGCCATTTGCCTTGGCAGTTGCGTTTAATCATGCTTCTCAAATGTAGCCGGCTTTGCACAGACAGAATTAAGGAATTAAGATCCCTGCAAAGTGAAAAAAAAAACAAACACATAATTTTGATGTGTGAAATACACCAAAAGGGGTGGTGCATATTAAAATGAATTAGTAATTACATTTCAATCTAAATAACATGTGCCAAAGTCAATGAAAGATTGTTTTAGATTCTTCAATATACTGTTTTCCTAATCATTTTAATTTTCATTTCATGAGGTTAAAATAGAGGTAAATGAGTTAGAAAGGAGAGATGTATGATTACAAATTGCTATTATGGGATGTGAAATTTGCAAGATTATTAGTATGGGCAGGAGTAGAATAGCTTTCTTTCAGCATAGAGGGGCTGAAAGCATATGAAAAACCATGAGGCCATTAATGACCTATAGTATCACTCAGAATAACCACTGGAACAAGAAAATAAGTACAATTTTCCTTAAAGAATCATCATAAAATGTCTCCTGAGTAGAAACAGAACTCTAACCCTCTTAGTTAAAGGAAGAAAAATTAAATTTGCTCTGCAAAATAAACTCTCACAGGCTTAAAAGATACACACAGATAGCAGAATATTGAAATATTTTATTTATACACAGTCTCCATTTTACATGTGAATGTGGGCATCCTGAAGTGTTGATTGATGACTAGGAAGTGTTTTTCTGTCACTTCTAGCAATGACTTAAAATGACTTATAGAGGCTAGGGGGTAAGAACTCCTTTTTTCCTGTGCAAGGAAGAGTCTGTGAAACTCTTAAGTTATGGAAGCCACTGAGAGCAGTAAAGACAACATTTGGGAAGAAGTCCTCAGTCATGCTTAGAAACTGTGAACTTGCGGCACCTGGGTGGCTCAGTTGTTAAGCATCTGCCTTCGTCTCAGGTCATGATCCCAGGGTCCTGGGATCGAGCCCCGCATCAGGCTCCCTGCTCTGCCGGAAGCCTGCTTCTCCCTCTCCCACTCCCTCTGCTTGTGTTCCCTCTCTTGCTGTGTCTCTCTCTGTCAAATAAATAAAATTAAAAAAAAAAAAAAAAGAAACTGTGAACTTAGAAATGTCTCATGGCAAAAGTAATTGCCACAGTGAATATTTACATATGTGCAAAACTGGAAAGGTCTTTAATATCCAAGTAGGAAGCTTAGATAAAAATATGATGGTCCATCTTCCTGATGGAATTAATATAGGCATTTAAATTTAAGATTAAGGAGAATTTATGATGGCTTGGGCAAGTGCTACGAAAGGGGTAAAATTTCAACTATGTAAAAGCCTAAACATAATTGTAAAAACTACATATGTCAAAAAAGGCTGGAAGAAAATACAGCAGAGGTTTAACATGACTTGTTCTTCTGTGCACGGATCTTGGGTGATACTTTTTTATCTTCCTACGTTTCCAATGTTCCAAATTTTCTGTAATGAACATATTAATTATTTTTCTAATTTTATAATGCTCCCTCATTTGAAAAGGTCCTGTGGATCCCATGAGCAGGGACGTGGTAGACAAGAGTATAGTTATCACTGCCTCCTGCCTCCCACCCTTCCTTCGAGCCCCTTTTTCTGTGCTTCTTTTGACAAGTTTCATGTTTTCCTTGTATTTCTTTCCACAGGTCATGGTCCCATCCTTATCTGGAGGAAAATAATACAATTAATTTTTGTTCCTTCTTTCTTTAGCTGTCCTTTGTGTGGGGAATCAGTGCGCTCAAGTGAGATGCAAGTTGTGTTCACAAATAGAGTGACATTTACATTTACACCCAGTTGCAGTTGCTGTGCGCCCCACTTCCCCCTTTTTGTGGCTTATGGGCGCACCGGTGAGTCTCTTAGCTCGCAGACCTGTCTGTGACCCAGAATCACCTTGGGCCCCCTACCATATTGTCTCTCTCCTCAAGTTCCCCTTCTCAAAGATTCCCTTGAGGCCAGTGTCAGGAGCAGCCACCATGAAAATGCCACTCTGTGCTTAGCAGTGCCAATATCCCCAGAGTTGCTGATCCTCGGGTGTCAGAGCGATGCTGGTGTTGGGGAGGGAAAAAGGCCAGTGTAGGCGAAGCATAGAAGCAATCAGTGGTGTGGCACAAAGTAGGGTTAAGAGGGAGGCAAGCCAGTCACGCAGGACCTTCCAGACCAAGTTAATTAAGGATGTTGGGCTTTATTCAAGGGTCGCTAGGTAGCTCTTGCAAGATTTTAAGCAGGGGAGAGTGATGTATCTGATGTGAGAAGTAAATGATGGCTCTGGCTATAGTCCACATGGCTCTGGCTATAGTCCACGTCCTGTGGGTTATGACATGTGGACGCTTCCCACAACTTCCAAGAAGGCTCTGTGAAGCACAACTTGCAAATCACAATTTGCAAGGGAGGCAGCCCATGTTAGGAGGCTGGTAGGACAATTACAATGCAGCTCCAGCTTCTCCATTAGTATAATTTTGATCCCGCCTAGCCCATGCTTTCACTTCTTAAAAAGATCAAACTGAGCAGGTATTTGAGCCTGGAAGCAAGAAAGCAAATTAAAAATACCAGCATCATTTTGGTTAACGACTAGATTTCCTTCAAGTGTCTCTGCACTTCAGCATTCATCCTGAATTAAAAAAAAAAAAATGTATCCAGCACACAGATTGTTCCCCCTTGAGTTACTCTGGGTGTCAGACTTGGCAGTCTTCATACTCCATGCAATCTGATGCAGACTCATTAACATTTGTACTTAGCCACATGGATTCAAATGCTGAGTGTTCGGAACATTTGCAGGCAGATGTTATCAAAGATGTTCTCTTTTCACAGTTTCCTCTGTTCATTTGCATTGAACAACCATTGCCACCAAACATGAGGTGCAGTCTACAGAGAAGCGTTTTTGTTTATTTGTTTGCTGCCAGGTTATGAGCATGTGCTTATGTTGGGGAAGCATTTTACTTTGCTGCTTTGAATGAACTATTGTTCCAATCCGGGTTTATTGTTGCTTACTCTGTTGGGAAGCAGGTATTATTAATAGGGGGGAAAGACTTTTTTGCTTACATTTGGATGATGATTTTAATAGAAAGATGTTCCGGACCCACTTTTTCAGCGAATTCTGCCTTTCTCTTTGTAGCTGGGATTGGGTGCTCTACCTTTTCTAAAATGTGCGTTTTGTTTACTGCTTTCGGCCATTCCAAGGTCAGGGCAGTTCTTGAATTAGGAAAACATCATTATCTGTAATATTGATTTGTCAGTCTTCTTAGTTACCTTCCATACTGAACACTGAAAGGACCCAGAAGATAAATACCAAGGACAGAATCCAACCCAAACTAAAGGTGTCCTTCAGGTGTTAATTTTATGACTTCTTTGGTCTTGTTCAGAAATTAATGTCAGTCAAAGGATCCTTGTTCAACCTCCACTGGGGATGAAAAGCTGGTCAAGATTCAGAGAAAATGTGCAGCTGACAAGGCATCATTTTTCAGTGGATGCGGTAGGAATCCGTTTAGCCAATATATTGACAAGTGTGTCACTTCTGCGCAGTCTTAGAAAATAAGGGTCCCTCCTGCTGTCCTAAGCCATAGTCTAACTCCGCTTTTCATTCAGTCCTTTCCCATCTCCTTTCATTGCCCTTAGGTCTCCTTCATCTTCATACTGGCTAGTTTCATTTTTCTCCCGGCTGGTTACCTTGCCGCCTGTGTACACGTTCATGCTTGCTCCCTGGCTCTTCAGTAAATTTCTCATGGCTACCCTGTCTCTCCTTTCTTTTTTTCATCAAGAGAGAGCTAAGGACTGTGCAATAAAGATGGCAATGACATATTTTCACCCTCAGACTTTTTTTACTCTCTTGACATGCAGTGTTCCAGAAAGATTAATCTGGCCGGGGGGTGCCACAGGCAGGCAGATCAGTTTTGTGGCTATTGCAAGAGTGTATTAAGTGTGAGGCAATAAATGTTTGCCCAAAACTTCAGTTTCAAATATCCTGACTTATTTCAGAACTTCCATGACTTTCGCACATTTTGCTCTCTAAATCACCCTTAATGCTGAAATATGTTCTCTTGTGTTCTTCCATTCTGAAGGCTTCATCTGGATCTGGTGATAATTAGTCAACACACTAAGTTTGGTTTATCTGTTTTCTGTTCTGTTTCTATTTTGTTTTTACCTTTTGTCATTGTATCTACAGTTTTAAATACAGATAATCTATAGTTTAGGTCTCACTGGTTCAAGCAAAGGGTGATGCTTTTTATTTAAAGTAGCACGCAATCTAACTGATAATGAAGAATTGAGCTCCCTACTATTTTTACTCACTATAGCTGTGGTATTTTGTTTTGTGTGTATTTTGCTTCTTCTTGGTATGTGTTCCTATCTCATTAGATAACTCACTTCCCCCAAGTCCTCATTATAAATGTGTTTAATGAGAGTTAATATATTTACGGGGTACCTGGGTGGCTCAGTCTGTTAAGCTTCTGCCTTTAGCTCAGGTCATGGTCCTGGAGTCCCAGCATGAGCCCCACATCAGGCTCCCTGCTCAGCAGGGAGTCTGCTTCTCCCTTTCCCTCTACTCCTCCCCTGCTCGTGCTCACTCTCTCTCTCTCAAATAAATAAAATCTTTTAAAAAAATAAAAAGAGTTAATATGTTTACGATGTTGTCTATTAGTGAACAGAGTATAACTCTCCATTTATTTGGGTCTTTTATATCTTTCAGTAGGGTTAATAAGTAAAGTTTTAAAATAAAAATTTTTCTCTATAATGTCTTATGCATTCATTATACCACAATTGCAGTAATTCCTAGATATTTTGTCCTTTTGCTAGTTTGAATAGTATCTTGCTTTCTGTTTTATTTTCTATATGGTTATTCCTGGTGTAGAAGAATTTTTTAAAGTTGATCTCATATCCAACAACTTTCCAGAACTGTCTCATTATTTTTAATAATTTATCTGTTAATTCTATTGGATTTTCCTTGTAAAAGAACATATATTGGTCAATAATGACTATTTTATCTCTTTTTTTTCCATTCCTTATACCTTTCTTTTTTATCTTATTTCACTTTTTAGGACCTTCAGTACTATGTAGAAACAAATAACATAAAGTAAAATAAAATAAAATAAAATAAAATAGATAAGGAACATCTTTGCCTCATTTCCTCTTTTAAAAAATATGCACCACTGCTGTATATTTATGAAAATTGTTAGGAGAGTGAATCTTAAGAGTTTCCATCATAAGAAAACAATTTCTTTCTTTTCTTTCTTTCTTTCTTTCTTTTTTTTTTGTATATGAGATGATGGATGGTAACTAAACTCGTGGTAATTGTTTCATGATATATGTAAAGTCAAGTCATTATGCTGTACACTGTAAACTTATATAGTACTTTCTATCAATGTTATGTCAATAAAACAGGGGAAAAAATGTACCAAAGGTGGTCCATTATGTTTGTGTTGGTTTTTGGTGCACTGCCTTTATCAAGTTAAGGAATTTCCCTTTAATTTTACTTTTCTCAGAATTTTATTTTGATACTGAATTTCATCAAATGCCTTTTATCTAAGAAAATCCTATATTTTTCCCACTAATTCATTAGTTTGATGAATTGAATTGATAGATATTCTGACAGTAAAACATGCTTGTATCCCTAAATTAAATCCTACTTGTACATAATGTGTTATTTTTGTTAAATTGATGTAGAGGAGCTAATTTATTTAATTTGGATTTTCATTCACACTTGAGAAATGTCCATACAAATTCTTTTTTTCTTCATTATCCAGTTTGTATTATTTGTCCCCTGAAAGTTCAGTAGAATTCTTTGTAAAATTGTCTGAGCCTTGGATCTTTTTTGGTGGAAAGAAAATGTTTAATTCATATTTCAATTTTTCAATAGTCATTGTCATATTCATTAGACACCAATGTTACCAGTTTTGGCATTTGGTATTTTCCTAGAAATGTATCTTTTAAAAAAGATTTTTATAGTTATTGGCATATGGATGAAGGTCATATTATTTTAAGCTCTTATATCTGGAAGTATTTCTTTTCTTAATTTGTTTACCTAGATCTTTTCACCTCCCATCTACATTTGAAAAAAAGTAGTAACAGAAATTTGTCTAACTTAGTATTTTCAAAAAATCAGTTTTGTTTGTTCATCTCTTTGAATTGTTAGTGTTTCTTGGTTATGTCACTGATTGCTGACTTTAATTTTATTTTCTTTTTATTTCTTTGGCTTTATTGTCTTTTCCTCTTCTTGTTTCTTAACGACTGAGCCACCCAGGCGCCCACCTCTTCTTGTTTCTTATCTTATGTGTTTTCATTTCCTTTCGTTTTCCGATAAATCCATTTAAAACTGCAATTTTTCTGTGCCCCTTGTTAGGGGCAAATGTGTCCCACATTTGTCGATGTGTAGTTTTTTTGTCATTTAGCTTTAAACTGTTTCTAATTTCCCATGCTATTACCATTTTAGCTTATTTACTTAGTCATAAGTCTTAGTTACAGATATATACAGTTTTTAGTTATTTTTTTATTTATTTCTAATTCCTATGACTAGTGAATATAATACATATGATATCAATTCTTTGAAGTTTACTGAGGTTTCCTTTGAGAGTAATTTCACCATTGACTTTTGTGTGTGTTCCATACATACTTAAAATGTTTATTCTGCTTGGTATAAAATTATGTATGTATCTGTTAATTTAAGCTTATGAGTCATCTTATTCAAGAGTTTTAGACGTTTTCTTATTCTTTTATCTTTATCAGTTTCTGAAAGAGTTGTCCTCAGAATCTCAATCACAGTTGTTCATTAATTTATTTTTCCTATAGATGTGATAATTGATGCAGTTTTGTGTCAGTATAGACAAATGCATACATATTTATGATATTAGGACCTTTTCACTTATGATTTTTTCTGGTAATATAGTCTTTCATTGTGGCTTTTGATTTACTTTTTGTCTTAAAATCCATTTTGTTAGTTATTTTAATTACCACTACAATTGTCAATTAGTTCATATTATTTTCTTACTTTATCATTTTCTGTCTCTCCTCCCTTTATTTTTAATTCTTTCTGCATCTTTTTGTCACTAATGTGTAACTCTTACAGGTAATATTGTTAAATCAATTTTTTAAGCATCCTATCAAAGAGTCACTATTTTTTTTAAAAGACTTTATTTATTTATTTGACACAGAGAGGGAGAACAAGCAGGGGGAGGGGGAGAGGGAGAAGGAGAAGCAGGCTCCCCACGGAGCAGGGAGCCCAATGCAGGCTCGATCCCAGGACCCTGGGATCATGACCTGAGGAAAAGGCAGATGCCCAACTGACTGAGCCACCCAGGTGCCCCCAGAGAGTCACTATTAAACAGTTTTATCCATTTATATTTATGTTAATTTTAGTTATGTTATAATTTATTTCTATTATATCAGATTTTTCTATTACATACAAAATAATTTTTCTTTCTTCGAAGTGGTAGAATTTCTTAGTTGTAGAAATTATGTTTGCTTTTTACCTTTTTGTTAATTAGACCTAATGTAATGTATTTATGGTTCTTTTACCATACCAGTATCTTGCATATATCATTATGTACGTCTTCCCTCTGGAAGAGATATGTATCCCGAGACACTGTCTTTCCTCTATTGACCCTCTTTTCCCAACTATCACCCTTAATCCCCATGTTGCATATCATCTACAACAGCACTGTACAACAGAACTTTCTGTGATGATGGAAACATTCTGTAACTGTGCTACCCCATACAGGAGCCACTAGCCACATGTCTGTTGAACACTCAAAGTATGGCTACTATGACTGGGGGAGGGACTGAATTTTTAATTTAATTTAATTTAAATATCCAAATGAGGCCAATGGCTCCTGTATTGGATAATATAGTTTAAATAAATTGTTTCTGGATATTTATGGATATAATTTTTTTCCTTGGTAGATGGAGCAAATTTTTATTTAGACCATGGTAAACTTTATTTATTCATTCATCCTTATTTTCCATATTTTCTAGTACCTTTTTGAATTTATTTCTCTTCTTGTTGGTTTACCTTCTTCAAGAATGCTTTAAAGAGTATTTTGCTGTGGAAGAAATTCTCAGATGTAGTATACTTGAGAATGACTAATTTTAACCCTGTGAATTGTAGGCTTAAGTCTTCTTCAGTGCTTTAAATATAATTTGTATATTTCTTGTCTACATTATTGCTATTTTGTAGTACAATGTCAATTTGAGTTATATTTTCTTTTTGTTGGTAGTATTCTCCCTGGAAGCTTTTAGAATTTTCTCTTCGTCTGTGGTATTCTTTAAATTTACTATAATATGACTTGTTTGGATTATTTTCTTATCTAATCTGTCATTCTGTGAGCCATTTTGAGGTTTTATATCTTTCTTTAATTTTGGAACATTGCTGATTATTAATCAAATATATTTAAATATTAAATATGTTTAAATATATTGTCTCCCCTCCATTATTTTTTTCTTATTTTCCAACTATTTTTTATAGTGTAGACATATGTATTTTCTCCTCCATAGCCCTTCTTTTCTTTCCATCTCTTTGACCTCCTGATGCTTTCTACTGTAATTCCACCACCTGACCATTTTCAGCTGTGTTCTTTTGCCATCCAACTTATCAAGTTAGGTCTTTATTTTGACTATTATATTTTCACACCTGTTCTCTCCAGTTAGTTCCTCCTTTAAACTATTTACTTTTACCTCTTGTTTTTATTATCCTCACTTATATCTTTGAGGATACTTTTTATGCTTATTAAAAATTATTTTGTCTCTCCTCTACTATTTCTGTTTCCTCTTATGAAGGTTTTCTTACTTATTCATGTTTACAGTTTACAGAGATATTTTTTTACATCAGGCACTATTTGATAGGTATTGGGATAATGTTTTTAATACACACAGCAAAGCTACAAGATAAATATTAAAAGTATTCCTATTCGGGCGCCTGGGTGGCTCAGTTGGTTAAGCGACTGCCTTCGGCTCAGGTCATGATCCTGGAGTCCTGGGATTGAGTCCCACATCGGGCTCCCTGCTCAGCAGGGAGTCTGCTTCTCCCCCTGACCCTCCCCACTCTCATGCTCTCTCTATCTCATTCTCTCTCTCAAATAAATAAATAAAATCTTTAAAAAAAAAAAAGTATTCCTATTCTACCCATTAGGAAACTCTGCATAAAAAGATTGAATAGCTTGTTCACATTCATGCAACTAAATGAGTAATGAAACAAGGATTAGAACACTCACATTCAGGGGCGCCTGGGTGGCTCCGTCTGCCTTCCGCTCAGGTCATGATCCCAGGGTCCTGGGATGGAACCCCCCATCGGGCTCCCTGCTCCGCGGGAAGCTTGCTTCTCCTTCTCCCACTCCCCCTGCTTGTGTTCCCTCTCCCGCTGTGTCTCTCTCTGTCAGATAAATAAATAAAATCTTAAAAAAAGAAAATGAACACTCGCATTCTGACTCTACTAACACCCTTATACTGTATTATTAACCACTATAATATATTCAGAGGGATAAAGTAGATATATTCCTCTCAATAACCATAAATATATAATAAAGGGAATAAGAAAGAGGGTTACTCAGGGCTTATACCTAATGATTGAGTCATTTGGAATATTTGGAGCTTGAGTTGTTATTTTTCATGAAGACTGGGTATGGAATTATCAAGTGATAAAGGAAATAGAGTTAATAATATTTGATTTCTAGCAATATGCCAAGCATTACTTTAAGCATTTTACATATGCCCTCAGAAGTAAATGATGTTATTATATCCACCTTTTTTATAAACAAACAAAATGGAGCCCTAGAGAGGTTAAAGAAGTTGTCCAAGGCCACATAGTAAATGCTAGGGCTGAGATTTGGACTTGGAGCATCTGGTTCTTGAGTGCATTCTCCTATTGTTGCTTTACTTGTTCTATTATACAATTACACAGAGCTGAGAAGAGGCCGTAGAAGTTGGGGAGGTACCAAGAAATCAAGGAATGAAACAGAGGAGGCAGATTAAGAATAGAGGCTAAGGATAGTGGCAGTCCTATTTTATACTGGCCTTCCCGGTCTTTGGCCTCTGCAGTCCTTTCTCTAGTCTTCCATATGGTTTCCCCTTACCCCAGGAAAAATCTACCCTCAAAATGGGAACTGAAACAACCATTCATATTGAAGTGTGGGGTCTGGCGAGTTAGCTATTTCTTCTGAGTCTAATGGTGAGAGACTACAATAGAGGAAAATTATAGACTCCAGAGCATTTCAGGCCTATAGATAGTTGTGCTTGATAAGCAAGAAACTGAAAACCATACATTACAACTTACCTTTAAAGAGATGAGTAAAGGAAATGTTGTGACAGCAATTCAGAGTGGCAAGAAGGTGATGAGGTGTTAACAATAGCAATTGGTAACTTACAGGCAGTGACAACTAAGTATCCTGAAAAGGTTTTCTGTTCTGGTCTGAGTTAAAATGCTCATATGCGTTCGTTATGGTTGCTGATTTTAAGATTTGACCTTAAGTCAGAGAAATTTAAGTGAAACTAACAAAATGCTTTTGATAGTTGCTGAGTCAGCTGACAAAAGTTTATGTAAAATGGTCGTAGAGTCTTTCTTAATAATAGCATAAAGAAGAGATCTTAGGCATATGATTGTGGCACTTGAGATGCAGCTAGTGTGTGTGACATCAAGATCCGGACACATGGCTAGCTTTTACTGGTTTTCCGTAAAAATAACAAATTATTAAAACATATGTCAAACTTAATTAATAAAACTTGTATTATTTTCTTTAGTTTTTCTTTTTTTAAATTGAAGTATAATTGACATACAATATTCTGTTGGTTTCAGGTGTACATGATAGTGATTTGATATTTTTAGACATTACAAAATGATCCCCCTGATAAATCTAGTTACCATCTGTCACCATACAAAATTATTACTATATTACTGACTGCATTCCCCATGGTGTACTTATTTATTTTATAACTGGAAGTTTGTACCTTTTAATCCCCTTCACCTACATTTAATACATACCTTTTTTTTTAATTGTGGTAAAATGTACCTAATATAAAATTTACCATTTTAGGCATTTTTAAATGTACACTTCAGTGGCATTAAATACATTCACGTTATTGTTCAACCACTATCAACTTCCAGAAGTTTTTCGTCTATACAGTTTTTTAACATAGCTCTAAGGTCCTTGTTGCTATTTGTGATAACAGATAACTCATTGGAAACATGTGCATTCATTTATATTCAGATGAAATTATGATCCAGAATTATAATTCAGAAGCTCTGTACCCTGTAAACAGTAACTCTCTATTACCCCCTCTCCCTAGCTCCTAATAACCTCTATTCTACTATCGATACTTGTGAATTTGATTATTCTAGGTAATCTGGTTTATTCACTTAGCCTAATGTCTTTAAGGTCCATCCATGTTGTCGCATGTGTCAGAATTTTCTTCCTTTTTAAGGCCAAATAATATTCTATTGTATGTATATATATATATGCATTTTGTTTATCCATTCATCTGTTGATTTGGGTTGTTTCTACCTTTTGGCTGTTGTTAGTAATGCTACTATAAACATTAGTGTGAAAGGTTTTCTTTTTATGCATATGATTTGGATATCTAAAAAATATATCTTTTGGCATTAGTGTAAATTGACAAGACATGAAAATAATGCTTTGTGTTACTAGGGTGCCATTCCTGGTGAGATATTTGAAGTATTTTGTGAGTATCAGTTATAGTTAAGATGACTATATAATTTATCATTCAAACCAGGATGACAACAGAAAATAGTATGATTTTAGTATGAGAAAATAGGCATTAATCAGGACTGTCTCAAGCAAACCAGGCCATGTAGTCCTCTCATCTTTTGAGAGGTAGTTGAATAGAATCTTTAGTTTCTATTACCTGTGGCTGATAAATGTGAAATGGAATTATTTTACTTAATCTCATTGGAAAGTGAGGTCTATTAGGAAGTATGGTTAGTAATGTTAAACCGTTAAGATTCTATTTAGTGAAATAAAGTCTAATTCATCTATTTCCTTTGAGTTAACCACTTATAAATTCCTTGTTTTTTGAGGAAGTGGTGATTATTAATAGAGTTGACATCAAACAGATATGTCTAGGTATCTGTTGTTTTCCATTGCTAGCACTTTTGTCAATAGCCCAAATACTCTCCATGAGAAAAGAGTAATTGGACACAATATAAAATAATCTTGTGCTTTTGGTTTTTTTAATTCTCTGACATGGACACAGCCAACTGATGCACATAATAAAAGTCTAATAATTATTTTTAAAAGTAATGAATAATGTCTGGCTCTCATGATTTCTCCCTTCATTCATCAGAAGCAGAAATTCAGAGATTCCAGTGATCCATTGATCCTGGTAGCCAATTTGGTTTCCCCCCTTTAAATGTCCAGAGTATAGGGAGGGAATCCTGATTATATCTATATGATGAGTCTTCCAAGTCAAATGGAAATAAGATAATTAAATCCAGCATCTTTAATTCTTTGGTAGAATTACTATGGGTTAATACTGTTTGGTGGAGGGATGGAAAGTATTAGGTGTTACTTTTACTAATGAAAGGAAATAATCTTGGTAAGTTAACATAAGGGAAAAACCTAGATTTCTCAAAATTTTGAATTTCAGAATCTAAGACATGAAGTTTTATAAATTTTATTTCATATAGAAATCATTATTGGATAAAGATAGAAAATTGTGAATTGCTTTTTTGAATCTATTAATAAATGGATAAACTTATAATTAATAAATTGCTTATTATATATGATAGTTATTATATATAAGATAATATAACTATCTTTTCTCTGTGACATGCCACATTTACATCTAGGGTGAGTTTTTTTAATAAAATTTTTTCCACAAAAACAAAGGACACCCTATAGTTAAGTTCTGCTAAGTCTCTCATATTTCAAGATGATCTCTAAATAACATTATTTTTAGGAAACCAGTTTAGACAACTTTGCAAGTATTACTCAAGTAAATATTTGCATATCATGGTTATTTTATATTGGGACATACACCATATTATTAACTTTCTTAGAAGTTTTTATTTTATAAATACTTCAAGTTATTGTTTGACCTGATCTCCAAATTATTCCTTTCTTATGAAAATTAACTGTGATATTTAATAGAGAGTGCAAACCATAATTTCATCTGAATATAAATGAATGCACATGTTTCCAATGAGTTATCTGTTATCACAAATAGCAACAAGGACCTTAGAACTATGTTAGAAAACTGTATAGCTGGAATTGAACTCTGCAGTCTCACTTGCTCTCAAGAGAACATCATCCTTTCCAAATCAGTGTCACAAACTCCAAAAGACCAGGGGAGTATGAGCGAGGGGTGTGCAGAGTGGTAAACACAGGGGCCAGTACACAGATGATGGACAGAAATACAGCTCTCAAGGAAAGCAAAATCAGATGCTTTATTACAGCTAAGGACAAGGAAGAGCATACGGCTTTCAAAAACTGACTTTTCTGCCAGTCCCATACAAGTCTTACAAAGAGATGTGGGACAAGTCAACTGACTGAAAAGAACATTTTCAGGACATCTACATTTTCAGATCATTTCAACTTCAAACAGTAGACCTTTTCCTTTGAGGTTCAGCAGTGGAGTTAGCGTAGTCCAGAAGCTCAATGTTGGATTTGCAAATACAGTTTATTTTACAGAAATTCCACATTATAAACAGCAAGCACCTCCCATCCCACCCACCCTTTTCCCTTCTCCTCCCCCCTTCCCATCCCAGTCTGGCTGGGTGAAGACCATTCTCTGCAGAGAGGGAGCAGTGATGTGGCCCTGCTGCTTTGGAGGGAGATTCAAGAGACCACCAAGAAGGAGGAAGAGGACGAGGATGACATGAAGGAATTGTAGAACAGGGCTGGATCCATTGAACTGGTCCAGTGCCGGCTGTGTATATGCGGGGCAGGCAGGACGTGGTGCAGGCAGGTGGGCTTTGATGTTAAGGTTATAGAGGGAATATTTGGCAGAGGGACTGTTTCAGGTCCACTAATTTGCAGCACATTCTTGTCTAGTTCCTTCCGTCGTAGTGCTAAGTCTGCCAGGAGGTCATCTTCATCCAACTCTTCTCCAAATCCTCCAGGTTTTGAAATAGCTGTTGAAATCTCCTCCTCAGGTTCCTGCTGGTCAGCAATGCCCTGCATTAACTCTTCAACTTTATCAATGTCTGTGTTGTCATAGGCAGCCTTAGTGGCCTTGGCGGAATAGTCCATGTTCTTGAGCACCTCCGTGTCACTCCTGACGCTCTCCAGGGCCTCTTGCTGAAATTCGATGGTTGTAGTGTGCCCTTGATCTCCACCACCAGCTGCTTTTCATACCTCTTCTTGCGCTCTAGCACCCAAAGGGCTGCCCGCTTGTTTTTGGAGCTGTGTTTCTTGGCAGCGATCCGCTCCTCCTGAGTCTTTATCTCCAGGAGTTCCTGCTTACTTAGCCCAAATTATCCCTTTTTAAATAAGTTGTCCTATGGATTCATGAGGCTTTATTGATAAAGGAAAAATATGTATGTAAATGCTTTCCTCACTTGTTCATACACTCAAAGCATTTTTGGAAATTATGTAGTGAACTCACTCTGTATGTCTCTGTCTCTCTGTCTCTGCCCCTCTCTGTCTCTTTCTCCATATATATATATTTTTTTCATATTGCTTACTTATTTATATATATAAAATATGTGTTATATATAATGTAATATGTACATTTTCTCAATTTCTAAAATTTCTCAATCAATTTCTCAATTTCTAAATCAAACTTAAGGCTACAAAATTAGCCATTTATGTAACACAGATAGATGACAATTTGACTATTGAGAAAGACAGTTGAAGAGAATAGAACAGTTTTTAAAACTCAACTTGTAAATAAGTGACTGAGTTGTGCAATGATCCAGCCGTTCGTGCATATACTGAAATGAGATTATTTTTCTCAAAACTGGTCTTTGAAGTCAATTTAATAAATATAAAATTATCAAAGATGAACCAGCCCTAAAATTTGATGTATAAAAACAAACAAACAAAGCCAGATTGTCATCTAAAATAAAATATCATTTAACTTTCTTTGCCTGAGTTACCAGATACTATTTTGGAAAATCAAAGCTAGTGGGGATCATGTATTCACCAACAGCTTATATACTAGAATTTTGTAAAGTTTACCTATAATGATTTCTATTTTGCAGATGAGAAGCTGGTTCAGAGAGGTTCAATAACTTATTCAAGGTCAGGGTCTCTTAAGTGGGGGAGGCAGAACTTGATCGTTGTTGGTTTGATCTTGGCACTCATAGTGTTTGCTCTACCTCATAGTGTCTACTTGGAAGGATGGGAAAAGTTCTTTAAGAAGCCCAAACTTAAAAAAATAAAAAGTTTCTGTCCAAGATTTTAAGGCAGCGTGGTATGCTGGGAAAGAAACAAAACAAAACACATGATCACAGGAATCAAAAGAGCTTGTCTAACTTGAGTTTTGCTGATTATTAGCAGGATTGATGACTTTACCTCTCTGAACATTAGCTCTTAGGAACAGTACTGTTTGTCCAGCCTCCCTAGGTGAATCTCATATAAGGAAGCATCAGATAAGAAAATGTCCAATTATAGCATTTTCAAAATTATGAGGACTTTCAAAGGTAAGGAGCTAGTGGATCTTATTGTAAATACAACTTACAGCAGCACTCTAAAAAATGAATGATTGTTGGTATCTTCCTTACCATAACCTATTTCATCATGGAACAAAATGTCTAGTAGGTCATATCTGAGCTCTCAATGGCATTGGATCATGACCATCTCAATATATAGTATTTAGGCTTTGTGAAAGATCTTATTAATTTTTTTTTACTTTATTAAAAGTCCACAGTTCCTCATCTGAAATGCTTAGGGTGAGATGTGTTTCAGAATTCAGAACTTTTCAGGTTTTAGAAGTGTGACACATAGACTATAAATTTTGTAAAACCCTGAGACAGAACTCCATAATCAAACACATTAGTATTTCCGCAGAGTAATATACCAGAATTCTCGCAAGTTAGATAAAGGCTGCAAATAGTTTTCTTGCTAGGTCAGGTTAGGTTGTGCTGCCGAATGAAGGAGTGCTAAAATCATGAAAAACTTCATTTTCAGATTTCAGATATGTGGATGATGGATTAAAAACCTATACTAATGTTTACTTTTAGAATTATAAAAACAATACCAATACATTTTAGAAATTTTAGAAAATGAAAAAAGAAGGCAGAGGGGTGCCTGGCTGGCTCAGTAGGTAGAGAATGTGGCTCTTGACCTTGGGGTTGTGAGTTTGAGCCCCACGTTGGGTGTAGAGATTACTTAAAGATGTTTTAAGAAATCTTAAAAAAAAGAAAATGCAGAAAAATTAAAGAAAAAGCCACTCACAATTGAAAGTCCTCTATTTGCCCGTGTCTGTCCTTTTATACAACTAAAATTGTACAATACATATCATGGTATAGTTCACTTTATTCTTTTAATATCATGGATATTTTTAAGGGTATTTTTAAAACAGAAAAACCGGAGAAAAAGGACAGCAGAGCTAGAAGAGGCGACTCTGCAAGTCAATGACAGAAGATGTAGGAAGCGATTGTTATAAGAATCTCAGAGTTTTTTGTGAAGAAGAGCCATTGAACTAGAGTCTAGATTGATTTTTAATGTTATAAGGGATATGATACAGTGTGGATTTTTAAAATGCATGGAAAATCTTCAAACTCCATTTAGAGCATCTTTCCAGCTTGCTTTCTCTCTTTGGTTCTGTTGCCAAGGAGAATACAGTTCCTAGTTGGAGCATACAGTGTCTTATCAATGTCTGTTGAAGAAGCAAATGTTCTTAGAATTTTCAAACTATGTGATCTTTTTTCTTTTATAGGGTTTCTATTTGCTAACTCAAATGTTTACCATGAGAAAATGTCTACAGTGTGATCTTTGGAAGGAACTCTGAATATTTAAAGCACACCAGAAATCTCGAATGCTTTTCTTATCTGGGGTTAGACAGCTTCAT
Organism: Mirounga leonina; assembly: GCF_011800145.1. NCBI lineage: Eukaryota > Metazoa > Chordata > Mammalia > Carnivora > Phocidae > Mirounga > Mirounga leonina. The sequence continues at coordinate 14,419,759 of NW_023270415.1, forward strand.
TTAAGTGAAAAGCAACTGGCCTTTGGAAGGAGGACTTAGTAAGTTCCGGGACCCACTAGTCTGCATACTTTTCCAGGATTGAACAGTATTGTGTTTACAAATACTTTTTTGAGATGCTAAGTGAATGAAACAAGCCTAAGTTTAGAAGCCAGGCTTACTCTATCTATAGTCTATTAAATGTGTCTGACTTCTAGAATGTCAACCCACTGTATTTCTCTCTATATCTGTATTTGACTGGAAGCATTAACAAATGGGGAAGGCATAAAATATTTAGAACCCATGAAGCACTCAGGACTGTCAAAGTGATCTATTTCACATATATGGCCATATGCTGGGGCTTTTAGGTAAGATTTGTCCATTTATGTCAAATATAGCTACAGTTGCTGTTTTCTCTGATTTCATTGACTTCTATCATAAAGCTAACAATAAACTTTGAAATGCCATTAAGTTCTGTTTTTTTTTCCCCCTTTCTTTTCCAGCCTTTGGGTCATGTGTACATGATTGAGAGAGGTAGAATTCTGTCTTCAGAATGAGTGAGTTTTAAGTGTGGAAATACTGAGAGGTATGTTTATAGTTTAGAAAGAGAACAGTTCCCAAGCATCCCCCATTTACTCCCTTTACTTCTTGATGAGTTTATGCCTTATTGAATTGTCAGAAAAAAACTTGTCTTTATTGAAATTTAATAAACCACATTAAAACAGTACATGACATAGACCACAAGGAAAGCCACCACATGTGGTCCTTCCTTACTGGGTTTGTGATCTGTCAGTGGATATAAATGGCTTTGACCCAAGTGAGTCTTAGCGAGAAGATAAATGTGTATCCACAATATCTCAAACCAGAGCCTCAGGGAAAAGCAAAATAATATATTTTTAATTTCAATAATTCTTTGTACTGAGGTTACTAGTGAGTTTTAATGCCTATTTATTGTTCCCTGTACTTTGGAGGGGGGTGGTAATTATAATGTGCATTTGGTGACTGATTTGCTACTCTCAATCTTTATTTCAATCATTTCTTGCCGTCACCTTGCCATCTTTTGTTAATTCATGCAGAGTGTTGTAACCTTACAAATCAAAACCTGAGGCTAAAACCTTACTCTGATGTGTCAATTTGTACTTTAAGAATTCCAATCTGCAAAGTCACTGTCTTCATCAATCAGATAACCAAGTTTTAGCGTTATTAGCGATAGCGTTACAATTTTTAGTTTGAACAGCGATCTTTTTGCTGCTCTAATGGTTGAGTGAGCTAATGAAAGTTCTAGCGTGGGCGCCTGGGTGGCTCAGTCGGTTAAGCGACTGCCTTTGGCTCAGGTCATGATCCCAGGGTTCTGGGATCGAGTCCCACATCAGGCTCCCTGCCCTGCAGGGAGCCTGCTTCTCCCTCTCCCACTCCCCCTGCTTGTGTTCCCTCTCTCGCTGTGTCTCTCTCTGTCAAATAAATAAATAAAATCTTTTTAAAAAAAGAAAGAAAGAAAGAAAGTTCTAGCGTGCCTTCACTATTAGCTAGAACCTTATTTAAGAACTGGTAAGAACACAAGAAAAAAAAAAACCATCTAGATGTGTTAAAATCATCTGAATGATGTTTGAAGGGAATGATGTTTGAATTAACCTGAATCCTAATCGCCAACATTTAAAGCAAATAAATGGCTACTTATTTTTAATATGGTGTTAACATCTACATTGTTTTAGAAGTATTCAGTAATGTGAACCAAGGATGATACTTGCTGTCAGAGGATAGGTAAGGTAAGAAAGTAGGACAAGGACAGAAAGTATGGCTTTCTCAGACCCAGAAGAATTTACAGGGACAAGTGCTGGGATCCTGCCCCAGTTACTTCTCAGACATCTTAAATATTCTACAACAGGCCACTAGTTGCCTTAGGTCTGCTCCCCCAAAGCAAATGCCACTTAATCAATACAATGATAATAATTATAACACACACACACACACACACCTATATGTGTGTGTGTTAGGGGCTTGTTATGCACAGGCATTGCATTATGCACTTTTTTTTTTATGTTCAAATAGCCAACATACAGTACATCATTAGTTTTTGATGTAGTGTTCAATGATTCATTGGTTGCATATAACACCCAGTGCTCATCACAACACGTGCCCTCCTTAATACCCATCATCCTGTTACCTCATTCCTCCAACCCCCTCCCCTCTGAAACCCTCAGTACACACTTTAAATAATGACTAATCCCACCTTTAAAACAACCCAACGAGGGGATGCTGTTATTATCCTCACTTTACCAGTGAAGAACTGAGGCTCAGAAAGGTTGAGTTAGTCTGTCTAGGTCACACAGCAAGTGAACTGCAGAGCCAGGAGATGGAACCCAGGCAGTGTGGCTCCAGAGTCTTGGCTACTAATCTCTGCCTTGTTCTCTTTTCATATATCTACAACATAGCTCAGGATCAGAAACTAGAACCTTGAATCCCTGCAGAAGAAATTTTGATCCAATTCTTAAATAATTAAAGTAATTTGGAAGAATGTCATATTATTTTGGTGTGATATACTTTGAAAGCATGTCACTACAACCGTGTATAAGAGTAAGGAGGAGATGATTAATTAATTAATTTAAGTTCTTTAAATTAGTTTGGATTACATTTGTTTGAAGAAGAGGCAGCTGTCATCCATGGCTCTGGTTACAGTACTTTTATTTTTTATTTTTTTTTTAAGATTTTATTTATTTATCTGAGAGAGAATGGGAGACAGAAAGCATGAGAGGGAGGAGGATCAGAGGGAGAAGCAGACTCCCCGCCGAGCAGGGAACCCGATGCGGGACTCGATCCAGGGACTCCAGGATCATGACCTGAGCCGAAGGCAGTCGCTTAACCAACTGAGCCACCCAGGCGCCCTGGTTACAGTACTTTTAAAGCAACATATATGTATCATAAAATACAATTAACTAAAAATCAAGTGCTCACCATTGGATGTGCTCATCCTCACTTCTCCTTTAAAAACAGTCCCAGATGCTGAAAAAATCCAGTGGCCATTCCAACATGAATATCACAGAGAGCAATATGATGAGCCTCAGAGGATTCCCCAAATCAGTCTGTAACTATTTAGATAGTTATCTAAATCATGCATAATATATGATTATAGATTTATAGATTAGGTAGATAGATAGACAATTTATGTAGGAATTAGGCTCCAATTCTCAGAAGTACATGTTTTCTTATGAGATTTTTTAGAAGACAAGCAAACTGAAATTTGCCATGTATTTTCTAAGTAACACGTACATTGCTACTCTCTGAAGGAAATATTTCCTAAATAGTATATGAAAAAGACATTGAGTTCTGTGTTTTTTCCTCACCAATCTCATCCTAAGCACATTATTTACACACACACACACACACACACACTTACACTCTCATGTACATTTCAAGACCCAGAATAACATTAGCTATTCCCTTTTTCTCCAAAGTGGTAGGTATTAGATATTTCAACTGACCTTTGACCCTAGGTCACCACTTGTATCTGATAATTTACAAAGAAAGGTAAAAACAATTAAAGTTCTCTCTTCAAAGGGCTTCATTTTAAGCTTCAGATCCCAAAATAATTGCCATGATTAGCAAAACCTTTGAATGTAAAGAATGCTCTTTTTTTTTTTCCTAACTTGTGATATAATTTGAAAGAAAAAAAGTATTTGAAGTATTTGATTCTTTACAGTTAAAAAAAAAAACACAAGGGTAGGCAGGAAGTTAAGTAGAAGTTATTGAGTTCGCAAAACAAAAATTGGGTTCAAACAAATGTCAAAGTGAAGCATGATAAAATCCCAACATCCTTGTCATCTGCCATTTTTCTGCATTGATTATTACTCTCAGAACATTCCAAATAGCAGTTAACTAGCTGGACAACTCATCCAGAATATGCAAAGGGGTAGTAAACACCATGTGAGTAATCTTTTTCTAGATTCATGCTCTTTCGTAGATATTTGATTGGAAGATCTATGCTAAAATCTGCCATAAATACATTTTATAGAATCATAAGAACTGATTGTTCCAAATAGTGTAAATAGATAACATCATTTGTAGTCAAATTTCTGAGACTTTTAAAAATTTGTTATTTTTGGGCGCCTGGGTGGCTCAGTTGGTTAAGCAACTGCCTTCGGCTCAGGTCATGATCCTGGAGTCTCAGGATCGAGTCCCGCATCGGGCTTCCTGCTCAGCAGGGAGTCTGCTTCTCCTTCTGACCCTCCCCCCTCTCATGTGCCCTCTCTTTCTCATTCTCTCTCTCAAATAAATAAATAAAATCTTTAAAAAATAAAAAATAAAAATAAAATAAAAATTTGTTATTTTTTAATCTTTTGGTTAGTCTCCTAATTATCAAAGGGTTTCTTTTCTATACATTGTGGAGATGGTGATAGGAAATTAATCTAAGCTTAATTAAGCAGTATTCAGATTCATTGGACATTAAAGCTAGACGCAACCTACAAAGCTTCAGAATTGACATCTTAATTGCTAGGCAAAATATCTGAGACCAGAAGAACAAAAGCGGCCTGAAGATTACACACTTAGTTTAGTAGAACACTACCTATTAATCAGCAAACTACTTTTTGCTTACCTATTTATTTTCTAGGATACCTTGATTAGCAGTTAAGAGCTCTGAAGACCACAACATGATCCACTCATTACAATAACGCAACTCATTCACCACACTCAGGAAAATACAGTACAAACACACAAAGGGGGGCATCTATGTCCCGGAAGGATGAAGTTGGAGGAAATTATGGGCGATGTCCACAGGGAATATGATTACACATTCAGTAATCTTTATACTGATTTAAAATTGCTAGCTTCTTAGCAGAAAATAGTTTAACTTGAGGATTTCCTTTTCGCTGTTCTTCATTGTTTTTAACATATGGAGAATCTTAAGAAATGGAAGGGATCAAACTTCTTTCTACCTGTATGAGGACCCTGTTCCTGATACGCACATTGGTCATCTGAACAGGGCACTCAACGAATTGAACTAGGTGGCTTCCCCTGGAAGTTTTCCTCAGGATAGTTTATACTTTTACCTGGAGAAGCATTGTATAATTATAGAAGGCAGCAGTTACTGTGAACTGTATGCATAAATTTTGATTTACCTCAGCTTTAGTCTGACTGTTTTCCATTCTGCTATGTGATTTCTGAGTTATTTCAATCTTGACCAAATTAAAAGAATCATAAGTTGGATCAAGGTAATAAATCATCCTAATGTACATTGACTTCACTAAAACAATTCTTGGAGTTTTACATAAAGATCAAGGCACTCCCTTTTTTAAAGATTTTGTTTATTTATTTGAGAGAGAGAGATAGAGAGAGAGCACGGGAGGGGGGAGGGGCAGAGAAAGAGGGAGAGGGAGAAGCAGACTTCCCACTGGGCAGGGAGCCCACTGCAGGGCTGGATCCCAGGACTCCAGAATCATGACCTGAATCGAAGGCAGATGCTTAACTGATTGAGCCACCCAGGCGCCCCGCAAGGCACTACTTTTAAAGGATTGAATAGTATCCATGACTTTCTGCTTTGTAACACACATCACATTTTTAATTAACTGGTTTAAAACATTTGCCTTTCTTAGGCACTTTAAGCTCCACAAGTGCAGGTACTATGTTGTTCTATCCATCAGCATATCCTTAATACCTGGCATGTGGTATGTACTCAATTAATATATATTAAATGAATAAAGATGGCAACCAAAATCATGAAAGTTGAGGAAACCATGCACATGGGAAGTGTTTGAATTGGGCTTGTTTTTTTGTTTGTTTTCTTTTCTTTATTTAAATTCATTTAATTAACACATAGTGTGTTATTAGTTTCAGAGGTAGGGTTCAGTGATTCATCAGTTGCATATAACACCCAGTGCTCACCACATTACGTGCCCTCCTTAATACCCATCACCCAGCTATACCATCCCCCACCTACTTCACCCCAGCAACCCTCAGTTTGTTTCCCATAGTTAAGTCTCTTATGGTTTGTCCCTCTCTGATTTCCTCTTATTTTATTTTTCCCTTCCTTCCCCTATGATCCTCTGCCTTATTTCTTAAATTTCGCATATGAGTGAAATCATATGATAATTTGTCTTTCTCTGATTAACTTATTTTGCTTAGCATAATACCCCCTAGTTCCATCCATGTCATTGCAAATGGTAAGATTTCTTTTTTTGATGGCTGAGTAATATTCCATTATATATATATACACACACACACACACATATATCTTCTTTATCCATTTATCTGTCGACGGACATCTAGGCTCTTTCCATAGTTTGGCTATTGTGAACATTGCTGCTATAAACATTGGGGTGCAGGTGCCCCTTCAGATCACTATGTTTGTATCCTTTGGGTAAATACCTAGTAGTACAATTGCTGGGTCGTAGGGTAGTTCTATTTTTACCTTTTTGAGGTTCCAGAGTAGCTGTACCAGCTTGCATTCCCACCAGCAGTGTAAGAGGGTTCCCCTTTCTCTGCATCCTCTCCAACATTTGTTTCCTGACTTGTTAATTTTAGCCATTCTGACCAGTGTGAGGTGGTATCTCATTGAGGTTTTGATTTGTATTTCCCTGATGTCAAGTGATGTTGAACATTTTTTCATATGTTTGTTGACCATTTGTATGTCTTCTTTGGAGAAATGTCTTTTCATGTCTTCTGCTCATTTCTTGATGGATTTTTTGTTTTTTGGCTGTTGAGTTTGGTAAGTTCTTTATAAATCTTGGGTACTAGCCCTTTATCTGATAAGACATTTGCAAATATCTTCTCCCATTCTGTCGGTTGTCTTTTGGTTTTGTCAACCTTTTCCTTTGCTGTGCAAAAGCTTTTTATCTTGAAGAAATCCCAATAGTTCATTTTTGCTTTTGTTTCCCTTGCCTTTGGAGACGTGTCTAGCAAGAAGTTGCTGTGGCCAAGGTCGAAGAGGTTGCTGCCTGTGTTCTCTAGGATTTTGATGGATTTCTGTCTCACATTTGGGTCTTTCATCAATTTTGAGTTTATTTTTGTGTATGGTGTAAGAAAATGGTCCAGTTTCATTTTTCTACATGTGGCTGTCCAATTTTCCCAACACCATTTGTTGAAGAGACTGTCTTTTTTCCATTGGATATTCTTTCCTGCTTTGCTGAAGATTGGGACTGTTTATGGAGACAGGACTATATTAGAGATAAGAAAGTCATCTTCAAGTATTTGGAAGGTTCTTAAATGGAACAGATATTTTTTAAATTTTGTATTACTCAGGGGATAACATGGAGTTCTGGTGCTACTAATAAATGTTTTGGTTCAGGAGGACTTAAAATAGAATGTTCACACATGAACAGAGAGAGCTATCTTGCAAAGTATCAAGTTCTTTGCCACTAGTATTTTCCAAGATGAGATAATCCACTTGCATTGATGGGTGATAGAACAGATTCTTTCAATCTGGTGTGGGATAGACATGCTGACTTCTAAATCCTCTCCATCTATGATCGTGTGGACTTTTTGGGGGGATAGGGTGGTTTGTGTGATTCTTTTTTTGTTTGACTTCAGCTTTATTGAGATATATGATTGTATGGCATTAATGTGATTGAGCACACAATGATTTCCACTTGTGGTTTGTAACTCTTATTTTTCTTCTTATCAAGACACTTCCTAACTTCATTTGAAAATCTATTTTCCCATTTTTCTAGCTGTGAGTTCTTTTTTCTAGGTTGATAATGACTGATAAAAAATATTGAGTAAGTCATGATTTAAGCACAGTTTACCGTTGATTCAAATTTACACCAATAGTTCTTACTATATTAAATTAGGCATATGTGGATATAATCAGAAACCATTTGAGTCTGTCATATATCATAAATTACTTTTTCTTACCATGGCCATTAGCACCTGCTTATACTCAATTAACTTTTTTTTTCAGGGAGGATTTATTCAAGTCTTTTTCAAGTGGATAAAATAGGCATGTAGCCAAATTAGCTAAGCCACTACACTGTAATAGGCTCACTATTGATCACCTACAGATTTTCTGTCTCTTTTGTTTGGATTGTGTCTACAGGTAGGTCCCAGAGGGGAATGGTTAGTGTATTAGTCTAGTTTTATCTGGTCTTCAAATGCTCTAGTTTTACATGAAACAAAAATAACAGCACTACAATAGACAACCCAAAGCATATCATCATCTTCCTGTCTAGTATCTGCAAGCCTGACTCTGTCAAGATTAATCTCTCTGTGTTATTCAGCTGCTTAGTTGAGGCCGCTGCTTCTGAAAGAGCCATGTCTTAAATTCAGCCATTTGACTGGATTATTTACTCCTAATGCTATCTCTACAAAGACTTACCTGCCAAACCTACGGAGTAAGAAAAATTTTAGAGAGGGTGTGTGTGTAAGTGTACATGTTAAATGGATTATTGTTTATAAAAAAGGAGTGAGGCATTTTAAAAATACAAACATGTCAAAACACCTGCCCACAGAAAGGAAATTGGAGAGTGATGTGTGGTTGGGCTTGGAAGTTATTGACCCAACCCTTTGATGGTGTGAATAATGGCTATTGATAATTTAGCTCCAGATCCTGAATCAGCTGTCACTATGAAAGACAGGAAGAGAGCACGTCCTGCTGGTCATCTTGATTTGGAAAAGCAGCTGAGACAGATGGTTTTCCAGGTCTTTGCCTTTGTTGAACAATATGCATTTGTCAGATGGAAGGTCCTCTAAAATATTGACCATCCATTTGACAACTAGCTTCTTCCCAGGGCATATGTATTCCATATGCCCGCTTTGCAAACCTTGGTTCATAACATTTTCTTTTCACAGAATGACCTTTCTCATATTACAGGGTACTCAAAACATTCTAGTCATCGCCACAGTCTAAAGGCTGCTTCTTCCAGCTACATGTGTTCTCAAAGTTCCCACTGAATTTTGTAGGCTCGACTGGTATAGCATTTCTCATATTTGGTCTTTTATGAAATCTTGTTTGCTCTTCCTTTCTGTCTCCTTTTACATTTTGAGCTCCTTAAACAGAGGGCTGGCATTTCTATTCGGTTTGTTATTTCTACTCAGAGCTAATAAATGTTTCTATGTAGGAGGAAACAACAAAATGTGCAATGAAACTAAGTGTGGTCTATTAAAACTGAGTTTAATAGAATCCAGCAAATTTTTAATCTATTTTAGGCACAGTACAAGGCTTATTAGCAACTAGCATTGATGTTACCTTGGTAAATGTTTAAAAACAATGTAATTCATCTTGCAATGCATAGCTACTTAGCAGAAATACAAAAATCCCTAGTATGTTCTACATTAGAATATTGTGTATCTTCTGTCATAGAAGTTAGCAGACATATCCTAAAATGCACTAAGGGTCTGTTGAATACAGATTTGGTATTAAAACGCAGCCCTTGGACTGAATTTTTTGGTATTTAAAAACTATGGAAAACTATATTAACTCTTGGCAATTTGCTCATTTTCCTTGCCCTGAAAGCTGAATCTTTATCACTAACTGCTTTCATTTTATATATAATCTTTCCTGTGCCTGTGTGTATTTGTAGATATATATCTCCATATTCCAGGACAAAAAGCAAGATGTTAACAATGGGAAACTGAGTGAGGGATTTACAGGAACTCTCTATACTGTCTTTACAACCCTCCTGTACACCTTCAGTTATTCCAAAATTAAGTTTATTAAAAAATAAGTAAGTGAAAGGTGCAGAGTTTAGAAAGTATTCTCAAATTAAAACTCAGAAAACTGGTGCATCGATGAATTTCTTTTAGATCATGAAGTCAGTAGAATTACTCTTGATAATAGCATATTTTATCGAATAATTATTAATGTATCATCCCTTTAGGTATAAATATACATGTATGTGTGTGTGTTTGGATTCACATAGAAGCAAGTTAAAAAGAGCACAATTAATATTATTTGATTTATAAAAGAACATTTTTTTAAAAATCAATTAATATGTAGGCCTTTATTTTATCTTGTTTTTTTCAGCAACATTTTAATGCTTGTTAGAAGTGTCATGCCGAAGAGTGTGTCTTAAATTCTAGTTAGAATATTCCATTTGAAGATGTTCACAGATATATCCTAACAATATTATTCTAAATATTCTGACATAAGAAAAATACCCCAATGATGAGTCAGGAGGATCTTCACGTACAACTATTTTTGGAAAGCAAAATTGTTATTATCAACTAAACTTTCCAGTTATTCCTTGCTGACACTGGAAAGTGTCAGAGGTGGAATCTTTCTTGATATCAATGATATTTCACATGCCTAAATATAAAATACAGTTATTTATACCTTAAAATAGAGATATACTGTGAATGATCTATCATTAAGCTATTTAATAGTGCAACTTACAATTTGTTTGCAAAAACACCTGGTACTATAATTCATACATGAAATGGAATGGATATTTCAACATACTAGGTTTTAGCATGTAGGAGGAATTTCTGTTTTCTAATGCAGTTTCCTAAATGGCTTTCTGCCTATTTGGAAAACATTTTAAAGACTGATACAATACAGTGTTTTCGACTATAAAATGGGAAGTATCAATTCACAGCTTTCTTTTTTTAGAATATTCAACTCAAACATTTTTATAGACTAAATGGATTGCTTAAGTCAATAGTATCCAGAATTCTAAGTTTACAACATCTTTCTTAAATTGCCATTATCATATGCATTGCAAGTAATATACCATCATCAGATTTATACTCTAATTGTAAGTTGCAAATGTGTAATTACTAGAATTTAACCTCTCCAAATTGATGTAATTCAACCTAATTACCCTGGCTACATAAATGCATGCTAATCAGCAAGAAAATACTTAAATAAAACAAGAATGCTAACACAACAACAACTACAGAATAAACAAACTTTTGAAGAAGGAATAAAATCAGGAACTAATTACATCTCCAACAATAAATCATAAATGCATACTATCCTAAAGTCTTTTTCCTAAAATAAAATAAAATAAAATAAAATAAAATAAAATAAAAAGTTCTTTTTCCTGTTCACTTAGACTTAAATGTGGCCAGAATTGTTCCAGTATGTGTTTTGACTCTATCCACATTGACAGTTTATTCCTGTATTCATGTCTCAATTCAATAAGCCATCTGATCTTATTTATTTAGTAAACATTTATTCTGAGCTTGTTATGAACTAGACAGTGTGGAGGTGTCAGAGAAACAGAAACAGTCCCTGTCCCGAATCTAGTTAAGTTGCTTGCTTAAATAACACTAACTCAAAAAAAAAAAAAGACACCATCATTTTAAAAGGTTAATAAAATCCTGCATTTGTTTGCTTTACTCCCTCAATGACTCCCTGTGGGGCTTAAATACAAATCCAACTTTTAACCATAGCCTTTAAGACCCTATGTGACCTAGCTCTGACCTCTCCCTTCTGTTATCTCCTTGCTCTCCAGCTCTACTGTGCAGTAGCCACAGGAGATACATTTTGATTCCTAAAAGGTGCCTAACACATTCCTGCCTCAGGGCCTTTGCACTTGCTCTTGCCACTTCTCTCTGGAAAGCTGGCTCTTGCTTCCTCACCTCCCTAGGCCCCATAAGACAGAAATTCTAGGCAGTGCTTTATTCACATTGCTTTCAGGATTTCTTAGAAACTGTATCAAAACAAAGAGATCATATATGTCCCTAGAAAAGAGAAGAAAATATTCCTAACTGAGGATTTTATAACAAAGAAATCACAGGCATGATCAGCAACCTTATGAGAACAAAGATACACACACTCTAAACTCCTGTAACCAGTTTAATAATCTTGAAACACCTTGTAAATCAGTGCTTCTTTTTGATCAGTGTATATAAAAAGTGCTTATAAGTACCTGACACAAAAGTACAGTTGTCTCTATCATAAATTTACCTGAAGTTAATATGGAAGCACATAAAGCAGTAAAGCATGAGCCATTTCATTAAGTATTATTTTTACTGTTGAGAATTTACAAGACTGAGGGAAGCTGATCTGGATGGTCCAGATCTCTCTTGAAAATTGCTAAAGTAGGTTGTGGTCATCTTCTTTGTCTCTCTGTGACTTTCTTTACATCAAGGAGAGTCACTGTGATGCTCAAATATTACGTCTCATCCACTGAAAAACGTTTCTTATTTTTGAGCTTACTCAACATTTTCCCCATTTTTTTTTAACATGGCCAGTGGATTTGCCACAAGTACTTAGTGTATGCCCCGAGTCTTACGTCTATGAACAATAGTCATGTGACTTCAAGAAAGATCATTTGAAAAATGAATATATTTAGTATTTGATATTTTGTCTAAACGTATTTTGTGTAACAGTGTTAATTGAATAGAAATGAGGATCATGAAAAGAGTAGGGGAACGCATTAACCAGGAGGGGTACTGGAGCTGGCTCAGAGATTTTAAGAGAAAGGTGGTTTGGCCTCATTAGACCTCTGTTTTCTCGTGTAAATACTAAGGGATTAACCTAGATCAGGGAAGGCAAGTAGATTCTCTCTTTGTGCCAAATGTAATCGGTTCAAAGAAGCTGCTGCACTGTATTAAGAAGTGTCTTGAGGCCATATATGGGCTCACTGGGCAAGAATGCAGATTACTCCTTGAGGTTGGCCATGGACACAGAATTCAGAAATGGTGCAGCTGTGCCATATATTGGCAATTCCTGGACAGGGTGAGAGTTTTCAGTGTTTCTTTTTAAGTTTCTTCACTGTGTTTGCACAGTTTTTCACTATGTGGAAAACCATTTGCCAAAAGTAAAAAATAATCTAAATCCACTATTTATCCACACTGATTTCTATTTTGTTCTTCTTCAGTTTCCAGAAATTTATAATAAATATATGGCCACTACTCCCCTTTTCTTATGTCCTTAAAAGTTCCTAGTTCCTCTTAATGTCCTATCTATGCCTCTGGAGAAGCCTTCCTATAGTAATTTCCACCACCAGAATGAATTGTCAACTCCTGACTTGTTTCCTCTGTCTTTACCAGGTTCTCAAGATTGGGTCAACTAGTTCTATGTAAGGCAGCCCTAATCCCAACATCTAATGGAGGATCTGTTGGATTTCTGCCTTCCTCCCAATAATCAAACTTATTCTCATCCAACCCAGTGTTCTGTTACTTTTCCTCAAGCCCTGAAGGCCTAGAACTTTATCCCTTCTCCAACCTCTGTGTTGACCTGGATCATAAATCTAGGCTGTTTTCTAAAATATGCTAGTAATTCCACCTGAGACTTCACATCCCTGAGCCTGGAATCCAATCCTAAACCAGTACCAATGGCTGGAGCCTGTATCATGCCCTCTTATTTCTTTTATCAACCCTTATTTCTCAGGGATAGATTCTAATCATCAATAATAATGATCATAATAGAAATCATGTTATCAGCAAGTACTATAGAAGCAATGCCTGGATTGTCTCATCCTTAAAAACGATTTATTTTACAAATGGGAAATCAGAGGCTTAGGGAAGTTAGTTACTTGCTTAAAGTCACAAAGCAGATGAATCATGGAGTTGAATAGGAATCAAATGGCTTGGATCCAGACCTGTACTCTGAGCTCCTGCTTTTTGTTCCTCTGGAATTACTAATCTACTGCTCCTGCTAGATTGGTCACAGGTAGGATGGGTACATAGGAAAGACCTCCCTTCTCAGGACTGGTGCCCAATAAGACCTCTCCATTGGGAGGCTTCCCCTCACATCCCTTTAGCTATTTTTAGGACTCTGTTATGAAATAAATGTGTTCACGGAGTTTTGCTTGGTACTGGGGACATATAACAAACAAATCAAGCACAGTCCCATCCATTTCAGCATCTGGCAGAGGAAAGAACCATTAAACACATACTTTTACAAAGAATTGCTTCCTTAGTGTTGTGGTAAGCTCGCTAAGGAAGATTGCAGTGCACAAAAAACAAAACAAAACAAAACAAAAAAACAAACCTACAACAGGATGCCCTGACCTATTCTGGCAGGTCAGAGAATTGCTGCTTGGCCTCACCAACTCAGGTGGATGGCTTAGTACTTACTGTCTGGCTCACACATGACTTCCCTTCCTGGCTCAAACACAACAAAGTTCCTTTAGCAGAATTCCAGCTCTGAGCGGCCCAGCTCCCAGCATGCGTTGCAGCTCTCAGTTCACAGCAGCCTCAACTCCACTAATAGAGGTTTTACTAAATATATTAACATATTTCAAGCTACCATTACCTTATCAGACCTCTGCTCTGCTGAAATACTGAGCAATATTGTTTTATTGATTGGGTACCTACTGACGGTAGCAATATGCACACATGCATTATTCTCATACCACTATAGCTTTAATAGTCTGGAGGTAATACTGAAAGTAATTTACTGTCATCTATATACGGCGGTTTGAATGCTGTGGTAGTTAGAGCTGCCAATTTGGAAATTCTGGCCTGCATACAAATTAGTTATCTAAAGTCTTTTCAGAACTAACTTGATAAAATCAGATAGCAGGAAAGACCAAGTCTCTGAAAAGCATCACTGATCTGATTGCCATACACAAATAGAGCAGATGGGAACAATTTTTTTTTAAGAATGAAACATAGACGTATCTGCCTTTATCCTGAGTTTTCAGTGGAGTCAATGACAGGGACTGAATGGGAGTTTGCTAACATGATGACTTAATTTGGTGCCAAAATTCTGCATCTTTCCGCTACCTGCATTGCAGGGTTCAGCACACGAACTGAAGACAAACCATAGGTTTAGATGCAGAAAATACTGAAACATTTGTTGTGTTTTTTTCACCAGTGATAACACTAAGAATCTTTATGTACTCAATCATTCATATTTTATATTATCAAGGGATCAATTGTAAAAAGAAGCAAACGGAAACCTGCTATTGTAAAAACTCACTTTATATTCATTGCTTTCCTTGGCCTAAGTGCATTTTTTTAAAAAGGACTTAAGTTCTATAAATATGTGTAGATCTTGTTGATCCATTTTAACTGCTGGATAACATTTTTTGGATTCCATTACACAAATCACATTTCTGTAAACATTGCACAGGAGAGGAACAATTAGGTTGTTTTCATTTTTTGTTTTACTAGCAACCAATGATTGAGTGAAAATTCTTAGACATAGCTCCTGAGTGAGCTCATCTAGTTTCTCTAGGATAGACACCCATAAAAAGTGGGAGAAAAACAAATTGCAAAAAGATAGTGCAGCTGGATTCCAATTATATAAATCTTTAGAACTCACAAACATACTGCTTACAGGTGAATTTATTCATATTACAGAAGTTCAGAAACATGCATGGAAATGATCCATACCAACTTCAGGGGAGAAGGCTTCTAGGGAGGAAGGGGTAAGAGATAGAAGTAACATTTTAGCAATATCTGTAACATATTTCTTTAAAAAAATGATCTGGAAGAAATTGCAATATGTTAACCTCTGTTCAATCTTGGTGAGATAATTATGTAGATATCGTATTTTTCTTATACTTTTACCTATGTTTGCAGTGCTTTGTAAGTTCTATGAAACATTGCAGGCTATTATTTAGAAAAGGGAAAATGGGGGATGTACCATAAAAGCATTAGAACTATTGGTAAAAAATCCTGTATGCATATACTCAGCTGCGTCCTGTGGGAGGAAGTACATATGAGTTGGAAAACTAGATATGAAAGATGATCAAAGCCCCACATAGGAGAAGGATTCACATGGCTATCAACCTAAATAGCACTTTGTACCTTAACTCACTTAGGGTGAGGGCTGGAACCAGGGTAAGCTCCCAGAAATCTTGGGTGTTCAGGGAGCTGACACACGTGACCTAATAAGGACCATTCAGCCTCCTTCCTGGGATGAGGTGGACTCAGTTACAGGCAGGACTCAGCCTCTGAGTGGGAAGGAAGTGACAGGGCCCTTTAGTTCTACATGAAATCAGAACCGAGTCAGGGATTAGTAATAAAGAAAACTGGAGTTGAGTCTACAAGACAGGCACATCTGTGTGGTTGAGACTGTGTGGTAAGGTGGGAAGCCAGTGTGGTTGGAGTCAGCCCATCTGACTTTGAATCATGGACAAGATATGAAAGCTTTCTGAGACTCAGTTTCTTTACCTCGAAGTCAGGAGTTAACCCCACCCTGGATGATATTTGTATCAGAGTCAAATGAAATAACATGTGAAAGTAATTGGCACCTTAAAAAAAGATCTTTTTTTTTTTAAGATTTTATTTATTCATTTGAGACACAGAGATACAGAGAGAGAGAGAGAAAGCATGAGCAGGGAGAGAGGCAGAGGGAGAGGGAGAAGCAGGCTCCTCGCCGATCCAGGAGCCCAATGTGGGGCTCAATCCCAGGACCCTGGGATCATGACCTGAGCTGAAGGCAGACGCTTAACCATTTGAGCCACCCGGGTGCCCCTTAAAAAAAGATCTTTTCCTCTCTGCCGATAAGGTGAGTGTAATTGGGGGTAAAATAGGAAGGAGATAAAGAGAAGCAGCCAGAAGACTTCCTCTGATCTCATCTGAAGTGCCCGTGCAGGAGGGATCTAAGAAAAAAATCCCGTCCTTCCTGCCCCTTTCTCAGACCAGAGAGTAGGTTTGGGGTGAAGTGCTAGATTGTACAGTGACTGAAAACAGTTGCAAATTAGTAACAAGGGTATTTATTAGATTATGTGTGTGTTCCTCAAATCGGTTGGGATGCAGCAGTCTGTTGATTCAGTTCCATGTTAGGGGTAGCTTGGCTGTTCTGACCATGATGCTCAGCAGTGAGCATCCTTGTTCACATTCTGACCGCTGGTCAGAGGAGAGGAAAGGTACTCCAGGAGGACGTGTCTGTCTCTTCTGGGAGAGCTGCACCAACCCAGACTCACAATCTCTGCTTCTGTCCCTGTGCTCTGTGAGGCAGTCTGACGCTTTAAAACATGCATCCCAATATAAGTTTCAAGCGGATGATTTTGCAGTCAAGTAAGAATCTTTTTTTTTATAAATTTTTTTATTGTTATGTTAATCCCCATACATTACATCATTAGTTTTAGATGTAGTGTTCCATGATTCATTGTTTGTGCATAACACCCAGTGCTCCATGCAGAACGTGCCCTCCTCAATACCCATCACCAGGCCAACCCATCCTCCCACCCCCCTCCCCTCTAGAACCCTCAGTTTGTTTTTCAGAGTCCATTGTCTCTCATGGTTCGTCTACCCCTCCGATTTCCCCCCCTTCATTCTTCCCCTCCTGCTACCTTCTTCTTTTTTTTTTTTCCTAGTAAGAATCTTTAATACAGGCATTCTCTGTCTGCTACCACTCCTGCTCTCTGCTGCTTTTTAATTCTCCTTTTATTCAAATTAAATACCTTACAGTCATTCAGAAACTGTGCCTTATGTTGCTGCATCTTCCCACTGTCAGAGCAGTTAATTAGCTCTTGGCAGGTCTGAGATGCTGAAGAGCTTGAAAGATGATTTGTAATTGTGCACTGAAGTACAGCAAGTCGCTTCAAACAAACATGGTTAAAAGTCTATTGTTCGGCATTTGTCAATTTCTACACGATCTAGATTTTCATTTCTTTGGCAAAAATAGAAAGTCTTATTTGTTTTACATTCCTGGAGGTAGAGCGATCATTTCTTATACCTGAACAAAGGAAGAGTGTAAAACCTAAGGAAAAACATAAAAAGGAAAATGGGATCTTATTGAAGCAAAAAGCCCTATAAAATTTGAAAAGGTCTTTGCTATGGAAGACCTATACCATAAAATTGATTCTTATTGCTACTGTTAACTTTAAAGAGGTCAAAAATGAGAGACTTACAGAGAGCTTTCTTATTCATCTTTGCCAGCAAAATAGTCCATTCTTCTTAGATTGGCATTCAGAATCCTCGGGGGTTTTGAATTTGACATATTTCTCTGGTCATTTCCCCCATGACTTACCTGCATACACATTATGTGGTAATTTTTGAACATCTCAGTCCTGCCTTAAGAGGCTGACTGAATTTTTACTTGCTTCTAGAGACTTCTTTCCCTACTAGTGACCCTCCCTCTTAGGGACAAATTTAGGAAAAATACAGGATGTCCAGTTAAACATGAATTTCAGATAAACGAGGGGTATTTTTCAAAATAACTGTATCCCATGTAATATTTGGAATGTACTTTAACTAAAAATGTATTCCTTGCATATCTGAAATTGAAGTTTGACTGGATGTGCTATATTGTATCTGGCAACCCTAATTCCTACTCTGAACTCTTGGGAGATTAATCGTCTTTATCATTCACTTATCAGTGACATTTCCAGCTAGTTCTGTTGTGTGTCTTCAGACAGGTCTTAAGCCCGTTAGAAACAGAGAGGAGTTCCACTTCCAGTTTGGATACAGAAGGATGTGCAAGATCTTCCATTCATGTGGTAAAAATCCGAAATTCCCAGGCAACATACAAACAAAAACAACCCTCGTTTTCCCTAAATATCTTGAGGAGTTGTGGGTTACAAATAAATGTTAAAGAAAACACTAGAGGAAGAAGTGGATGGAAGTGAGGCCAGTTTCTAAGCTATGCTCAGAGAGCTTGAAGGAGACCACCAGCTAAGGAAGGACTGTCTTTGCTTTGACTAGCAGAAACCAGCACATGCGGGGCAAATCTGTATTTGAATCTCATGCCGCCCCAAACACAAAGCTAATCCTCTTTGTCTAGTAATTCCCTCTTTGGGAATTGCACTGAGCAAGCAGAAGCTGGAAGCTGGGGTGGAAAATGGAAAATGACCTCAGGATCTTACAGCCAGAAAAAAAGACCAATACCTACAGAGGAATAATAATAAATATGACAGTATAAGAAATAATGGAGACAAAAAGAAAATAGAACAAAACCTTTGAAGTGTGAAAATGCAAAACTAAATACTCTCAACCTAGTGTTCTGCACACAGTAAAAATATATTTAAAAAATTCTGGCTAAATAAAAATATTGTCAGGTAAACAAAAGATGAGAGAAATGGTTGCTGACAGATTCACGCTATCAAAAATGCTAAAGAGAGTTTTTCATTCTGAAGGGAGATGGTACCAGATGGAAATTCAGATCTACAATAACAAATAAAGAACCTTGATAAGGATTTTTTTTTAAAGGGGTGAATATAAAAGATTATTTTCTATCTTAAATTTTTAAAAATCAGGTTAAAATGTCTCAATACATTATATGTACATACATTGTATGTGAATACTTGTAATATTAATTCAGGGTTGATCATGGTAAATTAAGAACGCCTATTAAAATTCCTAGAGCAGCTGCTATAAAAATAATAAAAAGAGGAATAGCTAAAAAGCCAGTAGAGAAGATATGAAAACATACTTGTTTATATCACTCCTCTTCAGGAAAAAAAAAAAAACCAAAATGGAAAGAAGGAACAAAGAATAGAAAGGACCAAAAAGAGAACAGAGATTATGTGTCCCTCTGGAGTTCTCTTTGTCATAAAGTACTTTAATTATTCAGAGTGAGTGAAAAAACCATGACACTTCCAGCTCAGAGAAACGATCCATTCCAACCCTGTTCTTTGTGAGCCCTGTGTGAGTCTGTGGTCGTTTTTGCTCATGACTTTTTCAACACTGTTATTGAGATCCAACTTATATGCCCTGTAGCTCACCCATTTAAAGAATACAATTTAATATTTTTAGTATATTTACAGAGTTTTGCAACCATTACCATGACCTAATTTAAAAATATTTCATCATGCCCAAAGTAAGCTTGTCTGCATCAGCCCTTTTCTTCTATTTTCTCTGTTTGTTTAAATTTGGAGTCGTGGGATCCTCTGAGTTCACTGAAACCAAATGCCTGCTGGTAGCCTCGAATGTCTGCATGTGTAACAACGCCCACAGGTGATTTTAGACAACACCCGAGTTTGACAACCGCATCAGTAACGCTGCTCTTTTCTCACCAAATCCATTTCATTTTGCCTCTTTGTGAAATCTGGGAAGTTCACAAAGATCTCGTTCTTCAATAGTGAGAATAGTCCTATTGAAATGAATAGTACATCCGAGGTTCCGACACAGCTCAGCTCCCAAGGCACACCTTACATTGCATTGTTTGTGATGGGCTCCCAAGGGTGGTGCAGTCTAAGGGCCTGTGAAAACTCACATTGATTTAAAATGTAAGATTTTCGCTAAAGGATATGAACAAACATTTTAACTAGTTAATATAAAGCGTAGGTGGTTAAGAACAAGGGCTGTGGAGTGTGACTTGGTCAAACGTGGCTTACTATATTTGTGAACTTGAGCAAGTTTCTCAAGCTCATGAACCACATGTCCGCTCTCCAAAACAACATGTTTTTCATGAGGTGGTGATGAGAATAAAATGAAACAAAAGAAGTCGATTACTTGGAAAAATACTGGCATGTGGTAAATACTCACTAGATGTTAATTATTATCATCATTATAGTTTATGGCTAATAGTTCACCTTAGGATTATACTGGGACCAGTTTGAAGCATTTCACTGCTCTCTTCCACGATCAAGTAAGAGGCTTAGAATTTCATAACCGTGGCACTTATTTTATAGGATTGTTGTCACTGGGGAATACATATCTGAAACAGAGAGCCAAATGGCATGGTAATAAAGTGTTCATCTTATTCAGATGGAATTTAGAAAAATGGAGTGTACAGATTTTTAAAACTATTATTGTGGAAGCATAGAACACAACCATGTTTTGTTTGCTCTTAAAGGATTGTTAGAAGCCTATGCATGTTGTAGTTAGTATCCGTTTGTATCTATGGTAATTCAAAAGCCTTTGTACCCTCCTCCACATACACCTTTTTGGGGTTATTTATTTCTTGGCTTCTATCTGTTTGTCCCTGTCTCTTGTTTCATAAATAAGATCCTGCTTTTCTCTGACATTCTAAATGGTCACAGGAATTTTAAAATGAATTGCTACATCAAGACAAGGGGAAACAGGAGGAGAGGGAGTACGCTATGACTTTAGGATGGAAAGAAATGCGGTTTGACTGCAAACGTAGAGGCAGCTTTGATTGGGGAAAACATAGAAAAACTACAAGAGCAATCAGGAAACTCTTACAAATGTCCCAGGCAGAGGGGAAAGTCAGTGCAGGAAATGTTCATGCCAGGAGGAAACAGCTGGTCAAAACTGTACAGAGTATCAATCATGTGGGGAAATATACATGGAACTGAGCAGCATGGGGTACAGGCTCCTTGCCAGGACTGGAATGAAGGCAAGGATGGGCTTAGACACACACACACACACACACACACACACACACACGGAGGCATCTTTTGGAGTCCTTTGCCAAGGACAGCAACAACAGCACATTCTGTTTCCAGGGGCAGTGAGAAATGTTCCCCTGGTGCTGCGATGAATGGAGGGCTGTGGGCTATCTCTGTGCAGGCCACTGCAGAAGCACCTGGGGAAAGAGTTGTGCCGGCTGTGATTTTCATTGATTTCATGGCTCGCAAAGGGCACTGCTGCTCTCTCATCCTGGCCACGGAGCCCAGGAAACAATGCCCCCAGTAGGATGGTTTCTTATGGCTTTCTCTTTTATACTTGCATATATGAGCTTCCTTGGGTGAGACAAACAGTTTTTCTAGGAGACAAGGGTACATGCTTTATTGGGAGAAGGGGGCTTTTTTTTTTTTTTTAAGATTTTATTTATTTATTCATGAGAGACAGAGAGAGAGAGAGGCAGAGGGAGAAGCAGGCTCCCAAGGAGCAGGGAGCCCGATGCGGGACTCGATCCCAGGACCCTGAGATCATGACCTGAGCCGAAGGCAGACGCTTAACCATCTGAGCCACCCAGGCGCCCCAGGAGAAGGGGCTTTTAGGAGATGTATATCTTAGGACACAGAAAGTCCCACAGAGAAAGAAAATGGAAAAGAGGGATTCAGCAGTAAAACAAAAACAATTGTTGTGACCCTCATTGAAATATATGCAATAAGACAAGAACTCATGCGAGTGCAGACCAGAAGTAGAGAAAAAGAGGAATGATGTTCTGAGAACTAGGACATTCTGAGAACAGGCCCACCCATAAAATATAGGAGATTGAAGAAATACTAGAAAAAAATATATTAAGTAGTTTTCAGAACCTACTTTGTACCTAGGAAACTAACTTCTATGAGCTCAAAGTATAGAAACGATTATTTCTAAATATAGAAATGATTATTTTTATAATAGAGGCATCTAAAATGGAAAGCTCTTAAAAAATCCCTCAATATCATACTTTTTATTGGACTGACATAACGTGAAAATTGATAAGCAGAAAATATAAGTGGAGGAATGTTCTGTTTTATTGTACTTTGTGGGTAATAAAATAAGGAAAAGGATTGGAAATAACCAGGTTTTTGTGATCATTCTATCTTATACCTAAGATGTTTCTGAGACCTGAAACAAAAATTGTTCTATAGGAAAAAGATTAGCAAAAAAAAAAGATAGTTTATAAAATGAATCCATATACTGTGTGCTTTGGGGAAAGCAAAAAATGCCCACATTAAAAGTCAAGCACAAGAAGGACAGTAGGTGAAAATGTGGTAAACATTAGAACGGTAAGTTACTTCCATGGGAAGAAAATGCCACTTCAAATAAAATACAGAAAAATCCTGAGATATTTGGAAAGAGAGTTCTAGGTTTCGTTCCAAAAAAAATTCAATTTAAAGGTACAAACATGTCAAAACCTGATAACATTTTGCAGAGTATCACATACAGGCAAATATAACCACTGAAGAAAACAATGCAAATGGAAGACATCAAAATTATAGAAATGTTGGTTTTTTTTTTTTAAAGATTTTATTTATTCATTTGACAGCGAGAGAGACACAGTGAGAGAGGGAACACAAGCAGGGGGAGTGGGAGAGGGAGAAGCAGGCTTCCCGCGGAGCAGGGAGCCCGATGCGGGGCTCGATCCCAGGACCCTGGGATCATGACCTGAGCCGAAGGCAGACGCTTAACGACTGAGACACTCAGGCGCCCAGAAATGTTGGGGTTTTATGTGTACTTTTATATTATCTTTAGTTCTGTATAATACCAAGTTAAAAAGGATAAAATCTATGCAGAGTGTTTTATATTGGCCCTGAGGGAGGGAGATATTTTCTCATGATAAAATAATAATTTAGAAATGAAGTAGGCTATAACTAGAAAAATGTTTAAATTGCACAAGATTCACAGTCAGGATGGACCCTCTCTTAATCAAATAATGTCTTCTCTAAGGAAAAGTCGAATTTGAAATTGAGAAGTAATGTACTCACAGATGTATCCACCAACCCTAAATTAACTGTCATTACTATAGTAAATTATGAAATCAAGAGGGGTCACCTGATTATCTAAAGAATCATAAACTCTAACAACTCTCATATATGCAAAGATAAAGGAAAGTGCATTCAATTAATTAAAAAGACAAGTCAAAAATACAAAATTTTTACCTAAAACTTCAAAAAACAATTTTTTTTTAAAAAAAGAGAGAATGTTATCTTCATTCTTGGGTTCCTCGCCTGTCTAAGAGTGCCTATTTTTAACACTAGTTTCATCCTCACCACTATGGTTAGATAGTCATTATATGCTTATCAATTTTTCATTTTATGGCTGTTCCACAATGTTTTTACTCTTTTTTTTTTTTTAAAGATTTTATTTATTTAACAGAGAGAGACATAGCGATAACAGGAACACAAGCAGGGGGAGTGGGAGAGGGAGAAGCAGGCTTCCTGCAGAGCGGGAAGCCCGATGTGGGACTCGATCCCAGGACCCTGGGATCATGACCTGAGCTGAAGGCAGACGCTTAACGACTGAGCCACCCAGGCGCCCTGTTTTTACTCTTAAAAGAAAAAAAAAATCATACTTAGTCCTATTACTCTAACACTTGCTTGTTAGAGTAACACTTATTTTTACTTTTTCCTGTCTATTCTTTGTTCATAAGCCTACACATTCTGACACAGTAATTATAGCATAGCTTTTTAAAGAATGTATCCTACCTACAGCCTGGGCCCCTGAATTTCCAGACTAACCATTGTTGTGTTGCAGTCTTTATTATACTCTTGCCCTGAAGCACCCCCTCTGCCTAGCAAAACTGGATTTCCATGGGCTGCCACTTTCACACTCCAAATATTCTACTTTTCATTTCCTTTTCAAAGTTAAAGGAATCTCTTTGACTTTCTGATTAAAGTCTTGCATATGCACATCACTCTGGACTATATATTGCCTCCTAAATGTTCATCAAGGGGATGTTACTGCATTTTG
The DNA here is from genome assembly GCF_011800145.1 of Mirounga leonina. Classification (NCBI taxonomy): domain Eukaryota; kingdom Metazoa; phylum Chordata; class Mammalia; order Carnivora; family Phocidae; genus Mirounga; species Mirounga leonina. The sequence goes on from NW_023270415.1 coordinate 14,443,819, forward strand.
AGGTGGAGTAGTTCTTCCTTGAGGGGAACATGAACACCCTTGGTTTTCACCCACTACGTATGAGTAGGACTCCACCTTCCCTTGTGACAAATAAAAATGCTTCCACACGTGGGGCACCTGGATGGTGCAGTCAGTTGAGCATTCAACTCTTGGTTTTGGCTCAGGTCATGGTCTCAGGGTGGTGAGATCAGGCCCCACATGGGGGCTCTGTGCTCAACGCAGACTCTGCTTGAGTTTCTCTCTCCTTCTCCCTCTGCCTCTCCCCACCATGCTCTCTCTCTCTCTCTCAAATAAATAAATAAACCTTAAAAAATAAAAAAAATGGTCCCACACATTCCAAAATTCTCTTTAGAAGGTGGTACCACTCCCACTGAGAATCACTAACACATGTATTTCACTGTGTGTGCTAAAGATTCAGAGCTGAATTGCCACAAATGTAACATGATCCTAGAAATATGGCAAAGAGTTAAACATTCCAAAGTGTTTCCTTGGACAGGCTTCCTGAAACTCCTGAAATTCTCACCACTGGTCATTGCCTTAGTTAGGTATACAATGATAAAAACAAAACCAAAAAACATATATAGCTTTTACCATATGTCAGACTCTATTATAAGCATTATATATGTATAGTAATTTAATCCTCTACAATGAACTCTGTAAGGTCCCATTATTATTATTATTATTCCCATTTCACTGATGAGAAAACTGAGAAACAGAGAGGTTAAGCAAATGTAACTAGCAATGTAACCACGTGCTCAGCTGGCTAGTGGTAGGGCCAGTATTTGAACCAATGCTATCCAGGTCCAGAGTCTGTGCATGCTTTTAATTACCACCTTTTGATGCCTTTATAAAAAGTCAAGACAGGCTCCAGTTGCTACTGCTAACATAGATTGTACATTACCTTGGAAGAAAATAAAGTCATACAGTATGCTAATATTCAGCTATACTATATAAATGCCCATCAAATATAAGATTAATATAAGACACATATATGGTACCAGTTAAAATACGGTCATTCAGACCCAGCTTCCTATTGTGAATCTACCACCAAGTTGTATAACCATGCACTTACCATAGTATCATGAGTAAACATTCAATACATATCAATATTAGTCTTATCATCACTATTATTAATGATCTTTATTATGAATAATAAATAATATAAAGTAATAATATAGTATATAGTATAATATAAAATAATAATATAGCATAATATAAAGTAGTAATAAGTAAAGTAGCCCTTTTCCACAGTGCTTCTCAACCTGGTAGTTCTTTAAAATTAACTGGAAAGGTTTTAAAAAATGCTTATTTCCCAGACCATATATCATACCAAATAAGCCAGAATATTAAGGGTGGAGGGGTGAAGATGGGGCCTGCTTATTAGTATTTTTGTAAAGCTCCCCAAATAATTCTGAAGTGCAGCCAGGATTAAGAATAACATTGGTCAATTAATATTCATATGACCTGCAAGACAGCATGTTGGATGTAGCAGTGTTCTGGGCACCATGATAGGCACTGAGGAGGTTCTCACGGAGCTCAGCACCCTGATATGTCGAGCACACAGTGTGGAGATTTATTACACAGACCCCGGGATCAGGCAAATCTGGCCTCATACAGGGTCTCCACCACTTCATCTGTTAATCTGCTGGGTCTGTTTCCTTACTGTATGTCCAGTGTGATCGGCAGGGGCTAGCCTCTGAGGTCATGTTACTTAAGCTGATTGTTCACTGAATATAAGGAGTCTCATAATTCCAGGATATAAGTGTTTTAGCGGGAAGTGACTTAAATCTTGATGGATTAATTCTGTTATTATTATCACTATTTTTAGAACTACAGTTTATTAAGCATCTGTTCCATCCCAGGTTCTACATACATTGTCTCATTTAATCCTCAGAACAACCCTGTGAGATAGATGCTATTCTCCAAATTCTGCCGCTGAAGCAAGTGATACAGAGAGAAATCATGTTACCCAGACTCACATAGCTTCTAAGTGGTAGAATTTGAACCCACATCCTAGCTCCACATCCCCCACTCTCTTCACAATGTTTGTATTGTCTTGGATAAGACTGCCTGAGTCACCATTGGACTGCCGGCAACATTTTGTCAGGTCTGGACTCACCCCAAATTGTCCTTAATCTTGAGAATAAGAGATCAATTTTGGTTCCTGAGGAGAGGGGTGTGCCCATAGAGACTAAGATGGTTCTGGAAATAGTGGATGCTGTCAACAAGAATCATATTCAAAGGTGAGGGAGGAGACAAAATATGTGTATTATTTCTCTGATCCAGACGGTTATTGCTCTTAGAAGAAGAGATAAGAGATAAAAAGGCCCAGAATTCACTTTCAGAAGTAAATCAATCTTAGAAATGTTACTTTAACAAACTTCATTCGGTGCAAGTTCAGTCAGCATATTTGTGTCTCCCTTACTGGCAGTGGTATTCTAAACGACAAGGAAGCAAGGGAGAAAGGTAAAGGAATGGGAATGAAGAGAAACAATGAGAACAATCCTGGCTACTTCCCAGAATATTCTAGAATTTAATTTTATTTATTTTGAACCAAAGATTTTTTTTAAAGCAACATTTGACTTTTATATAACCTCTCTCTTCACAGGAACTTAAATGGAAATACAATCACTGATAGTTTGCCATGTTATAGTGTTTTCAGGATACAGTCAGAGAGGAAGTAATTAAATTATCATTCCTGTTTAGATATAAACAATAGAGGACAGAGAATTGGGATTTACCAAAGTTCCCCAAAGAGAGAAAAAGTCAGCTCAAGACACTTTCAAAATGTTCCTAGAAGAGGAATGCCTCAGGGCTTGTTGAGAAAAACCCTGGGTTTCTATTTAAATAAAGGACAGTTCTGAACTGTACTCAGAAAACAAAACAAAACAAAACAAAAAAACATTTCTTGAATAACTTTTGAAGAAGCTTTCTTTGAAGGTAGACCCCAAAGTCATGGACTTATGGAGCCCACTAAGGAGTGGTGAGCAGTAGGCTCTGAGACGGTGAGGGGAGAAATCAGAGCAGGGGTGTTTTTTCTCAGTGTCTATAGAGTGCAGAATTTCTGGAGACAAAATTGAGAAGTGATCAGAGTAGAATCACTCCCCAGGGATCTGCCAAGAGGCAGGAGAAAGGACACTGACAGAGAAGTCACTCATCCCAAGAAAACTTGAACAGCCCCCCCTTCCTGGACTGACAGTGACTGTAAATTGTGAATGGCTGGCCAGAGACATTTAAAAACCCAGTATCTCTCATGCTTCTCATATTTACAATCATGGAATCTTTGTCATTTCATACTTTTGATTGATTTTGTGACAGGTAATGCTAAATTGCCCCTTGATTTAGATATTCACAATGATGTTAATAATTGTTCAAATTATCCTTTACTGCCATTCTTCCTCTCATACTTGCAGCTCCAGCAACACTTAATTGCCTTAATTCCTTACATACAGCACACCGTTCTGACATTCATGCCCTCTCCTTTTTATTCCTCCCACTGTTTAGCCAACTCTTACTCATCCATTAAGACACGTCCCAGGTGACACTTTCTCTAAGAAGACTCTAGGTTGGGTGATGTATCCATCCCATATAGACATAAAATTCCTGTGAGTGACTCTGTCATTGGACTTAACCCATTATATATATATATATATTTTTTAAAGATTTTATTTATTTATTTGAGAGAGAGAATGAGATAGAGAGAATGAGATAGAGTGACTCTGTCATTGGACTTAACCCATTATATATATATATATATATTTTTTTTTTAAAGATTTTATTTATTTATTTGAGAGAGAGAATGAGATAGAGAGGGGGAGGGTCAGAGAGAGAGGCAGACTCCCTGCTGAGCAGGGAGCCCGACGTGGGACTCGATCCCGGGACTCCAGGATCATGACCTGAGCCGAAGGCAGTTGCTTAACCAACTGAGCCACCCAGGCGCCCTAACCCATTATATATTAACTATTTATTTGTTTTAGCTCAACTAGAACCGTGAGCTGCTTGAGAGCCATGACTAAGTCTTGGTCATCTTTAAATCCCCATCAACTGGCACAGAGCAGTTCCATGGTAGCATTTGGTAAATGTCAGTTTATTAATAACTGATGAAATAAAAACAAGTGAAAATTTATAGGTCATCTAGAAATCTGCAGAAATATCTAAAGCTGAAAACTTACTCTATTGTTTCCTTATACTTTGTCAGAATACAAACAATAGGTCCACTAACCAAAGAAATCATCCTGTGCTTTGAGATACAATTAAATATTGAATGCGATAAAATCCTATATTATGCAGAGCATTCCTCACTTGAGAATAGGTTAGATTCCACTCAGTTGAATATCTCATTTATCCAAACCTCAGAATGTATTACTAAATGAGTCTATGCTGTGAAAGATGGTAGGGTGCCCACACCCGCTCACTAGCCCATAAAATCCTAGGTGATCCACAATGTAGCTGACTTTTCTCCCCTGAGAATACTTACGTTGTTTCTTTTCACTCAAGGGTGTTATGGACCCCGGAGGCCTTCAGGATTCTCCTATCTCCCTGTTGTCACTTTCAGAATGGTAATCTCCATTCCTACACAAAACTCTTCTTCCTCCCTTGCAGTTTTCTGTCCTCTTCTTTTGCACTCCCTTTCCCACTTTTTTGTCTTAGTGTCTTAGACAACCTAGGCTTCTATACCAAAATACCAGAGACTGAGCGGCTTAAATCACAGGTATGTATTTCTCACAGTTCTGGAGGCTGGGAAGTCCAAGTTCAAGGTTCTGGCAGGTTCTGTGTCTGGTGAGGACCCTCTTCCGATTTGCACACTGCTGTCTTCTCATTATGGTTTTTCCTTGCTATGTGCATGTGGAGAGACTTCAAGTCTCTTCCTCTTTTTATAGAGGTGTTAGTACCATCAGGAGAGCCCCATTCTCATGATCTGGTCTAACCTTAATTACCTCCCAAAGGCCCCACCTCTAAATACCACCACACTGGGGATTTAGGGTTTCAACAAATGAATTTGGAGGGGACACAAAAATTCAGTCCATAGCACCTAGATTCTGACTTCCCAACACTTACAAGTGTCCCCTCTTCTCCATCCCTATATCTACTACCTAAGTCAGGAGCATGCATTCTCATGGTAGTGTACTAATTGGTCCCTCTGTTCCGATTCAACCCCTCCCCAAATCTATTCTTCACCTTGCAGACACATGTTGCTGTTACTAGCAAACAAACCTGTTAATAGACACATAAGTGAAGGGATGATACAGAAACTTATTGACATATCCCGGGCAGATAGTCAAATCTGCAAGTACTGCCCTCCTATGTAAGACCATTTGCTGGCTTCCCGTGCACTGGGGTAAAGTCTACCTTTCTTTCTGGCACTCTCTGATGGACTGCTGTTTTCCTTGCTGGACTGATCTCTTATCACATCTCATCTCCCACAACATGCTCTTGTCAGACTCTCAGCTTTTCCATGTCTCCATGAGTCTCCCTCTTCCCAGGATACCTCATGCCCAGCCTTCTTCCTACTCTAGTTCCCACTACCCCCCCCCCCCCCCACTCATCCACTTAAAGAACGTCTACTCATTTTTCACAATTATTCAGCTTGAAGTTCTTCTCAATGAAAGTCTTCCTGACCCATTCCTCATTCCCCACTAGTTGAACTAATCCTGCGTTTTGCTGTGTGGGGTCTTTGCTCTATGCAGATCTCCGTCATAGCTAGCTCTTTGTTATGACTTTTGTGGGGAGGTGGCATAGCCTTTACTCTGAGCTGGATCAAATTTCAAATCTCAAATTTCTACTCACAGCCTTGGCAATGCAGGACAATTTGCTTAACCAAAAACTAAGTGCTTTTTATGGCAGAGAGAGAGAGAGAGAAACAGGGGTGGGGTGGGGAGAATGGAAAAATGACTTCTAGTTTATCCTTCAGGATAAATAAGAATCTCTTTCCTTCCTTCTCACTTTGTAAATTTCCTGTCCTCTCAGATGTAGATAAGGGACCCAGAGTGGGGAAACTTTAGTTTTCAGTCTCACTTCCTCATGCCGCTCATGTACAATGAGTACAGCACAGAGGAGCCCAGTATGAGACCTGCAGGTCATCGCCAGGCAGGCACAGCCCTTGCTTGGGCTGCATCAGCAATGATGCTGGCAGGGACTCCATTCAGGGGTGGACAGGTATTCACTGGGCTGTGGCTTTAGTGCCAGCAGCCCTTCATCCAGCCATAACAAACAAATCCTGTGCTCAACCCTATCATTGAACTCATAACCTTATATATTAATTATCTACTTATTTTTGTTGACACAACAGGAACTGAATAGTCCTGGCCGGGCAATGCCCCTGAGCCAGAAGGAGACATGACCATGATTGTCCCAGGGTCGAGTCCTTTTTCATAGCTTATGCACAGCTGGGGCAACTCATACTTGGCTTGTTCTGTCCTCAAGGCATTGGAATGGGGACAAAAATCCTAGAGAGAGCATCAGTAATAGTGGTCGCGAGAATCCATGGGTCAACTCAGATGTATTTTCTTCATAGCCATTCCTAAGGGGTTTGGAAAGCTACATGGGGTCTGTATGTATAATTTCAGGTCAGATGTGTTAGATGACTTTTATTTGTTTCCACTACATTGAGAGGAAAATAACATTTTTATAGCACAAATAGGCTATATCCTGTTTAAACAAATCATTCATTCATGTAATCATTCAGTAGATGTTCATTGTCTAAGTTGTATGTATTGGGATCAGTTTTTTGAGGACCTTTTTATTCCATGCCTAAGGATTCTGGGCTTTATTCTCTAAGTGTGTAGGGCCAAGAGGATAGTGGACTGATGGGAACATAACCCTGTGTCATGCAGAGCAGCAGTTTTGAGGATAAGGTTCAGCAATGAGAGTGGAGAGCTGGGGAGATCCATTAAGAAGCGACAGCATTTATTCAGGGAGAAAAGAATAAAATTTAAATAGGGCTATGACCCTGGTAAAAGAGAAGAGAAAATGGGTTTGAGAATGATTCTGGAGGTCCACTCGTGAGATTTAATGACTGATCAGATCGGAAGCCTGAAGGGAAGTGTTTCAGCCCGAGGGAGCAAGGGATTGATAATGCATTAGCTGATTTAGGAACTATGGGTATGGGGCAGGGCTGAGTGATGACAATAAGTCCATGTTAATTAGAAAATAGTTGCAAATGAGAGTGTCAGCTTAAGAGTAAGATCAGGCCTGGAGATGAAAGAAAACTTGGGAAATAAAGCTATGAGAGAGGATTAAATCACACAAGACATGCAAAGCAAAAGTGAAACTGCCAAAGACAGAGTCCTGGAGGGGGCGGAAGAAGGGGGGACCAACATTGGAGAGGCAAATTAAATGAACCAGCAAGGAGACTGAGAAAGAATAAAAGGAGAATCAGATGAAATGGATGGAATGATGATGTGAGATAAGAGAGTTTCAAGAGGGAGAGCTAGACATTGAAGTCAAGAAAAAGAGGGTTCCAATAAGTTGGTATTTATTTATCTCAAAGATGGAAAGTCATATAAGGAGTTAGTTCACTGTCTGCTTTGCTTAAGGTCATAGGATTTCTTTCTTTTTCTTCTTCTCCTCCTCCTCTTCCCCCTCCCCCTCCCCGCTTCCTTCTTCTTCTCCTCCTTATTCTTCTTTTAAATATTATTTTTTAAATTTTATTTTATTATGTTATGTTAATCACACCATACATTACATCATTAGTTTTTGATGTAGTGTTCCATGACTCATTGTTTGTGTAGAACACCCAGTGCTCCATTCAGTACATGCCCTCTTTAATACCCATCACCGGGCTAACCCATCCCCTCACCCCCGCCCCTCTAAAATCCTGTTTGTTTCTCAGAGTCCATAGTCTCTCATGGTTCATCTCTCCCTCTGATTTCCCCCCCTTCATTTTTCCCTTCCTACTATCTTCTTTTTTTTTTTTTAACATATAATGTATTATTTGTTTCAGAGGTACAGGTCTGTGATTCAACAGTCTTACACAATTCACAGCACTCACCATAGCACATACCCTCCCCAATGTCTATCACCCAGCCACCCCATCCCTCCCACCCCCCACCACTCCAGCAACCCTCAGTTTGTTTCCTGAGATTAAGAATTCCTCATATCAGTGAGATCATATGATACATGATTGACTTATTTCGCTTAGCATAATACCCTCTAGTTCCATTCATGTCATTGCAAATGGCAAGATTTCGGGTTTTTTGATGGCTGCATAATATTCCATTGTGTATATATACCACATCTTCTTTATCCATTCATCTGTTGATGGACATCTTGGCTCTTTCCATAGTTTGGCTATTGTGGACATTGCTGCTATAAACATTGGGGTGCATGTGCCCCTTCGGATCACTACATTTGTATCTTTGGGGTAAATACTCAGTAGTGCAATTGCTGGGTCATAGGGTAGCTCTATTTTCAACTTTTTAAGGAACCACCATACTGTTTTCCAGAGTGGCTGCACCAGCTTGCATTCCCACCATATTCTTTGTGTAAATTCTTTCATCTGAACATTTGGTGCTCCAGGAACTAACTTTTTAGATGTTTGGAACGTTTCCTCATGGTAATTTGAAATATTGCTCAAATTAAGCTTGAAAGCAAGTTTCATCTTTGGGACAGCTAACCACAAGCTCAGTAGGATGTCTTGCTCACTTGCATTTGATTTTTGATGTGGTATCTTTGACCTAAGGCAATATGAGAAAGTAATATCCTTTATTACAGTTTCACAAACACACATAGAAAAAACTTCTGACACACACCATGGAGCAAAAAAGTGAGAAAGACGTTATTAATCTTCCCAGGACAGTTCTCCTGTTACTCTTTTTTTTTTTTTTTAAGATTTTATTTATTTATTTGACAGCGAGAGACACAGTGAGAGAGGGAACACAAGCAGGGGGAGTGGAAGAGGGAGAAGCAGGCCTCCCACCGATCAGGGAGCCCGATGTGGGGCTCAATTCCAGGACCCCGGGATCATGACTTGAGCCGAAGGAAGACACTAAACTGACTGAGCCACCCAGGTGCCCCTCTCCTGTTATTCTTATTACTGCTTATGATTTTCTTAAGGCTGCGTAAATGGTGAATGGCAACAACTTCATCCCACATCCTTTTTCTGAGGAAAGGCTGCAAAGGGGAAGAATGAAAGGAATGGGGAGGAGGGTCATATAAAATAGGGGAGATAACAGTTTGGGGAGCTCCCTTGCTACTGTTTGGATATCTGATGGTGCAACGGAATGGGGGCAAGCAGGCTAATGGAATAGTCATCTCATGCAGACCCAGCCTGAATCCATAAGCACGAACACCCTTCCCACCTTTACTGTCTCTTTCTTTCCATTAGACTCTCAACCAGAATTCCTGAGTTCCAGGCCATGGCAGATCGGAGAGTTCACATAAACAAGATAACGACCTAAACATTGAAAATATCATAAAATGAATTAATTAGCCTCCCTGCACTCGCCACACAGCTCAGGCAGTCATTGGCCATGGTGCGTTGATGAGCTTGCAAAGGCAGAGCATGTGCTCTGGTTTGGTTTCCAAAATGGCACAGGTAGTGCTAATCAACTGAAAGAATCTGTACTTCCTTTGTCATCATAAAAAACTCAGAATTATCGGGTTTGCTCAAGGGGAAAAGGGTAGCAATGCATTTGCTCATGGATGACAAGAGTTTGGAAAAACCTTGAGGAAATACTATGCACGGAGGCAAAGAGATAAGTGGGCTTCAGACATGGACAAATTGAGGGGCCTGCTGTGTAAAATGAAAATTCATTCCTCTTTTTTTAAATAGGAATCTCAAAGAAATGGTATTTTTTGGAGGTGAAGACACATACCATGTTTTAATTCAAATAGTAATGTTATGTTATAGAGAGACAATTCAGTTTCCATGTTGGCTCAGTTGGTGACTTTACTGCCTAATTGTTTCAGTGATACTCTCATTTGAAATTTTATTTTTTCAAGAGTTTTGAATATCTGCATTGTCAAATCTGATCACAAATACATGTGACAATTCCACAAATAATGACTTGGTGGAAGAGGATTATTCTTAAGCTATCAATAGTAGTGTAATGCAATTCCATTATGACCACGCATCCTGTAAACCTATCGCATTCTCTTGAAATGTGCCCATTGTTATTCTTTATAACAGCTGCATTTAGGCCAGTTCCATTGCCTGCTACAAATTACATGTGGGAATAGAGTTTGGGGGAATATACCAGAAAAATAACAAATATCTGTCCATCCTCAGGGAGTCCTGATGTGATCAATAAATGTGAGAACTTCACTTTGTAACTTGTTAGATTTCTAGGAAAGCAACTGGACCACTGGGGAGATTTATTGGTCCATTTCATTGTTGGCATTGTTTTATTTTAAAATCTAATTTATATTTTTATAAGCTAAGAATTGCATCTTTAAACTGAAGTTTATAAAGGTAGATGACTATGGCTGAATGGAATCCAGTGCTGCAATAAATTTAGCAATAACCCAACCAAGTTTTAGCCCAGCCTCCTCAGAGCCCAAGGACACTACCTCGTTACCTGCTTTTGCTTGCTTACCCAGAGAACATCTAGTGTTCTGGGAGCATTTCAGACTCTACCTTATCTTGGTGCCACTATACATACTGTTCTATGTGTTTTAAAGCCTTTCCTTTTTTCCTCTTCCTAATTCTGACCTATCTTTCAGGGATGAGCTAAGTGTCAACTTCCCTGGGATTTTATAGCGCCCGTATGCCTCTTTATCATAACACTTCTCGCTTTATATAATTGTTCCATTGCCCCATCCCAATAGACAAGTTCTTTGAAAGCAGAAATTTTTTCTTTTTGTCTATACTATTACCCACCTGAATGGGTAGCACATCATCTTGGTAAATACTTATTATGATTGAGTGAATGAGTGAGGTAGTGCTGGGAGTCCTGTTCTCCTTTTATTTCATGCAAGGCTTATGGTAAACATGAATGTGTAGGCTCCTTATTATCCTGGGATAATGGGATCAGTAGAGGCAGCTGAAGGTACCTGGCGGGGCTGTTGCTAATAGAAGATAAAGAAAAATCAACTACTATGAGCAGTACAAAGTCTTTATAACACTTGAGATGTTGAGGAATATCTATGTGTAGGGCTGCACTAATCTGAGAGGTAGTTAGCTAGTGGGGCTGGGAACTGAGGGCCTGGGGTTAGTTAGACTTTGATTCAAACTGTGGCTCTGCCACTTAGCAGCTGTGTATCCTTGACATCCCCCGTAACTGCAGCTGCCGCCTAAGTTTGCTGAGTAGATTAAATGACATTTCATGCTGAAGTCTCCTGGCAAAATGGCAGATATGCTACGAGTTCAGTAAATGCTAGTCATTATTATTACTATTAAATAGATGACTTAATCATCAATTTATTTATTTGAAATTTTATAAGTTATGGGGCGCCTGGATGGCTCAGTTGGTTGAGCGTCTGCCTTTGGCTCAGGTCATGATCTGAGGGTCCTGGGATCAAGCCCCACATCGGGCTCCCTGCTCAGCGGGGAGCCTGCTTCTTCCTCTGCCCCTCCCGCCCTCAAGCTCACTTGCTCTCTCTCTTTCTCCCTCTCTCAAAGAAATAAATAAAATCTTTGAAGTGTTAAAAGTTAAACACACATTTGTTTAGGTCTTGAATTATACATTAATAGCATTAAATTAAAAACTATATACTGAAATATTTAAAATTATGTAAACCTTTAAATTCTAGAAACATATTAACCTTATCCATGATCTATAACATGTTCTATAGGGAGGTGTCTGAGAGTCTATGAAAACTTGAAGGTTTCTGAAGATCTTTGTAGGCTCCCCTATGCCTTGCTCTTAATATCTGAATAATGGAGCACTTTTAGAAACCAAACTCTACTGTAGGTAGGTTCTAAGAAAGAACAAGTTTGAAAAATGAAGACAAAACATTTAGTATATTCAAAATAGCTGTCAGTTTGCATTTTGTTTTAATTATATTCTTTGCTCATAAGAAATATCAATAAGGCAATCAATAAACCAAGTACATGACACACTGAATTTAAAATAACTTGTGTTATCTGAGACAGAATTTCCTACCTTGCAAAATGAAATTCTAATATCATCCCTTCCTTAATGTTGCCTGGTGCCTTCCATGAATAGTTAGAGCATGACCTTTATCAGGGTATACTGCCAAAAGTAGCCCATGGTACTAGAGATTTGGCTTCAGGTCCAACTCCATTGTTTTTTGATCTGTGATCCTAGATAAATTTGTCATCTGAACCTCGGTTTTCTGTTTTATAAATTGGGCACAATAAGCCCTAATCCAATTTTCTCAGGGTTGTCTTGAGAATTAGATGTTAAATAATTTGGAAACATGTAAAGTGATATAATCAAAGTAGTAATAGTAGCTTTGGTCGTCTTTTTGACATGTCAGTTTGGCTAGGTACAGTCCCGAGTTATTCAAACACTACTCTTGGTGTTACTGTGATGGGGTTTTATGGATGTGTTTAAAGTCCATAATCTGTTGACTTTAAGTAAAGAGGTTATTCTAGATAATCTGGGTGGCCTGATTCGATCAGTTGAAAGGCCTTAAAAGCAGAGCAAGGCTTCCCTGAGAGAAGAAATTCCACTTGTGCCCTTGTCTGTGGGTTCTAACCTGTCCTTTGGGATGGCCTATGATGGATTGCAGATTTGCTTATCTAGGCCTCACAACTGTAGAAGCCAAGTTTATGAACGTGGGAATGTATTAAGTCACTTAAAACAGAAATCCATGAATGTTTACCTGTGCTTCATAAAGTAAAGTTAGGGGCGCCTGGGTGGCTCAGTCGGTTAAGTGGTTGCCTGAGGGTCAGGTCATGATCCCAGGATCCTGGGATGGAGCCCTGCATCAGGCTCCCTGCTCAGCGGGGAGTCTGCTTCTCCCTCTCGCTCTCCCTCTGCCCCTCCCCCAACGTGTGCACGTGCTCTCTCTCTCAAACAGATAAATAAAATCTTTAAATAAATAAAGTGTAAAGCTGACCCATGGGTGCAAACGAAAGGCCCAGACCATTAATCAAATCATAATGCTGATATCATGTGGGAGAAGCAGCATAGTATCAAGTCATAGTGGAAAGAGCAAGGACTTCGGAATCAAACAGACCTGCACTGGAATCATGTCTTGGTGAATCATATCTAGTTGCCTGACCTTGGAGAAGTTATTTTTAACCTCTCTAAAGCTCATTTATATTCCTTTTTAATGTAAATGTGGAATAATAATACCTTTCTCTCAACGGATGTTGTAAGAGTCAAAAGATAATACATGTGTAGGCCCAGCATAAAATAAACAATAAATAGTAGCTAATAGTATTCCTTTGGAACTGTGGATTCTCAACACACTATACTCTTCCACATTCTCTGAACTTCTTACTAAGAACCAGCAAGCATCTTTAGTGGGTAATTGTTTATTATTTAAGAGCACTTACATATCCCCTACTTACTGGTCCACAAGGAAGAAGAAATAGTAAATGTCCAAAGAAAGTGATCAGATCATGCTTCTCCAATTGTGTAGAAAGATTTATTAGTAATCTCACCATACTTTCTCCAAGAGAGGGACCCCTTACCATGTCCATTGACAATGTATGGTTTCCTCTACATCATACCAGACAATTGAAATTGCAGGCACACCACAGATTGATCCCACAGGTCAATGGTCAGCTGGTTTTCTAGCTTCTGTCCATGTGGTCTGCTCTGTTATTATGCCTAGATCACTTTAGTATTCCTACCTATTTATACATTAAGTGTTTCAGAAGTAACTGAGTATAGAGGCTTCCTTTGCTCTCTCAAACTAACTACTACATCTGAATTATCTTTTGAAAGACTTACTCTAGACTTTTCTCCTTTTCCTTGATAGAGGCAAACACAAATAATGGCCTCTAGGAATTTAATGACACAGACAGATACTAGCAGTTTACTGCAGCCTCTATAAAATTTTAAAAGCATTGCAAATCATATAAATAGAGGAGAAAGAGCAGGTGTCATGTGTGGGAGGGCAAGGATGATGGAGATAATTTCATCGTGGACATCGAGTCCTATTTGAGTGACTGTAGGAAATAACAAGGCTAATGAGAATTATCTGAGCATTATCACCATATTCTTGATTAGTTGGGAAAAGCATCTAGAGTGGGAAGAGAGGGGGACTGAGAATAGAACACTGGAGAATACCAAATGTTAAGCTGCAGGAAGAGAAAGAGAAGCCCATGGAGGAGGCCAAAAGAAGAGATAAAAGAACATGACTGTTTTAAAAAGGGTATAGTCAATAATGTCAGTTACTTCTGAGGGAAGAAGCCAAGAAAATTGGGACTAAAAACACTCATTAGATTTTTTTTCATTTAGGAGGTCACTAATGACCCTAATGAGAACAGTTTAATTGGAGCTGTGAATATAGCCAATGAATTGCAGTAATTTGAATCAAGAAGGGTAAGTGAAGGGAGACATAGAGAATTGTAGAAAACTTTCCCAAATGTTCCGCTAAGAAGGAAAGAATGAAGAGAGGGCCATGCCAGGTATTTCAGTAGATCTAATGGTCCATGATGGTGTTGAACAAAAACTGTGATGCAGTTGCTTCTCTATAGAAGTGAAGAGAATAATATTTGTCTAGTGAGTATAATGATGGGATTTGATACCATTTGGTCTTGATGTTCTATCTGGATTACCTGTGAAACTTTGAAAATAATAGATGGCCAAGGCCTACCTCAAATCCAAGAACCAGTATCTCAGGACTGGAGGGAGTCTTCTTTGGTCCTGGTTTTCTTCTTATCTTAATATAATATATATATGTAATACTTTATTATATATATAATATATATATGTAATACTTTATTATATATATAATATATATATTATACTTTATTATATATATATAATATATGTATTATACTTTACCTCAATCCTATCTGAATGGTGTTGAAAGCACTGGGTATACATCTGTATGTATGGCACATGACCCTGGTTTTCTTCCTATCTTTCTATCTATCTATCTATATCTATATCTATATCTGTATCTATATCTATATCTATATCTGTATCTCTATCTGTATCTGTATCTGTATCTAGATCTAGATCTGTATCTGTATCTGTATCTGTATCTATATCTATATCTATCTGTATGTATGGCCCATGACCCACCATACTGGATTGTTTTCTTCTTTGTATCTGTGCTAACATACTAATTTCATGATGTTACCCAACTCTATTTGCAATCGCTCAAATTTGACTCTGAGCACGTACCTTCCAACCGTTGTTCTGTTGTCGTAGCTAGTTCAAATGTCCTGACTTGTTACTTCACAAATCTGTGAAAATGTTGGAAGTACAAATTTCTACCAATTTTGCAATTATGCTTTTTGCAGCTGCATGTGAATAACAGAAAAGGCTATCAGTAATTTAATTAGTAGCAATTTTGGAGGGCAAGAGCAACGTCTGGTCTAAGGGCTCCTTGGAAATCGGTCCCTCCATTATCAGAACACTCTTATTTTATGGTTACCTCTTATCTCTCACTATCCATTATCATATTTTGCTACAGCAGCTGTAGTTAAAATTGTTTGCTTGCTGCACTGCAGTTTTGCTGTAACTGTTTCATGCCCAATTACATGTAAGTTATGTAAATTCTTATTAAATATTTTGGAATCAAAAAGTAAGAATAGGTTTTGGGGTGCCTGGGTGGCTCGGTCAGTTAAGCCTCTGCCTGCCTTTGGCTCAGGTCATGGTCCTGGGGTCCTAGGATCCAGCCCCTCATTGGGCTCCCTGCTCAGCAGGGAGTCTGCTTCTCCCCCTTCCTCTGCCCCTCCACCCCCACTCATGTGCACAAGAGCGCGCACGCGTGCGCTCTGTCTGTCTGTCTCTCTCTGTCAAATAAATAAACAAAATCTTTTTAAAAAAGTAAGAATAGGTTTAAATCAAAGATTGAAGTAAATAGAATAAGAGCATGATTATATAGTCAAAAAATTCACAATCCCAGCAAAAGGAAAACAAATCTATAGCTGAGAATTAGAAATAAATAAATGTGTGTGGAATATAATGAAATGTTAAAAATCAGCACTATGTTTGAGAATTACCCAGGTTCCTGTTTTTTTGTGCTAATTTTTTGTTTTCAGCAAATTCATTTGACCAATGGTGCCAGTGTTAAGGGGGACACAAAAGTAGACCTGCTATCTGTTCTTGGAGAATAATTAAGCAAAGAATATACAAAATATATTAAAAATATGCTTTTATGGGATAAGAAGTGTCTTAGTTTTTTTAATAGATGAAAAAAAGAAAACCAAGGAAGAAAACTGAACTACAGAGAGTTAACTGAAGCACCCAAAGTATAGATGTCTTTATCATTTATTGACTTGTACTGTGCTAAGCCATTTATCCACATGACCTAATTTAACATCTCAGTAGTTCAATGAGCTAAGAATCCTACCTTATGGATAAGAGCACTGAGATTCATAAGGGCAAGATAACTCGCCCAAGGTCACACAGCTAGTAAGTTAGCCAAGGGCTGACTTCTAAGCCTGCTCCTTCCCACTAGAAAGCTCTTTGCCAAGGAGCCCCAGCTGTGCTGACACCAGCCCAGAGTTCACAGTACAATAAAGTCAAAGTTTGTTTCATTAAATTGGTCTAAGCAGGGAGTTTAGAGTCTAGTAACCAGACGCTGCGTGTGGACACCTTTTATCTGTAAGGATAATCTGTGGCAAATGCTTTTATTAAAATCATCATGCCTTATTAACTTCACAGCTTTTAACAATGTGCTTACTGCTTATAATGTATAAACAGAAAAGGAAAGGCAGAAAACTGTAAATACATACAAGAAGAAATAAGCTATTTTAAACCAGACTACTAATGATATCTTCTTTTATTGCCTTCCACTGGGCATAAACGGCTGACATAGCCAGTATTCTCATCAGAGATTTACCTTATGGGGAAAAGTCTCATGTTTCACTAATTCCAGTGAGTTTCTGGTCTTTACCTCAGTCCTGTCTGAATAGTGTTGAAAGCCCGGGGTATCAAGGCTTGTGCAGGTTGTCCTTGCTGGCTGATCAGGGTTGGACAGAACCCCTGTCAAAGGAGCAGCACTATAGAGAAAGGAATTCCACAGACCACCATCTTGCCACCCGATCCTGCTTGACACATAAAACTGCTGAAAGAAGTTTAGTAGGAAGTCACGCTAGTATTGCTTATTCAAAGCTTGTACTCGACCATTCGTTCATTTTGATTCACACATGCATTTATTTATTCAGCAGACCTCACAACATAAATAGTATGAAGGGTAGATTTCAGTGATATTGGGGGATATGGGGAGAGTTCTGAAAGGCTACTACAGACCCTCTTTCAAAGAAACAGAGCTAAAATGGATTGTATGATGTGATCAGAGTAGATTGGACTGACTTTGACTCCTCTTTTGGGGAGCAGAAGTTTCATTTGCTCTGTATTGCTTATGCAATTAGTTTCTTAGTGGGAATGTTTTAATTATGGTCTGTGGCCTCTTATTTTCTTGCCTCCTTACCGATGCAGTGGTTCCCTAGTATCTTAAGAACTACAATGGATGTGCTGTGCTTAATGGGTATGAGCTTTAGAGAATCATGCCATTTCTGAACATTTAATGAGTTTCACAATTAAGAAGGCATTGGAGTTCAAGGTCTTAAAAAGAAAAGAAGAAGACGTTTCCCTAAGGATACAGCTGCTAACTAAAGAGTTGATAATCTGGAAAAGAAGTTTAAGGCTAAAATAAGTTCTTTATTTCTTACCTTGACCAAATTTAAAGTGTTTGAAATGCTTTCTGCCTGCTATTTCAAAAAGGAAAAAAACAAAAACAAAAACTACCAAAATATGTAACTCAATACTTTTTAGTTATAAAAATATAGAATTTGAAGGAAAAAGAATGACAAATTATAGAAAAATGAACTACTAAACGTAGACAATCTGTCTCAGTTGTAGACTTGAAACTAAATAGTAGTGGAAGATAGGCTATGTATTCTGTTTCAGCAATAAAAACAAATAATGATAATTGAAGCAATGTTCTCTGAAATGCAAGATATGTGGGCAATGACTTTGAGATACACCCCGAATTTTCTTATCAAGCTCCTGGCTATAGTTGTAAAGGTGTCTGCTGCCTTTCAGGCAGTTTAATTTAGAATAAACTCTTGCTATGGGAGTAGAAAATCCTCTGCTAATCCTACAGTTCACTTCCCTCCTATAAATCTCTGCTTGGTTCCAGACTTATTTTCAATGGAGACATACCAGAGACTTTCATTCTGTTTTAAAGAAGCCAGTTCCAACTGGGACTGTCAGGAGACCAATTCTAAGTGTCTAGGAGAGGCCCACAGCATCCCTGATAATATACACTGGCAGCCAAATTTGAACTTGATCTTGAAGTCCAGGAGTCCTGTGCTATGCTATTGGGGTTTTGATTCCGATTCCCTTGGACACTGATGGCTCTGTGGGTTCCCAGTCTTAGACAAGTTGGTTTATTAATTTCTGCAGGCTGAGTTTCTGGTGTTGTCAGCTTGGGCTTATTAGCTATAAAATACAAAAATCTTAGGATTAACATCAGTAAGCCTGCTGGTGCCTACCATTGAAATGGCTGAGTAGTTAAGGAGAAAGTGACTAAGTCACTTGGCGTTCATGAATTCAAATCCTCTTTTGTTGCTTAACTTCTTTTGGGGGGCTTTTAGAACATTGCCAGTATGTGTGTGTGTAACAGGTGTATGTGGATTATGAGTGTGGTCTACCAGCATAAGTAAGGAAGGTTCATAACCCAATCAAACCTTTGGGTTGGATTGAGGATGATATTTAGCCAGGCCTGTGGTATAACACATTGTAAAACAAGATCCATGGTTGCTTTCTCAAAAAAAAAGTGACATAAAGATAACAGATTGCAATCCTTATCATTGAGCAGTGCAGACAGAATTCGCCTGAAGAATGCTTTATTTTCATAGTATCTGGTTTCTGCTTTATCTCACCCAGTGCCATTGTAAACATTCTGTGATGGAATTGCTTTTCTCCTCCGACTCCCTAATGAAATGTAGAATCTTAAATTTGATGATGAAGACTATTCCTCAACTGCTTTCCCCTCACCTCATTCCTGTCTACAACTACTCTCTAACACATGGAGTGTCACACTGCTTCAACTTTGTTATATTAGCCCAACTGCCTCCTCAGCGCCCGACCATCGTATGCTCTCTGCGACATGTTCCTTTCGGTGTTGGCAGAAGCACAAGAGACAGGGTAAGTGATTTTCAAGTCTCTGCTTGGATCACAGAAGGTAATCTTGTTGGCCATAGCAAATCACATGGCCAAGTCCAAAGTCAATGAGTGTGTCATGGTCAATTTGGACTGCCATAACAAAATACCATAGACTGGATGGCTTCAGTAACAGACATTCATTTCTTAGTTCTGGAGGCTGGGAAGTCCAAGATCAAGACATAAGCAGATTTAGTTCCTGGTCAGAGCCCTCTTTCTGGCTTGCAGATGGCTCCCTTCTTACTGTATGTTCACATGGCCTTTCCTCCATGCCTGTGCTGGGAGAGAGAGATATCTCACTTCTTATAATGTCACTAATCTTACCCATGAGGGTCCCACCCTCATTACCTAATCTCAGTCTAATTATCTCCCAAACACCCCACCACTAGATATCATCACATTGGGGGTTAAGATGTTAACATATGAGTTTTGGGTGGATACATTCAGAGTGGTAAAGAGTAACATAACAGAGTGGTAAAGTTCACTCTACTGTTTTAGGGGGGAACTATAAAGTTACACTCACACACCTAGACACATGATGAATAGAGAATTCAATTAAATCTACTAAGCAATACATGTATTTTCCTTCATTCAACTCATATTGCTATATCCTAGTACTTGGGATTGTAGCTATAAGCAAGACAAGAATCTCAAGAGTTGATGGATCTTACAATGCAATGGCAATGACTGACATGGAACAAAGGACAGGTGTGATAATTATTATGGTAAGACTTGCCTCGCCATACACTCTATTTTTGCAGCGTCCTTTCCCCTTAATACCATTTATTTATATCTACTAACAGTTTCAAGAGTGACTCAAACGTCACCTCTGGAGGAAGTTGATTCCCAACTGTAATTCTTTTCATTCTATGTTCTCCCACTTTTATCAGTTCAGATTCTCTAGAGCCACGAAGGGATTCCTTTTTGATACGTAGCTCTGTAGTACTTGTCAGACTGTGCCTTGTGATTGTCCTAAGCGTAACTAAGGTACAGGTAGTAGCAGCGCCCACACAGAGGACTGCTCTAAGTATGTAAAGATATTCTCTGTCCCATGGCAAGACCTCCGTAAAAGTCATCGAGTATCACACTTTTGAAGATAGAAACTATTTTCTGATCTGTTTGCCGCCTGTCTAGGACAGAATGCCATTAAATGATTCCCAAATCCAACCTTGCAATCCTCATGGTCTCTCAAATTTACCCAAGAGGTGTTTCATTTGATTAGTCTCCAGAAAAAATTAAATTTTATTTATGGTAATTTAGGGAAAAAATGTTTCATGTGCCGTTGTGGAGGGGAAATAAAGCAGCAAAGGATACAGCATTGTATCTTCCAAGTGAATGAAAGTCACTATAAATAGGTACTTTAATCAAGTTCATTAATAACAAGATTTGGACTATTTCCCTTTATTAATAATTTAGGCAGTACACTTTTAAGGATGTAAGTGGTCATCCTACAAATAAAACCCTGAAACCTAAAATAAACAAGGATTGCAAAAAAAAAAAAAAATGCTGCAGCTAGGTCCCCCCCACCCCCCACTCTTTCTTTTCTTTTTGTGTCCTTGTCACTGCAAGGATTTTTCAGTTCACCAATTAATCTTCCCTTTTATTATGTCTTGTCATGGTTGAGGCATCTTCTAAGAACTGATAACAGGAGGGGAGAAATGATGATTTATTTCAAGAGGAAGATCAGACCTAACATTTTCAGGTTGACACCAACTTCAGTGAACACTTGATAGGTGTGTTTGGATAGGTCTGAGCATGTGGACTGTCTGTCTCTGGCTGAGCAAGGTCGCGGGGCCTTGGCATTGCAGAGTGACAGAGAACTCTATAATCCTCAACCTTGGTATTTTGCATATGAGTGATCTGAGGCCCAGTGAAGTTACTGTCTTGTTTTAGAGTATACAGTGAGTTGGTGTCAGAGTATGGATTTGAACCCAAATATTCTATCTCTGATCTTTTGCTCTTTGAATCTTGTCAGCTCTCTTGGAGATTTATGTCAGCAGTTGAAAGCTTTAGATAATGATATTTATCATGTCTTTCTTAACCAGGGACAAATGCTACAAGGGTTTAAATCCCAGGAGAAAAATGTCAGGCTTTATCCTGAAAGATAAGAAACGATCAGAAAACAATTAGATGTTACCTCTGTGGCATCGCATACCAGTAGAAAGGACTAAACCGAGGGGAGCGGCAACTGAAGAGGATTTGGTCAAGGAAATGACACTGGAGTTGGACCTTGAAGAACAGGCTGTTTTTAATGTCAGTGTGGAGGGAGATGGGTTTTGACAGGGAGGGAGGAGGATATTGCTGGGAGGGAGACGGAGGTCATCAGCGAGAACCGGAGAAGGCAGAAGACCGAAAGGCACCAGGAGGGGAATGTGGGCAGGTCCTTGTTCATCCTGGGGGCAGGGAGCATGGCTCACAGGCTGTCGTGGGGGATGAACTGGGGTTTGCTATGCTGTATGTGATTGCTACACAAAAGCAAAGCATTTCAATGTTTCAGAATTTGAGAATATAGCAATTATTCTTTTGCTATGCTAATATACACATATGCACATATTCTTGCACATGTTCCTTTTTTTCTAGTTATTCCATTTGTGTTATTTTTTTACTTCACTCCAGCAAAGAACAATTGTATTCTGTCTAAATCCCCTGGTATTGTTTTATGCATTCAGTATGAAAAATATCAGATGTATGAAAGAATAGGGTGAGTGCCTTCGGAGGTCCCACCCCCATAACGCTTACCAAATCCTCCTCAATCTGCCTCTTCTTTCTCTTTTTAAAATCCCTCTTCCTGGGACAGAGTAACCTAGGATGCCACATTGATTTTGTTCCTTTTGGGCTTTCTCCACAGGGCTGACATGCATATTTTGCTATCTTTCATTTGCTTTCTCAATTCCCTCCGAGTTACTCATGTCTTTTCTGGTCTCTTCATTTCTCACATTTATTGTTGGTTCCAAAGTTTTGTTGCTCTTGGAGCTCCCCATCTGAAGTAGAGCCCTATTCTACTCTCCCCACCCTTTATGTCTAGCCATTATGCAAAATGTGCATTATTACGCTTGTGTACTCTACAGCATGGGCCTAGACCTTCGCAGAGGTTCTTCCTATGGTACTCTATTTGTCTTGTGGTTGCCCACTTGAAAGCTGAACTCGATTTCTGTAGCAAACATAAGGCACTGGACTTCCATGTACTGTGTGTAAGTATTCAGATCACTGCTACTATATGTGTGCAAAAAAAAATCATAAACTTGAGTGACTATCCTTGGTATTTACTAACAATATAACTATGCTAAGTAATGAGTCATGTCTGGAATACAGCATTTTTCCTTAGTGGATGCATTCTAAATACCAATATAACCTTGTTAGATATTATGCTTAAGTTAAAGAGGGTTTAAAGTGGTCCCAGTTTTCTCGATGTGCCATAGAGCTTCCCAGAGCTCTGTCTGCAGTCCATCCTGCAGCAGCCCATGTGGTCATAGCAGATGGCCATCAACAGGATATGGCCCAGCACTAATGCATCCCTCACACAGCCTCCAGATGATCTACCAAGGCAGTGAGGAGAATCTCTCTTTCTCATTTATTTATATTCTTCCCTCTCCAATGCATTGTTATACCCAATGAGCCTTCCTATAGACATTTAAATATACAGAAAAAAATACTTTGTCTTTTCTTCTCCTCATTTCTTCATTCTCTGTCCCATCTCTAGTCTTCCTGTCATTGGTAAATACCATAAACAACATGTTCCATTTCTTCACTAATCCTTACCACTCAGCCCACCGACAGTCTTGCTTCTGGGGTCAGTCAATACCTGATGATTGACATCATGCTGCCCTTTCAGAGTCTCTAATGAATTTCCTTTTGCAAAATTCGGCAGCCCCTTCCTGTTTCTCAGCCTCCGGTGATTTTTCTAGTTTATTCCAGCTGACCACCCTTTCCTTCTTGACATCCCCCCCCCCAACACTGTACCCTTCTCTTTCCTGTCTCCCTTCTCATTCTACTTCTTCTCAGTTTCCCCTTCTGACTTCTATTTCTCCACATGCCCTTTAAGTGTAAAATTCTTGGTTCTTCTCTGCCCTCCCGTGTCCTCCCCAAATTACATCAGACACTTCTCAGCCATCATCTACTCTCAGATGACTTGAAATCTGTGTCCATCGATTATTCTCCTAGCCACTACATGCACATTTGCATCAGCTTGCTGGGCATGGATGTTCTTCTGGCTTTCCAAATTCAACATGCCCAAAATAGGAAATTGGACTGTGAAGAACAGCATAGAGAGCATGACCAGTGTACTCATCTCATGGCCATTTTCTCTTCCCCTCTATTCCAGTCCTCACATTCAGTCACTGGTCATGTCATGCTGTTCCCACTTCTTTAGGTTCCCTTGAATCCATCCCCAACTACCTATGTCTTGGTTCTTATTATTTGTTACCTGGATTATTGCAGGAACATTCAAATTGATTTCTCTGCTTTCAGTTTCTCATTTCTCCAAAGCATCCATCATCTTGCCATCAGGGTTTTGTTTTGTGTTGTGTTGTTTTTTTCCTGAAACATAGCAATGAACAGGTTAGTCTTCTCAGAATCCTTCGGTAGCTCCTGTTGCCTTAGCTTACCTGTCATTGTCCTTTACAGTGTTACCCTACTGTCTTTTCCAGATTGTTCTCCCACTAGTTTATGCTCTAGTAACACTGGATGATTCAGTATCCCCCAAAGAATTATCTAGGTTAATGGCATTCCTTCACTTTGGAATGCCCTTCTTCCTCAAACAAAATGCCAGTTACTTTTAGCCACTTCTTCCTTTTGGTTCCCGTAATACTTGAATATCTATTTAGTGCTTTTTCATTCTATTGTAATTAGTGTGCAAGTGTTCTTTTTCCCCACAAGCTAAGTCCTTTGAGAGCAAACAAGACAAATGCAATAAAGCTAGAAAAAAGAAATAAAAATGGTAAAAGAAGAACAAAGAAAAGCAATTGTGCCAATAATAATGTCAGTACAGCGATAAAGGCAATTACTATAATCGTGCACAAAACCTAGCTCTGAACCACTTATTAGCTGATTTAGTCATTAATTCATTCACTTCACAAATAAATTTGGGGTGAATCACTTATGCATAGCACTAGGTATTGGAAGGCAACTAAGAGCAAGCTCTGGCTCCTACTCCCAAAAATTTACAGGAATAAGTCATATACTTGAAATAGTCACAGAGAAATATATACAGCAGTTCATCATGAAGAGCAAAATTTCTCCTGGTTCTAAATTTGAGAGAAATTTCCCATTTGGGACATTATGTAGGCCTTATTGAGTGGGACAAGAGATAAGGACCTCAACAACGCTTTCATCATAAAAATAGGAGCAAAGCTTTAGATGTCTGTTAATTAAAGCATAATATTGAAAAGCAATTACTACCCCCCACTGTATTGTAGAGACCTGTTAAATGGTTGTTGAAATCAAGCACTGTTGTCTGATTTTGTCAGTCTTTTTACCAAATATAGCCAAACCCATATCCAATAGTATCATTGACATCACAGTCAAAATGGTTTTGTGCATTCGTTTGAGATATTGACACTAAGAAACCTGTATCTGCCAGTCCATAATATTAGTTTCCTATTGTTACTGTCACAAATTACCACAAAACAGTGGCTTAAAACAACCACATTTATTTTCTTATAGTTCTGTAGATTAGAAGTCCCAAAGAGTTTGTACTGGGCTAATAGTTGGGGTGGCAGGACTGGTTCCTTTATGGAACAGAATCTGTTTTGTTGCCCTTTCCAACTTAAGAGGTCACCCACATTCCTTGGCTTGTGCTCCCCGTTCGTAAAGCCAGTGATATTGCAACTCTCCGGGCATTAATGCAAAGTCACATCTCCCTGTGACTACAGCCAGAGAAGATCCTCTGCTTTTAAGGACCCATGTGCCTAGATTGGGCACAACTAAGATAATCTAGGATAATCTTCTCATTTTAACCTCCTTAGTTTAATCAAATCTGCAGAGTCCCTTTTGTCATACAAGATAATATATCCAATAATTTGAGGATTAGTGTGAGGACATTTTGGGAACCGTTATTCTTGGGGCCACACCATTTTACTGGCATATTCTAATTTACATTGGAGATCGTGACTTCCCAACTATCTGTTTAGGGGAGCAAAGCCCATGAGGTAAGTCTGGACCCTTTCCCTAAAACAACAACGAAAGTTATATTTCCTTAGTATCCGTGGCTAATTATGTAGGGATGTGTTTGCGTGTGTGACCAGGTCACATACATTTTTCTCCTGTTTTGCAAGGTTAGAAATCAGAAGAGAATGTCTGGGGTGACCATGTCTAAATCTGCTTCCTTACAGGGAGGATTGGAGGTCCCTCCCCTCCTCCCCCATCTCTTTCTAATGCTTTGCACTTCCTTACTCTACACCTGATAGAGGATGGATAATGGGTTAAAAGCATGTACTCCATTTCTTTGATAGAAGCCAAATGAAGCAATATACATACCTACCAGTGCTGGGAAGCTCTTGCAGAAATGACTGGTTTTTATTGCTAATGTAAAATGGTTTTGATTGTGAACACACTGCTTACGCGATCTTCTGAATAAAGATAATTTTGCAATGTGTGAATAATGTCCCATTGTTTGTCAAAGGGTATGAGTGGTTAAAAAAACATATTTCTATTATGTGTTTGTCAGCTTCACTTTTGAAACCATCTTGGATACTGTGGATACAACCAGATGGATGAAGATTTCCGATTTGAGTCTGGAATGTGAACAAAGCATACAATGCTCCTTGTGCATTATGAGTTCTTCACTGGGATTTATCTAAAACCAGTATAATTAGTACCTCAGCATCCATCTAGTTCTGCACACAGTAGAGATTCAATACATACTTATTGTTTGAATAAGAAAATAATGTTTCAGTTTTTCTCCCTAGTCCACAGCTGCTTGATGGTATTCTTCCCAGTCAACCCAATTTGAATCAGGTAGAAATGATTGACATGCCTGTCAGATCAGTGTCTCATACTACAGTTGTCCATGACATATCTCAGGTTGATGCCCACTCCCAGTTCCTTACAAGGCTCTCTGCTGAATACTGTCGTCTTCTTCCACATTTAAAAATTATACACCACTGGTTGGAGCCACAAAACTGTCATCTGTCTCTTTTCCTTTTTTTTTTAGTGTCCCAGGATGGATAGAGGAGGCATCATAAATATGACCATCTCTTCCTTTCTATTATAAACCTGCTTCCACATCCCACAGTTGGAACAAATTATTCAGCAGATTAAAAGATTTTCCATGTGGGATCTGTAAAAGTAACCATCCTTGTACCAGGCTGCCCATGCCAAGGGCCAGTGATAAAAATAAGGGCTTGCAGAAAGGACATATAAAGAGATGGGGCTGAGATGGCATCAGGTTACCTTCCAAGAGGTTCTGTGAGCTCATGCTTTGGTGCCTGAAGGTGCTGTGTTATGGTTCCACAGTAGAAAGTGATGAAAAACATCTTGGTGTGTTGTTTCTCAGGCTCAGCTAAAACAGACATCTGTCATAACTTAGTGATTGGGCTTCCCAATGGAAGCCGGTACATTATTATTTCTAGAAAATCATTCCTCTTATGCCTCCTCCTTAGACAGTCATTGAAAACTGTGTGTTGGGCTGGGAAGGAAGCAGGTCTGTGAAAACCTGGAGATTTTGGTTAAAGAGCAGTGAGGTCTCCCCACAAATGCAAAGGAGCACAAGGAAGTGGAAGGCAGTCCTTTCAGATGCTAAACCTGAATTGTTCCACGCCAAGGCTTCACAACCGAAGAATGGGGTTTGGTTAGTTATAGGGCATTCCCTGTTTTCAACACTTTGCTTTAGACCCTTTTCGCCCCTCCATCCTCTACCTTAGACACCACTTTTTGGATCCTCTTTTACTTTCTAGCTCACTCAAGCCAAGAAGCAACCATCGATCTCCCTTTGCTGCACTTCACCAATGTCCTGTCCACTGTCAGTTTAGGCTGTGGCTCTTGCGACCACGGTTGGAGCCATGACAAGCCATGCCAAGCCCCTTCATGTGCTGGGGACCAGTTAGATGTGCCTATTTGATGGGTTTGTTGGGAGGAGCCCCCAAAACAATGCGATTCTAAATGCTTGGCCAGCTTCCAAGACCTTCTTCCAAGATGACATAGTCAATATTCTACAATGGTGGTGATTTAGTCCCTCATTGTCCTCACCTCTCAGCCAGACCCTTGTCATCCTGCGGGTTTCCTTACGAGTTTTCTTTCAGGATAGAGATTTCTGAGCATGGCTTTTTAAATAAGTGTTTTTTTAAGTTGAAATTTTGTTGAAGTATAATGTACATACAGAAATATACACCGATTGGAAGTGTATAATAGGATGACTTTCCACAAAGTAACACACCAATATAAAAAACACCTAGAAAAAGAGAAAAGATTGCCATTATCAGTACCCCAATGCCCCTTCTTGCCCCTTGGCAATTCAATAGACTTTTAAGAAAGGATCTTTTTGGAATCCCTTCACTTCTCTCCACACTCCTGTATGGACAGTTAGGTACTATCTTTAGTGAGGAGGTGGCTTTCTCTCTGGGGGTGTAGCTTGCAACCTTCTTAGGAGAGCAAAACACCCAGAACGAGGGAAGGACAGCTAAAGGACTCTGCGGAAACGTGTGCAAGATCGGTGTGAACTGTATCTGTAACACTAAGACACTGATCAAAGGCAGTAGAAGAAGGGAGTGCAATGGGTTTTTGTCAAGGAAAGCTTTGTCAAAGGCTGAGAACGGCATTTATAGACACATTTCTTTGTATCCCTCACCTCACTTCATAGTTTGTACCACAGACCCTGCTTTTCTGTCTCAGAATCAGGTTGACCACCCACCGTGCCATCTGTCCAGGTGAAGGGTCCCACCCAGTGAGATTTGTGGCCCTTGTTCTTCACATCCTTTATCTGTCACTTTCTCTTATGTCTGTGCTCCATAGGTTAAGCCTTCCTTTATTGCCAATGTTGCCTATCCCTGGCCTAACAAAAACAGCCATGGGTGTGGGATGCCTGATCTATGGGCTATTAATGAAATCAGCAGTGGTTGCATTCTTATCTTGAAGCACCATAAGCATCCAAGTGCCAGAAGTGTGCTATGATCACTAAATTGCCCTGAGATACGGGTCCACAGTTCCAGTAATATGCCATTTGCCATGAAACTGTGTCTGAAATTGCTATTAACTCTTTCCTCTGACCTTGATTATTCTCCTAGGAGCTTTTTTTCTTATCATAACTCTCCTAAATATTACATTTTTCCATACATCTCTATTACTAGCTTCATGTATAGCAAAACTTTTAGACATTTTATTAAGTAGCTCAATTTATTAAGGGCCTACTATGAACAAAACATTGTATTAAGCACTGGGAAATTAAAATAATTTGAACACGGATCTTGTCCTTGAGCAAATTAAGATCCAGCAAGGGATATAGGACATGTGTATAGATACTTACGTTTTAAATAGTCAGAGATTTAGAGAAAGGGAAATAGATGGTTGAGTGATGAGAAATGGGAACAATTCCTTAGGACTGGGAAGAAGAGAGAAAAGCCCATAATGAAAGTGATACTTGAAAGTTGGGTTGACTTGGGACATATGAATGTTTGGTAAAGGAACTCCTGGCAGAGGAATCAGAATGAATAAAGGGAAAAGTGAACACACAATGGAGTCTGTTTGGGAAGAGTGAATAGTTAGGTAATATATCTGTTAGAAATGTTTTCAGATGGAACAATAACAAACAGGGTTAAACTAGTTTAACCTGGAAGGACCTTCAGGGTTTATTCTCCAAGGAGCCTGCAGGTAGTCGGTCCTGGGATCTGCTGTGTCATCAGGGACCCAGCCTTCTCCTGTTCCACTCCATCATCCTGAGCACGTTGGCTCTTTGGCAGTTTGCCCTGTTGGGACTGAGTCTCAAGTCCATCTCCAGGCTAATCATGGGGAAGACAATGGATTTGCTATGATTGTGTTAGACCAATTGTGACTGAGTCCCTTACAAAAACAAGGTTTGCTACCAAGAAGGAGGAAGAAGAGGAGGAAGGTGAAGAAAGGGGGAAAAGGACATGAAGAATAAGAAGAAAAAGTAAAAGAAGAATGAGGACGAGGAGGAGAAAAGAAAAGGGCTTAAAAGTTGTGCTTTTGGAGCATAGTGAGTGATTCCTATGTGTAATATTTGGGGGGCATATTATGGATAAACCCCATGTTACTAAAATCCAGTTTTTGTCTTCTTATTTGACCTCTTCTTGGAGTTTGACTCTTGACGCACCTTCCTTCTCTGTGTCAGCCCTTCTCCTGTGTTCTCCTCCTACAAAACCAGCTACTCCTTCTCAGTGCAGTTTCCTGGTGCCCACTCTCTGATTCCCACATAAATGGCGGTGCCTCAAGATTTCTGGCCAGTTTCTGTCATTGACTCACCCCTTCTAAAAGAACCCACATCAACTTATCAGGTCTACACTTAGACTTGCAAGCTTCTAGCACAAACTCTTGACTGTGCTTTCCTCCCTGGTCTAGCTCTACATCTCCCCCCATACTTCACACAGATGGTAGAATACCACATCCTTTCCTTGGTTCCATTCAACAAATAATTCCTTATTCAAGACTTCAATTAAGAGGTATTTATTTCTGGAGGCTTTCCTGCAGTTTGATTTCTGTGACTCCCCTCAGGGTCCCTGTTCCTTCAATCCACTTTTTGTGGTATTTATCTCACCATATTGAGTCATTGACTCAGTCACCAATGACTCTCTAAGTCTCTCCAAGGCCATCGTAACCTGCCCACTCCAGGCCACTATTAGCTTCCATCCACATCACTGGAGAAATCTTTTTATTAGTCTCCCTGCATCCTTTGGCTGTTCTCCAAACTGTGCTTTAGGCTGCAGCAAAAAAGATCTTTTCCAAACAAAAATAGTATGATGACTATTCTCTGCTTAAAACCTTTCAAAAGGTTCTTGTTATTTTCAGGAGACAAAGATCCTTGCATTTCACACAAGGCCTGACAAGGAGTCTCTCTCTTCCACTTTAACTTACATTTATCTCTCTCTTGCTCTCTCTACCAAAATCCCACTGGCCTTCTGTCATTTACTCAAAAATGCCATGCCATCTCCTTCCTACACAGTGTCTTTACAAATTTTCTTTCCTTTGCTTGGAATATTATCTTCCCCACCTTCACCAAACTAACTCCTACTCCTCTATCGGATTGTGGCTCAAGAAGTACTTCCCTGAGGAAACCTTTCTTAGCATTCTGGTCCACATCTTCAGGGAGCCGTGTCTCCCTCATTCACTGTGTTTATCTTTATTCATAACCATGGAATTATTTTTAGGATTATTTAAATAATATCTCTTTCTCAATCTAAATAGTAATCTCTGTGAAGGTATCAGTTGGGTCTATTTTACTCATGCTTATACTCCCAGTGTCTTGCATGGTGCCTAGCATGTAGTAGATGTTCAATAAATATAGTTTCTCTTAGCAAAAATGAATGAGTGAATTGACTTTCTATTTTATACCATGAAATTCTAGAGAACTGAGATAGTCTTTATTTAACAGGACATCCCCAGGACCGTGGAGAGTTCTTTTCCATGAAAATTACTAAAATTATCAATGGATGACTGATTTAGTAAATGAATGATTGTGAATATCAAGCTAATGAATTTATGACTATCAGTGGGAGATTGTAGGTTTGTAAGGAGTTTATTGCCCTGGTCAGCTCATCCCTGATACTGTCCCCTAGTACTTCTCTCATCCTCCTAACCCATTTCTTTTACCCCAGTCTTTTCTTTTCAATAATTATTGAAGGCCTGGAAATACGTTCTCATTTTCACCTCCTGTGATGAGACCAAGGAAATAGGGCCCCTCTAATATGTGACCACGATTTCCCTGGTTTTAAAGGATTTGGTGTTTTAGATCCCTCTTACTTCTTTTTCAACTTTATAGTCAGCTCTGTTTGAGCTTGATACTTATTTTGGGTTTTAGTCCTCTGAAACACCTCCCTTGATCTCAAATTCCACTTTTATGCTTGCTCATCCTTTCATCTAGAAGCTGCACTGGGGACACAGGCACTTCACAGGACGCCCACAAACCCAAGTCCTAAAGGGCAGTGTGCATACCACAGTTACTGATCCTGAGAAATCTTCATTAGTAATGAACAAACTGCGTATTGGACTGTTGGTATCTGAGCTGCTGCTACAAATAAAACCATGCCTTTCACGTGGAGAGTCTGTGTATGTAACCCCAGGTGTAAGGTCTGGTAAATCCTCAGTTTCAGCCTCACCTTGGCTTTCCTTTCTGATCAGGAAAACTTTTATTTATCATGTTTTCATTTCCCCTGAACAGGTAGTACATTACCAGCAAGTGACTATCTTCCTAAGAAGTATTTAGAAGCAAATAAAAGTAACCACAAAAAAATATGGCAGCAGGGTGTATGGGAAACTCACTAAGTAAATGAGTTTATCACACTATTTGCTTTCCTACTGGCATCGTAAGAGCCATTTCTGAAGAAAAAAAAAAAAAATATATATATATATATATAATATCAAAACAAACTGAATTGGACAGCTCAGTAAGCATCACGTGCATTTCCTTTGGTACACAATTATTGGGGAAAAATCAATCTCTTGTCAGGGTGCCTGGGTGGTGCAGTCGGTTGAGCGTCCGACCCTTGGTTTCGGCTCGGGTTGTGATCTCATGGTCATGGGATCAAGCCCCCCATCAGGCTTAGAATGGAGTCTGCTTGGAATTCTCTCTCTCCCTCTGCCCCACCCACTCATGCTTTCTCTCTCTAAAATAAATAAATAAATCTTTAATAAATAAATTAATTAATAAATAATAAACCTCTTGTCAAAGAATTTGCATTCCTAGCAGACAGACACCCTATTCAGCCTCAGGTATGTAAATAGTGACAATGCATTATAATAAATAGATGTCTCACACCTTGCTAGGAAAAGAATATACGAAGGCCATTTATGCAATGAAATGTAGTGCAGGATTCACGCAACACATCTGCAGAGTTGCAGCTCATACTTAGCAACAGACTCTTTTTTTTTTTTTTTAAGATTTTATTTATTCGGGGCGCCTGGGTGGCTCAGTCGTTAAGCGTCTGCCTTCGGCTCAGGTCATGATCCCAGGGTCCTGGGATCGAGTCCCACATCGGGCTTCCCGCTCTGCGGGAGGCCTGCTTCTCCCTCTCCCACTCCCCCTGCTTGTGTTCCTGCTCTCGCTATGTCTCTCTCTGTTAAATAAATAAAATCTTTAAAAAAAAAAAAAGATTTTATTTATTCATTCGAGACAGAGATGCAGAGAGAGAGAGAGCATGAGCAGGGGGAGAGGCAGAGGGAGAGGGAGAGGGAGAAGCAGGCTCCCTACCGAGCCAGGAGCTGGACGTGGGGCTTGATCCCAGGACCCTGGCGCCCCTTAGCAACAGACTCTTTACTCAGATTTTCTAGAGGTAAGGCATGAGAACAGTTATTGCCAGGATATGTCCATTTGTATTTCTGTATTCTAAACTTTTAAATATTGCTTTTCTAAAGCAAATTTCCCTATTGGAATGCAGTTAACATTACACATAAGTTTCTCTACATGTCATCAGAAATTGTGTTTGTGTAGTGAAGATATATAGAGTCAGGTCTTTTCTACTGGGTTAAGTATAACTTAAATTATAAGCCAAATTATAGATTTACTGATAACAGCAGCTCAGTTTCTTTTTAAATGCAGTATCCTTGAATTGTACATCAAATAAGGATATATCACTGCACTATTGTTTTTGTCTGTGCATATTTTCAAGAAGGCAAATTATGCTAAATCTAAAGAAAACAAAATTGTGCCAAAGGGTCATTTTGATTTTAACATTTGTTTTATACTCATCACTATTTTAAAAATCTATTTAAGTTGTTATATGTACCTCTAACATATTTCTGAGTTCCATAGAATGAACCCTCCACATTTTACTTCCCCTCTCCTAAACCATCTCTACCTCTTCCATGCCATGAACAACACTATAGTATTTTTATGCATATTCTGTCATGAAGGCAATGTGTGTGTGTGTTCATATCCATTGGGGCGATTCTAAGTTACACAAAAAATCAATTTCACGAAGTCCTGCCAGATTGTTTTCCAGAAAGGTTTTATTAATTTATACTTTCACCCTAACTCTGCATGGGTTTTTGTTTCCACACATCTTCACCAGCACTTGGTATTATTTGGGTTTTCTCGTTTTTGTCCCTCTGATGGAAGTGAAGACATATCTTGTTTTAATTTGCATTTATTAAATTACTAGTGAGGCTGAACAGTTCTTCATATGTGTTAGCCATTTGGATTTCAGTATGAATTGCCTGCTTATATTCTTTGCTTGCTTTTCTGTTGGGTTTCCTATCTTCTTCTTGATTTGTAGTTTTCTTACATTTTGAAGTTACCACCTCTTGCTTATTTTAGACATTGTAATTCTTTTCCAGTCTCTGATCTGTCAACTTTGCCGAAGGGACCTCCTGCTGAACAAAAAGTCAAAATTTAGAGGTGCCTGGGTGGCTCAGTTGGTTAAGTGTCTGCCTTTGGCTCAGGCTTTGATCTCAGGGTTCTGGGATCGAGCCCCATATCAGGCTCCCTGCTCAGCAGGGAGACTGCTTCTCCCTCTCCCTTTGCCCCTCCCCCCACACTGGATTTTTTTCTCTCTCTCTCTCAAATACATAAATAAAATATTTTTTTTAAAGAAGTCAAAGTTTAGGGGCGCCTTGGTGGCTCAGTCATTAAGTGTCTGCCTTCAGCTCAGGTCATGATCCCAGGGTCCTGGGATCAAGCCCTGCATCAGGCTCCCTACTCAGCAGGGAGTCTGCTTCTCCCTCTCCCACTCCCCCTGCTTGTGTTCCCTCTCTTGCTATGTCTCTCTCTGTCAAATAAATAAATAAAATCTTAAAAAAAAAAAAAAAGCCAAAGTTGAGATGTACTCAAGTCCTTCAATTTTGGGGGGACATATAGTTTGTATATTTAGGATTTTCAAAATTTTCTTCTATTTATTCTTATATTAACCTTATAGTCCTACCTCTCACAATCCATTTCTAATCATGATTACCTTTCTTATCCATCTTGACCTGCCCCTGCCCCTGTGTGGTTTAAAGTTAGGATTCAGGGGTTTTTTTTTCTTTAATTGGTAAGCAAGTTTTCTCCCAATACCTTATGCTAAACAATCTATCATTTCCTCATTGATGAATGGTGCCAGCATGATCATATATCAAGTTAATATAGTTACGAAATATTTTTTTGCATATATGGAGATATAGTTATCTTACACCAGCACCACACCTCTGTTTATTATTACAACTTTGAAATATGTCCTGGGGCACCTGGGTGGCTCAGTTGGTTAAGCGACTGCCTTTGGCTCAGGTCATGATCCTGGAGTCCCGGGATCAAGTCCCGCATCGGGCTCCCTGCTCGGCAGGGAGTCTGCTTCTCCCTCTGACCCTCCTCCCTCTCATGCTCTCTGTCTCTCATTCTCTCTGTCTCAAATAAATAAATAAAATATTTAAAAAAGAAAAAAGAAAAAAAAAGAAATATGTCCTTATATATGATAAAGGAAGAGCCTTGTTTTTGCTCTTCTTTGCCAGAGTAACCTAGGATTCACATTACTTTGAAGTTAATTGTCCAACATCTTCGAAAAACTTTCTCTGCAAATTTAATTTGGCAATGCTCAAATTTACAGATAAGCTTGAGAAAGATGAAGATCTTTAAAGTATGAAACCATCCATCCATTAACAAAGTATATTTCTCCTTTTTATGTAAATATGGTTGACATTCTCTAACAGAGTGTTAAAAATATACTCTATACAAATCTTATAGGCTCTTGGTTCAGTTAATTCCTAGATAGTTACTAATTTTACTCTTATTATAAATCTGTATCAGTAATTCAAATCTTTCTTTTGAGAATCAGCCCTGTGGATGTACCCAACTGCCACATTGACACTTCCATTCTGGAAATCTCTTTTTGAACTTCTCGTGTACCCAACTAAGAATTTGATCTTTACCTCACACTCAAAATGCCTCCCCCTTCGGTCTTCTACATTTTAATAGTTGGGATCACTTTCAGCTCCTTCCAGATATCTAGCCATATCGATCTGGGGCTTGATCCCAGGACCCTGGGATCATGACCTATTTACTATTTACTGATCTTCAACCTGTTCTCTCCTCTTCTTTACCATGCCATTTAATCCATCATTAAGTTCTATTTTAATGCCAAAATTAATTATATAAGAGTGTTTTTTAAATCAAAATTGTTACATAAATATTGATTGAACAAATGAGTGATTTGTTGTAGTCATTTCTTTCCTCTGATTACACAGGTTATGACTTTCAGATTGTGGCAGTAATACTGTTCTTGCTTAGGCATAAAATAAATTAATGCTTTATCACAAGGACAGTGGCTTTTCTACTAAGCGTACTCTCAAAACTGCAGTGGATATTAAGAATAGTCTAAATTTGTCGCTGTAGTAATAAATATCCCTAACTTCTGAAGATTTATTTCTTATTAAGCAAAGTCTGCTACAGGTTTAGGTAATTCTTCAAGACAGTCACCCTGCACACTGTTTTGTGGTGATCCAGGCAAATGAAGTCTTCACCATCCTGGAGCCACATAATCTGGAAACTCACAGCATTTCATTGACACTGAAGAGAAAAAGAATATTATATGGCCTTTCATCAGTAATTAGAAGCTTTGGATAGAAGTGACACATTTAATTTCTACTCATTGACCATTGTCCAGAACTGGCACCTAACTACAAAGAAGCAAGGAAGTTTAATCTCCCATGAAGAATGAGATGTGGGCGAACACTAGTAGTTTCTACCACACAGTGTGCATGACCAAGAAAGTAAAAGCAAATAAATATTCTCATCCGTAACCAGATGCCCTTCCTGTTTCCTTCCAGCACTAGCATCTTGCAATGCATACACTTTGTTCTCTTAGGACCATGGATTTTAAGTTCTCCTGAGATACTGTGGTCAGTAGTTTGTTTACAATGGATCTATTATTTTTTGAAGTATAATTACCATACAGAGCTATCTTGGTTTTGGTGTACAATATAATGATTCAACAATTCTATACATTTCTCAGTGCTCATGATGATAAGTGTAGTACTCTTAATCCCTTTTATCTATTTCACCCATCCTCCCACCTACCTCTCCTCTGGCAACTACCAGTTTGTTCTTTGTATTTAAGAATCCATTTTTCTTTCCTTTTTTTTTTTAAGATTTATTTATTTATTTATTTATTTATTTATTTATTTATTTATCAGAAAGAAAGGGAGAGAGAGAGACAGAGAGCAAGCACAAGCAGGGGGAGTGGCAGGCAGAGGGAGAAGCAGGCTCCCTGTGTAGAAAAGAGCCAGATGCAGGACTCAGTCCCAAGACCCTGGGATCATAACCTGAGCGGAAGTCAACCGCTTAACCGACAGCCACTCAGGCATCCCAAGAATCTGTTTTTCTGTTTGTATTTTTTTCTTTGTTTATTTGTTTTTGCTTCTTGACTTCCACATACGAGTAAAATCATATAGTATTTGTCTTTCTCTGTCTAATTTCACTTAGCATTATACCCTCTAGATCCACCCATGTTTTTGCAAATGGCAAGATTTCATTTTTTTATGGCTGAGTAATATTGCATATTATATATACATACTACATCTTCTTTATCCATTCATCTATGGATGGACACTTTGGCTGCTTCCATATCTTAGCTATTGTAAACAATGCTGAATAAACAAAGAGGTGCGTATATCTTTTCAAATTAGTGTCTTCATTTTCTTTAGGTAGACACCCAGCAGTAGAATTACTGAATCATGTGGTAATTCTATTTTTAATTTTTTGAGCACCTCCATACTGTTTTTCACAGTGGCAGCACTAGTTTGCATTCCCACCGACAGTGCACGAGGGTTCCTTTTTCTCTACATCCTTACCAACATTTGTTATACCTTTTCTTTTTGTTTCCAACCATTCTGACATGTGTGAGGTGATATCTCATTGTCATTTTGATTTGCATTTCCCTGATGATGAGTGATGTTGAGCATCTTTTTTGTGTGTTTATTGGCAATTTGTATGTCTTCTTTGGAAAAACATCTATTCAGTTCCTCTGCCCATTTTTAATCAGATTATTTTTTTTGGTGTTAAGCTGTAGAAGTTATTTATATTTTTTAGATATTAATCCCTTATCAGATATATCATTTGTAAATATCTTCTCTCATTTAGTAGTTTGTCTTGTCATTTTGTGAATGGTTTCCTTTGCTGTGCAAAGGCTTTTATTTTGTTGTGGTCTCAGTAGTTTAGTTTTGCTTTTGTTTTCCTTGCCTAAGGAGACATATGTAGAAAAATGTTTCTATGGCTGATGTCTAAGAAATCACTGCCTATTTTTTCTTCTAGGATTTTTATGGCTTCAGGTCTCAAATTTAAGTCTTTAATCCTTTTCGAGTTTATCTTTGTGTATGATGTCAGAAAGTAGTCCAGTTTCATTCTTTTGCATGTAGCTGTCCAGTTTTCCCAGCACCCATTTGTTGAAGAGACTGTCTTTTCCCCATTTTATATTCTTGCCTCCTTTGTTGTAGGTTAATTGACCATACAGATTTGGGTTTATTTCCGGGTTCTCTATTCTGTTCCATTGATCTATATATCTGTTTTTGTGCCATTACCATACTGTTTTGCTAACTACAGCTTTATAGTATCCCTTGAAATCTGGGATTCCGATGCCTCCAGCTTTGTTCTTTCTCACAATTGCTTTGGCTATTTGGGATCTTTTGTGGTTCCATACAAGTTTTAGGATTCTTTGTTCTAGTTCTCTAAAAAACGTTGTTGGTATTTTGATAAGGATTGCATTAAATCTGTAATTGCTTTGGGTAGTATGAACATTTTAACAATACCGGTTCTTCCAATCCATGAGTATGGTATATCTTTCCATTTGTGTTGTCTTCAATTTCTTTCATCAGTGTTTTATAGTTTTTGGAATACAAGTCTTTCACCTTCTTGGTTAAGTTTGTTCCTCAGTATTTTGTTCTTTTTGATGCAATTGTAAGTAAGACTTTTCTTAATTTCTCTTTCCACTACTTCATTATTAGTGTACAGAAAGATTTCTGTATATTAATTTTGTATCCTGTGACATTACTGAATTCATTTATTAGTTCTAGTAGTTTTTGGTGGAGTTTTTAGGGTTTTCTATGTATTTATCATGTCATCTGCAAATAGTAAGTTTTACTTCTTCCTTACCAATTTGGATGTCTTTAGTTCTTCTGCTTGTCTGCTGTGGCTAGGACTTCTGGTACTATGTTGAAAAAAAGTGGTGAGAATGGGCATCCCTGTCTTGTTCCTGATCTTAGAGAAAAGGCTCTGTTTTTCACCATTACATATAATGTTGGCTGTGAGTTTTTCATATATGGTTCCAAGTATGTTGCAGTATGTTCCCTTGAAACCTACTTTGTTGATGATTTTTATCCTGAATTGGTGTTGTACTTTGCCAAATGCTTTTTCTGCATCTATTGAGATGACCATATTGTTTTTATCCTTTCTCTTGTTAATGTGATGTATCACAATGATTGATTTGTGAATACTGAATCACCCTTGTATCCCTGGAATAAATCCCACTTGATTGTGGTGAATAAAGATGAAGGAAATCTTCCAAGTTCATTCTATAAGCCAGAATTACCCTGAAAACAAAATCGGAGAAAGACACTACAAAAAAAGAAAACTACAGGCCAATATCTCTGGTAAACATAGATGCAAAAATCCTCAACAAAATATTAGCAAGCCAAATCCAACAATACATTAAAACAAAGGGTCTGTCTTTAATGCTTTTTTTTTTATTAAAGACTTTATTTATTTGAGAGAGACAACATGAGCAGGGTGGGGGGTGTGCAGAAGCAAATTCCCTGCTGAACAGAGTCCACCGTGGGGCTGGATCCCAGGACCCTGAGATCTTGACCTGCGCTAAAAGCAGATGCTTAACCGACTGAGCCACCCAGGTGCCCCGAGTCTGTCTTTAATGTTTGCTTTTCAGAATTTCATTAGAAATGAAAACTATCCAGGAGAATATATCTATGTCTATGTGTGTGTATGTGTGTAAAACTATATCTATATTCATATCCATCTATGCCTATATCTCCCACTTCAAATGGCATGGGACTCACAGCATGAGCTCACCTGACTGGTCATTTGCAGCCAAATGAGTTGATTGTAAGAGCAGATATTGAAGGGTCAAGTGTATTTCAGCACCTACAGATGCCCAATTGATTCCATCATTGAAATAGATTAATGTTTGACTTTGGGCTATAGGTAACCACCCTGCATTTCAGTTCCTTCACTGCGAAGTACTAATAGTACTAGAGCCTACCTCCTTGGGATGTTGGAAGATCAAAAGATAATGCATGTGAAGAGCTTGGCACCGTTCCTGGCACACAGTAAATGCTAAGTGATGCTGGATATTAAGGATGTATGATTTCATCATGTTATAAACATTTGGCTTTAACTTTTGGCATCAAGAACATTAGGCATCAAAAGATTAAAAATTGTTTTTCTAAAAACACAGTAAGCCTTACTTTCTTATACCATGACTCTTTTTTTTTTTTTTAAGATTTGATTTACTTGACAGAGAGAGAGACCACAAATAGGCAAAGTGACAGATAGAGAAAGAGGGAGAAGCAGGCTTCCCACTGAGCAGAGAACCTGATGAGGGACTCTTGATCCCAGGACCCTGGGATCACAACCCGAGCCAAAAGCAGATGCTTAACCAACTCTTAAAGTTAAAAGGAGAGACCAAAAAGTGGACTCTGAAATATTTTGTCTGTGAATTTGAGTTGTTCGTAAATGTCCACCTAAATAATCTCAGCTTTGCTAAGACAGCATAAAGAAGCAAATCTTTCCATGACCTGGATTCTAGCTGCAGTTTTCTGCTAACTAGCTACAGGATTTAGAGGTGACATTAGTGCTTGGGTCCCAGCTTTGTGAGTTCTCCCATGAAAGGATTTACTAGGCAATCTCTCAGAGTCATTTTAGCATTCAAATTCTAACATTTAATAGCTTCAACAATGTGCAAGGCAGATAGACTTTTCATATGCATAAGGACTAAAAAATACATCCCGCAATATTTCATGTAGACTTGTGTACCAGGTCATGTACACAGCAGGACTTAAGACACCCAGAAGTTGTAGACACAATCCATGTCCTCAGGGAGTTTCGGATAGCAGCATGGTTACATTCCTGTCGGTGTTTGCATATTTTAAAAAAATGAAATAACAAGAGGCTGGTATTTCAAAATGTCGAGGAAGATTTGGAGGGGAAAGTTAACTTGCTAAAATTCTCACGATGATTCATTAAAAGATCTGGAAATAGGCATCTCATGTCTTCTGTGTGCATCCTCCTGGGTGCTCCTCTGTCAGAACAGGCCAGATTCACTTTCCTGACCCTTACAATGGTGCTGTCACGAATACACCTCACATCAAAGAAAAGCTGCCGGTCATTACATGTTACTTTCTTAGAAGATCAGAATCCGTGAGAACATATAAAATATTAATGCTTATGATCACAGGGGGTACACACATAGAATGTTCTTTTAGTATGATTAAAAGACACCTGAAGGGGGTTCCAAAGGGGAATTAAAACCAGCTTTTAACTTAAGGTGATAGAAGCAAACACCGACCCCTGTCCCCCCCAAAAAATCAACTTTCTGTGGGCATCTCTGCATGATCATCTCTCCTGGACAGAGTTGGGTCTGGCACTGGGCCCTTTCTTAGCTCTAATTTATGACGTATTTAACATTTTAATAAATCATTTCCAAGTTATAAAGCTGCTAATATTTTTTTTTTAAGATTTTATTTATTTATTTGAGAGAGACAATGAGATAGAGAGAGCATGAGAGGGGGGAGGGTCAGAGGGAGAAGCAGACTCCCTGCTGAGCAGGGAGCCCGATGCGGGACTCGATCCCAGGACTCCAGGATCATGACCTGAGCCGAAGGCAGTCGCTTAACCAACTGAGCCACCCAGGTGCCCGCTGCTAATATTTTTATACCCAGTTGCAATCGAAATAGCTTCCTAAATTTTCAAATTGCCAAGACCTCTTATCTCTTTGAATTTGGCCTTGGAATACAAGTCTCAAGCCACAAACTTGTGCACACACATCACACCATACGTAG
This sequence comes from Mirounga leonina, assembly GCF_011800145.1. NCBI lineage: Eukaryota > Metazoa > Chordata > Mammalia > Carnivora > Phocidae > Mirounga > Mirounga leonina. The sequence goes on from NW_023270415.1 coordinate 14,485,161, forward strand.
CCCAGCATAACCCTGTGCAGATGGGCCTCTCTGAGGCCTTCCCAGACCAGCCAGACATCCTGAGGACTTGTAAAATTCCTTTTGCAGCATTTTCCCTTTTTTTTTGCAGACTCCCACTTCCCACCAATCATATGCAAGATTTGAAACAAACAAACAATACAAAACAAAAGAAAAAAAAGCCCTTAAAGTTGACATGCTTGTATACATTAGACACTTAATTTTGTAACTAGTTGGGAGTGCTGAGACCATATAGAAGACCTTAAATTCTTTTTCTGGGGCTGCTTCTAATCATGACCTTGTGGTACAACATTTAAAATCCTGCTGTTCCAACTTCCTTCCTTTCCTCTCTCAACCTTTTAGTCCGGTGTCAGATTTATGATGCTTATGAGGGGTGAGATAATAAGGGATAGAATGCCCATTGAAGGGATTCTTTTCAGGATTGTGAGTAGTTATATGAAGAACAGTTTTTTTAAAAAGGTAAAATTAGCTTTGATGACATATTTTGTTTAACCCAGTGTCTTAGTTCACGCTGCCAGAACAAAATGCCATAGACCTGGTGGTTTCAAAAAGGAACATCGCTCACGTTTTGGGAGGCTGGAAAGTCCAAGGTCGCGGTATCAGCGTGACTGGATCCTGGTGAGGGCTCCACCTTCATGATCTAATTACCTCTTAAAGGTCCTACTTCCAAATACCATCACATGGGGGATTAGGGTTTCAACGTAAGAATTTTTCTGGGGAAAGTACAGAAACATTCAGCCTACAGCACCCAGTATATACAAAATATTATAATTTCAGTGTATAATCAATATGAAAATATTAATGAGATACTTAAATTTTTCTTTTTATATTAAGTCTTCAGAATCCTCTGTGCGTTATACACTAAAAGACATCTCAAAGTGCGTGCTAAATTTTCATCAGCAATACTTGAACATGATTCATGTCATGGAATTTACACTTGAAAAAGTAGATGCGGGTGCCTGGGTGGCTCAGTTGGTTAAGCGACTGCCTTCGGCTCAGGTCATGATCCCAGGGTCCTGGGATCGAGTCCCGCATCGGGCTCCCTGCTCGGCAGGGAGCCTGCTTCTCCCTCTCCCACTCCCCCTGCTTGTGTTCCCTCTCTCTCGCTGTGTCTCTAAATAAATAAAATCTTTAAAAAAAAAAATTAATTAATTAAATTAAATTAAATTAAAAAAAAAGTAGATGCGCAAACCCGAGATGTCCCAAACATACTTAACATCTTCCAAACACTGTAGCAAATACCAGTCTTAAGATCTAAACTTAAATTTCGTACAATCAAATAAAATTTAAAATTCAGTTTCTCAGTCACACTAGCCATATTTCAAGCGCACATATGATTGGTGGCTACCACAGTGAACAGCATAGAGACTTCTTTATTTTACTCAGATCTGGTTAGACTTTGCTGGAAAATAATATTTACCTCTAGAGTTAAGAGCTAGGGAGAAATAGAGGGAACTTTGAGAAACAAATGAAAGTCACCAAAAAAAAATTAATATTTTAAAAGTTTTGTGAGAGTATGATCCACCAGGTAGGAAGCAGCTTCCTTTCCTGTGGAGAATATGTGATACAGGGATTGTTAGAAACGCCCTTCTCCATGGCACGCCACAGCCAGACATAATGAATAGACTTCAGCTCTAAAGGGAGAGATTGTTTGGCTGTGAGAAAAGATTTCTTTCCGACTCTGAGTAGGAAGTCATGAGAGCGCTGTCCCCAGAGCTCATTAAAATTCGGGCAAATGTACCTCTGTCTGGGATGATTTAGTTGCAAGCTTCCAGAAGGACCAAGGGATTGCATCGGTGTTCTCTCAGGTCTCTCTTCCCGCTCTGATTCTCTGATTCTGGGATAACCCGGGGGTAGCGGGACCACATGCCAGCTGTTTTTAAAGTGTTGCTATTGGAAGAACAATTAATCTGTGTGATTACGTGACTGGTTCCACAGAGTTTTCTAACTTTTCTTTTCCTTGCTTGGGAATGTGTTAATAATGGAACAAGTGCTCAGCTATGAAATTAGGAAAGTTCTGGAGTGGTGGAGGAGTCCTTTCCATGGCCAAAAGTGTGCTCATGGTCCATTGACAGTAAATCCTATGTGTGTCTCTGAGGGGCAAACACACACATCTCATTTAAATGGTCTGCGGAAGACTGCTGAGGCCAAGGACACAACCATGTTGAATTAAATGCAGAGTCGGCCCATTGATCCCACTTGGAAATGATCTTGGGTAGCTTTAATTGTTGGCAGTGTAGTTGAATCATGGGCAAAAAGAGCGTCTTGGATCTGGACCTAGACTGAAGCATCCATTTCTCCATGACATCAGTTCTAGTTTATCTCAGAAGATTCATTAATCCAGAGTACTCAGGACTTGCCAGTTCAAGAAAGAATGATTCTAGAAACTAGAAAACATCTCTGGCTGATGTCATCAAAATCTTTATTCCTGGATAAGATTTAGTTAAGGTTTTCCCTAAGTCGTTTTACTCCTTAGTACAGGGAACTCTGAATTCTTAAATGTTATAATTGTTTTTAAAACATTTTGAATATGAAACTGAAAGTTCTCAATGTTTTGGCTGAGATTAGGCATGAGTTCTCTGGATGAGAGAGTTGTTAGGAAGCAGTGGTGGCAAGGACATTCAAGTTGCGTGGCGACTCTAGTCCTCTCCTGGAGCTGAGAGTAAATAAAAAGTAAGGAGTCCAAAAGGGCAGCAGTCTAGGATTTGCTCTGAGGTTAGATCCCACATATTCATACATGAAACATGTACTCATTTAACTACTGTGTTTGATAAGAGAGGGCTGGGGAACGCTGGCCCTCGGACCATACATAACACAGTGACCAAGTTTGCCAGTATTGAACACGTTCCTCAATATTTGATTTACCTAAGCAGATGCAAAAAGTTAAGGCAGTTTGGTGAGAGGAGAACAGCTAGGCAAACTTGTGTGAGAGAGTAATTAAAGAGCCCCCTGGCTGTTTGCTGCTGCATACCAGAAATCAAAACGTTTAGAACTGGAAGTATTTCCCTGGGGCAGGAAAAGTAAAAGGGTAAGGGCCATACTGTAGGCATGCACAGCATTACCATGAGCTATCACAGTGAAGGATCTCTGGGTTTTATCATGACCTGGGTTTTACCAGGGCTCTGAATGTTAGAAGAGGGTAGGGAGGTGATGCATCAATAGCAAGTATGTTTCACACTTAAATGTATGTTCAGCTGTACTTAGGAGCACGTAGTGGAGCAAGGATAAGGGAAAACAATGAGTTCTGGCTATGATACCAACGACACTACACTGGAGCCAAGACTATCCCAAGCCTCACAGAGAAAAGGATGAATTAGAAAATCCAGGTGGTTTATCCAGCCTTATTGTTTTATAGCCCATTGTTTTATAGAGTTTTAGCAGAGCCACAAGGGATTTCTCCTGTGTGACTTTTTGGTCCTCGAGGATGATGATCTGGTCTTAGAGTAATGGTAGTTACTTTCATGTCATAGTCCCTATAACATTGAGCTGATGACAAGAATTGTTATGTCAGTGGCATTGATAAATCTAATACTCTAGAATAGTTGCTGTGTATGTATATGAAAAACAAAGAAAGATGAACAAAAGAAGTATTAAGTTCATCACACTAAACCCAACAACAACAAAATTCTAGCTAATATATCTTGACCAAGATTTTCAGTCAAGACTTAAATGGTTTTAAGAATAACAGACATGCTGTATCTCTGAATTGTCTAAAGATTCACGTTGTCATCTCCAAAGTTTTCCACTGCAGAGATTTATGCTGTCATTAGAACTAATTATGAATTAGTGATTGATTCATTTAGGGAATAACTCAACCAAATGGCAGTGAATTGAAAAATGAGCGGCCCTGAAGGGACACATTGGCAGTGATAACGAATTCTACCTGCTGATGGGAATCAGCATAGGTTGCTCAGAAAATAGCCCTGGATGGAACAAATTATTCACGTTTAGTCCACAGTGAGTGGTTTCCTCAGCCTTGCACTACTGACATCAATTAACCCTCATGGCATTTTTCAATTATTTGAAATCTCCAGGCATACCCCATCCTTCTAAGGTAGCTATCCAGAATTTTCAAATTTGTTGTGCTTTCTTTGCAAAGGTTTTAAACTGAACAGTTGTACTATTTTCACTCTTCAGTCTTTTTTTTTTTTAAGATTTATTTATATATTTGAGAGGGGAGGGTGAGAGACAGAGGGGGAGGTAGAGGAAGAGGGAAAGAATCCCAATCAGACTCCCCACTGAGCCTGGGGCCCAACATGGGACTTGATCCCACGACCCATGTGATCATGACCTGAATCGAAATCAAGTTTCAGATGCTTATCAGACTGTGCCACCCAGGCTCCCCTCACTCTTTATTCTTAAGAGCACTCTGTCCATCCCATGTTGGTGACTTGTTTGCTCTCACTACTGAGTATATCTTGAGATCTTATAAAATGAAAGCAGGCATTCAAAGAATTCTTGAAATACTCTGGCTTAATAGCTGCATTAGTTTGGTGATATACATGGTTGTATTAAAGATGTATTAATTGCACTTAAGGATTGATTTTGCTGAAGGGTCCATAACAAAGAAGCCACGCAGAACCATCTATTGCTCTGTCGCGTCATCCTTTACAGAGGCTACTGTGGTGGGGGGTTCTCAAAAGGTAAATGATTCCGTATAAATTTCTTCAATTACTAACAGCTTTATAATCCCTGCTGTGAGCCACCAACTACACTCAGATTAGCTTTAATGGGGAGCTGTGTACCAAGAATTCTGCCACAGAATCCCCTAAGGAGAGCTGATTACATTTTTTCAAATGCTTACTAAGGGATGCATACTTAAGAGTGAATTGTAACCTTTTGAAAATTGCCATTGTCAAAAGAAAAAACAAATACTGAGTAGTGGGAGGAGGCGGAGCCAATTGCATAACTAGAGGAAAGGATCACATCAGAAGGACCCCTTGTTCCTGGTAAACCTGACAGATCATTCCACGGAGTGAGTAATCACCTTTTTCTCTTCTTTTTTCCACACCAGCTTCTTGCTCTTCTTTGGAATGGAATAGAATTTGGTGCTGATTAGAAGGGTTTATATCAAAACTTTCATTGGAAGAGTTCCTGCTGTCTTTCACCATATAAATAATTGAAAATTATATTTAATTTATTTTTCCAGCCCATATTTTCTCCATTAAAAATTTAATTACATAATTTTACTATTACACTTGACCCAAGTGAGTGGTTTCAAGATTCATTAAGTAAATCTCTGTATTTAAGTTAGGTCAGTTCTTAATGTTTTCTCCATAAATTACACATGGAAGATGGTTTTCCGTGGTAAACATGCTCCTTCCATGGGTGTAACCACACCATAATTACCAATCTTCTCTATTTCTTTCTCAAATAGGAATCTAGCACTGTTGTTTCTTCTATTTGTCAGGACTGCAAACATAGACTTTGCCAAAACACATATTATCTATACTGACTTAGGAGTCAACAGGAATAAATAAGCACAATTTCCTCAGAGTTGAGAGGAAGGAAATGAAGGATAGGTAAATTAAAGAAGTGGATGTGTTGCACATGGTTGAGTGTGGGGGTTGGGGGGAATAACAGGAACCTGAAACTTCCCCATTCTCTCTGAAGCAGGAGAGGTGTCCTGTCTTGGAATGGGAGCAATGGGGCACGGAAGAATTACTGTAGAAACAGGAGAGATAGAAGTTGAACTGGTGCTTGTGGAAAGTTGCCAGACAGGCCTAGGGATAAGATGGGAAAGTAGAGCTCCCTGAAGCAGGAAAGAGATGGCCAAGAGATATTTGGAGAATATTAATCTGACAGCAGTAGACAGCAAGAAAGACGGCAGGATTGGGGGCCTAGGATTAGAGAAATTAATGAGGAAGAGAACACAATGGTCTAAGAATGAAATGAAAGAACCACAAGCAATAGGGGTTGTACACAAATAGAACAGGGATCCCACAAAATAAGACAAAAGAAGAATCAGTTACATTTGGTGACTAAATATGTCAGGTGAAGAAGAGTCGGGGTAGAAGAGTCAGAGATGATGCTGAGATTTCCTTCTTAGAGGACAGGGATTGTGTCCACCTCACTTTGAATTCCTGGTGTTGAGCACAGGGTACATATCACACCTAACACTTAGAACACATGCTAAACAATCTATTATTCACACTTGAAATGAGACCAAGAAAACTCCAAATTTCTATATTAAGTAATAATATTTTATAGGTGAGGTTGTGGAGGGACTAACAAATTATGGAGATGGAATCCTCCTTCTCCACTATCCTACCATTAATAATAATATGCATAATTACTTTTATTATGAAAAGTAATCAATAGAACACCTTTGATGGGGTATCAGAAAGAGGAGGCTATTCTGTGAGGAAGAGGATGGGTTTTATTTTAGAGTTTGAGTCAGTTGTAGATCATTTAACTGGAAATGTCCAGAAGGCAGTTTAAAAAGCAAGCCTGGAGCTTCAGATTGAGATTGTAGTCAAAACTGATGACAGAGATTTATTTTTCTCACTCACTTTTTTTTCGTTTTATTTACTAATTTATTCTTATACACCTCACTTCACTCCAAAAGGGATTTGAGGCAGTTTATAAAAACACTAATATTATCACTACATGAAATAAATTCATTGGAAAATTTGGTTGGAGAGGTATGAGTAGGAAAAGAAAGCCGTGCCAAGCGCGAGTTTATTCTGTTGCTCTGTTTCACACTATTGCCAATGGTGATCACACACTTGGTTGTGTGGCCAAAGCTTCCAGTGGTCAAAGCAAAGAGGAAAATAAGAACACTTATAAAATTTACAGGGTATAGAGGATCAAATAAAACCAGATGTCAAGAAGTAGTTTTTTTACAGTCCCCACAAAGACATCTTCCTTTAAAAAAAAAAAAGATTTTATTTATTTATTTGAGAGAGAGACAGAGAGAGCACAAGTAGGGAGAATGGCAGAGGCAGAGGGAAAAGCAGACTCTCCACTGAGCAGAGAGCCCGATGACGGGCTCGATTCCAGGACCCTGGGATCATGACCTGAGCCAAAGGGAGACGCTTAACTGACTGAGTCACCCAGGTGCCCAAAAGACATCTTTCCCATTGCACCTACAAAGAAGCCATTATATAATACAATGGACAATATTGAGAAGAGCATTTCTCCCTGTAGTAATTATACTGAAGAATTTCATAAAACCTTTTCTTATAATGTTCCTTAGTGCATACACTTGACCAAATAGTGCTGATGAGGGAGAAGAAGGCAAGCTGAGGACAAAGCACAAGCTGACACCCTACCAGCCTCCCCACCCCACTGCCCAGTGGGATGTGTGTGACATTCCTCAGGCACTCTTGGTTGCCCTAAAGATAAGGGAAGGAAAAACAAATGGTTAACTTATAGAGATTATAGTCCTGCAAGACATGAGTCTCCCTCAGTTTACAAATGTCTTAGTGGTTTACAAAAAAAAAGCATTCTTATCAATAACCTAACTTCCAGAAGGAAATGTAGATAAAAATAAATGTCCTTATAATCTGCAGCCCATTGACAAATACTTGAGGCAGGTGGAGTATAAAGTTCCTCCAGGAAGCTCCCAACAGTCTTAATGTTAATTCCTTACTAGAGAGAAAAACAACCTTAACTTGACAATGGCAAGGCCTTCAGTATCTTGTAGGTCCTCTTTAGCATATGAAAGTTCTTTTGAAAATCTCCCTTTTTCTTACCTCTCCCAACTCCCAAGTATATAATCAGCCACCCCTCACAACCCAGGTGCAGCAGCTCTTTCTTCCCATGGGTCCTGTCACAGTGCTTTAATAAAACCACCATTTTGCACCAAAGATATCTCAAGAATTCTTTCTTGGTCATCAGCTCTGGACCTTAGCCCGCCAAACCTCGCCTACATTCCAAAAACTATATCAGTGTCATAGGGTTTGAACTTACTCTTAAAATTATTTTTTATTGTTGTCTCCTTAAACTAGCCTTTAGGTTTATTGAACATTGTAGGGGTTGAGGAGGAAAAATTTTCCTCTTACCCCTCAGAATTCTTCTGGCTGGTTTAAGAATTAAAATGACAGGAGATAAATTAATAGAAGAAAGTCAAAGGCTAATTACTTACATAAGGGGAATCCATATAAGCATAAGAGATTCCCAATAAGCTCAGGCAAGGGGGCCCTGGGTGGCTCAGTTGGTTGAGCGACTGCCTTCAGCTCAGGTCATGATCCTGGAGTCCTGGGATCGAGTCCCGCATCGGGCTCCCTGCTCAGCAGGGGGTCTGCTTCTCCCTCTGACCCTCTTCCCTCTCGTGCTCTCTGTCTCTCATTCTCTCTCTCTCTCAAATAAATAAATAAAATCTTAAAAAAAAAAATAAGCTCAGGCAAAATGAGGCTTAATGACATCCTGAGCTAAGGAGAGGGATAGGAGTCTGGGGGCACAAATGGGGGGAAGGCATTTAGCAGGATAGTGAGAGGGAATGGTTAGAAGACAATGGCTGCCTTAATCTGAAGATAAGTTTCTTAGAAAAAAGAAATCTTTGTTAATAGCTCCCTTCCCTCCCAGTACAAGCCTCCCTTTCCAATGTAAATTTAGGCAATTAAGGGGAAGTGTAGAGCTTGCCATGAACCTGCTGGGTTTTGATTGCTTTTAACTCAAAATAAATCTCATGCCGAAGTGGCATATTTCCAGGATATTTGTCCAGAACCCCTTCACAAACATTTTACTTTTTGTTCAACAAAAGGAAAATTTTGTCTTATCTTCATATAGAACAATATCTTTTCATATTGAACATGAATATAACCATTTGAAGAGCAATTTGGAAATACCTAGAGAGTTGAATACATGTACATGGTCTGATCACAATTCCAACTTTGAAGGATAGACCCTATGAAAATTCTCATAAATATACCAGAGAGTATATTGGCTGTAATGGGGAGGAATAGTATGCAATCAGTTGACCTTTCCATGAGAGGCTTGCTAATTAAACTGGCTAATTATTTAGAGATTTACCATAGATATGTCAAAACAAATGATCTAGAAATACATATATCAACATGACTAAAACTGGAAACATAATACTGAAAAAAGAAGGAAAGTTGCAAAAAGATACATACAGCATGATACCATGCATATAACTGTTTAAAACAAAAAATATATATGGTTTACATGTATACATGAATATATAGTAAAAATATAAAAATGGGGGGGGAAAGATGGCAGAGGAGTAGGGGACCCTATTTCAACTGGTCCTGGAATTGAGCTGGATATCTACCAGACCACTCTGAGCATGCACAAAACCAGCCTGAGATGTAAGAAGATCTGGATCTTTACAAACAGAATATTGCAGGCGGTTGGTTTTGAGGTAGGAAATGGGGAACCCTGATTCCGCAGGCAGATATCAGAGGATAAACGGCAGTGGGAGGGTGCCTGGCCGTGGGGATCCTACACCGCCGGCGAGTGACAGCCTCGCGCGCTGGGGACGGGCACAGACTCGCAGACTGGTAGCAGCGGGGAAAGGACTTTAGGGTTGCCGCCAGGGTGGAAACCCAGAGCGGCGGGGTCACGCCTGTGAACTGCAGCCCCTGGGACGGAAACCGGAGTGGCGGGGTCACACGCACACGAACTGGGAGCGGCTGGTGGTTTTAGAAGCACAAAGGGCAGAGACATGCCCCGACCTGGAGGCAGGACTGGGAGCGCTGCCGAGGGACGCACAACCCAGGACACTGCAGTTTATAGCAGCACGGACAGAAATGGAGACAGTGTGGCCTGGAGAGCTCACTGAAGAACAGACTGAGGTCTCTCTGCTCTGAGGCAGAGGGTTGGAAAGGGTCTCTTCTGCTCTGACTCGCGGAAGAGACGTGGAAAGCTGCCAGGGAAAGTCGCCAGGGAACAAAAGCCCCAAAAACTGATTCCCACTGAGTCCATCCCCCACCACAGGGGGGTAGGGCAACACTGCCCAAACAGGGTTGCCTGAGTAACAGCACGGCAGGCCCCTCCCGCAGAAGACAGGCTGGAAAAAAAAGAGGCCAGCAACCCTAAGGTCCCAAGAAAACAGGTGCATCTTGCTTGGGTTCTGGTCAATAATTTGGACTCTATACATTCCCTCAAACACCCATCAACAGAATGTAAGAGGAGGAGCCCCCAAAATAGAAAAGACTCAGAGATTATGTCTTATGCTGCAGATTTACAAATGGATGCAGATATAACCAAGATGTTGGAGATGGAATTCAGGCTAGCAATTGTGAAGACAATGGCTAGAATGGAGAAATCAATTAATGGCAACATAGGGTCTCTAAGGGCAGAAATAAAAGGTGAATTGGCAGAACTTAAAAATGCTATCAGTGAGATCCAATCCAATCTAGATAATCTAACAGTTAGGGTAACTGAGGCAGAAGAGCGAATAAGCAACCTGGAAGACAATATAATAGATAAAAAAGGAAAAGAGGAGGCCAGGGAAAAACAACTCAGAATCCATGAAAATAGAATCAGAGAAATAAGTGACACCATGAAGCGTTCCAATGTCAGAATAATTGGAATCCCGGAGGGAGTGGAGAGAGAGAGAGGGCTAGAAGATGTATTTGAGCAAATCATACCTGAGAACTTCCCTAATCTGGGGAATGAAACAAACATTCAAGTCCTAGAGGCAGAGAGGACCCCTCCTAAGATCAAGGAAAACAGGCCAACACCCCGTCATGTAATAATAAAACTTGCAAATCTTAGAACCAAGGAAACCATCTTAAGGGCAGTTAGGGGGAAGAGATTCCTTACGTACAGAGGGAGGAACATCAGAATAACGTCAGACCTATCCACAGAGACCTGGCAAGTCAGAAAGCCCTGGCAAGACATATTCAGGGTACTAAATGAGAAGAACATGCAGCCAAGAATACTTTATCCTGCAAGGATTTCATTTAGAATGGATGGAGAGATGCAGAGCTTTCACAACTAGCAGAAACTGAAAGAATATGTGACCACTAAGCCGGTCCTGCAAGAAATATTAAGGGGCGTTCTATAAAAGGAGAAAGACCCCAAGAGTGATCTACAACAGAAATTTACAGGGACAATCTATAAAAACAACGTCTTCACAGGCAACATGATGACAATTAATTCATATCTTTCAATAATCACTCTCAATGTGAATGGCCTAAACACTCCCATAAAACGGCACAGGGTTGCAGATTGGATAAAAAGACAGGACCCATCCATATGCTGTCTACAAGAGACTCATTTTGAACCTAAAGATACATCCAGATTGAAAGTGAAGGGATGGAGATCCATCTTCCATGCCAGCGGACCTCAAAAGAAAGCTGGGGTAGCAATTCTTATATCAGACAAATTAGATTTTAAACTAAAGTCTGTAATAAGAGACACAGAAGGACACTATATCATTCTTAAAGGGTCTATCCAACAAGAAGATCTAACAGTTGTAAATATCTATGCCCCCAACATGGGAGCAGCCATCTACATAAGCCAACTGTTAACCAAAATAAACATTCCTCAAGTTCATAAAATCCATCTGTGAAAAACACACAGTGTGTATCATCCTCAGTGGGGAAAAGCTGAGAGCCTTTCCCTTAAGATCAGGAACACATCAAGAGTGCCCACTCTCACCACTATTGTTCAACATAGTATTAGAAGTCCTAGCAACAGCAATCAGACAACAAAAAGAACTAAAAGGTATTCAAATTGGCAAAGAAGAAGTCAAACTCTCTCTTTTTGCAGATGACATGATACTTTTTGTGGAAAACCCAAAAGACTCCACCCCCAAATTACTAGAACTCATCCAGCAATTCAGTAATGTGGCAGGATACAAATTCAATGCACAGAAATCAGTTGCTTTCTTATACATTAACAACGCAACTGTAGAAAGAGAAATTAGAGAAACGATTCCATTTACAATAGTACCCCAAACCATAAGATACCTCGGAATAAACCTAACCAAAGAGGTAAAGGATCTATACTCTAGGAACTACAAAACACTCATGGAAGAAATTGAAGAAGACACAAAAAGATGGAAAAATATTCCATGCTCATGGATCGGAAGAATAAACATTGTGAAAATGTCTATGCTACCCAGAGCAATCTATACCTTCAATGCCATCCCGATCAAAATTCCAATGACATTTTTCATAGTGCTGGAACAATCCTAAAATTTGTATGGAATCAGAAAAGACCCCGACTCGCGAAGAAAATGTTGAAAAAGAAGAACAAAGCTGGGGGCATCACGTTGCCCGATTTCAAGGTATATCACAAAGCAGTGATCACCAAGACAGCATGGTACTGGCACAAAAACAGACATATAGACCAATGGAACAGAATAGAGAACCCAGATATGGACCCTCAACTCTATGGTCAAATAATCTCTGACAAAGCAGGAAAAAACAGGCAATGGAAAAAAGACAGTCTCTTCAATAAATGGTGCTGGGAAAATTGGACAGCCACATGCAGAAGAATGAAACTCGACCATTCTCTAACACCATTCACAAAGATAAACTCAAAGTGGATGAAAGACCTCAATGTGAGACAGGAATCCATCAAAATCCTAGAGGAGAACATAGGCAGTAACCTCTTTGACATCGCCCACAGCAACTTCTTTCAAGACACATCTCCAAACGCTAGAAACAAAAGCAAAAATGAACTTTTGGGACCTCATCAAGATAAAAAGCTTCTGCACAGCAAAGGAAATAGTCAACAAAACAAAGAGGCAACCCACAGAATGGGAGAAGATATTTGCAAATGACACTACAGATCAAGGGCTGGTATCCAAGATCTGTAAAGAACTTCTCAAACTCAACACCCAAAAAACAAATAATCAAGTCCAAAAGTGGGCAGAAGAGATGAACAGACACTTCTCTGAAGAAGACATACAAATGGCTAACAGACACATGAAAAAATGTTTATCATCATTAGCCATCAGGGAAATTCAAATCAAAACCACATTGAGATACCACCTTACACCAGTTAGAATGGCAAAAATGGACAGGGAAAGAAACAACAAATGTTGGAGAGGTTGTGGAGAAAGGGGAACCCTCTTACACTGTTGGTGGGAATGCAAGTTGGTACAGCCACTTTGGAAAACAGTGTGGAGGTTCCTCAAAAATTTAAAAATAGAACTACCCTATGACCCAGCAATTGCACTCCTGGGTATTTACCCCAAAGACATGGCTGTAGTGAAAAGAAGGGCCATATGCACCCCAATGTTCATAGCAGCAATGTCCGCAATAGCCAAACTGGAAATAGCTGAGATGCCCTTCAACAGATGAATGGATAAAGAAGATGTGGTGCATATATACAGTGGAATATTACTCAGCCATCAGGAAGGATGAATACCCAACTTTTACATCAACATGGATGGAACTGGAGGAATGCTAAGTGAAATAAGTCAAGCAGAGAAAGTCAATTATCATATGGTTTCACTTATTTGTGGAACATAAGGAATAGCATGGAGGACATTAGGAGAAGGAAGGGAAAAATGGGGGGGGCGGGTTGGAGGGAGAGATGAACCATGAGAGACTATGGACTCTGAGAAACAAACAGGGTTTTGGGGGCGGGGTTTGGTTAACCCAGTGATGGGTATTAAGGAGGGCACGTACTGCATGGAGCACTAGGTGTTATACGAAAACAATGGATCATGGATCACATCAAAAACCAATGATGTATGGTGACTAACATAACATAATAAAATTAAAAAAAAAACTAATGATGTAATGTATGGTGATTAACATAACAATAAATATATTTTAAAAATATAAAAACATACATAGGAATGATGGACACCAACTTCATATAGTGTTTACCTCTAGAAAGGACAAACAGGGAAGGGGTTTTGAATGGGGTATTAGTTGCAATGCTTTCTGCCTCAAAAAAAAAGAGAAAGAATTCAGGTATGAATATAGTGATGAGTACATTGTATGTATTTGAAATAATGCATAGGTAAAATAAAAATAGAAAAAATGAGATGAGCTCATTTAGATATTAATAACCTTCTCCAAATATTCATATTAAGATTTTATCAGATGGTCTCATGAAGGTTAAATCAACTATATAAAGCTTCTAAAGCAATTAAAAGTCTATGTTAAAACTTTTTTAGATGTTTATAAGATTATTGCTATTGGTCTTATCTAAATTTCAAAAATCTGAGTTAATTATTGATAGAAGCAGAATTATATTTTCTTATCTATGAATTCAAAGACACGCAGGGAATGTAACTCTGCTCTGATATGGGGTGAATGCATGACAGTCATGTGTAATTAGTGAAATGAATGTGTCTCATATTAAACTTTTGGGTGGGAAGCAAACAGCAATTCACATTAAATAACTGGCAGTTTTAACAGGCACAAGTTATAGTATGGCTTTTAAAACACCCTCCTTTTGTGCTCAATTTGTAGGTCATACCCAGGTTTATGGGGCCATACCCCATCTGCAGATTGTGTCTGGCACATTGTATGAGAGGCATTGGTCCTAAGAGTGGGTCAGAGGGGGCAACCTGCAGGATAAAAGCCCTGGGACCTATGGAATGAGAGAAAGGCTGAAAGAATGAGAATTTGAGTGAATGAGCACAGGAAGGGGGAGAGGGGCATAAACAGTAATAATATTCAGTGTGCAAGACAAATACAAATATAAGGATGACTACAGAGGACAGAATGAGGGGGAAAAAAAATCTTTGGATTCTACAGAGAACCAGAGTTCAGCTCAAATATGTAAGTACTTTCTAACTTAAAGCATTCCAGAAGTGGAATGGGCCCTTCCAACATATTTTCCATCATACCAACAAGCTGGCTATTGCTTAATCAGGAGCATTTTGGAGTAGAATTCTGCCCTGGAGTAGAGGTTGAACTGGATCCCCTCTGATTATTATATATTTGCTCACATACAGGGCAACATTTTAAGTAATGGATTGTTTGATTTCTTTGTTATAGTTGACACAAGTGTCCCAGAAACCAGATCAGTTTCTAAGATATTCACAAAGGAGTATTTAGTGTTATTTAGCATTATTGATCTCCAGACTTGACTTGATGAGGAAAACAAAAATCCCATGATCTTATGTAAATATAGACCCATGGAACATTAAGTCTAAAATGGACTTCATGTTAGAAGTGAGAAGTAAAAGCCCAGAGTCTTCAGCCCTTCCCAGGGCTTTATTGTTAGTAATGGGCAGAGCACTGTCCCTTGATAAAAGCTCCACAGTTCTTTCTACCTACTTGGTTAAGGCTTGGCCCATAGTCATCTGTAGTTCAAGAACAGCAATGAAAATCCCTGAAGACACCATCCTTCATCCCCTAGCCACATACTTCTTGACATACACTCCCCCAGATGAACCAGTGTTGGGGATATTGCCTCTGTATCAAGCATTAATCTCATTGCCCCTCCACCCACATTGCAGCACCTGGCATTTCCATGTATGTTCACACCAGGGTCTCTAAGAGATAAACCTTAGTCTTTCTGATCCCCAGACTGGAATCCCTTTATAGAATCCCTAAACCAGAGATGGAGGAGCTCATGAGCCGATACATGACAATCCCATCCAATCAACCTCCCTACCTGGGCTGAGGTGAAGACCAGAATCTCCCATCTCAGTTTCAGCCAAATGACTCCTCAATCAAAGGACTGATCCTTTGGTTAAAGATAAGCAAATGGAATGGTCAGATCCACTCTGTTGAACATCACCATGAGGTTTACTGTTTCTTCATTTTCTTGTTTTTTTGAGGGTTTTTTTCTTTGCATTCTTGTCTTATGGTCTTACTTTAAAAAACAAAATACAACACCATATGGCAATATGTGTGACTGTATCTTTATCCCTCTCTCATTATTTCAACATATGAAGTTTGCTATTTTCATAAATCCCTCTCACTTTCAATTATTGTGAGATCAAACACAAAATTTCATGAAAAATTTTGTACATCTTGGTCCATCGGGCTGTATGTGTTGAATCACTAGAAGAAATACATTCATCTTTTAACTCCTTTGCCACTCCCCAGTACCAAGGAAACTGAGGGCAGGAAAAAGCTTAGTGTATCAAATAGAAAAATGCATCAAGGGGAGCCTGGGTGGCTCAGTCAGTTAAGCATCTGCCTTCAGCTCAGGTCATGATACCAGGGTCCTGGAATCAAGTCCCACATCGAGCTCTCTGCTCGGCGGGGAGCCTACTTCTCCCTCTCTCTCTGCCACTCCCCCTGCTTGTGCTCTCTCTCTTTCTCTCAAATAAATAAATAAAATCTTAAAAAATAATAAAAATGCATCAAGTATTTAAAGTGCTTTACTTTAAATATTGCACTTTATCAAATGGAATATCTACACGGTACGAATAGAGTAGGATGTATTTTGAAAGTTTATCAAATCTAATAAGTAATCTTAATTTTCTAATGCTGATATTTCTGCTCTTGTATTCAGATCCTTAGGATTTTTTATAAGATGTTGGAGTTGAGATCAACATACAGTGGGCTTTTAATATTTTCAAAAGCAAGAAACAATGGTAGACACTCCTGATTAACCTGAAATTTGAACATATTTACATAGCAATTGGAGTTAAAAAAAAGTAACTTTTACAACTTGAGTTAGCACATTTTGTTAGGGAGATAACTGTTATTGAGAATGATGTAAAAGGAGAAAATCTCCGTATTACACTTCCTGTTTCTACAGATAGTTATTCCTCACATTCAGGTCTATCTTCTATCCTTGAAGATTAGAACTTAAAACTTTTAAAATTGAAAAAAGTCACCATGCACAGAAATAAAAATGAATGAGTCTTATGTCATATAAACAGAAAATGTGTATTGAGAGATTAGACCCTTAAATTCACATCCCTTAAATATTGGGGATTTTCTATTAAATTTAAATCATTTTATAATTGGATAATTTTTTTCTTAATTTGGGAACTATATCTCCCATGTCTTGATAAGCATGTTCCTCAGAATGCTAGACCGCAGAGATGCTGCTTCTTTTTTGAGTATGTTGTTAGAATTCCAAGTGCCTTGCAAAATCAGATACAAAATAGTCAGAAGAATGAAAACAAAGGGAAAAGGAAAATTATCTTATTTTGTTTTGTTTAGTATATCTCCACCCCAGTGAACCTTTCTAGATGAACTTAGTTTTAAGACATTACCTTTAAACAGTATGCAGACAGCTTTGTAATTTTTGCATATTATTATATTTACTTTTTAAAATGTTGTATTAAGAAACTGCCCTCTATATTTTATTCTTAGAGCATTTTGAACTTTTATTTTTTCTATCACAGTGAAGCACTCATAAAATCTAGTAGCCATGATGATAGGGACTGGGTCTATAGTGTCTTCCACAAGGCCCGACATATAATATAACTCCTCTCTGCTCCACAAAGGCAACTACCTTCCACTTTTTAAGCTGTTTTTTTTAAATGTACTAGGTAACTCTAAATAGTATATTTATACTGCTATTTGAATTCTCAACAGAGTTTAACCAGTCCTTATTTTATTCTCTTCTTTTATTTTAATTTTTTAAAAAAATTTTTACCCCTTTCACCCATTTCTCCCATTCTCCCATCCCCTACCTTTGGTAACCACCCATCTGTTCTCTGTATTTTAAGATTTATTTTGGATTCCACATAGTAAGAGAGATGATATGGCATTTGTCTTTCTCTGTCTGATTTCTTTCACTTAGCATAATGCCCTGGAGATCCATCTACGTTGTCACAAATAGAAAGATTTCATTATTATTTATGGCTGAATATTATTCCATCATATATATATTCCATGATTTCTTTATTCATTCATCCATTGATAAATACTTAGGTTGTTTCCATAGCTTGGCTATTGTAAATAGTGTCACAATGAAGAAGGGAGTATAGATATCTCTTTGGGACACTGATTTTGTTTCCTTTGGATAAATACCCAAAAGTGGAATTGTTTGGATCATATGGTAGTTTTATTTGTAATTTTTTGAGGAACCTCCATGCTGTTTTCCATAGTGGCTGCACTGATTTACATTCCCACCAATGGTGCACAAGGGTCCTCTTTTCTCCACATCCTCGCCAGCACTGGTTATTTCTAGTCTTTTTGATAATAGGCATTCTAACAGGTGTGAGGTGATATGCCATTATGGTTTTGATTTGCATTTCCCTGATGATTAATGATGTTGAGCATCTTTCCATGAAGTTGTTTGCCATCTGAATGCTTTCTTTGGAAAAATGCCTATTCAGATATTCTGCCCATTTTTTAAATCAGACTGTTTTGTTTTTTGCTGTTGAGTTATTTGAGTTCTTTATATATTTTCAATATTAGACCTTAGCAGATATATTATTTGTAAATATTTTCCACTATTCGATAAGTTGCCTTTTCATTTTGTTGATGATTTTCTTCACTATGTAGAAGCTTTTTAGTATGATGTAGTCCATTTATTCTTTTTTCTTTTTATTGCTTTTGCTTTTGGTGGCAGATTTTTAAACAATCATCACCAAGATCTACTTCAAGGAGCTACTGCTTCTAAGAGTTTTCTTCTAAGAGTTTTATGATTTCAAGTCTACATTCAAGTCTTTAATCCATTTTGAGTTAATTTTTGTGTATGATGTAAGATAGTGGTCAAGTTTCATTATTTTGCATGTAACTGTCCAGTTTTCCCAACACCATTTATTGAAGAGACTGTCCTTTCTCCATTGTATATTCTTGGCGTCTGTATTGTAATTAATTGATCATATGTGTATGGGTTTATTTTTGGGCTCTCTATTCTGTTCCACTGATCAATGTGTGTGTTTTTATGCCACTACCATACTGTTTTGATTACTATAGCTTTGTAATATAGTTTGAAATCAGGGAGGGTGATGCCTCCAGCTTTGTTCTTTCTCTAGGTTACTTTGGCTATTTAGAGAGTTTTTTTGTTTGTTTGTTTTTGTTTTCATTTTTTGTCATTCCATACAAATTTTAGAATTATTTGTTCTCTTTCTTTGAAAAAAAGCCATTGGAATTTTGATAGGAATTGCTTGAATCTGTAGATTGCTTTGGATAGTAAGGACATTTTAACAATATTGATTCTTCCAACCCATGAACATGGAATATCTTTCCATTTATTTGTGTCTTCTTCAGTTTCTTTCACTAATTGTAGTTTTCAGTCTTTAGTTTTCAATATAGAGGTCTTTCATCTCTTTGGTTAAATTTATTTCTAGGTATTTTATTTTTGATGTAATTATAAGTGTGATTATTTTTTTATTTCTTTTTCCAATAGTTTATTATTAGTGTATAGAAACACAACAGATTTTTGTGTATTGCTATGTATCCTATAACTATACTGAATTTATTTATTAGTTCTAACAGTTTTTTGATGGAGTCTTAGAGTTTTCTATTTATAATATCATGTCATCGGCAATTAGTAACAGTTCTACTTCTTCTTTTCCAATTTGGGTGCCTTGCATTTCTTTTCTTGCCTAATCACTCTGGCTAGGACTTCCAATACTATGTTGAATAGAAGTGGGCAAGAGCATTATCCTTGCCTTGTTCCGGACCCGAGAGGAAAGGCTTTAAAGCTTTTCACCGTTTGGTATGATGTTAGCTCTGGGCTAGTCATATGGCTTTTATTATGTTGAGGTACATTCCTTCTGTCCCCACTCTGTTGAGAGTTTTTATCATAAATGGATATTGAATTTTGTCAAATCTTTTTGAATCTCATTTTACTTGTGTATCCTTTAATTATTATAATCATAGTTATTTTTACTACATTTGTTTTTGAACTTTCATACTAACTTTATAAGGGATTAATCCATACTTTTATTATAAATTTACCTTTCCAGTGAGATTTATTTTTTCATATGTTTTCTTGTTACAAATCATCTTTCTTTCCAGCTTAAAGAAGTCCCTGTAACATTTCACGTATAGTCAGCTTTGTGGTGATGAACTCCTTTTGCTTCTGCTTGTTCAGAAAACTCTTCAATTCCAAATGATAACTTTGCTGAGTAGAGTATTTTTGGTTGGGAGTTTTGTCTTTCAGCACTTTGAATATATCACACCACTGACTTCTGGCAAAGGTTCTGCTGAAAAATCTGCCAATAATTTATGGGGTTCCATTGTATGTAACAAGTTATTTTTTCTCTTATTGCTTTTAATATTCTCTCCTGTCTTTAATTTTTAATATTTTAATAACAGTGTGTCTTGCTGTAAGTCTCTTAGGGTTCATCTTCTTTGGAACCCTCAGGGCTTCCTGGATCTGTATGTCTTGTTTCTTTCCCCTGGTTAGGAAAGTTTTCATCCATTATTTATCAAACAAGATTTTTATCCCTTTCTTCTTCTGGGACTCCTACAGTGTGAATGTTAGTCTGCTTGGTGTTATCCAAAAAGTCCCTTACATCATCTTCACTTTTTTTTTTTTTCTATTTGCTGCTCTGATTGCATGAGTTCCACTGCCTTGTCTTCAATCCTTTCTTCTGCTTCATCCAGTCTGCTGTTGAACCGTACTAGTTTGTTTTTCGGTTTAGTTATTGCATTCTTCAACTCTGTGACTTCTGTTTCATACTTTCTTGTATTTCCCATCTCTTTATTGAAGTTCTCACTGTGTGCATCCATTCTTCTCTCCAGTTTGATCAGCATTTTTATAACCATTACTTTGAACTCTTTGTCAGATAAATTACTTACCTCCATTACATTAAGGTTTTTTTCTGAGGTTTTATCTTGTTCTTTCATTTGAACATATTCATCTGTTTCCTCATATTGCTCATACTCCTATTTCCTCTGTGTTGGTTCTGTATAGTAGATGGAACGCCGTCTCTCCCAGTCTTGTAGGAGTGGTCTTATGTAGGAGACTAGCCTTGTCATTCAACCCTGCCCTAGCTCTTTGTTGTCTCTCAAACTTTTGTGCTTACCCAAGCAGCCTATTGTATTTTTATAGCTCCCGGAAGTTGAGGGTGTGCCAAGACTTGTCAGTGTCCCTAAAGGAAGGATCTCAGTCAGCACCTAGATTCGGGCTGTTCGGAAGCCAGACCTTTAGGCAGCAGCTTTTAAAAGCATACAAATATATACAGTTCTGGGACATCACAAGTGTAAGCCCTGTTGGCCAGGTCATCTGATGGTGTTCCCTGGGTGGCAGTCACAAAACTTGGGGCTCCAGATAGTGTATAAGCTCTTTCCTAGGAGATACTGGTGAGCTGGAGCAAGTAGAAGAAGAGCACCAAGATGGTGTTCACAGTCTACATTCCTTGAGAGCACTTCCCTAGTTCACTACACGTGTCCCAAACCTGAAACCTCCAGGACAGGCAAAGAGGACCCTTCACAGAAAGACTGAGGGGTGTGCCTCAGTCTGCTGTCTGCACAGTGCCCTGCTCGTGGCAGCCTACCAAGAACCATCTCTCCAATGGCCACAGTCCCGTGGGACCCTGCCACCAGAGCCAGGTGATCAAGGGGTGTCCCCTGGGTAGAGCTGCAAAAACTGGATTGCCAGACGTAAAGACTAGGGTACCAGCCATGTGTAACACTCCCTTTCAGGAGACACTGGTGTTCTGGAATGTGGCAGAGGGAGAGTATGAAGGCAGAGCCTACCCTCCAAGTTGTCTGGAAAGAATTAAACTCAGCTCCTAGGTATGTGTTTAATTAGAGTCCTGCAGCTATGATCCTTAACTAAAAGTCCTCCTTCATAGAAAGCCTAGAGCTCCCGGGTCTTTACTTGCCCTGGGTGTAGTAGCTGTTCTAAGAACTCTTTCTCTGTTGGTTACAATCAGACAATGTAGAGGCATCCTCTGACTACAGCTGCAACTATCAGGGAACCATACAGGGGTCTGATCTCCTTTCTAGGTGACACCAATTACTACAGCCCCGGGAGTACACACCTGGTGTACACAAGCTTTTCTGGCCTCCAGAGTCAGGCAGTCAAGAGGCATCCCTTGGGTGGCAGCCCCCCATATCAGGGCACCAGATAGGTAAAAGCTTCCCTCTGGGAGATACAGGTGCTCTGGACCACAACAAAGGGAGAACACAAAAATGACATGACCATTCTCTGTCCCCAGAGAATGTTCCAGCAGGCTCCTAGACGTGTGTGTCAAATTAGATGCTGCACTTAGGGAGTCCCAGTCTGCATTCTATCCCTACGTTCTGTCTCTCTGCCACATCAGCCTTCCTCACTGATGATGTAGTTGTGAGGATCAGAGTCAGGGGGCCAGAGACCAAAAGTTCTGGAGCCTATACACATGTATGTCTCTCTGGGACACGGTAGCAAAATCCCCTGGCCACATCCACAGCTGACCAGCATCCTGAGGGTACCTTACATCTTTTTAGTAAGTCATAAAGGTTAAATGATCATGAACAATAGGTGCCTTTGGTTCTCTCTGTCCCCTTCTACCTGTGTTCAGCACACCACACTCTGCTACATCTACCTAACATGTCTCATGGGTTGGTACTAACTTACTGGTATCTTTAAAGCAACAGAGGAATTCTGCCTGTCGTCCCTAAATTATTTCCTTCTATGCTTATATAGGATTAGTTGCTCCCTCTGTGTACTCCCAGTCCACTGGGACTTTTTGTTTTTTAATCACAATGGCACTACACTCACTGTGTAGGTTTTCCCAAGATTGGGTACTTTAAGAACAGGGAGCATGATCTCTTTTCTTTTGCATCCGCAGCCCACTGTCTGGTGCAGAGTAGGTGGCTGATATATATATATATATATATATATATATATATATATATATATATA
>NW_023270415.1:14507793-14510789 GCF_011800145.1 Mirounga leonina
ATATATATATATATATATATATATATATATATATATATATATATAAATTTTTTTCTGGGTAAAGGAATGAAGGAATAAATCAACCCACAAACTAGTTGAAGATGCATTGACATAGAGATGATCTGAAGTAAAAAACCAGCTGGTGGGTTTTTTCTCCCCACACCTTGTTCGGGTGGTACCCGGTTTGATTGGAGATGAGCAGGCAGATTGAAGGGAAATAACCCGACTCTGTACTGCAGACTAGCAGCACTACTGTCTACCTTCCTGGTGTGAATGTAGCTCTCAGCCATACAAAAGCATGCTCCCTGCTGGGGAAGAGGAAGTCTGGATCATCCGCATGTGTCCAGCTGCCTGCCAAGTGTTATCATGACTGCCCAGTTCCCTCAGATGAGAGTAATGAACTAGGGACTCAATACACCTCACCTCCGTGTGTCTGGGAAAACACATTGTTATTTAGAATCTCCTTGTGAGCCCCAGTGGACCCGTTCTTTTGACTAACTTTGGCATCTGTTCTTGGGTTAAAGCTCCCAGTCTGATGCTTTCTTTCTTGAGCACAGCTCAGCTTGGCCAGGGCCTCTATTAAACTATTGTTTGTCAGTGACATCCATGAGAAATGAGATGATCATCTAGAATGTACCATGTCATCACATTGATTGTGACTGTTAACTGAAGGTTAAGGTTGCCTCATGGTGCCAGGAGACACCATCGAGCCCTTGGCAGAGAGACAAAGACTTACCCATGCCAAGACTGTGATCTGGTTCCACCACGCATACCCTACTCAATCCCCCATACTGAGGTTTCATGCCTTCATGAGCCAGTCCGAAATATATAACATCTATATTTGTACTGTATCCCCAACAGGGAGAGGAAAACTGCGTTATAATGAACGTGTGCATTGCTAGCTACAGCATAATAAACATGATGCTATAATTATCCATGTATTCATAGACCTGGGAAGCTAATCTCTTTGAGAATTAGTGTCCCTGCAAGACAGGCTCAGCATTTTGCATTTGTTTTGTAATGATACATAGCTTTGTCCTATGTTTGTGTGTGTCAGCATTTCAGCAGTCTCTGGAAGAATACCATATTGGAAATATTTTTGTAGGTAAGTCTGATTAGAAGTCAGTATGATTTCAGTCACTTTGTGATTTGGCTCTGCCTTTCAATTCCACTCCATGAGAAAGTTTATTAATGTAGCCTAACACTACATTAGTGGTAGCTCTCCCTAGAACCTTCTGGAGACTTCTTCTCATTCTGCATAGAGTTTATAAATTGAGGTAGTGAGTTTGAGGGTATGTGTGAAAAATTCTGCTTCACATCCCGTATCAGTGTTGGCTTTGATGCTTACATTCCAGCATTGGTGCATCAACATTTTGGATCTAGAAGATGTTATGTCCTGGAATATTCATGTATTCATTCATTCAACAGATCCTTCATTGCTTTCCTTGTGTCGCTCACTTCTCTAGACACTGTGGATACACAGTTGGCCAAGCAAAAATCCCTGACATTCTAGTGGGGACAAACAGAAAAAAAAAAAATAAACACAAAAAATATATAATTTTGGAATGATGACATGTGCCATAGAGGAAAAGAAAACAAGAAAATGGAAAAATAAGGAATTTAGGAAGGTAGTTGTAATTTATAGTTTGATTAGGAGAGGCCTCACTGAAAATATGACTTAAGGAAGTACTCTGTTAAAGTGTTACTGTCTCAAGGGAAAAATGTAAAAGGATGGAATTTTGCTAGTAGTGACAAAAGCTATTAACATTTGATACCTTCCAAGAGATTATCTTGCAGTATAACCCAACTGCAATGGAAAAATGTGGAGAAATTAGATTAGGAGTCTATATGGTGACACCTAAAAGAATACTATTCTAAATGTGGCTTGGAATCACCTAGTCCCATGGCTGGAGGGCCCTTATGTGGTCATCATCCACTCCTACCTCAGAAATCAGCATTTTAGGATGCTTGGACTGGGAGAAACATTCTTTGAGGAAGGAACATGAATTACATTTGGGAGGCAGTTCTCTTCACTTTGAAACCCCAGTAAAGGTCTCCCCCTTACTTCTGCTTCTTCTTTCCTTTGTAGACGGTTTTTAGAAGCTTCTTAAACTTTTAAAATTCTTCTCCCTCTTCCTTGAGAGCTTGATCATTAGTTATATAGAGAGGAAAAGTCAATATGTATAAATTGGTAGTTCATATATTCACAGGAATGGTAATTGTGCCTGGATTTTTAAAGTCTTTTCTCTCCAGGCTCTGAGTAAATAGAAGTTCTCCACCATGGATTTATGGAAAACGAAGCTGCAATAATAGTTATTCTGTAGTATCATCCAAACTTGCAAGCTGTCAGACATGAAAGAAAGGCAGAAGACTGAAATTGAAAACTGGAGCCCACTGGAGAATGTGGGGTCCACAGAGGGCCCCAAGAGTCCCAGGTAATGATTGCCCCAGCCTTCAGGTGCATCATCATCATCATCACCGTGGCAACTTCATGAAAACGGGAAGGATGAGCTGAGCTTTTGCCTAGCTACTGAGTTTTCTGAGGCTCTCTGTACTCTCTGATGATTTTCTTGCCTTAGATCTGCCATTCTTTATTAAGCATTTTGGTCATGAAATGAAAGCTCTTTGCCTCAGTAGGCTGGTTCCAATGCATGTGTCCTAATCAGTGTGCACAGGAAGGCTGGCTCTGAGCTAGAGAGCAGCCATGTTTTGGGGAATAGTTGAGCGGCTTCCTTTGAAGATTTGTGAGAACCAGGTGAGGTGACATGAACATCTAAACCGGTCTGAAGGAAGTACATACCAGCCAAAAGGGATGCTAATAGAACAGCTCCCCGTCTGGGCTGACTCTGTAGTATAATTGCTCTTTTGCAGTGAGGATATTGCTGAGTTATGAAATCCCACCCACCCACACTTCTTTGTAGTGGGAAATTATGTAACTTTGAGCATAATTATATATATATATATATATATATATATATATATATATATATATATAT